>NC_092707.1:331101413-331736341 GCF_047496885.1 Scyliorhinus torazame | reverse complement strand
TGTTGCCCCTCTTTATATCCTCCTCCAGGCTCACTCCATGCCTGCTCCTCTCAGTCTTGGGCCTCCGCTGCCACTGCTCTTTACAACCCCATTCAAGTCCCACACATCTACTTCTCCTGAAGCGGGAGAGCTAACACCAGTGCTCTGGCCAACATTTATCCCCAAATTATCACTGCTAAAAAGTGGTACTCTAGTCACAGAGGTGGCAGCATAGCAGCACAGTGGTTAGCACAGTTGCTTCACAGCTCCAAAGTCCCAGGTTTGTGTCCAGGCTTGGGTCACTGTCTGCACGTTCTCCACGTGTCTGCCTGGGTTTGCTCCCACAGTCCAAAGATGTGGAGGTAAGGTGAATTGGCAATCCTAAATTGCCCTCAGTGCCTGAAAAGATTGAGTGGGGTTACTGGGTTACAGGGATAGGGTAGGGTAGAGGTGTGGCTCTTTCCAAGGGCCAGTACGGACTTGATGGGCCAAATGGCCTCCTTCTGTACTGCAAATTCTATGATCTATGATCTAGGTGCTTGTGGGAGCTTGCTATGTAACAATTAGCTGCTGCATTTCCTACCTAACGATAGTGTAATGGAATGAAACATCACCACAGACCCAGAGGATCAGAGCTGCTCTCTTCTTTGAGAGTTAGATCCGACTGGTGGTGATTTAACTCGAAGGTCATCGTTCCTCAGCAAGGAACAAGGTTGAGAAGGCATGAATAATGTCAGTTGGTACAGGAATTGAACCCATTCTGTTGGCATTGATCCGCATCGTGAACCAGCCATGCAGCCAACTGAGCAAACCGACCATGTCTCTAACAATAGTGATGAAACCTCAGACCTGTTTCTTTGGCTGGCAAGTGCTTTGGGATACCTTGAGGTTATGAAAGCTGATATATAAATGCAAGTCTTACATCTTTTCCTTTGGTTTGAAGAAATGGATGAGTTTTTGCATCTGTCAGATGCGCAGCAGTCTAGAAAGTAAATTGCTGTTTGATATGATTTCATGAGGCACTGGCATCAGTATTGGAACAGGAAGGATCTGTACCATTGAAACCGCCTTCACCTGAACCGATCTGGGACTAGCGGAAAGGATAAATAGGGTGGCCACAAGAACTTCAACCTCGCAAGTGGGGGGGAAGGGAATGGTAAAACTACGGGAAGTATAATGATTAATGGGAAGCAAAGCAGCAGGTTAGTACGTGAGGTGGTGGGTTCAACTACATGGAAAATTATGAAAAAAGTTAAAAGGAAGAAGAACTCAGGAGATGATGGAGGTGTTAGGATTCAAAAAGAAGCTTTAAAAACTAAGGGCATTTTGCCTGAATGCTCGTAGCATTCAAAACAAGGTAAACGAGTTAACGGCTCAAATCATTGCGAATGATTATGACTTAGTGGCCATTACAGAGACATGGTTGCAGGATGGTCACGACTGTGAGTTAAATATCCAGGGATATCAGACTATTCGGAAGGACAGACAAGAAGGTAAGGGAGGTGGTGCAGCTCTGATATTTAAGGATGACATCAGGGCGGTTGTGAGAGATGATATAGGTTCTATAGAGAAAAAAGTTGAATCCGTTTGGAATAATAACATCACAATGGGGCGGACAATAAACAAAGAAATAATTGATGCATGTAAAAATGGTACGGCAATTATCATGGGGGATTTTAATCGACATGTTGATTGGTCAAACCAGGTCAGTCAAGGCAGTCTTGAGGAGCAGTTCATAGAATGTATCCGCGATAGTTTCCTCGAAGAGTATGTAATGGAACTCATGAGGGAGCAACCTATCCTAGATCTGGTCCTGTGTAATGAGACAGGAATAATTAACAATCTCATAGTTAGGGATCCTCTCAGAAGCAACGATCACAGTATGGTTGAATTTAAAATACAAATTGAGTGTGAGAAGGTAAAATCCAGTACCAGTGACTTGTGCTTAAACAAAGGAGACTACAATGGGATGAGGGTGGATATCCATGGACATAATGGAGGGTATCAAATTGAAAGCAAATGGATACAAAGTGGCAAAGATTAGTGGGGAAACTAGAGAATTGGGAAATCTTTAAAAGTTAGCAGAAAGCTACAAAAAAAAGCTTTAAAAAAAGTACGATAGATTATGAGACTAAATGAAATGAAATGAAAATCGCTTATTGTCACAAGTAGGCTTCAAATGAAGTTACTGTGAAAAGCCCCTAGTCACCACATTCCAGCGCCTGTTCAGGGAGGCTGGTAGGGGAATTGAACCCACGCTGCTGGCCTTGGTCTGCTTTACAAGCCAGCAATTTAGCCCACTGTGCTAAACCAGCCCCATAAAACTAGCTCAGAATATAAATTGGATAGCAAACGTTTCTCCAAATATATAAGACGAAAAAGAGTGGCTAAGGTCAACATTAGTCCTTTCGAGGATGAGAAGGGGGATTTAATATTGAGAAATGAGGAAATGGGCGAGGCATTGAACAGGTATGTTGTGTCAGTTTTCACAGTGGAAGACACAAATAACATGCCCACGCAGATTGTTGGCAAGGAGGCTGTGGCAGGTGAGGACCTAGAAATAATCATTATCACTAAGGAGGTAGATAATGGGGCTAATGGTAGCCAAGTCTCCTCGCCCTGATGGAATGAATCCCAGGGTACGAAAAGAGGTGGCAGGGGAAATAGCAAATGCGCTCATCGTAATTTACCAAAATTCGCTGGAGTCTGGGATGGTTCAGGCAGATTGGAAAACAGCAAATATGACACCATTGTTTAAAAAAGGAGGTAGACAAAAGGTGCATAACTATAGGCCAGTTAGGTAAATTCTATAGTGGGGACAGTGCTTGTACCTATTATCATAGATACATAAGGGGCAGCATGTGGTGCAATGGTTAACACTGGGGCTGCGGTGCTGAGGGCCCAGGTTCGAATCCCAGCCTTGTGTCTCTGTCCGTGTGGAGTTTGCGCATTCTCCCCGTGTCTGCATGGGTTTCACTACCACAACCCAAAGATGTGCAGGTTAGGTGGATTGGCTAAATTGCCCCTTAAAAAAAAAAATTATAGATACATAGAAAATAGGAGCAGGAGGAGGCCCTTCGGTCCTTCGAGCCTGCTTGGCCATTCATCACGATCATGGCTGATCATCCAACTCAATAGCCTAATCCTGCTTTCTCCCCGTAGCCTTTCATCCTATTTTCCCCAAATGCTATATCTAGCCGCCTCTTGAATATATTCAATGTTTTAGCATCAACTACTTCCTGTGGTAATGAATTCCACAGGCTCATCACCCTGGGTGAAGAAATGTCTCCTCATCTCTGTCCGAAATGGTTTACCCTGAAACCTCAGACTGTGACCCCTGGTTCTGGACACACCCATCATTGGGATCATCTTCCCTGCGTCTAGTCCTGTTAGAATGTTATAGTCTCTATGAGATCCCCCCTCATTCTTCTAAACTCCAGGAAGAACAATCCTAACGTAGTCAATGTCTCCTCATATGATGGTCCCACCACGCCTGGAATGAGTCTGATAAACCTTTGCTGCACTCCCTCGAGAGCAAAAACATCCTTCCTCAGAAAAGGAGACCAAAACTGCACACAATATTCTAGATTTGGCCTCACCAAGGCCCTGCATAATTGCAGCAACACATCCCTGCTTCTGTACTCGAAACCTCTCACAATGAAGGCCAACATACCATTAGCCTTCTTTACCACCTACTGCACCTGCATGCTTACCTTAAGCGACTGGTGCACAACCCAGATCCCGTGGCACACTTCCCTCCCCCAATTTACAACCATTCAGGTAGTAATCTGCCTTCCTGGTTTTGCTTTCAAAGTGGGTAATCTCATACTTATCCACATTTTACTGATTTACCCACTCGCCCAACCTGTCCAGATCATGCTGTCGGATCCCTGCACCTCATCACAGTTCACCCTCCCACTCAACTTGGTATCATCTACAAACTTTGAGGTGTTACATTTTGTTCCCACATCCAAATCATTAATATATATTGTGAATAGCTGGGGTTCCAGCCCTGATCCCTATGACACCCCACTAGTTACTGCCTGCCAATTTGAAAAGGACCCATTATTTCCTACTCTTTGTTTCCTCTCTACCAACCAGTTTTCTATCCACCTCAATATACTTCCCCCAATCCCAAGCGCTTTAATTTTGCATAATAATCCCTTATGCAGGACTTCAAACGCCTTCTGAAAGTCCCAAGGGTGGGTTCTCTAAAAATGGCGCTATGTCCCTACGCCGGCGGGAAACCGGAGCCAACGACTCCGGCATCAACGGCCCCCGAAAGTAAGGTATTCTCACCTTTCTAGGGGGCTAGGCTGCTGCCGGAGTTGTTCCCGGAGCTCCAGCCGGCATCGAAGGGTCGGCATGAGTTCGCGCATGCGCGGACCGGCCAGCGTATTTCCGCGCATGCGCGGAGGTTTCCTTCTCTGCGCAGGTCCCCGGGCAATATGACGGAGCACTACAGGGGCCTGGCGCAGAGGAAAGAAGGCCCCCCACGGAACCAGCCCGCCCGCAGGTCGGTAGGCTCCGATGGCGGACCAGGACACCGTGGGCCGCCCCCGGGTCGGATCCCCCCCCGTCCCCCATCCCCCCAGGACCGCGTCCACACACTTACCTGCCAGGTCCTGCCGTGTGGAAGGTGAGTAATTCACGCCGGCGGGACTGGGCAAAACATTACGGCCACACGGCCCACCGGGGCCCGGAGAATCGCCGGGGGGCCGCTGTCAACGGTCCCCGACTGGCGTGGCGGGAATCCCACTGGCACCCGAACAACGGCACCGGAGAATAGGGCAGCCAGCGTCGTGTCGGCGGGGCGGGATTCGCGCCCCCCCCCCCCCCCCCCCCCCCCCAGGGATTCTCCGACCCGGCGCAGGGTCGGAGAATCCCGGGCCAAATATACCGCATCGACTGGCTCCTCCTTGTCAACTGTACTGGTTACATCGTTAAAGAATTCCAACAGATTTATAAAGCAAGATTTCCCCTTCATAAATCCATGCTGACTCTGACGGATCCTGCCACTGCTTTTTAAATGTTCCGCTATAATGGATTCAAGCATTTTCCCCACTACCGATGTTTTGTTTACTTGTCTATAATTCCCTGCTTTCTCTCTACCTTCTTTTTTGAATATCGGAGTGACGTGAGCTACCCTCCAAACTGCGGGGACAGTTCCAGAATCTATAGAATCCCAGAAGATGACCAACGATGCATCCACGATTTCCAGAGCCATCTCCTTAGGCACTCTGGGTGCAGATTATCAGGCCCTGGGGATTTATCTGCCTTCAATCCCATCAATTTTCCCAGCACCATTTCTCTACTAATGTAGATCTCCCAAAGTTCTTCCCTCTCACTAAACCTTTCGTTCTCTAACATTTCTGGTATCTGATTTGAGTCCACTTTTGTGAAGACAGTACCAAAGTATGTATTCAATTGAATACATAGCTTTGACAAAGGGTCATCTGGACTCGAAACATTAGCTCTTTTGTCTCCCTACAGATGCTGCCAGAGCTGCTGAGATTTTCCAGCATTTTCACTTTTGATTTCATATTCCAGCATCTGCAGTAATTTGGTTTTATAAAAGCAGGGAGATTGTTTGCACTGGCGGGTGAAACTAGAACGAGGGAGCATAGCCTCAAAATAAAGGGAAGCAGATTTAGGACTGAGGTGAGGAGGAACTTCTTCACCCAAAGGGTTGTGAATCTGTAGAATACCCTGCCCAGTGAAGCAGTTGAGGCTACCTCACTGAATGTTTTTAAGGCAAAGATAGAGCGATTTTTGAACAGTAAAGGAATTAAGGGTCATGGTGAGTGGGTGGGTAAGTGGAACAGAATCCATAAAACGATCAGCCATGATCTTATTTAATGGTGGAGCAGGCTCGAGGGGCCAGATGGCCTACTCATGCTCCTAGTTCTTACGTTCTTATGTAAACCACTGAACTTCATTCATCCAACCATTTTGCATGAGTTCACTACTTGGTTAAATTAGAAAGTGAAAATATTTATATAAGTACGTGAAACATTAACACATTGATAATGATCAATACAATTTCAGCCTGTTAGTATCCGAATCTCTTCCTCATTTATTGAAATAGGATATGAGTGAAAGAGGAATTGGCACTTTGTGTACAAGCTCAGATTGTGCCTAGTCCACCTCATTCTCTGTACTGAGAATCTAGTAGTTATAGGACAGTGAAAGTGCATTTTGTCACAATTAAAAGGATGCCAACCACACAAAGAAAGCTGGGGCTTCTGGGAGGTGATGCTATATTACTGATACCGGGATAATTCAGTTTAGCCTCATCAATGTTTTAATGTCGGAACGAACAAAAATGTCACAGGGCACTCCTTGCTGGTGTGCCTTTGAGATGAAGTAATTACAGCACTTGCTGGAGAAGCAGTGGGGAAATCCATCATATGGTAGAGGAATTGAGACAGTAAGGACGCCTTTCTGATTAATTATGCACCATACACCTGGGTAAAATAAACACAATAGACTCAGAAGACACATTGAGGTCCATTACGATGGGTTTAATATTGCCTGTATTTTAGAGCGAGCACATTTGCTGATTGTACATTAAGGAGTAATAAATCTGTGAGCTGTTCTTAGTAAAGCAGATGATAAAGCGCCCCTAAAATTGTTCCTCGCCGTAAAAATTGCAACAGACAAAAACTTACAAGTCCAATATTAACAATGTTTTTTTTCATATTAAATAATAATTAATATGAAATTTGCAGATTAACTCAGAATTGTCTTCACTTCCACATTAATTTATTCCATCTAAGACAGGGATTGAAGCACTAGGGAGACTTGGGAATTCCAATGATGTGTGCGGAACAGGGCAAGTCATCTTTCAAGGAATGAAGCAGCATGAATGTAACATCCAGTTTTGCAGTACTCCTTATTTAGCAGTACAACGAGAAGCAACTGCAGAGGCCATAGATTGGAAAGGTCAGTGTAGTGATCTGCATATCTATATGTATACAAGGGGTTAATGTATAGACATAACAGCTAAGTGATCACTAGATGGCAGCACTAGAAAGGGGTGTAAAAGACAGACTAAAGCCGAGTTCCCGCCTCTTCGTGCGTATACTGACTAGCGACCAGAGGTAGAGAGAGATAGCTCAGAGTGCAGGTGTAATTAATCATAGTTAATTCTTATTCAATCTAAGGAGTATTGTGCACAGTTTTGGTCCCCTTATTTGAGGAAAGATGTAATGGCATTGGAGGCAGTTCAGAGGAGGTTCATTAGATTGATTCTAGAGATGAGGGGTTTGTCATATGAGGAGAAATTGAACAGTTTAGGCCTATACGCTCTAGAGTTTAGAAGAATGAGGAGTGATCTATTTGAGGAATACCAAAGGCATGGATTAAGTAGACGTGGACCTGATGCTTCCTCTTATGGGGCATTCTAAAACAAGAGGTCATAATCATAGAATAAGAGGTAGCAAATTTGAAACAGATTTGAGGATAAACTACTTCTCCCAAAGGGTTGTGAATCTGTGGAATTCATTACCGCAGGGTACGGTGGATGCAGGGACAGTGAGTAAATTTAAGGAGTAGTTAGACAGATTTTTAATGATAATGGGGTGCAAGGTTATGGAGAACGGGCAGGACAGTGGAGTTGTGGCCAGGATGGGATCAGCCATGATCACATTGAAGGTGTTTAGGCTCGGGATGCTAAATTGCGACTCCCGCTCCTAGGTCATGTGTTCTCGGGTGGAGATGCTCTGGCTGATTTTGCAATCCAGCTCTTAGTCTGTAGCATTATAGGTAACAGATGAGGAACATATCAGCCATGATAGAATGGCAGAGCAGACTCGATGGGCCGAATGGCCTAATTCTGCTCCTATATCGTATCCTGCACCACCTGATCACCAGAGTCAACCAGAGCTTCTTTAAACTACTCACCATCCAAAGGGACCCAAACTTACTCATTAGTGGTGAATTTTAATGGTCCAGACACTATCCCTAAAAGCAGGAACATCTCGAACAGGGCATGCAGCCAAATGGGGGAGGAACTATGGTGAAAATGGGCCTCAAAGGCCTGCTTTCTTGGTATCTGATCTAGCAGTTGTTTCTTGTTACTCATTTCAGCTTCTATTGATCTTGACCCAATTAAAATAGCATTTGGAATTGGATTGTTTTTCCCAAACTCATCTCTCTTAGACTCTTCATCCACAACAGTTTCCATAGTAACTGGAAGATATCCATGATGCGTCATAAGTGCTTCTGTTTTCTCAAGACTACCATCACATTGAAACTACGCAGTGGACAATCACTTACATTTTCTATTCCTGCTTTCAAAATCAACTTCTGTAAAAATGCTCAAACAATTAATTACAATCCCTAATGGATGTTGGTTAGGCATGCTTTGATTTTCTTGGTTCTCTCAATAATTTTGAATCAAGTTGTAAATCATCACCAAATTTTACAAGTGGCACCATGATTGGTGGTTGGTCAATGTGGGCAGCAGGCCTGATTCCATTGACCTGTGACCCAATAGCCTTGAAATTATTTGATTAGTCATCACTATGTGTATATTTGTCTCACGGGTGACTAGATCATTAAAGGTGCATCGGGTGCATCCACTGCACCAACAGTCTTCTCATGCCGGTCCCAATGCACAACCAAGTTGTTGGAGAAAGCTGGTTACCGCAGGTTTCGTGGTTTCTCTGCTTTCGTTTTAACTCATGCTTGAATTATGGTGATAAAGCAACCACCGATGTCCGAGAAGCTTTTTCATTATGGTATTAAAATCTGCTTCCTTGCCCACAGTGTGTCAAACTGAAAGCATAAATGAGTGGCCAGCCTCAAGGGGCCTGGAATGAACATGACGTGGCAGCAGGCTAAGGTTTCATACTGCATCAGTTTTTTTTTTAATAAACATTTTATTGAGGTATTTTCGGTATAGTAACAACAACAAAATAAACAATATACATGAAACCATAAACATAGTGCAAAAACCATTTACCTCTCGTACAGGTCCCACCCTTATTGACCCCCTACTCTAATCTAAACTACTCCACCGCCCCCCCCCCCCCCATCTACTGATGATTACTTTCCCGCAAAGAAGTCGACAAACGGTTGCCACCTCCAGGTGAACCCTAACGGTGACCCTCTCAAGGCGAGTTCTCCAAACAGAGAAAGCTAGCCATGTCCGATAGCCAGGTCTCTGACTTCAGGGGCTTTGAGTCCCTCCATGCTAATAGTATCCGTCTCCGGACTACCAGGGAAGCAAAGGCCAGAACGTCTGCCTCTTTCTTCTCCTGGATTCCCGGTTCTTCTGACACCCCGAAAATCGCCACCTCTGGACTCAGCGCCACCCTTGTTTTTAACACCGTGGATATGACGTCCGCAAACCCCTGCCAAAATCCCCTAAGCTTCGGGCATGCCCAGAACATGTGAACATGGTTTGCTGGTCCTCCCGCACATTTTGCGCACCTGTCCTCCACCCCAAAGAATCTGCTCATCCGGGCCACTGTCATGTGAACCCGGTGAACAACCTTAAATTGTATCAGGCTGAGCCTGCCACATGTTGCAGACGTGTTGACTCTACTCAACGCGTCTGCCCATAGACCATCCTCTACCTCACGTCCCAGCTCCTCCTCCCACTTACGCTTCAGCTCCTCGGTCTGCGTATCCTCCGACCCCATAAACTCCTTATAAATGTCCGATACGCTCTCCTTCCCTCCCCACCCTCTGGAAATTACCCTGTCCTGAATCCCCCTTAGCGGCAGGAGCGGGAAGGTTGACACCTGTTTACGAAGGAAGTCCCGCGCCTGCAGATACTTGAATTTGTTTCCCCTCGCCAACCCAAACTTTTCCTCCAATGCCCTCATACTCGGAAAGCTCCGCTCTATGAACACATCCCCATCCTCTCAATCCCCGCTCTCCGCCATAACCGGGACCCCCCGTCCATACTCCCCGGGGCAAACCGGTGATTATCACAGATTGTGGCCCGGACCGATGCTCCCACATGCCGCCTCCACTGGCCCCAAACTCTCAGGGCCGCGACCACCACTGGACTGGTGGAGTACCGTGCCGGCGGGAACGGCAGAGGCGCAGTTACCAACGCCCCCAAACTGGTGCCCTTGCATGAAGCCGCCTCCATGCGCACCCATGCCAACCCCTCCCCCACCACCCACTTCCTGATCATGGCTACATTAGCCGCCCAGTAATAGTTGCTAAAATTTGGCAGCACCAGCCTCTCCCCGACTCCGCTCAAGCATTACCTTCCTTACTCGCGGGGTCTTGCCCGCCCAGACGAAGCCCGTGATCACTCTGTTGACCCACTTAAAAAAGCACCGCGGAGTAAAGATGGGAAAACACTGAAATACGAATAGGAATCTCGGGAGGACCGTCTTCTTCACCGTTTGCACCCTCCCAGCCAGAGACAACGGAAGCGCGTCCCTTCTCCGAAAATCGTCCTTCGTTTGGTCCACCAGCCGGGCCAGATTCAATTTATGCAGCCGGTCCCATTCCCGCGCCACTTGGATGCCGAGGTACCTAAAGCTTCCCTTTACTAATCTAAACGGCAGCTCTCCCAGTCGCCTCTCCTGTCCCCTCGCCTGGACCACAAACATCCCACTCTTTCCCATATAAGCTTATACCCCAAAAACCTGCCAAATTCCCCTAGAGCCCTCATGATTTCTTCCATCCCCTCTATTGGGTACGAAACGTGCAGAAGCAGGTCATCCGCATACAGCGAAATCCTGTGCTCCATCCCCCCGGACCAGTCCTCTCCAGCCCCTCGAGTCTCTCAGAGCAATTGCCAACGGCTCTATAGCCAGTGCAAACAGTGGGGAGAGGGGGCATCCCTGTCTCATCCCCCAGTGCAGTCTAAAATAGTCCGATGTTGTCCTATTCGTCCGTACACTTGCCACAGGAGCCTGACACAGTAACCTGACCCAATCAATAAAGCCCTGCCCGAATCCGAACCATCCCAGTATCTCCCACAGATAGTCCCATTCTACCCTATCAAAAGCCTTTTCTGCATCCATTGCGATCACTACCTCCACCTCCCTACCTTCCGAGAGCATCATGATCACATTTAACACCCTTCTTACATTGGCCACCAACTGCCTGTCCTTAACAAACCCCGTCTGGTCCTCCCCAATAACGGCCGGAACACAATCCTCAATCCTGGAGGACAAGATTTTGGCCAGCGACTTGGCATCCACATTTAACAGGGAGATCGGCCTGTAGGACCCATACAGCTCCGGGTTCTTGTCCCACTTAAGAATCAGCGAAATCATTGCCTGTGACATCGTCAGGGACAACACCCCTCTTTCCCTTGCCTCATTGAACATCCTCATCAACAACGGCCCCAATACCCCAGAGAACTTTTTATAGAACTTCACTAGGTACCGGGGCCTTACCCGGCTTCATGGTCTTCAGACCCTCCACTATCTCTTCCAACCCGATCGGGGCCCCCAGCCCTTCTACCCGCTCCCCGTCCACCTTTGGGAAATTCAGCCCCTCCAAGAAGTGCCTCATTCCCTCCGGCCCCGCAGGGGTTTCCGACCTGTACAGCCTGCTGTAGAAATCCCTAAACGCCTTATTCACCCCTACTGAATCACCAACCAGGTTCCCATCTCCGTCCTTTACTTTCCCTATCTCCCCAGCTGCCTCCCTCTTCCTAAGCTGCTGTACAAGCATTCTGCTGGCCTTCTCTCCATGTTCATAGATCGCCCCCCTCGCCTTTTTCAGCTGCCATACTGCATCAGTTAACCCACTTTACGATTATAGGACAGATTTTCATGCACTCACCCATCTTAATGCTGGACAGGAGCAGCAGGATTCCTGTACAGGGCCATTTACATGAGCTGCTGGGATCTGGGTTGGGTCCGGTTACACATAATTAATCTCCTCCCCTTTTCCCACCCTTTAGAATAGGTGGTTGAACTATAATGACATGGACTATGTTTCCCTAGATTTGCAACACTGTGCAAGGGATGCCTGTGTGGCCCGGGTATTTAATAATGCAAAGATTCTTCAGTGTAAGTTAACATTTTGATGGCTGATCTCCTGATTGCAGTATTTTGCTAACAGTTTGCAAATCTTCAGGTGAACTTTACTTGTGTCATGCAAGGCACTGCACTGAGTTTCCTCCCTGCCACCCACGGCAGGTGCCTCAATTGGGCGGCAAGGTGGCACAATGGTTAGCCCTGCTGCCTCACGGCGTCAGTTCCCGGGTTCAATTCTGGTCTTGGAGTTTGCACTTTCTCCCCGTGACTGCGTGGGTTTCCTCCGGGTGCTCCGGTTTCCTCCCACAGCCCAAAGATGTGCATGTTACGTGGATTGGCCATGTAAATTGTCCCTTGGTGTCCAAAGATGTGCAGGTTTGGTGGGGTTACAGGGATAGGTCAGGGGAGGGGCTTAGATAGACGGTGCTCCTTCAGAAGGTCAGTGCAGGCTCAATGGGCCAAATGGCCTCCTTCTGCACTGCAGGGATTCTATGCGTCTATGCACTGCTTCTTCATAATGTGGACGCATGTTTGAGATATTTAAATGCCTCAGAACAGGAAAGAAGTTAGGAGCATAGGTAGTGAGCATTTTGTTAGTCACAGCCTTCCATATGTCCAGCAGTAGCAGATAAAGGATTTTTGGGAGTCAGCAAGTGTGGGAAATGTGGAGTTAGATGGGATGTGAAATTTTAATTGAGGTGCCGAGATTACGTTTGCAGTATGTGAGGCCTTATATTCCTTTGTGGTGAGTTCCTACTTTTGATATATTTGCAGGTCATGAATACCCATTCGTGTAAAACTTTTTAAAATAAAGTCCTATGTTGAAGGTAAAGTCAGTGGTGCATGAGAATCACATGGCAGCTGGTTCAGGTTTGTTTAAAATTGGTGTCTGCCAATTGGTTTTGTTTTCCTTATTGAACTCTATGGCACTCGAGAGAAGAGCAGGAGAACGGCAGTTTGCATGAAGGCTTGGAACTGGCAAGGGTGAGTCAGTCTTGATGGGGTTGTACGCATCAATGAGTGGAAGAGGGAAGGGCCTGGCATCGTGAGTATGGTGGGGAATAGGGGAACAATCAATGAAGGTAAGAAAATGAGGAATCTAAAGGGTAGGGTCAGTACGGTCCAAATGTGGGTCCATCTCAGCGTGTTGACTGGCAGAACGCTTTGAGTTCACCTACAACTTTTGAATTATCCCCGTCGAGATCTCAGACAATCTTCTTTACAATGCATAGAAAAGAAAGCCAGCTGAGCCTGCAAATTCAGCCATGTCCCATAGAATAGCAAGTACAATACTGGCAGTGATACATACATTCAATACAGAGTGAACAAAAAAGCACAGCATTGTTTCTTCCGCTATAAAGAAATGCCCCTAACTCCCCTGTAACCATCATCACATGCCAACCATGAGGCATACCAAAACATTTAGCCCTCTGACTGAGCTAGTCCCAATGAATAACAACGATACCATCACAAATAAAATTAAACCAATATAATGTGAAATATTTACAAGTGAAGTTTAAACTTGAAAAATACCAGGGCCACCTTTGTGCTCCCAATACGTCTGACATTAATGGCAACGGAGTTGAGCAGGAAAGTACTGGCCGTGATGAAGAGCTTGCATGATTGGCCAGGAGGCTCTTTTATAGTCCACCTGTAGCTGCAGCATTGTCAACTGACAGCAGGTTCCACCCCTAAAAAACATCCGCACTGCGGGAGCACGTTTCCTAGCCACTCCGCCGGCGCTCCAAATTTTAATTGTGGTCGTGTGGAAACGGGAAAAGACAAGCCAACAGAAGTGGCACACACTTCTGGTTCTGTTGTCAGGAACAGTATGCCATGACAAAACTCCGCTCTTCCTGTCTATGAAAACAAATAGTTGTGTAGACTTTAACTTGAGCTGCAGGCTCAATATCCCTTCACTGGTGTTAGCCGGGGGGAAACAAACATAAAAGGCTGAAAAAAGAAATGCCAGCTTTAAAGATTGGTCGTGGATTTCCTATGGCTCAGCACAGATGATTCCCAAGCATCTTTTTTAAAAACTGCAGATCAAATTGTTGATTCATTCTCAACAACTCAGAGTGCACAGAAGCCAAAAGGACAGATGGATGACTTGTGAGAGATCAGGATTACTCTTTGTGAGGCCATCAAGAACCCCTTACAGAAGCAACATGCTTTTGTTACGAGGCCAAGTCATCGCCAGCGTTACGGTGCAGCACACCTTAGGCATACTTAATGTTTCCATTGTCTGGGCCACTCTGAAGAGATGGTGCGAGACATATGGAGAGCAGCCCTTCCTGCTGAGGCAAAAAAAAAGAGACACACAGAGAGGGAGTTGATGTACAGACCGAAGTGTGGAGTGAAACTGAATAACGATCTTTTCTAGATTGTGTAGTGAAAACCAACATGGTGACCATGAATATGACACACATTCTCAGCACATAGCGGCATTGCGCTCTTTCTGTCTTGTACTAGCACTTATAATGTTACCACGGCTGATGCCAATAACCCGAACAGCCAGACAAATATGAAATAAAAATATGTCATTAAATTTGTGCTGTGTACATTGTGTTAAGTGTTCTACTCTGTTTTGAATCTACGTGGTTGCTTGCCTTATTTGCAGCTTCCCATTGTGTTGAAGCACTCCCGAATGAGAATGGGGGCGATATAACTCTTTTGTGATGATCGTGGTCTAGATCTCTAGTTGTGGGAGGATGTAATGTCTCTGCAACAGCCAGAGCCACATCCAACAACACTGTGGCTGGAAATGCTACTCTGAGATCCTGGTGGGAATGGGAATACAGACCAACTCATTAAGAGGAGGTTGCTTACTCAGACTTTCCTGCTGCATGGCGAACCTCACAGCTATATATCCCCTGTTCTGCAGGAGAGCTGTGTCTCTGATGTGGATGAAGCATTCTTTCACTGCATTTTCCAAATAATTACATAATTTGAAGTCCAGCAGAGTCAGTCTCCTATAATTGCGAACTTGATGACATTAGCCACTTTGTTTCTGCTTTCTCCTAGGGGCTTCGGAGCTTTCCTGTAGAATGCCACAAAGCTGCCACTTGCTACATTGTATTCTGCATGTCAATAACTCCCTGTTGCAGCACTGCACGGAAGGCAGAGGTGCATTACTGCATATTCTCTGACAACTGCTGCGTTGCTCAAGGGAGACTCAAAGTCCATGCTTGTCCCCACATTCATTCACTAACAAAGGAAAACTCAGTAGGGTACCAACTGTTTCAACTTGCCTGGTCACCTTCAGAGAATTATGCACTTGAACCCCAAAGTCCCTCTGCACCTGTGTTCCCCTCAAAGTCGTATCATTGAACCTACATTGTCTCCCCATGTTTCTTCTCCCAAAATGCATTACGTCACATTTCTCTGCATTGAAGTTCATCTGCGAGGTGTTTGCCCATTTGTCCAACTTGTTAATGCCCTTCTGCCTTTGTTCAGCATCATCCTCACAATTCACTATTCTTCTTCGCTTAGTATCATCTGCAAATTTAACGATTTTGCCCTCAGCACCCATCTCTAAATTGTTTACATAAATCAGAAAAAGCAAGGGTCCCAACACTGAACCCTGGGGAACTACACTTTCAATTCGTCTCCAGTCTGAGACATGCCCGTCTATGTCTACCCTCTGTATCCTATCTCTTAGCCAACTTCAAATCCATGCTGTCAAGGACCCATCAATACCAAACATTTCTAATTTGCTAACCAACCTGCCATGTGGCACCATATCAAATGCTTTCTGAAAGTCCAAATATACAACATCCACATTGCTACCCTCATTTACTGCCTGTGTCACCTCATTAAAGAACGCCATTAAATTTGACAGACATGACCTGCCCTTGACAAAGCTATGTTGACTGTCTAGTATTAACTTATTTTTCTCGAAGTGCATATTTATCTCATCCTGTATTATGGCCTCCATCAGTTTTCCATTATTGATGTCAAGCTGACAGGTCTGTAGTTTCCTGCGTTATCCTTTATCCCTTTCTTAAACAATGGTGTCATATTTGCAATCCTCCAGTCTCCCGTGACTAATCCTGTGTTCAGAGAGGCCTGGAAACTTTCTATCAACGGCCCCGCAATTTGCTCCCTTACCTCTCTCAGTAATCTAGGATGCATCCCATCCGGGCCTGGCGACTTCTCTACCTGGAGTGCTGCCAGCCTTTTTAGTACCTCTTCTTTATCTATCACTATACTGCCCCACTCTGAATGTCACCATCTGGCCTGCCACATTTCCTAAGACCAGATCCAGCACAGCTTCCTCCCTGGTAGGACTGGTAGAAATGTATTGCTCCAGAAAGTTCTCCTGCACACTACAGGAATTTCTCCCCTTCAATGCTCAACACTTTACCCTTCTCCCAGTCCATCTTAGGATAATTGAAATCCTCAACTATCACAACCCTGCTTTTTCTGAAGGTTCCTCAATTTTTGTTCACTGTCAACACTCAAGCCTCTTCCTCCACTTCCCTTTCCCTATTTCCCGTCTTCTCTTTTTCCCTCACTGGTACTTCGAAAGTAGGCCCATTAGTCACCCACCTCCTGCCTTACAAGTTTGAATCCACTCCCACTACACTCTCTCAGCCAGGAGATTAGTACATTTTGGCTCTCATGAAGCCCACGTCTTCGAAACAGCTTTCTCCTTTCCCAAAAGTGATCCCAATGCACCAAAAATCTAAACCCCTCCCTTCGACACCATCCCTCAAGCCACACATTTACCTCCCTGATCTGCCTTTGCCTAAATGGTGAAGCTCATCGCACAGCGAGTATTTCTGAGATTACTACCCTGGAGGTCCTGTGCTTCAACCTACTCCCTAACTCCTGAAACTGCTGCTGCAAGATCTCCAAACTGTCCCTGCTTACGTTGTTGGTTCCCACATGAAACACGACCTCTGGTTGTTCACCCTCTCTTTCCAGATAGTTGTCCAGCCGATCCGTTATGTCCTGAACCTTTGCACCCGAGAGGCAACAGACCATACGGGATTCACGATCTCGGCTGCGAACTCGACTGTCCATCCCTTGAACTGTTGAGTCACCCACTACTACCACCTTTTCAATCTGCAGATGGTAGCATAGAGGGTAGCACAGTTGCTTCATAGCTCCAGGGTCCCAGGTTCAATTCCCGACTTGGGTCACTGTCTGTGTGGAGTCTGCACGTTCTCCCCGTGTGTGCGTGGGTTTCCTCCAGGTGCTCCGGTTTCCTCCCACAGTCCAAAGATGTGCAGGTTCGGTGGATTGGCCATGCTAAATTGCCCTTCGTGTCCAAAAGGTTAGGTGGGATTACTGGGTTACGGGGATAAAGGGGATAGGGTGGAGGCGTGGGGCCTAAGTAGAGTGTTCTTTTCAAGGGCCGGTGCAGACTCGATGGGCTGAATGGCCTCCTTCTGCACTGTAAATTCTATGAAATTCTATCCATCTATCTGTCTACCAGCTTCCCTCTCTTTTCCCAGAGTGGCCTCGGCACCATGGTATTGTGGTTTTACCTCGAGTCATCTACCTCTGATTCAGTCATGATGCTCATGTTATAGGCATCTAAAGTTTCATACCTGTTAGACAACTCCAAGGAGTCTTGGGTTTCCAGGACCTGCTGTCTCTTTTCCTTTTGACAAATGATCACCCACTCTCCTGCTATCCCTACACGCCCCCTTGCCTGCCAATCAGAACACAGAGTGACCACCCTCTGGTGCAACTGTTCCAGAAAACTCGCGCCCTCTTGTATGGTGTGCAGTGAAGAGAGTCGCTGCTCCAAACCAGCCACATGTTGTTCAAGAACTGCTGCCCTCTGAAAAGGGGATCGCTTGAGGACCCAGTGTCAAAGAATGGTAAAGCCCTAAACATTACATTGCAGTAGTGTTTCCCACCCACCCTCCTCCTCAAACAAAAAAAAAGAGAGCGAGAGAGAAAGAGGGGCTGTTAGATAACTGTTTGTAGCTTAGAAACAGCAGAGCTGTGTCACACTTATTCTGTATCCCAGTTAGTTCAAATGTACCATGCAGCTTCTGTGAAATTAAGGTATACTGCAAAAGGAGAACAATGCAAGTAATCCCCCTGATGATGCAATTAATGGACAGTTATAGTGTCTCATGCCGTGTCTGAATGTATGAAAAGCTGCCTACAATTAACTTGGCACTTCCTTTGATGGCATTGGACTTCTCCCTTCTTTGCTCTCTTGTGCCTCAGTTGGAAGAAGTAATCCAAAATATGACCACCTCCTTTACTGCATCATGTGCAAGAGAACCTCAAAGACATCGATAGCGAAAGTGGGATTTTCCTCATGTTTGCACTTGCACAAATTGAAATCTTCATCAAGCTGCAGACGCTTCCATTTCCTGAGAAGGAGGGTCGGCAGCCCTTTACGAGCAGCTGGCTCAACCAAATTTCTAATGCAGCCAATCAGCCTCAGGCGTCACCTCCTGTTTACCTTTTCCATCTCCATTAATTACTGAAAGGAAACTAAATCAGATCCTTGGACCCGGCTAGCCTCTCCCTCCCATGCAGCTGACACAGATGTACACAGGGCTGGCTTGCATTTTTCCAGAAATATCTACAAGAGAAAATCTTCACAAACCCATTTACAGCTTTGACACATATTGCGTGCAGAGAATTTCCCACATCGATTCCACTTTACTGATCAAATCTGGACAGCAAATAAGGGAGGGATAACCATTGTGCAGACCAGTGTTGTGAAGAAAATATTCAAATCACTGTCCAGTTGATAATGGATAGGAATTTATTCATTTTTTAACGTGCCACGTTTTATGTAACACCTGCCATATTTCTTACTTCCACCTGCCATATGCTTCTGCCAAGAGATGGAGAAGGTCGTCGCAGCAATTCTCCTTCACCAAGCAAAAAGTGAAATTCTCCTTGAACAATAACATTTATAATAATGTTAAAGTTTCACACTGTAATACATTAGGGAGCATATACCCAGTGGGTTAATGTTCTGGGAAAACTGCTTGGCACTTTGTTGTACATATTATATATACTCCAGTTCAGATCTTTCCGGTGATGTGACTTGATTTCAGCTGCGATATGTAACCCTAAATATGGTCATTGAATCGTATGATGGGAAATCTACTAATGCAGGGTGTGGGGTTCAGCTTCCCTTTTATTAAGGCGAATGTGAAAATACATTTTGGAGAACTTTGAGTTTTACAAACCCCAAGAGGAACAATGACATGCTAATCCATTGAAGTTACTTGCAATGTTCAATGTAATGAATCTGAATTACTGTTAATGCATGTAATAATACTACCACTATAGTTTAGTTATTCTCAGAGGGTACAAGGTAGGTATTTCCTAGAGGGTATTTCTACTTGGCTACACGGATTACAAAGGCTCTTTTCGGATCAGTAATTTTCTGTTTGGTTTGTGGTTTGGATGTTTGTGAGTGTATGATCTTGAGTGTGAGACAATGAATAGGACACAGTAGAGGGAGTTTCACTCTGTATCTCTTTGACCAAGTTTTTATGTAGCTCGCTGTCGGACTTTGTGTGATATTGCGCCTATGGGGTGGTATTTAATCTCAGTTGCAGGTTCTTGCACTCCTTTAATTGGTGAAGGCCTGTCATATTAAGCGCCAACCTGGCATCAAAGTGACCACTGATGAGCTTCCCTCTGGATTAAAGATCCAGTGGGTGAAAACCCTGCCCCCACCAACAGCTGTCGGCCAATCAGAAGCTGGCACCTGTCCATTGCAGCAACACGAGCAGGAGCGGTGGCAGGTGCTGGCAAGGCATCCATCAGAGGCCCAGGATGAATGAGGGACATTAGGCCACAGTTGAGTGAGGCAGTATGGGGGATGTAGGGTGAGGGTTGTGAGGAGTGTGATGATTGGAGGATTTTAGGAATATTCGCTTCTACATTTTGGGACAAGTTAAGAGTTAAAAGCCTGGGGTGCTAGCGTGTGACTGCAGTGATCTACTAAATAGAAGGTGAAATTGATAAGGAATGTGTTTTCAGCCTAGGTTTCTGGGGAGTTAATGTGATTTGCAGCCTGCAGAGATCATTTATTTTTTATCTTGGGGAAATGAGTTCATTGCTGGATGGAGCCCATAAAGGCAGAGAGGCAGTGAGTTTGGAAAAGGTTTGAAGGGAAAAGGAGTTGAGTTCTGATCTGCTTGACTCTGAGTCCATAATTCTTTCCAAGTAGGATAGTTAAAGTAAAGAGTAATAATATTTTAAAGCGGTGCAGTCTTATCTGAAGACAAGGAAGAGGCAGAAACAACCCAGTTGAAGCAGCTATTTGAAGATATTCAGCCAGAGTCTGAAGGGGTTCGGACATGAGCCAAATCTGTTTTATAAAACAAATATTATTCTATGCCCTGCTAATTTTAAGATGGATTAAGAGCTGTATGTTTCTTTTTTTTGTTGTTTAATGGGAAATTGTTTTGTTGTGTTAGGGGGAAATTGTAAGCTGTTCTTTTCGGGTGTGAAGTTAAAAGTTTAATATTATGTTCATAATAAAGTTTAGCTTTAGAAATACTAAAGCCCTATTTTTTCATGCAATCAATCCTAAAGTGAACCATTCTTTCCACGCGGTCTTTTAAATTAAACTAAAATATTGGGGTTTCAGTCCAGTATCCTAGCCATGGTTGGGGCCTGGTTTGGGATCCTAATAAGAGGGAGGGAGTCATGAAGGGGGAGGGATTCGACAGCAATGGCAAGGGTGGGCTTCCAGCAAGGCCCTCTTCCCGATGCTGGGTGTTTTAATCTGATTGCCTTTGAATGAGGTACACCCCTGACAATTAATTGCCCACTTAAGGGTCTCAAATGATGGTGGGGTGGAAAGGTCACTCATGAGCCTCCCTACCCTGGACTTATTGGGGGCAAAGGCAGGGAATGGTGAGATTCCCACCTGGCACCCCCGTGCCCGATTAAATGTCCAAACTTGCCTTGGGGCAAGAGCATTAAACTCGACCCATGGATGCCTTGGAATATTTTACTACTTTTAAGGCACTATATAAATGCAAATTCCCATACAACCAAAGGATATATCAGTTCACAGACCCCCAAGATGCAGCCACTATTGCAGCCTTGTGGAGTCCGTGGACCATGTCTATGCATGTTGAAATAGATTTCACCCTCTTTATTTGACAAAAAAGTCTGTTAAAGTTTTGTTTTCACTTCAGTCACTCACTCCTGAGCTTCGGGCACGGTGTGGAGAGGGGTGGGAATGAGGAGGACCTCCTCGTGAAGCTGCTTCTGGGTCTGGCCAAAGTTTCCATCAGTAGGCCCAGGCAGTGGGCAATCAAGGGGGTCATCCGGCCCAGCTGTCTTCCCCTCTACTGTGGCTATGACCACTGCTAGGTGCCCTGTGGAGGGAGCATGCAATGTCTGCTGGCACAGCTGAGGCCTTCCGTGCCCAGTGAGCGCCGCAGGGAATTTTTTTTTATCAACCTCAATGATCACATTTTGGTTTATGTTTAAATTTTCCTTTCTGATTTGTTTTTGTTTGATGCAGTGCCCCCTTAAGGAGTTGATCTCTTGATTTGCCCCTTAGTTTGTTAAATTTAGTTTAATTGGCTAGACTAAAATAATATAAATGCGAGTTGTTGCGGTGCCTCTCTGTGGTATAATAAAACACATTCTGAATGTCACCACCTTTCTCCTGTTCCATGAATGTGGCCATTTGACATTCCAAATCTGTTGCATATTTGTAGAATGTTATCAATGTGAGCAGTGGGATAAGCTGAAAAGAACAACAAAAGGAGCAACAATCTATTTAAGGCAGATTGACATTTTCATTAGTCAGTGCAGTCTAAAGAAACGAATCTCTGAACCACGTAAAAATAAGTTTCCTTCCATGGACCCAAGACGTCTCCAAATGATATTAGTAACTTAAAAAAATGCACAGAAAATAGTTTTTAGAAAATGACTCAATGAAATGCTATTGAAGAATAGCGTTTTTCCGTGAGGTCTGGCACTACACAGCCTATAATCCTTTTTTTTACCGTGCTCACACAGCTCTTGCTTAACTAATCCAGGAGTGAGAACTCCATATTTTGTCTCTGGAAGATTTTTGGATAATGTTGGAGTCAAAATGCTGAGAAAAATTCGGAAAGTTGTTGACAAAAAAGAGCAGTCAGAAGTGACTGGAGTGGAGCTGATTCCTCGACATGGTGACTTAGTGAGCGAACAGGCTCTCTATCCAATACTCTCAAAGGCATTACAACAGACTAATATTATTGAGGTCATTAACACAAAATATCACTGCTCAGACTATCCAGCTGCAGAATATGGGTAAAAGGTTTGACGTAGTGGAGGAAAGAATTAGTACTGTCAAAAACACAACTTCCTCCATGACGAGGCTCGCCTACAATCCTTGGAAAAGCATACATATGGTATGTCAGAGTTCCTTGATGACCTGGAGTACCGAGTCCAGAGGAAGAATGTCCAGATTGTCAATTTTCCAGAAGGAACTGAAGGTAAACTCTCAGTTAAATTCTTTGAGAGCTAGCTACTACATTTTTTAAATTTAGAAACGAAAGGTGGGCACATTAAATTAGAAAGGGCACGTTGTATCCTGTCTCTGAGGCCTAGGGACAGCCAATGATCCTGACCCGTAATTATCCATTTTCATAACTGGAAGGATCGCCAAAGAGTATTGGAGGCAGCTGGACGTAATGGGGCTTTGCTCTATGAGGCAGCGAAGCTCTCTTTTCTTTCAAGATTTCCCTGCAGTGGTACATCCGAGACGTGTGGGGTTTGGTGAATTAGAAGATGCCTGAAGGCCATTGGGATGCAATATGCCCGATTGTATCCTGCTACACTGCGATGACATCCGACAACTCTATAAAGATGTTCGACAATCCGGCTACAGCCTTGGCTTTTGTGAACTCCATGGAAGGTAATAATTTGGAGTAACAGATTGCAGTTCACTGTATAATCCAGACTCATTCCCTTGTCATTATAATTCCTTTCTGATTCTGTGTGGATATTTTTCATTCTGACAGGGATGATTTGGCAATTGAATACTACAGTGAGTTTTTATCCTTAAGAATGGCAGGGATCGCCATCTGCCTTCAATGAAAATTACTCCTCGGCGCGCTCCTTCTAGTTAAGGAATATGCTGTGCTGGTTGTATGACTCTAGAGCTGTGTGAAGAATATCCCTCTCCCTTTCTTTTCATCCGTACATGTATAATGGAGGTAATGTTTTATTGTCTCCTTTGTTCTGATCATGAATATGAGTAGTGACATTGTTGGGAGGTGTGTGTGCGAATTAAATCTCAACAGGAAGGGTTAGAATGCAGAAAGGGCATTCTGTGCTCTTCCTTTTTGTCTCGCCATATTTTGTCTCCTCTCTTTTGAGGAGGAAGACTCCTTGGTGTACTTGTGGGAGGTTTGTAGCTACAGCCCTACAGGGCCTTACTTTTGGTGAGGATAACCCTTTTCGATCGATTAACTTTGTCTGTTTTGTTTTTTATATTTTGGAGTTGAAGAATCGTTAATTGGTTCCTGTAGAACGTAGAACATACAGTACAGAAGGAGGCCATTCGACCCATCGAGTCTGCACCGACCAACTTAAGCCCTCACTTCCACCCCATCCCCGTAACCCAATAACCCCTCCTAACCTTTTTGGACACTAAGGGCAATTTAGCATGGCCAATCCACCTAACCTGCATATCTTTGGACTGTGGGAGGAAACCGGAGCACCTGGAGGAAACCCACACAGACACGGGGAGAACGTGCAGATTCCGCACAGACAGTGACCCAGCGGGGAATCGAGCCTGGGACCTTGGTGCTGTAAAGCCACTGTGCTAGCCACTTGTGCTACCGTGCTGCCCGTGTAGGGGTACAGACAAGTTTCATGTCACAGAAAAAGACTAGAAAGTACCACTGATGCTTCCGCTATGGTTGGAGATGGGGGAAGTATGTTTTTTTATATTTTGATGCCCCCCCAAGGGGGGGGGGGGGGTCTTAAATCCTTGGCTTTCTTTGTGACAATATCCTATACTCTCTTTGGTTGAATAAGCAATGGAAGTAATTACTTTGAAACTCTGCTCCTGGAATGTACGGGGGTACATCATCCTATTAAAAGAAAAAAGATTTTGGCTTTCTTTAAAAAGGAGAAAGGTGACATAGCTTTGTTGCAGGAAATACATTTAGGTGACAAGAAGCACCAGAAACTGAAATGGGGCTGGGTGGGGCAGGTGATTTTTTTTGCCTCATTCTCGACTAGTAGCCGGAGTGTTGTGATTTTAGTTAATAAGAATGTGTCTTTTAGACTGGAGAACTGTGTGAAGGACAAGGGAGGGAAGGCATGTAATCGTTAAGGGAATGCCGCATAATGACGTATTTTGATATTAAATGTCTACAGCCCTCCAAACTACTCTCTGGATTTTGTTACCAACGTCTTTAAGGATTTTGATGAATTAGCTTCTACAAATTCCTTCATCGGTGGGCACTTCAACTGTCATCTTAATCCTCTGGTGGACAAACATCCCATAACTAGGGATCCTCCTACCCAACAGTCAAAGGCATTCACATCGGTACGCAAGGATATGGAAACATGAATGTTTGGAGAACATTGCATCCCAGAGATAAAGAGTTCACCTTCTTCTCCACTCCCCACCAATATAATACTAGAATTGATTATTTGTTCATGCCTGGAATAATATTACATTCAGTGGCCTGTCACTCTAACGGTAATATTGTGGTCTCCAATCAAGCCCCTGGCTTCTTGGAATTTTTATTCAAGGAGATTTATCCTCAGTCTAGATTTGGGCGATTTAATGCATCTCTACTAAAGGATCATAACTTTATCTCATACTTTAAGGTTGAATTTGATCTCTTCTATTCAGTCAATTCTCTCTCTGAAATAAGCCCTTCAATCCTGTGGGAAACCAGTAAGGCATTTGCAAGGGGCTTAATCATTTCGTATATGGCCATCAAATAGTGTAAAATGCTGGAGTGACACCACCAGATTGAAGTAAATTTGCCAAAACAGAAGGAGTGTGGTACAAATCCTGGCCATTCAATGCTGAAAATAATGAATGCAATCCTAACGGCACTGGTCTTCTTGCTGACTCAACGTGCTGAGAGGAGTAGAAAGTTTGCCAAACAAAACCGATATGAGTTTTGAAATAAACTGAATAGGTATTTAGCTTTCCTTACGAAGAAGGTAGCCACCAGGGCTATTTACTCTGTGCTAACTTCCGATGGTAATAGGATGATTCAGACGAATGATATTAGTTGGGCACTTAAACACTTCTATGTCGATTTATATAAAACAAGTCAGTCAGGAGATGCACTAGTACAAATGGAGCGAATTTTCTCTTACTTTAAACTCCCAACAATTTCTGAGGACCAAAGGACCTAAATGTTCCTACTTCTAAGGGCGAAGTGGTATTTGCCTTGAGGAATCTTCAGTCTGGTAAGGCCTGATGGTTTTGAGAGTGAATTGTATAGGGAATTTAAAGACTTGCTAAACAGTCCTGTGACTGTATGTGTAATCATTGATTCAAAGCAGGTCAGCCTCAATCGCTTCAAATATCGAATATCTCCTTAACTAGGTTGAGTGCTCTTTCCAAGGGTCAATGCAGACTCGATTCTATGGCTGAGAGACACTTGAGGGCCGGCAACAGTTGTGGGATATCGTGGAACACTGCCTTCAGAAAAATAAGAAGTGAAGAAAGAAGACTGAGGACAGGAGCCATATGTGGATCTTGTAAATAAAACAGCCATAAATCTGAAGATAGTGATATTAAAATCTTGATATATCATTGCCTCACAGTTCAATGACATGATGCAAGTTTATTCAACTTCAAAGTACACTATTAGAAACAAGTTCATCAATATTGGTGAATGCTGACAAGACTTAAACTGACCCACAGGCAACTGACAAACTAACTGTTCTAGGTTGTCATTAATTAGACAGAATGAACGTTGAACAAAGTTTTCTCAGATATTAATTATCCTCTCAACATCTTACTATTTTGTATCATTGGGTATACTTCCAAATGTTCCGTCTGAAGGGTTTCTGAATTGCCCACTTCCTTCTCCTCTCCATACCACCTAATATTTGAAAGAGAGCTTGTACGCATGTGCAGCTGTGATATAAATGTTCTATCTCATCACTCTGGCTACATCAGTGTGGGAGTGCAGTCTGGCCTTCCGGTGATATACCGTTCAGTTCAATGGACTCTTGTGGCCATCGAGAATCAATTAATTGGTAATCCTATGGTTTTAAAATCTCCCTGATTGCTTTTACTAGCCACTGAGAAATTGAGGGCAATTCTGCTAGTCCCCCAGCCATTCAGGAAGGATTGGCAACCATAGTTCAAACTTTACATTGCGTTGCCAACAACTTGCTGATATTTTCTGCTTTACTTATTATGGCTAGATCAGCAAACGTGTGAAAAGCACAGTTCATGAGAATTTTTAAACTTTCTCCTTTTTAATGAATGAAAATAGGCTGTGAATACAAAGTCCCTTCCTGCACTCCCTTTAGGCCCATTTTCCAAGTCTCTTCTCCTTCTCTCAAAGGTGCTAATTCCTGCTGTAGTTCCAAAGATACTGATTGGCCTCCACTGTATCTCCAAGATAGCCACTTTTCATGCAAGATCATTGAGAACAAATATGGGTGGGGAATTCAATGGCAGGCGGCATCCTAGCCAAGACAGGCTCTACCTACAACAGATGTCCGCACAGGTGAGAGCTAAGAACATATCCTCACCAAATAAGCAATGAAAATAGCAAAGGGAATATTCACAGGGCAATGGACGTTGAAAACACACAAATGGAGGAATAGTACAAAAGCATGTGACAGGTGGGAATCTTAAAAAGACATTGAGGAAATGGCAAAGCAATGGAGCAAAGAGGTGGAATTCTTTGAAGCATGAAGGGAACTAAAAACCACTGAGTTGAGGAGATTTAGTTGTGGCAGTGATTAGCTGGGTTGTACAGACTCGGAAGGCTCTAGGTATGATCCTAGGTGTAGGGAATGACCCAATGAGCTCAGTTAACTCCTGTGGTGTTGTGGGATATGTTGACGTGTAGAAACTGTAAGAAAATGTGTTGGCCTTACCATTTCTAAATCTACTATTATGTTGTTTTCTCGTGTATTAATCATTTAAACCCCCAAACTTCTGGAAAACAATGCTTTTTAAGTGAAAAACATTACTGCCAGTAAGCATTTTATTTTGAGCCGTGTGGTATTTGAAACATTTGTTTTTAGCAGAGCTAGAAATTCATTATGCAATATTTTAATTATTTAATTCAATCCTGTTAAAAACATGATTGCAGAATTCTTTAATTAATTCAGACTGAGCAGTGGTATAGGCACAATTTTAAAAACTGAAGATGATGCAAAATATTAAAGCATTGTGAACTGTGAGGAGATTAGTGATAGACTTCAAGAGGATATATACAGGTTGGTGGAGTGGGTTGACACGCGGCGGATGTAGAGACGTGTGAAGTGATATATTTTGGTCAGAAGAACAAGGAGGTGACATAAAATAAAAGGTGCAATTCTAAAGGAAATGCAGGAGCAGAGGCACCTCAGTACTTATGAGCATAAATCATTGAAGATGGCGTGACAGGTTGAGAGCACAGTTAATAAATTATACTGTAGGGCAGCACGGTGGTGCAGTGGTTAGCACTGCGATCTCACGGCACTGAGGTCCCTGGTTCAATCCCGGCTCTGGATCACTGGCCGTGTGGAGTTTGCACATTCTCTCCGTGTTTGCATGGGTTTCGCCCCCACAACCCAAAAGATGTGCAGGGTAGGTGGATTGGCCACACTAAATTGCCCCCTAATTGGAAAAAATGAATTGGGTACTCTAAATTTATAAAAGAAAAATTATACTGTATCCTGTATTTTATACATGGAGCACCAAGTACAAAAGAAAGTAAGTAGTGGACTTTCATTAAACACTGGTTCAGGCTCAATGGGAAGGATGTGAGGTTTTAGAAAGGGCACAGAAAAAATTTACAAGAATGATTCTGAGGATGAGAGACATCTGCTATAGATTGGTGAAGCTGGGCTGTTCTCCTTGGAGAAGAGGAGGTTGGGAGATTTGTTAGATGCGTTAAAAATCCTGAGGGTCTGGAGAGTGTCAATAGGGAGAAAATGTTCCCATCGGCAGAAGGTCGGGAACTCTAAGGTGATTAACAAACAAACCAGAGGCAACATGAGTAAAACCTCTTTATGCAAAGTATGGTTTGGATCTGGAATGCACTGCCTAACCATGTGAGGGAATTGTGGTTTTCAAAAGGGAATTGGATAATTATCTGGAGAGAAAATATTTTTTGCTGGATTACAGGGAAAAGTTGGAGGAGTGATTCTATCTGAGTGGCTGTTGCAGAGAACGGGCACAGGGACAATGGGCTGAATTGCCTCCTGCTGTGTTGTACCCATTCTATGATTCTAGTATACATTGGAAACACGTAAAGAAGAAAGAAGGTGAAGGTACCCTGATGATAGTCAAGAACGGTGGGAGGAGGTTTGTGTGGAACATTAAACACAAGCATGGATGTGATGGGCCAAAAGGCCTGTTTCTGTGCTGTATAAACCATGTAAACCATATACAAACTGTATACCGCTTCTCACATCCTCACCCCATCTCAGCCAAGGAATTGATATGACTCACTCTCTCTCCCCACCCTCCCTCCCCATTACACTCACTGTACTCCACCCACAATCTCCCTCCACCCTACACATGCTTTCCTTCCACAATCTCCTCTAACCGCTCCCCCGCCACAGTCTCTCTCCCTCCCACAGTCTCTCCTCCACAAATTGTTTCTCCCCAGGGCACGTTCTCTCCAAACTCTCCCTCCCCTCCCTCAACCTTTCTCTCCTGCTCACGCACACTGTCTCCCCCACACTGTCTCTCCCCACAAAACACACTCTCTCCTCACACTCTGTCTCCCCCCCACACACTCGCTACTCCCCGCATACTTTCCCCTGCCAGACACTCTCTCTCCCCACCACATTCTCTCTCTCCCCCACACTCTCTCTCTCCCCCAGCCATACTCTTTCTCCCCGCACATTCTCTCTATCCAACATTCTTTCTGCCCCCAAACTCTCTCCCCCATGCGGTGATATGCCTGTGAATAGTTTTCTACATAGTTAGTAATGCAACCTCCAACCAGCAGATGGCGTCAGACATCGGTCGCATGACATGAGACACTCGCCAGTTGGTAGTAAGGCGTACTACAAGACAGTCACACATAGGGTAGTTCCAGGAGAGTTCACGGAACTCACATAGTAATTTTGTCTATTTAGTATTCGGTTTGTTATCTTTCCACGTGTTCATCAATAAATTATCATCCTAGTTACGTCACCAGATGTTCTGTGTGCATCATTGCAACGGCAAGACCACAGAATAGGACACCCCATACCCTCTCTCCTCATCCACGCTCTCACTCTCATCCACGCCCTCTCTCCCGCCCACACTCTCTCTCCCCCATCCCTTCACACTCTCTCTCCCCCACCCCTCTCATACATTCTCTCTCAGCACCTTACAAACTCTCCCCGGCCCCTCACAGTCTCTCTTTCCCCCACCCCTCCCACTCTCTCTCGCCTCACCTCTCACACTCTCTCTTCCCACCATCATACTCTCTCCCCCCCACCCCTCATACTCTCTTCCCCATCCCCTCAAACTGTCCTTCACCCCAGTACCTCACATTCTCTCTCCCCCATCCCTCATACTCTCTCTCCCCCACCTCTCATACTCTCTCCCCCATTCCCTCACATTGTCTTTCCCCCCAGTCCCTCACACTCTCTCACCCCGTCCCCTCACACCCCCTCTCCCCACCCCCTCACACTCTCTCCTCATTCCCTCACACTCTCTCTCCTCATTCCCTCACACTCCCTCTCCCCCATCCCTCACTCTCCTCCCCTATCCACCATCCACTTAGACTCTCTCTCTCTCACAAAGTCTCCAGTCATTCACTTGCTCAGACACCAGAGGGCTCCACTGTTCCAGCTGCCTTTCATGGGCTCCACTCTGGCGATCTCCCCTTGGCCCCACACCACTGCTCCAGTGCCATGCCTGAGCCCTGCAGCTCCAGCTGCCTTGCCTGGCCCCTGCATCCACTTCTCCAGCTGCCTCGCCTAGGCCTCCTACCAGTGCTCTGGGCCCAGAAACCTACCTTCACTGCCTACTTCACTCTTTGCTACTATTTCAATTACAGGTCGGTTTGCCTGTGATTTGCTGCTGATAGACAGTGCACTGGATTCTCCGCTCCCCGACACCGAAATCGCATCCGGCGACAGGACGGAGAATCTGTTTTGGTGCCAAAATCGGGACCGGCGGCGGTTTTTGAATTCTCCACCCCCTGAAAAGCAGCGTACTCTAGGAGTACGTGCGGCAATTATCCACCGCCTCAGGCCCGCCCCACAATGCTCCATCTCCGACCAGCCGAGTTCCTGACGGTGTGGGTTACATATGCTCACACCGTTCGTGAACTCGGCGTGATGGCTGCGGACTCAGTCCGGGGCCGCCAAAGTTGGGGGAGGGCCGATCAACGGGTAGGGGGGCTTCATTCGGGGTTGGGAGCACTGTGGGCAGGCGGTCCGGGCCGCGCGAGTGGCCGATGGGGGTCACTATCTTGGCGGTCCAGGTCAGCGGGTTGAATGCACCATGCAGCACAGCGCAGCCAGTGCAGGGCGCTGCCCTGTGCATGCGCGGTCTCTGAACCGGAAGTGCTAGGGGCCGTAACGGCAGCTAGAGCTGCGAGCTCTATGCCGGCTCCCTGCTAGCTCGCAGCAAAACGGGGAATCGGTGGCCGTTTTACACCGTCCTGGCGTAAAAGACCACCGTTTTCGTACCGTCGTGGGGACTTAGTCTCCCAAACGGAGAATCCAGCCCAGTGAATCTATCAGCAGTGCATTCAGGGAGGAATCAGCCTTTGATTGGATCTGAGCACCTTTACATCATTTTTCAAATATCAGTCACTTGAATGTCCAGGTTTCAAAAGCAGCGTCATTTATAATAATAATAATCTTTATTAGTGTCACAAGTCGGCTTACATTAACACTGCAATGAAGTTACTGTGAAAAGCCCCTAGTCACCACATTCCAGCGCCTGTTCGGGTACACAGAGGGAGAATTCAGAATGACCAAATTACTTAACAGCACTTCTTTCTGGACTTGTGGGAGGAAACCGGAGCACCCGGTGGAAACCCACGCAGACACAGGGAGCACGTGCAGACTCCGCACAGACAGTGACCCAAGCCAGAGTCGAACCTGAGACCCTGGCGCTGTGAAGCAACAGTGCTACATTGCTGCCCATTATAACACATTGTTGGGTAGATGCCAACATATTAGCTGTACTGGAACTGCTTGGCTAGGTGCGTGATTCGCCCTGTGTTAAGTGGCTGACCAACACTCACTGCAAGGCCGATATGTGAATGCTGACCACCTCCATTCGAGTCTGGGCGGCAACCATGGATCATTTACCCAATAAGCAGTTCACTTCCCTGGGATAAGTGGTCAGCAGCGACATAAATGGCAGAGGTAGAAAATATTAAATGGTCTATGAAAGAAAAATAATAAGCCATGACACGATTAGTCAGTGTAATATCTGGACTGAGGTATCGACCGCTTACATTTCGGAAGGTCTAATGATTGTGGCACCAAGCTGACCTCATGATTTCAGACACAACTCACTCACCAAGTGCCTTTGCTCACCAAATGCTGGTTTTGTCACATAAAACACCACGAACAAGCTGATTTCTGTAGTTGTGTTATCCATCAACCAATGAGTTATAAGTCGAGCAGATTGAATGGGCAAAAGGAATCAATTTGTTTATTAGTAAATTTGACAGAAACATTGGACTAGATTTTGCGCTTGCTCTTCATTATACTTACATTGGCCGACAGACATTCTGTGGACTTATCCACTGCAACTCGCAACAATTAGAAATCCAAAACAGATCTCCTCTAGAGGGTGTGAACACTAGGATAGCAATGGTATGAATCCTAACCAATCAATTGAAGATTCCTCACGGAGACATGTCATGTGAGAGTACCTTCAAGAAATGGGTGTTTATAAATGGGTGCATATATAAATATCTGTAGTGAGAATACCTTTAAGAAATGGGTGTTTATTACTGCAGTGATGTCAGAGAGTGGATGGAGCTGGGCTGTCTGTCAGCTTTTTACTTTCATTTTAGGCTGTTTGCTGCAGGGTGTGTTTTAGTTTCGTTTTCAGAGCTGGATAGCTGCAGTCACAGCCAGAAGGTGTATTAGAGTCTCTCTCTGTAATCTAAAGAATGTAAATCGATCCTTTGGTGATATAAAACTAATAACTGCTCGCAGTAGTGACTTTAACCTGATGTGCTTCTGTTTAAAGGTTTTTTTTAAGCCTTCTGGATGTTAAAAGGACTGCTTAGGAATTACTTAGTGTTGTATTCTTTGGGGGTTGTATTTGAATTAATGGTTGCTAAGATGTTCACAGTATATTTTAAAAAGGTTAACATGAGTTCATAGAATAAACAATGGTTTGCTTTAAAAAATACTTTTCCATTTCTGCTGCACCACACCTGTAGAGTGGGCCGTGTGCTCCCCATACCACAATCTATTCAAAGTTGTGGGTCAGGTGAACTCCATGATACACTTTGGGGATCTCTAAACCCTGGCCCATAACAAATTGGGGGCTCGAGGGGGATAAAAGTCTATCTATTGGATTGGCTAAGTGAGCTTAAAGACAGTGAGGGGTGAGCATATTGTGGTTGCTTTTCAGGTGTGGTATTTCAGTTTAAGTAGGATCTCCTACTTAAAGACAATGGCTCTTTCAGAGGCTCTGAAGTTTTTGGGGGTGGAGACAATCGTACGCAGTACCTTACGGACAGAGACTAAAAGCAGACTGTTAGATTAGGCAAAAACATTGCAGTTAACATTACCTGACAAAATGCTAAAAGATGAGGTAATTATGGGTGGTGGCTAAGCATTTAAAGTTGCCTGAGATACAGTTTGACTCATTGGAAATGGCAAAAATTCAGTTACAAATTAAACAAACGGAACATGAGAAACAATTAAAGCAGCTTGAATACGCGAGAGAGAGAGGAAACTGAAAAAGAAAGAGAGAGAGGAAAAAGAGAGTGAAGAAACGAAAATAGAAAGAACAGCCCTAGCAGAACAAAAAGAAAGAGAAAGGGAGATACAGATCAGGGAAAAAGATAAAGAGAGAGAGTTTGAACTTCGGAAACTGGCCATGAAACATGACAGTCAGTTAAAATTGGCAGGCGTAAAGGGAAACGTACAGTTGGATGATAGTGATGAGATAGTGAGAAAGAGCGTCATAGTCGAATGCTTGGTGGGAATCTATTTAAATATGTCCAAGCATTGCCAAGGTTTGACGAGAAGGAGGTAGAAGCCTTTTTCATTTCATTTGAGAAGGTGGCTAAACAAATGAAATGGCCACAGGACATGTGGGTATTACTGATTCAAACATAGCCGGTAGGTAGGGCTAGTGAAGTGTTTGCATCACTACCGGAGGAGGTATCTGGGATTTATGAGGAAGTGAAAAAATCCATCTTAGGTGCATATGAACTAGTGCTGAAGCCTACAGACAAAGGTTTAGAAATTTAGGGAAATAATTTGGTCAAACTTACATGGAGTTTGAAAGGCTCAAACAGAGTAATTTCTCGGCGGATAAGGGCTTTGAAAATAGATCAAACATATGAAGCTCTCAGAGAAATTATACTTTTGGAGGAGTTTAAAAATTCAGTTCCTGATGTAGTGAGAACTCATGTGGAAGAGCAGAGGGCTAAAATTGCGAGATTAGCAGCAGAAATGGCAGATGATTATGAATTAGTTCATAAATCAAAGCTTGGTTTCTGACATCAGTTTCAGCCGGTGAGGGGTAGAAACTGGGGACATGAGAAATACTCAAGTGGTAAAGGTAAAGATGATCTGATGGGAGATAATAAGGAGAGTGTACCTCAGATTTAAAAAAGAAATCCAGGAGGGTGGAAAAGAAATGAAAAATTTCAAATGTTTTCACTGTAATAAACTCGGCCATGTAAAGTCACAGTGTTGGTGGTTGAAGAAAAGCACTGGGAAGGCTGATTTGGTAAAACAGGGTAAGACAGTGGGGTTTGTTAAAGTGGTAAAGGAAAGCCCAAGTGAAGTGAAGGAGGTGCAAAAGATCAAGAGGTGATTGATAAGAAGGTGCCAGATCTCTTTAAAGAATTTACTTGTGTGGGTAAAGTTTACTCTTTTGTATCAGGAGGAATAGGTAAAGAAATCACAATGTTAAGAGATATGGGAGCTAGTCAATCTTTAATGGTAAGAGATGAGGAGTTATGTAGTCTGGGAAGAATATTGGCAGAACAGGTGGTAATATGTGGAATTCAGGGTGAGAGGAGTAGTGTTCCATTATATAAGGTAAGGTTGGAAAGTCTAGTGAAGAGTGGTGAAGTGGTAGTAGGAGTAATAGAAAAACTATCTTGCCCAGGAATACAATTTATCTTGGGTATTGATATAGCTGGATCGCAGGTGGGAGTGATGCCTACTATGGTGGATAAGCCAGTGGAAAACCAGACAACTGAAGTGTTGAAGGACGAATATCCTGCGATTTTTCCGGATTGTGTAGTAACAAGGTCGCAAAGTCACAGGTTAAGACAAGAGGAGAAATCAAAGAGTGAAGATGAAGTTGAAGTGCAATTATCAGAAACGATATTTGATCAGATGGTTGAAAAACACCAAGTACAGGTGGAGGATGAGGCGGATATTTTTAGTTCAGGAAAATTGGCTGAGTTACAACAAAAAGATGTAGAAATAAAACGGTTGTATCAGAAAGCATACACGGAAGAGGAATCTGCGTGTATACCAGCGTGTTATTACCATAAAAGTAATGGCTTGATGAGAAAATGGAGACCTTTACATATGCAGGTGGATGAAAAGTGGGCAGAAGTTCATCAAGTAGTATTGCCGGTAGGGTATAGAAAGGAGGTGTTGCGAGTTGCACAGAGGTACCAATGGGAGGTCATTTGGGAATAAGAAAAACTCAAGCTAAAATCCAAAAACATTTTTATTGGCCTGGTCTACATAAAGATGTAGTTAAATGTTGTCAATCATGTCACACATGTCAAGTGATAGGGAAACCTCAAGCAGTGATAAAACCAGCGCCCTTAATACCCATTCCAGCATTTGAGGAACCTTTTACATGGGTCCTAACTGATTGCGTAGGACTGCTTCCGAAAACAAAAAGTGGGAATCAATATCTTTTGACGATAATGGATGTGTCTACTAGGTTTCCAGAGGCCATTCCAGTACGTAATATTGCAGCTAAAAAGATTGTGGAGGAGTTACTTAAATTCTTTACTAGATATGGACTACCCACAGAAATACAATTGGATCAAGGATCAAATTTTATCTCAAGGTTATTTAAAGAAGTTATGGATAGCTTATGAATAAAACAATTTAAATCAACTGCGTACCATCCAGAATCGCAGGGAGCGTTAGAAAGGGGGCATCAGACATTAAAGACAATGTTGAGGGCTTATTATCAAGATTATCCAGAGGATTGGGATAAAAGAATTCCCTTTGTACTGTTTGCAATTAGGGATGCACCAAATGAGTCACCCAAATTCAGTCCTTTTGAACAAATTTTTTTTAAAAATTTTATAATATATTTTATTCAACTTTTTCGGCCAAACTAAACAGTACAAAGGTTTTTTCCCCTTTTTACAACAGCAAAACAATATAAATAACCGTGACCGTATTTTAACAAATAAATAAATAATATATAAACTAAATGCAATTGCCATAACAAAAATAATAACTCTCCCAAATAATAAAATCAGCAATTCAATATACATAACCAAGTACCAATATCTTTATAAAAACACCCCTGAGGACCCACCTGGGCCCTCCCCCCACCCCCCACCCCCTCCCCCCTGGGTTGCTGCTGTTACCTTCCCATTTCCTTTATCGTTCTGCGAGGTAGTTAATGAACGGTTGCCACCGCCTGGTGAACCCCTGAGCCGAACCCCTTAGTGCAAACTTTATCCGTTCCAGTTTTATAAACCCTGCCATGTCGTTTATCCAGGTCTCCACGCCCGGAGGCTTGGCTTCCTTCCACATAAGCAGTATCCTTCGCCGGGCTACTAGGGACGCAAAGGCCAAAACATCAGCCTCTCTCGCCTCCTGCACTCCCGGCTCTTCTGCAACCCCGAATATAGCCAGCCCCCAGCCTGGCTCGACCCGGACCCCCACCACCTTTGAAAGCACCTTCGCCACCCCCACCCAGAACCCCTGCAGTGCCAGGCATAACCAAAACATGTGGGTGTGGTTTGCTGGGCTTCTCGAGCACCTCCCACACCTATCCTCTACCCCGAAAAATTTACTGAGCCTTGCTCCGGTCATATTTCCCCTGTGCAAAACCTTAAATTGTATCAGGCTAAGCCTGGCGCACGAGGACAAAGAGTTTACCCTACGTAGGGCATCTGCCCACAGCCCCTCTTCATTCTCTTCCCCCAGCTCTTCCTCCCATTTTCCCTTCAGCTCATCCACCATGTTCTCCCCCTCATCTCTCATTTCCCTGTATATATCTGACACCCTACCATCCCCCACCCATGTCCCTGAGATCACTCTATCCTGAATCTCCTGCGTCGGGAGCTGCGGGAATTCCCTCACCTGTTGCCTCGCAAAAGCCCTCAGTTGCATGTATCGAAATTCATTCCCTTGGGGCAACCCATATTTTTCCGTCAGCGCTCCCAGACTCGCAAACGTCCCGTCGAGGAACAGATCCCTCAGTTGCACAATCCCAGCTCTCTGCCATGCTCTAAATCCCCCATCTATTCTCCCCGGGACAAACCTATGATTATTTCTTATCGGGGACCGCACCGAGGCTCCCGTCATTCCCCTATGCCGTCTCCATTGCCCCCAAATTTTCAGTGTTGCCACCACCACTGGACTTGTGGTGTATTTCTTCGAGGAGAACGGCAGCGGTGCCGTCACCATTGCTTGTAGGCTGGTTCCTTTGCAGGACGCCATCTCCAATCTCTTCCACGCCGCTCCCTCCCCTTCTCCCATCCACTTACACACCATTGAAATATTGGCGGCCCAATAGTACTCACTTAAGCTCGGTAGTGCCAGTCCCCCCCTCTCCCTGCTACGCTGCAAGAACCCCCTCCTCACTCTCGGGGTCTTCCCAGCCCACACAAAACTCATGACGCTTTTCTCGATCTTCTTGAAAAAAGCCTTTGTGACCATCACCGGGAGGCACTGAAACACAGAAAGGAATCTCGGGAGGACTACCATTTTGACCGCCTGCACCCTCCCCACCAGTGACAGGGGCACCATGTCCCATCTCTTAAAATCCTCCTCCATCTGTTCCACCAATCGTGTTAAATTAAGCCTATGTAATGTTCCCCAACTCCTGGCTATCTGGATCCCCAAGTACCGGAAATCCCTTATTACCCTCCTCAGCGGTAAATCCTCTATTCCCCTGCTCTGCTCCCCCGGATGTACCACAAACAACTCACTCTTCCCCATGTTCAATTTGTACCCCGAGAATTCCCCAAACTCCCCGAGCGTCTGCATTATTTCAGGCATCCCCTCCACCGGGTCCGCAACATACAACAGTAAATCATCTGCATACAATGATACCCGGTGTTCTTCTCCTCCCCTGAGTACTCCCCTCCACTTCCTGGAGCCCCTCAGTGCTATGGCCAGGGGCTCTATTACCAATGCAAACAGTAACGGAGACAGGGGACACCCCTGCCTCGTCCCTCTATAAAGGCGGAAGTAGTCAGACCTCTGCCTGTTCGTGACCACACTTGCCACCGGGGCCCTATATAGCAGCTGTACCCATCCAATGAACCCTTCACCAAAACCAAATCTCCTCAACACTTCCCACAGGTAGTCCCACTCCACCCTGTCAAATGCTTTCTCGGCAACCATCGCCACCACTATCTCCGCCTCCCCCTCTGGTGGTGGCATCATCATCACCCCTAGCAGCCTCCGTATGTTCGTGTTCAGCTGTCTCCCCTTAACGAAACCAGTTTGATCCTCATGGACCACCCCCGGGACACAATCCTCTATCCTCGTCGCCATTACCTTGGCCAGGAGCTTAGCATCTACATTCAAAAGGGAAATGGGCCTGTAGGACCCACACTGCAGCGGGTCTTTATCCTTCTTCAAAAGTAACGATATTGTCGCCTCCGACATAGTCGGGGGCAACTTCCCCCTTTCCTTGGCCTCATTAAAGGTTCTCGTCAAGAGCGGAGCCAGTAGGTCTATATATTTCCTATAAAATTCCACCGGGAACCCATCCAGTCCCGGGGCCTTCCCCGCCTGCATGCTCCCAATCCCCTTTGCCACCTCCTCCACATCCATCTGTGCTCCCAGTCCCGCCCTCTCCTGTTCCTCCACCTTCGGAAATTCCAGCTGACCCAGGAAATGTATCATTCCCTCCTTCCCTTCCGGGGGCTGAGCCTTATACAATCTCTCATAGAATATCTTAAACACCCCATTCACTCTCTCCGCTCCCCGTTCCATCTCTCCCTCCTCATCCCTCACCCCACCTATCTCCCTCGCCGCTCCCCTCTTCCTCAATTGTTGGGCCAGTAACCGACTCGCCTTCTCTCCATACTCATACTGCACTCCCTGTGCCCTCCTCCACTGTGCCTCTGCCTTACTCGTGGTCAGCAGGTCAAATTCCACATGTAACCTTTGTCTTTCCCTGTACAGTCCCTCCTCCGGTGCCTCTGCATATTGCCTGTCCACCCTCAGATGTTCTCTCAGCAATCGCTCCCTTTCTTTACTCTCTTGCTTCCCTTTATGTGCCCTTATGGATATCAGTTCCCCTCTGACCACCGCCTTCAACGCCTCCCAGACCACTCCCACCTGAACCTCTCCATTGTCATTAAGCTCCAAGTACCTTTTGATACACCCCCTCACCCTTAGACATATCCCCTCATCCGCCAACAGGCCCATATCCATTCTCCAGAGTAGGTGCTGTTCCTTTTCCTCTCCTACCTCCAGATCTACCCAGTGTGGAGCATGGTCCGAGATGGCTATGGCCGTGTACTACGTCCCTGTCACCTTTGGAATCAGTGCCCTTCCCAGGACAAAAAAGTCTATCCGTGAATATACCTTGTGAACATGGGAGAAGAATGAGAACTCCTTACTCCTAGGTCTGATAAATCTCCAAGGATCTACTCCTCCCACCTGCTCCATGAAGTCCTTAAGCACCTTGGCCGCTGCCGGCCTCCTCCCGGTCCTGGACCTCGACTAGTCCAGCCCTGGATCAAGCACTGTATTGAAATCTCCCCCCATTACCAACTTTCCCGCCTCCAGGTCTGGGATACGCCCAACATACGCCTCATGAAGTTTGCATCATTCCAGTTCGGGGCGTATACGTTCACCAGAACCACCGCCTCCCCTTGCAGTCTGCCACTCACCATCACGTATCTACCACCACTGTCCGCCGCTATGGTCTTTGCCTCAAACAGTACCCGTTTCCCCACTAAAATAGCCACCCCCCTATTCTTCGCATCCAAACCCGAATGAAACACCTATCCCACCCATCCTTTACGTAGTCTGACCTGATCTGTCAATTTCAGGTGCGTCTCCTGCAACATAACCACATCTGCCTTTAATTTCTTTAGGTGTGCGAGTACCCGCGCCCTTTTAATCGGCCCATTCAGCCCTCTCATGTTCCACGTGATCAACCGGGTTGGGGGGGCTCTTTACCCCCCCCCCCTTGTCGACTAGCCATCCCCTTTTTTACCCCAGCTCCTCACCCGGTTCCCACGTACCCGTATATCCCACCGACGGTGCCCTCCCGCCTCGACCACCCCGTCCCATAACAGCTCCCCCTTCCCCTTAGCAGCAGCAACCCAATTAGCTCCCTCCCCCCCCTCCGCTAGATCCCCCTCTAGCGTAATTACACCCCCCATGTTGCTCCCAGAAGTCAGCGAACTCTGGCTGCCCTCGGCTTCCCCGTTTGCCCTCGGCCTCTCACTGTGCGAGGCCCCCACCTTCCTGCGTCCCTGTTCCCGCCTTAATTACCATAGCGCGGGAACGAGGCCCGCGTTTCCCACTCAGCCCCGCTTTCCTACCCACCGGCGCCCACAGTTCCTCATACTCCCCCCCCCCCCCTCCCCCCCCCCCCCCCCAAACGAGGGGAAGAGAGAAAATTTACAGGATTAAAGAGTTAACAATTGAAAAATCATTACTCCCCCCCCTTCCTCGTCCCACATAGTCACCCCACCACTTTGCCCCAGAAGCTCTTTCTCTCGCCAGGCCTTTCACCTTTCAGGTGTCTTCACCACCAGGCCCTGAATTTCATCTTCATTTTCAGCAGCCTTTGCCTTCACGACCCGAAGCTCCAGCTCCTGGGCCCTCTGCGCCTCCTTTAGCCCTTCAATCGCCTGTAGCATCGGGGCCAACACCTCCTTCTTCAGCTCTTCCACACAGCGCCGCAGGAACTCTTGTTGCTCCGGGCCCCATATCGAACTGCCACCCTCCGACGCCATCTTGCTTCGAGCTTCCCTTCCTTGCCGCTGCTCCGAAGGATCCACTGCAATCCTGCCGCTATCCTCTCCTTTGTCCATCAACGTCCGGGGGGATTCCCTTCTATTTCACCGCACAGTGATTTTGGCCGTTTAAAATTGCCGTTGGGGCTCTTATCAAGAGCCCAAAAGTCCGTTCCAACGGGAGCTGCCGAAATGTGCGGCTTAGCTGGTCATCACCGCACCCGGAAGTCCTAATTTTTGTTAATGAGGTAAGAGGACCACTTAAATTGATTAAGGAAAAATTGGTGAGTGAGAAATCGGAAATTACATTATTGGATTATGTGTCAAATTTTAGGGAACGATTAAATAGAGCAGGTGAATTGGCTAGACAACATTTAAAAGTTGCACAAAATGTGATGAAACGGGTAGCGGACAAGAAATCCAAAGTTCATAATTTTGCCAGTGGAGATAAAGTTTTAGTGTTGTTACCAGTGGTAGGTGAGGCTTTAAAAGCTAGGTTTTGTGGACCTTATCAGATTGAAAGGAAATTAAGTGAGGTGAATTATGTGGTAAAAACACCAGATGGAAGGAAGACTCGCCGAGTATGTCATGTGAATATGCTTAAAAGGTACTTTGAAAGGGAAGGAGAGAAAAAGGAGGAGGTTTTAATGATTCTAACTCAAAGTGACGAACCAAATCCAGATGACTGTGAATTTGACATACCTCAAATTAAATTGGAAAACGAGGATGTTCTTAAAAATTGGGATAAATTGTTGAGTTACCTTCCAGAGGGAAAGCAAACTGACCTGAAAGAGTTATTGATATCACGTGGGCATGTTTGTGAGATAAATTGGGAAGTACTAAAATGACTATACATGATGCAGATGTGGGAAATGCTGTTTCAATCAAACAACATCCAGACAGACTTAACCCTTTAAAATTGGCACAGGTTAACAAAGAGATTGAGAATATGCTTTAAAATGGCATAATTGAAGTGGGTTGCAGCCAATGGAGCTCACCCATAGTGATGGTACCTAAACCAGACAGTACCCAACGGTTGTGTGTAGACTATAGAAAGGTTAATGCAGTTACAAGAACGGACTCTTATCCTATCCCACATTTGGAGGATTGCATTGAGAGAGTGGGACAATCAGTTTTTATTTCCAAACTGGATTTACTTAAAGGTTACTGGCAGGTACCTTTATCCGAAAGGGCGAAGGAGATTTCAGCTTTTGTGTCTCCAGATGGTGTATACCAATTCAAAGTTATGCCATTTGGCATGAAAAACGCCCCAGCCACATTTCAACGGTTAACTAACAAAATCGTTTCAGGATTACCCAATTGTGAGGTTTACATTGACGATCTGGTAAATTTCAGCCAGACATGGACAGAACATTTAAAACATCTGATGGAGCTATTCAATCGACTTCAGGAGGCGGGTTTGGTGATAAACCTAGCCAAAAGTAAATTTGGAAAAGCCTAAGTAACTTTCCTTGGCCATACAATCGGACAGGGTCGAATGGTCACACGGGATGTGAAACCAACAGTTATTGAGGAGTTTCCGATACCCTCAAGACGAAGGGAAATAATGCGATTTCTTGGCATGAGTGGATTTGATTGAACATTTGTGCAAAGGTTTTGTAGCGTGGTTGCTCCATTGATGGACTTGCTGAAGAAAGGTTGAAAATTTCAGTGGACAGCAGAGTTTTAACAGGCATTTGACTGCCTGAAAGCTGTGATAACCAATGCTCCTGTGTTGGAGAATTACAAGGGACTCTGTGATCAGGTTGAACTAAAGTATCTGACTTTAAAGAAAAGTGCCGAGACGTAGAGAAATGGACGGATCGGGCAAGGACCTTCTTGTTCAAAGAGACTGTCAATCAAGAAGGATTTCAGTTGGAGGAAGAAGAACGAAAAAAAATGGACTATATTATTATACCTGTTTGCGTGTGTTGTTTTTTTTTTTGAAACGATAAAGTATCTTTACTGTGTGCATTTCTTGAAGGATGGTGAAAAGGTGAAGAATGAAACCATCTTGAAGTTGATGGTTTATTTTTTGTTCTTGGGCGGAGGTGTCATGTGAGAGTACCTTTAAGAAATGGGTGTTTATAAATGGGTGCATATATAAATATCTGTAGTGAGAATACCTTTAAGAAATGGGTGTTTATTACTGCAGTGATGTCAGAGAGTGGGTGGAGCTGGGCTGTCTGTCAGCTTTTTATTTTTGTTTTAGGCTGTTTGCTGCAGGGTGTGTTTTAGTTTCGTTTTCAGAGCTGGATAGCTGCAGTCACAGCCAGAAGGTGTATTAGAGTCTCTCTCTGTAATCTAAAGAATGTAAATCGATCCTTTGGTGATTTAAAACTAATAACTGCTCGCAGTAGTGACTTTAACCTGACGTGCTTCTGTTTAAAGGTTTTATTTAAAGTCCTCTGGATGTTAAAAGGACAGTTTAAGAATTACTTAGTGTTGTATTCTTTGGGGGTTGTATTTGAATTAATGGTTGCTAAGATGTTCACTGCATGTTTTAAAAAAGTTAACTTTAGTTCATAGAATAAACATTGTTTTGCTTTAAAAAATACTTTCCATTTCTGCTGTACCACACCTGTAGAGTGGGCCATGTGCTCCCCATACTACAATCTATTAAAAGTTGTGGGTCAGGTGAACTCCATGATACACTTTGGGGTTCTCTAAACCCTGGCCCATAACAGACATGAAAGAAAAAAGATTGGACACTGCAGAACCTATTTTCTTGGAAATGCCCTGGCCACCATGCTTGTAAAGTGGTTTATTAATGACCGCAGTTTATCTCATGAGAGGTTCATTTATGCCCCAGATTTTCCCTATTGAAGTCCCACGTTCAGACTTTTGTCTTCTTTTAACCTTGCACAACTGAACGTGCATTGAATGGTCTGAAGGACCCCCAAACCAGCACTACATAAACGGGACAAAGGTGGTTGCTACTAATACAGTAATGGAAGTGGTGCGATCAGCCGACAAACACAGCATCATTGTTGGTTCCACAGGTGTGTTGCTGGAGGTAACCATCTATTCCATGCCAGAAGGCATGGTTCCAGGTTCTGTGTATGTCCCTGTGCCAAGTTAATGAAAGACTCCGATATGCTCCTTGAAATGGAAGGCAGGCTTTCTGGTGAGCTTTGCAGTGCACCCAGCATTTCAGTGTGTGCACCCATCAACCTTCTTCTGTAGCTTGGTCCACCAAAGTCCTCATTTAAGTCCTCTACAGCAGAAGTAGTGTGCGAACTCACTCTCTACCAAGCTGGCACCTGCGCTGTACTTTCCCACTGCCATGGATGCACCGCACGTGCCTTGTCCTTCACCATGCTCAGACCCCAGCTCCACCTTATCCTCCAAATTATGCGCTGTATCAGTATCTGAGCTGGTGGCTGTGACTATGAAGTTGTGTGATGATTTGACTCCATCTTCGCTGTTTTTCATGCTTTTCCTCCACTTTCTGGGCTGGTTGTAGTTCTTGGATGTATGAAGTGAAAAAGGAAAATGGAGCGACCCTTGGCTCAGGTTACAGCTGGAGAAGCCCACGCTGTGCCACATGCTGGGACGGGCACGGCTGCAGCAATGTTGTGTGCGCACTGGAAGACTCAGGAGTGGCACTCCAACTGTGGGACAGATTACAAACAGATCTAGCAACTCAAAACTGGACAACCAGGAGGCACAGTGGGCCATCAGAAGTGGAGAATTGAATTCAACCACAAACTGTAATCTTGTAACCCAGCATGTCCCACACTCTACTACTGTTATCAAGCTGGGATCAACCCTGGTTCAATGAATACAGGCGCCAGGTATACCTAAAGATGAGGTGCCAAACTGGTGAAACTACAACACAGGACTACAAGCATGTTAAACAGTAGAAACACCATGCAATAGTATTACGATCCCAGTTGATGTTATAACTGAAGAGGAAGATACCAGAATTGAACCCTGACTCAAAAGACTGTAGGTCGGATTCTCTGCCCCTGCACCCGTTTGCTGGTGAGGCAGGGATTCTCCATTCCGGCAGCAGACTAATGGAGTTTCCCATTTTGGGAACTCCTACGCCATCGAGAAATCCGTGGGCATGAGTGCGTTGCCAGCAAAACAGAGGATCTGGCCGAAGGAGAATCCAGCCCCGTAACTTTAACTTTTGTTTACAAAATGTGGAGGAACTGAGTCACAGGACCGCTAATTTGTTTTAACAACTCAAAAGAAATATTTATTAAACATGAAAAGTTGGATTATTATACAAAACCCTTTAACTCCCCCCTCAGCTGAACAAATACACACAGGTTTGAAGGTTAACATGGATTACAAAGTGCATCTTAAGCTACAATGGTTTAATTAACATAGAGTCCTTTTTAAGTACACAAGATGATTCAGGGCAAATACACTCTCCACTCTGGACCCCAAATGAATGTTTGCAGATGGCTCCGCAGGGTCCCCCCAGATGATTATCATGTGAGGGTTTCCAATCTCCATTCCCAGCAACATACTTTAAAATCTCTCACCATAATGCTTTCCCTTAATGGTTTGCATTCCAAAATGCAGTCCAGGTTTACAAATGACCCTTTTAAACAGAGTTTCCGCTGCACTTTTAGCAGTGAATCCAGTCCAGGATTTTACGCCAACATCTTTAGGCTTTATTTGTCTTGACTGCTGCACAACCGTCTCACAATTGCTTTAACTTTCAATTCTTAGACTGTATGAAAATGGCATCAAACATTTCATCTATCTCTAAGGTCTGCTATCCCACTTTAAATCTAGTTATTGCAACTCACACTTTAACTCAGAGAACTTTGTTTATTCTTCTTTGAATTCTTCTGGAAAATACCTTGGTCTCTGTTCTCTTAACTTCAGGTGTCTTAAATGTTCTTTATATCTCAATTCCCTGGTTACCTGGACTGTAACTTGTACTTTAGGAAGCCTGCATCTTTGCAACTCCCATCCTGTCCATTACTTTGAGTGGTAGGATTAAAAGATGTTCACTCCCCAAGGTCCTGTCTCCAACTACCCTGGCTTCCTGTTAAAACTAAGAACAAAGGAAAGCACTTCTTTCTGAAAACAGGGGCGAAATTCTCCGGTATCGGCGCGATGTCCGCCGACTGGCGCCCAAAAGGGCGCAAATCAGTCGGGCATCGCGCCGCCCCAAAGGTGCGGAATGCTCCGCATCTTGGTGGTCCGAGCCCCAACCTTAAGGGGCCAGGTCCGCGCCGGACGAATTTCCGCCCCGCCAGCTGGCGGAAAAGGCCTTTGGTGTCCCGCCAGCTGGTGCAGAAATGACATCTCCGGGCAGCGCATGCGTGGGAGCGTTAGCGGCTGCTGACGGCATTCCCGCGCATGCGCAGTGGAGAGAGTCTCTTCCGCCTCCACCATGGTGGAGACCGTGGCGAAGGCGGAAGGAAAAGAGTGCCCCCACGGCACAGGCCCGCCCGCGGATCGGTGGGCCCCGATCATGGGCCAGGCCACCGTGGGGGGCACCCCCCGGGGCCAGATCGCCCCGTGCCCCCCCCAGGACCCCGGAGCCCGCCCGCGCCACCTTGTCCCGCCGGTAAGGTAGGTGGTTTAATCTACGCCGGCGGGACAGGCATTTTAGCAGCGGGACTTCGGCCCATCCAGGCCGGAGAATCGCGGGGGGGGGGGGCCGCCAACCGGCACGGCGCGATTCCCGCTCCTGCCGAATATTCGGTGCCGGAGACTTCAGCAACCGGCGGGGGCGGGATTCACGCCAACCCCCGGCGAGTCTCCGACCCGGCGGGGGGTCGGAGAATCTCGTCCTAGGTCTCCTGTTGCTAAGGAATGACTTCTACTATTTATTCTCCATATCGTAGCCCTCTCTAAGCTCAATTGAGACACATTTGGAACTCTACCAACCCCCACAAATGCAAATACCTTTGTCCAGCATTAATCTAACTATAGGTTTTAACCTTCCAGGCACAAAAACAATAAATTAACCACACTTAAAACCATACCGACTTTCTAATGTCTACCAAATAAATATAAATCCATTAAAAATGCCTTTGGTTTCCTAACAATAGACAGAGCTAAGCAATTCCACAGTCAACAGATCAGATCAAGGTTCTGTAGTTCTAGCACATCCAGATGTGAATGGTGAGTGGTAGACAGTTAAAAAACTAACCCGAAAAGGATGTTCCACAACTAGTCCCATCCATAATACTGGGGGAGCCCAGCACATCAGGGCAAAAAGCAAGGTTGAACCATTTGCAACTATCTTCAATCAGAAGTGCCAAGTAGATGATCCATATTAGTCTCCTTCTAACATCTCCTCCATGATCGATACAAGCATTCAGTCAATTCAATTCACTCCATGTGAGCTTTGGGCCCCAGTAATATCCAAATACAGAGGATGTGTTCCAGAGATAGTCACGCACCTAACCAAGCAGTTCCAATACAGCTAATATGTTGGCATCTACCCAACAGTGTGTTATTTCCTGTCCATAAACAGCAGGACAAATTCAACCTGGCCAATTACTGCCCCATCAGCCTATCTCATTCATGAGCAAAATAATGGAATGTGATCCTGGTAAAGTACTGTAATGTTTCATCAATAGTGCTAGCCAGCAGAATTTAGTCAGCAATGACTCAAGTAACAATGCAAAGTTTATGCTCCCCCAGGGCCACATGGCTCCAGATCGTACTTACGTCACCTCCGAGTCTGTGTCCATAGAGACGGTCAACATTCAGACTTGGGCTGCTCAGTGGTAAGTAACATTTGTGTCACACAAGTGCCAGGCAATGATTATCTCCAACAAGAGAGAGTCTAAACATCTCCCCTTGACATTCAGCAGCATTGTTATTGCTGACTCACATGCCACCAATATCCTTGGGGTTACCACTGACCAGAAACTTATGTAGACCTGCTACGTAAATACTGTGGCGACAAGAGCAGGTTGAAGGCTGTGAATTCTGCTGCAAGTAATTCACTTCTTGACTCCCCAAAGTCTGTCCACCATCTAAAAGGCACAAGCCAGGATTTTAATGGAATACCCTCCATGTCCCTAGATAAATGCAGCTCCAACAACACTCAAGAAGCTTCAAACCATCCATGTCAAGGAGCACTCTTGATCAGCACCCCATCCACCATCTTAAACATTCAGTGCCTCTGCCATGGATACACAGTGCGTGCCACCTACAAGATTCACAACAGCAATTCACCAAGCTTCCTTCAACAGCCTCTATCAAACCCACAACCTCTAACACCTAGAAGTACAAGTATGGAAACACCACCACCTGCAGATTCTCCTCAAAGCCACTCGCCATCCGGACTTGGAAATATATCGCCGTCCCTTCACTGTCGCTAGGTATAAATCCTGGAACTCTCCCCCTAACGGCACTGTGGGTGTACCTACACCATATGGACTGCTGCGATTCAAGAAGGTAGCTCAACATCACCTTCTCAAGGGTAATTAGAGATGGGTAACAGATGCCGCCTTGCCTGGTGATGCCCACATCCCATGAAGAATAAAAAAGAAAAATCAAACGCCTTATAACAGGCAAGTTGCCATCAGCTCACTTCAAAGTGATAAAAGCAAAACCTTCCTTTGTCAAGAATGACAATTGAATGAATTGTCACATAGGCATCTGGTAAGCTGCACCATGAAGCAGGCAGAGTTTAGCCGTTGCTGTATCATGTATCAGGTGATGTTTTGCCAAAGCTTTCAGAGCAATGCTGGCATCACAAATTTTCAGAACGATGCTGTTAACGTTGGCTACAGGCTCCTATTTCTGGAGGATATTGTACAAAGCAAAGTTTTATTATGACAGAATCATGGACACCTTGGGTATAACTTTCAACATGTTTGTGCCACTTTGGCAATGCATTCAAGAGCATTTTTTTTTTTTAATGATGTGTTTTGATGTAATATTCAAATTCTACCCTTCAGGTGGTGAGAGTGACAGTGGTCACAAATCAACTAGCAACAGTGATGGTGAAAAAAATCTTAGCAAGAAACTTGCCTGAAGCAAATGACACTGAAGCGGCACAATTATTCAACATCCACCTTGAAAGGATGACCATTTCTCAGTGCTGTGCGATCACCTAAAACACTCTGCTGAAGAATAATGGAAAAGGATTCTCTTCTCTTCTTTGTTTGGGAAGTAGGGACAGGAGGTAGAGAGCTAAGGGGTGATTAACCTTTGTATGGTTCAGCAACATCTTTGAATTGAAGAAAGACTGCGATGCTTTCAGCTTACTCTGAGGATGATAAATGTTCTTGCAATTCTGTGGTAATTCTCTCATTTTCAACACCAAATACACCTGCACCACATGCCTGCGCCCATACCGGCTGCCATGGCCAGTGCCCTGGCCACTGAGGCCACCAACTACCCACCACAAAGGCTGTGTGCGTCGGACTATTGTCATGCGAGAGTACCTTTAAGAAATGGGTGTTTACTACTGCAGTGATATCAGAAAGTGGGTGGAGCTGGACTATCTATCAGCTTTTTACTTTTGTTTCAGGCTGTTTGCTGCAGGGTGTGTTTCAGTTTCGTTTTCAGAGCTGGATAGCTGCAGTCACAGCCAGAAGATGTATGACTCTCTCTCTCTGTAATCTAAAAACTGTAAATCGATCCTTTGGTGATTTAAAACTAATAACTGCTCTCAGTAGTGACTTTATCTTGATGTGCTTTTGGTCAAGGATATGTTTTTAAGTCTTATGGATGTTAAAAGGAAAGCTTAAAGGATTACTTAGTGTTGTAATCTTTGGGGGTTGTATCTAAATTAATGGTTGCTAAGATGTTCACTGTATGTTTTAAAAAGCTTAACTTGAGTTCATAGAATAAACATTGTTTTGCTTTAAAAAAAACTTTTCTATTTCTGCTGTACAACACCTGTAGAGTGGGCCGTGTGCTCCCCATACCACAATCTGTGGGTCAGGTGAACTCCATGATACACTTTGGGGTTCTCTAAACCCTGGGCCATAACACTATCTAACTGTCGTTTTCCATTCCCCCCCACCAAGGAGAAGGCCACCCATAACTGCCGGGATCAGGAGAAAACTGGAGGGGGACCACCTGACCTGCAGCCCCTGACCGTGGCAGAGCAGAGGGCGCTGGGATGGTTGGCGGCCCGGAGGGACTGGAAGTCGCCAGGGTGGAGTTCGGCCACAGGTGAGGAGGTAAGACCCTGCTGAGTTGCAGTTCTCCGTGCCACGTGTGTCAATACCCCCCCAACACCATGCCCACACCATCCTCACCTTCACCCCCACACCATCCTCACCCCACCCTTACCCCACACCACCCTCACCTCACCATCACCTCACACCCACCCTCACCCCCACCCTCACCATCACATCACCCACACTCCCATCATTCCCATTCCCCCCCAGAGCATGGCCTAATTATATATCTTGTCTTGTGTCTTGCAGACCTGCTGGAGATGGAGCGAGTCCATCTGGTGACTCCGTCCCAGCCTATGCCACAGCCAGAGCTACCCGTGACCCGAGCACTGACGAGGAGAGCAGCTCGGACGGCAACCCTCGATCTGATACTCAGGACATCCCGGAGCTCGAGTCTGAGGATGGCCGAGCCTAAGACAGAGTTTCCGACTCACAGGTAGCCATGTGCCAGAGCTACTTGGAAATTCCAGCAGTGCTTCTGAGCGTGGCCCAGTCACAGCAGGCCATGGCTGGGAACATCGGCGGCATTGGCCAGGCGCCAACCAACATGGCGCAGCCACAGAGGGAGGTAGCACGGTAGCACAGTGGTTAGCGCTATGGTTTCACAGCGTCAGAGTCCCAGGTTCGATTCCCGGCTAGGGTCACTGTCTGGCGCAGTCTGCACGTTCTCCTCGTGTCTGCGTGGGTTTCCTCCGGGTGCTCCGGTTTCCTCCCACAAGTCCCAAAAGATGTGCTGTTAGGTGAATTGGACATTCTGAATTCTCCCTCAGTGTACCCGAACAGGTGCCGGAATGCGGCGACGAAGGACTTTTCACAGTAACTTCATTGCAGTATTAATGTAAGCCTACTTGTGACAATAAAGATTATTATTATTATAATAAGGTGACCCAGTCCCAGAGGGAGATGGCACAGTCACTGGCCGATATGACACAGACCCAGAAGGTGGTGGCACTGTCACAGTGTGAGGTGACACAGTCCCAGACGGAGATGGTCCACTCCCTGTGCTCCATGGCTGTGGGGGTTGTGGTGGTGGGATGCGGTGTCCGTGCCTCTGGCCAGTTTCCACCCCCCAGTCGGTGAACCTGGAGGCAATCAGAATGCCAGGCACCTGAACGACGTCTTCCTGACGGAGGTGGGAGGAGGGGGAAGATGGTGGGATGGGGGTGGAACACCGGAGCGATGAGCTCTGGCTGAACTTCGGTCCCTGAGCTAAGCCTACAATGCCTGCCCATTCTCTCCCCCCCCCCCGCCCCCCCCCCCCCCACCCTCCCGCCACCCTCCCTCCCACATGCACACCCTCTGCGGCCAGCCTAGATCAACCCACCCCTCACACCCTACTGGCAGAGCACCGAGGCAGGTTGTAACACTGTGCACAGGTGTTCAACATGAAAACATATATACAGGTATGTGCCCTAGCCCCTATCACTAAACTGTGCCCTGCACCCATGCAAACTTTACTGGTGTCTACTTTTCTGGCCTTATGGGCCCTAATGCTATGTCTAGGTGCATCCCCAGATGGGACATCAGGGGTGGAGGTGGCCTGCTGTGATTCCCGTCCTGTGACCTGGGTCCCCTTTGGCGGGCATGTTCTAGGGTGACCAGGCCTGGATGGACCAGGGACAGCAGGGGTGGAGTACGAGGTGCTGTGGTGTTCCGGCACCTCCCCTGTGGGAGTCACCGGCATGGGCCCATCACCTCCTTCTCCCTCGGGTGCCCGATGGCCCCCGGGCTACTCCATGGGACAGGGGTGCGAGCAGAGCTATCACCTGAAGCTCCCTGGCCACCTGGCACTGCCAGTTCTGGAGGCCCACACTCGTCTCAGCCAGGGTCTGCATGCTCATGGCCATGTTTGCGTGGATTTCCTCCAGGTGCTCCGGTTTCCTCCCACTTGTCCCACTAGTCCCGAAAGACATGCTGTTAGGTAAATTGGACACCTATTGGCCATGGAGCACAGGGAGTGGACCACTTCCATCTGGGACTGCGCCACATCACGCTGCGACTGTGCAACCAACATCTGGGTCTGTGCCACATGAGCCAGTGACTGGGCCATCTTCCTTTGGGACCGGGCCACCTCCCTCTGCGTCTGTGCCACGTTGGCCAGCACCTGGGTGATGCCGCCAATGTTCTCAGACATGGCCCACAGTGAATGAACCACGTTCAGGAGGTGCGCTGCGACATCCAGGTGGCTCTGGCACATGGCTCCCTGTAAGAGGGCAACCCTGTCCTGGGCCTCGGCCTCCGCTTGCACAGATTGCCCCAGGCCATGGACATGCTGATCCATAGCCAAAACCCTCCCCCAAGTCCTCCACCGCGGATGCCACTCATGTGGTGTTGGCCTGGGTGGCACGCATGGGCAGCACCACCTCCTGGTCCTGCATGCAGTTGGACTCCTCCACCTGTGCCTGCAGGTACTGGATACTCGCCAACAACCCCTCATGCAGCCCCTGGCTCTGCGGCTGCATCTCCACAATCGATGGGACTGTCCATTCCAGAAATCCGAAACCTGTCTGGACAGCAGCTAATTCCTGAGGCCAGCCCCCTTCTGACTATCCACCCCCTTGGGAGTTCCGACCTCCACCTGCTGTACTGGAGCATGTGTGTGGTGCGCACCAGAGAGTGCCCCAGGAGCCTCTTCACTAAAGTGCCGAACCGAGGTGAGTGTCTCTGGGATGGTGGAGGGTATTGGAGACAGCTGTGACGGGAAGTCAGTGTCATCCTCGGACTCGAGCTCCGGGGTGGCCTGTGTCTTGGGTTGATGGCTCTCGTCCAAGTCGCTGTTTGGCACCAAGGGCTCTGGCACTGGCTGTGGCTGGGGGCGGGGACACCAGAATGAGGGTGGTGTGAGGGTGGTGTGGGAATGAGGGTGGTGTGAGGATGGTGTGAGGGTGGTGTGGGAGTGGGGATGGTGTGAGGATGGTGTGAGTGTGGTGTGGGGGTGAGGGTGGTGTGAGGGTGGTGTGGGGGTGAGGGTGGTGTGAGGGTGGTGTGGGCGTGGGGTTGGTGTGAGGGTGGTGTGGGAGTGGGGTTGGTGTGAGGATGGTATGACGCTGGTGTGGGAGTGAGGGTGGTGTGAGGGTGGTGTGAGGGTGGTGTGAGGGTGGTGAGGGCATGGAGGTTGTGTGACGCTGGTGTGGGAATGAGGGTGGTGTGCAGGTGATGTGGGAATGAGGGTTGTGTGAGGGTGGTGTGGGAGTGAGGGTGGTGTGAGGGTGGTGTGGGGGTGAGGGTGGTGTGAGGGTGGTGTGGGCATGGGGGTGGTGTGAGGATTGTGTGACGCTGGTGTGGGGGTGAGGGTGGTGTGGGCGTGGGGGTTGTGTGACGCTGGTGTGGGAATGAGGGGGGGTGCGGGTGGTGTGGGAATGAGGGTGGTGTGAGGGTGGTGTGGGGGTGAGGGTGGTGTGGGAGTGAGGGTGGTGTGGGGGTGAGGGTGGTGTGAGGGTGGTGTGGGAATGATGTTGATGCGAGGGTGGTGTTGGGGGGCAGTGCCACAGGGAACCTCAACTCAGCGGGGTCTTACTTCCTTGCCCAACGCCAATCTCCAACCTGGCAACTGCCCTTTCCTTGGGCCCGCCGACCACATCCAGGGCCCGCTGCTCTGTTGCGGTGAGGGGCCGCAGGTCCGGCGGTCCCCCGCCAGTCTCCTCCCACCCCCAGCGGTTATGGGCGTAGGGTGGGGAGGAAGAGAAAGCACACAATGTTAGACAGTCTGATGAATGCACCCCAGGGGATGGGTAGCTGATGGCATCAGTGGCCAGGGCACCCAGCCATGGTGGGCAATATGGGTGCTGGCATGTGGTGCAGGGTGGGGAGCGTGCACAGTACTAGCAGGAGGGGTCACCCTCCGGGAGGGGGTGTTTGGAGTTTTGGGTGTGTGGGACAGGGGTTGGTGCAAGGGGCACGGTGCTGGTTACTCACCCTGGCCGCCCCGAGGAGGTTGTGCAACTTCTTCATACACTGCTGCCCGGTCCTGGCAGTGGGGCCCACAGTGCTCACGGCCTCTTCCACCTGCGCCCAGGCTCAGTGTACGGCAGCGGGTGGCAGCCTCCTCCCCACCCCCTTCTCCACAGCGTCCAACAGGGTCTCAAGCTCGGTGTATTTGAACTGGGGTGCCACTTTTCGTGCTGCCATCTAGTTGGCTGGGATGAGTGTGTGGGGGGAGTGGAGTGCTAATATACGGCTGCAGCTTGCCAGATTCTCGAGTGGCAATCCCGACCCTGGCGAACCGGACACCATTTTTCATTGGAATTGACCGAATTCCACGTGGCGCCGGTGCTAGCCCATTAACGGATCATGAATTGTTCCGGAATCGGTGCCAGTTTAATTGTCGTGGAAGTCCACTGATTCAGTACTGGCGTCAACACTTAGTTTCTCAAAGGGAGAATCACGCCCCTGTTGTTTACCCCACATGTTGGTGCATCTCCCCCACCATCGCTGGTTTAACTGCAGGACTTACATCTAAGTGTATGTTTTTCATTGCATAAGCTTCTGATTTGGATTTTAGCTTCTGCTTTCAATCTATAGCCCCCTATTTCGGATCCCAAACTAGGTTATAACTTCAAATCAAATTTTGCTCCCAAAATTTAGAAGTTTTTGGAAGAGGAGGATTTAAAGAAGCATGAGAGGTAGGTGCATTTATATCTGAAGCAATCTTCCTGCATCTACTCTTACACAGACATCCACATCAACTTAGGAGGAACTTCTTCACCCAAAGGCTTGTGAATCTATGGAATTCCTTGCCCAGTGAAGCAGTTGAGGCTCCTTCATTAAATGTTTTTAAGATAAAGATAGATAGTTTTTTGAAGAATAAAGGGATTAAGGGTTATGGTGTTCGGGCCGGAAAGTGGAGCTGAGTCCACAAAAGATCAGCCATGATCTCATTGAATGGCGGAGCAGGCTCGAGGGGCCAGATGGCCTACTCCTGCTCCTAGTTCTTATGTTCTTATGTAACTGATCAATGCACAGCGAGCGCTAAAATGTTTGAATCAAATCTGCATTCATTATTTACAGAAACGTTCTGGTCTCCTAAATTGGACATGAAGTGGAGACGCCCACGCTGGACTGGGGTGGGCACTATAAGAAGTCTCACAACACCAAGTTAAAGTTCAACAGGTTTATTTGAAACCACAAACTTTCGGAGCGCTGCTCCTTCATCAGGTAAAGTGGAGGCAGGTTCACAATCACAGCATATATAGGAGAGACACAATTGCAAGATAATTACAGATGGGAATGTGAAGAATGGTTGGAATGTGAGTCTTTACAGGTAAACAAGTCTTTACAGGAACAAACAATGTGAGTGGAGTGAGTGATAATCACAGGTAATCGAGGTGTGAATTGTCTCAAACTAGGACATGCCGGCAGGTTCCACAATAAAAGCAGGTGGCTATCAATTTTTTTTTATTGGGTTTTTGAACAAAGTATATTTACCGTTATGTGCACAGAATAAGGGTCGAAATTCTCCGGAAACAGTGCGATGTCCGCCGACTGGCGCCCAAAGCGGCGCAAATCAGTCAGGCATCGCGCCACCCGGAATGCCCTGCATCTTTGGGGGCCGGGCCCCAGCCTTAATGGGCTAGGCCGGCGCCGGACGAATTTCCGCACCGCCAGCTGGCGGAAAAGGCCTTTGCTGCCCGCCAGCTGGCGCGGAAATGACACCTCTGGGCAGCGCATGCGCGGGAGCATCAGCGGCCGCTGACGGCATTCCCGCGCATGCGCAGTGGAGAGAGTCTCTTCCGCCTCCGCCATGGTGGAGACCGTGGCGAAGGCGGAAGGGAAAGGGTGCCCCCATGGCACAGGCCCGCCCGCGGATCGGTGGGCCCCGATCGCGGGCCAGGCCACCGTGGGGGCACCCCCCGGGGCCAGATCGCCCCGCGCCCCCCCCCCCCCAGGACCCCGAAGCCCGCCTGCGCTGCCTTGTCCCGCCGATAAGGTAGGTGGTTTAATCTACGCCAGCGGGACAGGCATTTTAGCAGCGGGACTGCGGCCCATCCGGGCCGGAGAATCGCGGGGGGTGGCCCGCCAATCGGCGCGCCGCGATTCCTGCCCCCGCCGAATATCCGGTGGTGGAGAATTCGTCAACCGGCGGGGGCGGGATTCACGCCAGCCCCCGGCGATTCTCCGACCCGGCGGGTGGTCGGAGAATCTCGCCCCTGATATGTAGAAGAGAAGGACACATATAAACAGACCAAAAAAAAAGTAATAATGAAAAAGAAATAAAAAATAAAATAAAGTAACTGGTAAGGAATTATGCACCAGCTCAACAGCAGCAACTCTGTACAATTGGCAATATTATTTACAACACGTTAAGTCGGCATCTTTTGTGTATGGTGGGGGGGGGGGGGGGGGAGAGAGAGAGAGAGAGAGAGAGAGAGAGAGAGACTGGGGAGGTAGATATACATTTGGGTGCCAGAGAAACAATTATAGGGGGCAATACTCGAATGGGTCTGGTGTTGGTGTTGTCACTTGCTTCTCCCGGACGGGTTTCGCTGCCGTTGTCATCTCGCGCTCAGCTCCGCTTCAGCCGTTCCTCCCGTCTTTCGCCTGGATTCTCCTTGCTCTCTGTTCCTGTAGATGCCAAGTTTGTTATCGTATCCCGTGCCCTCCTTCTGGCTGTCATTTCCCTGCCTCTCCCCCCACCTCTCCTCTATTGTTCCCTGTCTCTTCACTCTCCCCCCCCCCCCCCCAACTCCCCCTTCTGCCCCCTCCCCCCTCTCGTGGTTCACTTTCCTCTTAGGTTTAGCTGCCCCGCCCCCTCCCGGTCTATCTCTCCCTCTCACGCCTTGGCTACTTTCCCATGATTCTTGGCTACCTGGCTATTCTTCGGCTTGTTTGTTGGTCACAAACAGGTCCCGGAATAATTGGGTGAATGGCTCCCACGTTCTGTGGAAGCCGCCGTCCGATCCTTGGATGGCGAATTTGATTTTCTCCATTTGGAGAGATTCCGAGAGGTCGGACAGCCAGTCTGCAGCTTTGGGTGGTGCTGCTGACCGCCAGCCGAACAGGATTCTACAGCGGGCAATCAGGGAGGCAAAGGCAAGGGCCTCCGCCCTCCTCCCCAGGAATAGATCTGGCTGGTCTGAAACCCCGAAGACCGCCACTTTCGGGCAGGGCTCCACCCTCATCCCCACCACTTTGGACATTGCCTCGAAGAAGGCTGTCCAGTACCCTGCAAGTCTGGGGCAAGACCAGAACATGTGGGCATGGTTGGCTGGGCCTCCTTGGCACCATTCACATCTATCCTCCACCTCCGGGAAGAACCAACTCATACGGGTTCTTGTTCAGTGGGCTCTATGTACCACTTTTAGCTGCGAGAGGCTGAGCCTTGTGCACGTGGAGGTGGTGTTGACCCTATGCAGTGCTTTGCTCCAGAGTCCCCACCCTATTTCAATCCCCAGGTCCTCCTCCCATTTCTTTCTTGTTGCATCCAGTACGGTGTCGGCCCTTTCTACCAGTCGGTCATACATGTCGCTACAGTTTTCTTTATCTAGTATGCTTGCGTCCAGTAACTCTTCCAGTAATGTTTGTCGTGGCAGTTGTGGGTACGTCCTTGTCTCCTTTCGGAGGAAGATTTTGAGTTGCAGGTACCTTAGCTCGTTCCCCCTGGCTAGCTAGAATTTCTCTGTCAGTTCGTCCAGTGTTGCGATCCTGCCGTCCGTGTATAGGTCCCTGACTGTCAGTGTCCCACCGTCCTGTCCCCACCTTTTGACGGTGGCGTCAGTCAGCGCTGGTGCGAACCTATGGTTGTTGCAGATGGGAGCTTTGTCCGACATTTTGGTCAGGCCAAATTGCTGCCATAGTTGGTTCCAGGACTGGAGGGTGGCTATCACCACCGGGCTGCTGGAGTGTTTTCTGGGTGGGAATCGGAAAGCCGCCGTGGCGAGGGCCCGCAGGGAGGTCCCCATGCAGAAGGCCTCTTCCGCGCACACCCACTCGGCTTCTGGCTCCTTGATCCATCCCCTTATTGGCTCGGCCATCGCCGCCCAGTGGTAGAATTGTAGGTTTGGGAGGGCTAGCCCCTCACCCTGGATTTTGTTTTTTGTACGACCTTCTTTGGGATCCTAGTATTCCCCTCCCCCCCACCCCCCACATACGAACTCCATGATTAGTTTGTCCAGCGCTTTGAAAAAGGCCTTGGGGATGTAGATCGGAATGGATCTAAGTAGGAAGAGGTACCTTGGCAGTACGTTCATTTTGATCGTCTGGACTCTCCCCGCGAGTGTGTTCCATCTTTGCAGGTCCTTTTTTACTTCCTCCGTCAGACTGGTGAGGTTCAATTTGTGGATCCCTTTCCACTCATGGGCTATTTGGATCCCCAGGTAGAAGAATTTGTGTCGGGCTTGTTTAAGAGGCAGCCCCGTTAGTGCTGCCCCCCCTACTTGTGGGTGTACCGGGAAGATCTCGCTTTTGCTCATGTTGAGTTTGTAGCCCGAGAAGGCGACAAACTCTTTCAGGAGGGCGATGATTCCGTCCATGCTACTTTGTGGGTCCGAGATGTAGAGGAGCAGGTCATCTGCATAGAGTGAGACTCTGTGCTCTCTGCCTCCCCTTCGGATCCCCCTCCAGCTTTTTGCTGCTCTGAGCGCGATTGCTAGTGGTTCGATCGCAAGAGCGAACAGCAGCGGGGACAGTGGGCATCCTTGTCTGGTGCCCCTGTGCAGCTGGAAGTATCGGGAGTTGGTGATGTTGGTCCGTACGCTCACCATGGGAGCGTTGGATAGGAGTTTTACCCAGGAGGTGAACCCTGTTCCAAGCCCGAACCACTCCAGTACCTCTATGAGGTATTTCCATTTGACTCTGTCGAAGTCTTTTCTGCATCTAGGGAGACGATCACCTTTGGTATTCATTCCCCGGAGGGGGTCATTATCACGTTGTGCAGGTGCCTGATGTTCGAGGTAAGCTGATTACCTTTGACAAAGCCCATCTGGTCCTCTGCGACCACCTCTGGTACGCAGTCTTCTAGCCTTTTGGCTAGGATTTGGGCCAGTGGGTGGCTGTCAATTTGACCTCAGCCTTAAACTTTTATGTCACTGAATTCTGTCAGTGTGATGAACGGTTACTGCCTTATCATCATGTAAGGTGATGTCCCCTTTAAGACCGGGCTTGGAACCCTGGGGACTCCGCCTCTGGCTCCGCCCATCTGTGAGCCATATATAAAGGGCTGCCTCATGGGCTGTGTAGCAGTCAGCACTTGTCTCAGCTCTAACATAGTTCTTAGTCTAATAAAGCCTTCTTTACAGTTTAATCTCTAAGCTTCGTTATTGAGGGTACCTCAGTCAGACAGCTCAACAAGCAAGTCAGAGATGCCTAAAGCAAGTGATAGATGCCTTGTTGGTCAGGGCACCACCTTTATCCCTTTTTAATAGAAGCAACGAGCAACACAGAACAACCCAGTACCTTAATAATAATAATCTTTATTATTGTCACAAGTAGGCTTATATTAACACTGCAATGAAGTTACTGTAAAAATGTAGAGTTATTATCCGCCTGAATGCCTCATACTTTTTCAATGGTCATATCACCCTCAAACTGTCACATTGCTATCTGTTACACAACTGCCTCGCACAATGTGCGCATTAAAATGGGGAAGGTAATGAGGAAACCCAGCCACAATCATTGGCAGAGAAGGTAACTGGGATTACATCTAAAGTCATGCCTGCTGACCCTGAGTTGTGGACTGGAAAAATCTTAAACCTCGAACTTTCACTTGAATTCCAATTCCACACAAGGAACAAACAGTTCGGACCACATGTGCACAATAAAGTGAATTCTTATATTATTCACAGCATTATCCTGTGCCCCCATTTCAACTGCCATTGATAACAATCCATTCCTCGACAGCTTTCTTATTCCAACCCATCCTAGCACACCCTATTAACATGGCTCAAATAAAATCCAGCCATTTCTCATGAGCATCTTTATCTACAAAATAACATGTCAGAAAGCAGGCAGCAGAATATCCCAACAATATTGAGGAACCTGAGCAAAACTGGAGACAATGGGAATCAGGAGGGAACCTTTCCACTGATTTGAGTCATCCCTAGTACAAAGGAAGATGGTTGCAGTGGTTGGAGGTCAATCAGTTAGGGACATCACTGCAAGAGGTCCTCTTGGTAGAGTCCTAGACCCAACCATCTTCTATCCCATCAAAAATAACCTTCCCTCTATAGTAAGGTCAAAAGTAGGGGTGTTGGAGGTATTTGCGGATGATTATACAATGTTCAGCACCATTCACGACTCCTCAGATACTGAAGCAGTCCATGTCTGTACTCAATAGTCCAATTCATGGACAATATTCAAGCTTGGACTCATCAGCAACAAGTAGCTATTATGCCACATAAATGCCAGGCACTGACCATCTCCTACAAGAGAGAAATTCAGTAAAGCGTTTGATAAGGTTCCCCACGGTAGGTTATTGCAGAAAATATGGAGGCTGGGGATTGAGGGTGATTTAGAGATGTGGATCAGAAATTGGCTAGCTGAAAGAAGACAGAGGGTGGTGGTTGATGGCAAATGTTCAGAATGGAGTTCAGTTACAAGTGGCGTACCACAAGGATCTGTTCTGGGGCCGTTGCTGTTTGTCATTTTTATCAATGACCTAGAGGAAGGCGCAGAAGGGTGGGTGAGTAAATTTGCAGACGACACTAAAGTCGGTGGTGTTGTCGACAGTGTGGAAGGATGTAGCAGGTTACAGAGGGACATAGATAAGCTGCAGAGCTGGGCTGAGAGGTGGCAAATGGAGTTTAATGTAGAGAAGTGTGAGGTGATTCACTTTGGAAGGAATAACAGGAATGCGGAATATTTGGCTAATGGTAAAGTTCCTGGAAGTGTGGATGAGCAGAGGGATCTAGGTGTCCATGTACATAGATCCCTGAAAGTTGCCACCCAGGTTGATAGGGTTGTGAAGAAGGCCTATGGAGTGTTGGCCTTTATTGGTAGAGGGATTGAGTTCCGGAGTTAGGAGGTCATGTTGCAGTTATACAAAACTCTGGTACGGCCGCATTTGGAGTATTGCGTACAGTTCTGGTCACCGCATTATAGGAAGGACGGGGAGGCTTTGGAGCGGGTGCAGAGGAGATTTACCAGGATGTTGCCTGGTATGGAGGGAAAATCTTATGAGGAAAGGCTGATGGACTTGAGGTTGTTTTCGTTGGAGAGAAGAAGGTTAAGAGGAGACTTAATAGAGGCATACAAAATGATCAGGGGGTTAGATAGGGTGGACAGTGAGAGCCTTCTCCTGCGGATGGAAATGGCTGGCACGAGGGGACATAGCTTTAAACTGAGGGGTAATGGATATAGGACAGAGGTCAGAGGTAGGTTCTTTACGCAAAGAGTGGTGAGGCCGTGGAATGCCCTACCTGCAACAGTAGTGAACTCGCCAACATTGAGGGCATTTAAAAGTTTATTGGATAAGCATATGGATGATAATGGCATAGTGTAGGTTAGATGGCTTTTGTTTTGGTGCAACATCGTGGGCCGAAGGGCCTGTACTGCGCTGTATCATTCTATGTTCTATGTTTTAAATTCCCCCCTTCGTATTCAAATGCAGTACCATTCCTGAATCCACGACTATCAACACCCTGGGATTACCTTTGACTAGAAACTGAATAAACCAGCCATATAAATACTGTGGCTTCAGAAGATCAGAAGATCTGGGAATTCTGCATAGAGTAACTCACTTCTTCCATCACCAATATATAATGGTAGCAGTGTGTATAATCTACAAGATGTACTTAAGCAACTCACCAAGACTCCTTCAACAGGACCTTCCAAACATCGTGACTTCTACCACCTAGAAGGAAAAGGGCAGCAGTTTGATGGGAACACTGCTCTTTTGTTACCTTATTGTAGTGTGTTTGGTAGCACTACCATATGTAACATGCGTTACGCAATCCAGTTGCGACAGAGGTTTCTGCACCTTGATGAAGAAGGCTCGAAGTCATCCAGAGGTATTGAAAGGTTTATTGAGTTACAGAATTTAACAACTGTGTGAGTTCTTACTTTAAGATCAATACCAGTAGAAAGATTACAACGTTTATATACAGTAGCTATGTCTGACCACACTAGTAGCCCTGAGCTAGATCTATGTTCCTGCTCTCATTGTCATAATATACACCAGTATATCATAGTGCAGATACACACACATTGATGGACACACAGCAAGACCAATCAACACACACAACACCGCAGCCAATCACCAGTTAGAGCACACTCACTATAAAGACAGGGGGCATCAGAGTTCCCGCTCATTCGGGATGCAGCCTCCTACAAGGACAGAGCTTACAGCTTACAGCACAGATCCTCACCATGTGCTGAGTGCATAGACTGGTTCGGACAGGCATACGTCTTTAGTTTAATCTAACATCGTGTTAACCCACAGTGAAAATATGTTCAACAGTTTCTAACTTAATAAAATCGTGTTGCACTATTTTAAGTGTTGGTGGCCTGTATGTTTTCCACGGATCCAGAGCACCCAACACATCATGATACCAGGAGTTGAGGGATATTAGAACTTCTTAGACCTTCCTGCAAGTGATCTGCCTTACACCAGCATACAGTCATCCTGCAAAATGGACAGCATCCGCCCGCCGCCGCCACTCCGCATCACCGGTAACCTGGGGGGCAACTGGAAGATATTCAAACAATGCTTCCAGCTCTACCGGGAAGCCACAGACCGGGAAGATGCCTCGAACACCAGGAAGATTGGTCTCTTCCTATCCACGGCCGGAGAACATGCCATCCACATTTTCAATTCCCTCACCTTTGCTGATGATGAAGATAAATCAAAATTCAAGATGGTCCTCCTCAAGTTTGACACTCACTGCAACATCGAGGTGAATGAAAATTTCGAGCGCTATGTATTCCAACAGCGTTTGCGGGGTAAGGATGAACCTTTCCAGTCCTTTCTCACCCACCTCCGCATCCTTGTGCAGTCCTGTAATTATGGGCCCACCTCCGATTCCATGGTACGCGACCAGATCGTTTTCGGTGTTCAGTCGGACCCCCTCAAGCAGCTCCTCAAGGTAAAGCAGCTCACCCTAGCGACCGCCATCGAGACCCGTGTGCTACACGAACACGCCACTAGTCGGTATTCCCACATCCAAGCGGCTGAAATGGCACGGCAAGGTCCCCACGAGGCAGAACGGGTCCAAGCAATCGAGCAACTCCAGGGCCTCAGCCTGGATGAGGGCGGCTATTTTGCGTGCTTTTCGCGGACTCCACCGAACGAGGGGACAGCGACGTCGACGAGCGTACTGCGCAGGGGCGCACCATGTACGGCCGCACCGTGCATGCGCGGTGGTGCAGCGAACGTACTGACGCTACAACGTGCGGCAACTGTGGCTCCGCCCACTTAAAGCGGCAATGCCCTGCCAAATCCCGACAATGCCTGAGATGTGGCAAACTTGGCCACTATGCTGCTTTATGCAGATCAGCTCGGCCTGCCAATTCGTATCGCTCCAGCCAGCCTCGCAGGAATGTCCGGGCCATTCAACCCACGGTCACCGAGTCCGATGAGGACCTACTACCCGATATTGACACCGAGGACCCGAAGGCACCTTTTCGAGTCGGTATCGTTACAAAAAACAGGGTGTACCCGAAGCAAAGAATCCAGCCTCTATCGGTTTACAGCATCGATCCAGACGATGAGTCGTGTGCCACCCTTACGGTCAACCGGTCCCAAATACGATTCCGCCTGGACACTGGTGCCTCCGCCAATCTCATTGTGCGGTCTGACCTCCAAAGCCTTCGTGTCAAACCAGCCATCCTCCCACCAGCCTGCCAGCTATTAGATTATAATGGCAATGCCATTGCTGCCAGCGGCTCATGTCAACTTGAAGTGACGCACAGGTCACGCAATGCCATCCTTCCCTTTGAAATCATGGGCTCCTCGAAAGCCTCCCTGCTTGGCGTGCAGGCATGCAAACTGTTGAACCTAGTTCAGAGAGTTCACTCTCTCTCTCCTGCTGGCGCGTCTGCCTTTCAGGACACTGACCTCAGGGTGCAGCTCGACGCCATTATCAACCAGTACCACAATGTCTTCGAGGGCATGGGCACGCTCCCGTGCACCTACAAGATTATATTAAAACAGAATGCCAAGCCTGTTGTGCACGCACCTCGCAGGGTCCTAGCGCCCCTTAAGGACCGCCTCAAGCAGCAGCTGGAGGACCTCCAGGACCAAGGAGTGATTTCCAAAGTCACGGAACCAACCAACTGGGTCAGTTCCATAGTATGTGTAAAAAAGCCTTCCGGCGAATTGAGAATTTGCATTGATTCCAAGGATCTAAATTGCAATATCATGAGGGAGCATTATCCAATTCCCAAGCACGAAGAGCTCACATGTGAGATAGCTCACGACAAGCTCGTCACCAAACTCGACGCATCAGAAGGATTCTGGCAAATCCAGCTCGACAAATCCAGCAGGAAACTGTGCACATTTAATATCCCCTTTGGCAGGTATTGTTACAACAGGATGCTGTTCGGGATCATATCTGCATCAGAAGTGTTCCATAGGATTATGGAACAAATGATGGAAGGCATTGAAGGTGTTCACGTCTATGTTGATGACATAATCATCTGGTCCACCACCCCGCAGGAGCATGTTAGTCGCCTCCAGCGCGTATTCAGATGCATACATGAGCATGGCCTCCGCCACAACAGGGCCAAATGCTCTTTTGGTCAGACGGAACTCAAGTTCCTCGGGGACCACATCTCCCAATTGGACGTGCAGCCGGACGCGGACAAGGTAGCTGCCATCACAGCTATGAAAACACCAGAGGACAAGAAGGCGGTCCTCCGATTTCTGGGCATGGTCAATTTTTTAGGGAAATTTATCTCTAACCTCGCCTCTCATACCACAGCTCTCAGGAACCTGTTCAGGAAGACGACAGCCTTCAAAGGCTCCCTGCCCACGAACGCGAATGGAGAGAACTCAAAGCAAAACTGACCACGGCCCCGGTCTTAGCTTTCTTTGATCCAGTAAAGGAGACCAAAATTTCGAGTGATGCCAGTCAATGCAGCATTGGGGCAGTGCTCCTCCAACGTGATGAGGCCTCATCATGGGCCCCCGTTGCATATGCGTCACGTGCGATGACCCCCACGGAGCAGCGCTACGCGCAGATAGAAACGGAGTGCCTGGACCTTCTGACTGGTGTGGTTAAGTTTCACGATTATGTCTACGGACTTCCTCAATTCACCGTCGAGACCGACCATCGCCCGCTGGTCAATATAATACAGAAAGACTTGAACGATATGATGCCTCGCCTCCAGCGTATTCTTCTCAAGCTCCGGCGATATGACTTCCAGCTGGTATACACCCCAGGCAAAGACCTCATCATTGCTGACGCTCTCTCCAGGGCAGTCAATACTCCATGTGACCCAGCGGGATTTGTCTGCCAGGTTGACGCCCATGTGGCATTCGCGGCCTCCAATCTACCTGCCACGCATGAACGCCTCGTCCAAATTCGCCGCGAGACGGCGGCTGACCCCTTGCTACAGCGTGTCATGCGCCACCTAACGGACGGGTGGCCCAAGAGCCAATGCCCTCAGTTCTATAATGTCAGAGATGATCTGGCGGTAGTCGACGGGGTTCTTCTAAAACTGGACCGCATTGTCATCCCGCATAGCATGCGCCAGCTCGTCCTGCAACAGCTACACAAGGGCCACCTTGGCGTGGAAAAGTGCCGTTGACGGGCCCGAGAGGCAGTGTACTGGCCCGGCATTAATGGGGACATAGCCAACACAGTCCTCAACTGCCCCACTTTTAAGCACTTCCAGCCGGCCCAGCCACGTGAGACCCTGCAGCCCCATGAGTTGGTCACGTCAACATGGACCAAGGTGGGCATCAACCTGTTCCATGCACTGGGTAGAGACTATGTCCTGATCGTGGACTACTTTTCGAATTACCCGGAGGTGATACGGTTGCACGACGTCACCTCGTCTGCAGTCAGTCGTGCATGTAAAGAAACCTTTGCTCGACACGGCATCCCGCTCACGGTTATGTTGGACAATGGCCCCTGCTTTGCCAGCCAGGAATGGTCCAACTTTGCCAGGCGGTACAATTTTGCCCATGTGACATCCAGTCCCCTGTACCCCCAATCCAACGGCAAAGCGGAGAAGGGAGTACATATAGTCAAACGGCTCCTATGCAAGGCTGCCGATGCTGGCTCCAATTTCTACCTTGCCTTGCTGGCCTATCGCTCTGCCCCGCCGTCCACTGGCCTGTCGCCAGCCCAGTTACTCATGGGTCCTCCCTGAGGACGACGGTGCCGTCCATCCATGTCCCAGACCTCGACCACGTTCCGGTCCTTCGCCGGATGCAGCTGTCTCGAGCACAGCACAAGGCTGTGACTGCCATGCAGCTGATTCTCTGCTCTGGCTCCAGATGACAACATCCACGTCCATCTTCCGGATGGGGGCTGGTCTGCAACCACTGTTGTCCTTCGGCAGGTGGCCCCCCGCTCGTTCCTGGTTCGTCTACTAGATGGCTCTATTCTGCGCCGCAATTGACGCGCCCTTCGTCCCGTTCCACGCTTGCCACGTGATCCTCCACTGTCGCCTCGCCCTCCTGCTGACCCTGCCATGGACTATGCAGGGCTCCCTGTCGCTCTGCCTCCCCCTGACTCTGACGCAGTCCAGCCCGCTCCTGAACCGGCGGCTCTCGACCCACCCTTGAGGCGGTCAACCAGAATTCGTCGCCCACCTCAGAGACTTAATTTATGAACTTTGCGGCCTTATAGACTCTCTGAATTGTTTCGTTGCTTTGTTTGATCATTTCCATGGTTTGTATATAGTGTTGATCTCATTATTCTTGTTGCATATTGCTTCTCTGCACCAGGCACCTTCCCACGTAAATAGCTTAGTTCTCATGTACGTAGCCCTGTAAATATGTCTTCGCACCCCACACATAGTTAGGAACATTCTCACCATACGTTATTTATTGCCACACACATACATTCTTTTATAAAAGGGGGATGTCATAATATACACCAGTATATCATGGTGCAGATACACACTCACTGATGAACACACAGCGGGACCAATCGACACACACAACACTGCAGCCAATCACCAGTTAGAGCACACTCACTATAAAGACAGGGGGCATCAGAGTTCCCGCTCATTCGGGATGCTGCCTCCTACAAGGACAGAGCTTCCAGCTTACAGCACAGATCTTCACCATGTGCTGAGTGCATAGACTGGTTCGGACAGGCATAGGTCTTTAGCTTAATCTAACATTGTGTCAACCCACAGTGAAAGTATGTTCAACAGTTTCTAACCTAATAAAATAGTGATGCACTATTTTAAGTGTTGGCGGCCTGTCTGTGTTCCACGGATCCAGAGCACCCAACACATCACTCGTCACAGTCTAATCAGCAAGAGAGGCAGAGAGCCACTTGCGTCTGGCTTTTATACCCGCCAGTGCTGCCCCCTAGTGATCTTTCAATTTCCTATTAACCCTTTGTGTCCATACCCATGTAAAGATCACTACAACCGCCTCTTGCAAGTTCCCCTCCAAGTCACTCACCATGCTGATTTGAAATATTGCCGTTCCTTCACTGCTGTTAGGTCAAATTCCTGAACTCCCTTCCTAATAGCACTGTGGGCGTTAACCTACACCTACACCTCATGGATAGCAACAGTTGAAGAAGGCAGCTCACCATGACCTTCTCAAGGGCAATTAGGACTGAGCAGTAAATGCTGACCTAGCCAGCGACGCCCACATCCCGTGAATGAATATTTTTAGAAGCGTCATTGAATGCGGCTCACATGGCGAGAAATTAGAATGCTGGAAATCCAAAACAAAAACAGAAAATACCAGAAATACTCAGCAGGCCTGGCAGCACCTGTGAAGAGGAAAACAGAACATTTTAGGTCCTACTGAGAAATTTGGATGGACTTTCACATCATTGTGTCAGTGCAGCTCAGAAATTTGGGGTGTACCCAATTTCATCTGCTTTGAATTTTCTGTCAACTGCTTAGCCACATGTTGGGGATGATCAGGGATGGGTGTTGAGAGGTGTTGACTTGGGCTGTGGGGCTGGAATGCTGGTGATATAGCGGTGGTGCTCAGTGCCGGGGGGTCTGGGAGAGTGTGGCCAGAGGAACACCGGTGGTTCCTGGCAGTTGGGAAGTGATAGCCAGGGCAACTGCACTGATGATCAGGGAGGGTGCAAGAGTAATGACTGGGGGGAGGGAAAGATTGGTGGTGATCAGAGATGGGAAGAGGAAAATGGTGGCAAGGGGGACACTGGTAATGATGGGGGAGGGAGGGACTGGTAGCCATCAGAAACCTTTGTCCTTTGATTGTGTGCTCAACAGATCCAGCTAGGAAATCCAAAATTTTCCAAATCTCAATTTAGATTCAATATATCATGCAGTGATTAATAGAACAAGGGCGGGATTCTCTCAGCCCGGGATCGGGCTGGAGAATTGCTGCGACCGGCACGAATCGCACCACGCCGCCCCGATGCTGGGATGGGCCGAGCGGCCGTACTGAAAAACCCGAGTCCTGCCGCCGCCGTTCTAATCTGGTCTTACCCGGCGGGACCTTGGCGTGGAAGGGTCCAGGGGTGGCCTGTGGGGGGGGGGAGGGAGGGTCCGGCCCCTGGGGGGGGGGCCTCCGCTGTGACCTGGCCCGCGATCGGGGCCCACCAATCGGTGGGCCGGCCTCTTGGGCTGGGGGCCTCCTTTGTTCTGCGCCAGCCACTGTAGACCTACACCGTGTTGCGTCGGGGCCGGCGCGGAGAGGGGAGCCACCGCGCATGCGCGGCAATCGCGCCGGTCCCACCGCGTATGCACGGACCGGCGGCGCCCGTCTGATGGTGGGATCGGCAGCTGGAGTGGCGTGGGTCCACTGTAGGGGCCAGAATTGCTTATCCTGAGGCCATGCTGACGCCGTCGGGAAACGCGACGGCATTTACGACGGCGTGAACACTTAGCCCCAGGATCAGAGAATACCGCCCCAAATGTTTCATTTACTGCTTGAGAAGGCAAGGGCTGGAACTGGTTGGCTATGCTTTAAGAATTGAATACATTTGTCTTATAAATTGACCCAAGAATAAAAACGTGCATTCTCATAATGCTTCAAAGTTCTTGATTATTAAACTCGCAACAAATCAAAAAGCAAAAGGCAGAAAATTCAAGAATATAAACATTAAAATGATGGTATGTTGCAAGATAATATGGGGAGTTGGTGGCACAGTGATATTGTCACTGAATTAGTCATCAAGAGACCGAGGGTAATGGTCTGGAGACCCAGGTTCGAATCCCAAATTTGAATCCAATAAAAATATTGAATTAAAAGTCGAATCATGACCATAAAGCCAGTGTTGATCAGCATTAGAAAAAACCTTGTTCACAAACGTCCTTTCGGGAAGGAAATCTATCATCCTTACCTAGTTTGGCTCATATGTGACACCAGACTGTTAAATGCCCTCTGAAATGGCCTAGCATGCCATCAGTTTAATTAAGGATGAGCAATAAATGGTGCCCCAGCCAGTGACACCCACATCCACATGATGATTCTCCTCAAGCACTTTAATGAAGCTGATGTTCAGAATTGGCCCAGACATCTTCCAGTACAATAGAAGCCTTGGTTCAGATCCTGAAACATTTCTGGAATGGTAATATATTCCTCACTTTCCGGGTGAGTTACATTATCAAATAAAGATCATCTTTCTCCTTATTACTATTCCAATTTGCATTGTGACATCTTGTGATTATTCTGTGGGAAGATTTCCACATTCAAGTGCTGAAGGAATAAAGGATACAAGGTCAGGAGATGTTAACATTCTCCTGAAACTGGAATACAGCCATTTATGTCTCCATTCCTTCTGTTTCTGTTGAGACTCAGGTTTGATTCAGGACAAAAATGATCAGGGTGAATTCGAGCTCTTCCCCATAATTGGAGAAAGAAAGATGTTAAAACATAGTTTGAAGTGGATTCCTAAGGGATAATGTTAAGTTAACAGTCTGTGCAACTATGAACAGCTGTGTTATTGAGTGCCCGTTCCATCAGCACAATGGGTAGAATTGATCTTATTTTTCGATTACAAAATTATTTTTTACATGGCTCAGCGCCAGGAAACAAAGGTCAATGGTCGATGGATGTTTTTGCGAATAGAAAGCAATTTCCAGTGGCGTTCCACCGGGCTCTGTGTTGGGACCTTTGCTGCTTGTTGTTTATATCAATGATTTGGACTTAAATGTGGGTGGAATGATTGGGAAATTTACAAATTGGCCATGTAGTTGATAGTGAAAAGGAAAGGTGTCGACTCCAGAATGATATCAGTAGTTTAGTTGAGTAGGCGGGAAAGTGGCAAATGGAATTTAATCTGGAGAAATGTGAGGTAATGCATTTGGGGAGGACAGACAAAGCAAGGGAATACACAGTAAAAAAGAGAATATTCAGAGGGGTAGAGGAAGTGAAAGAGAAAGTGAGGAGTGGTAATAATAATAATAATCTTTATTAGTGTCACAAATACATTAACACTGCAATGAAGTTGATGTGAAAATCCTCTACTCGCCACACTCCGGCGCCTGTTCGGGTACACTGAGGGAGAATTCAGAATGTCCAATTCACCAAACAAGCACGTCTTTCAGGACTTGTGGGAGGAAACTGGAGCACCCGGAGGAAACCGACGCAGGCACGAGGAGAACATGCAGACCCTGCACAGACAGTGACCCAGGCCGGGAATCGAACCAGGGTCCCTGGCGCTGTGAAGCAACAGTACTAACCACTTGTGTTTCTTCTAGCTGAGGGGTCAATGACCATGGGACATAGATTTAAGGTGATTGGTGGAAGGATTAGATGAGACATAATGACAATCTTTTCCATCCAGGGGATAGCGGGCATCTGGAATTCACTGTCCAAATTGGTGGTTGAGACAAAAATGGTCAGCTCATTTGAGAGGTACCTGGATCTGCACCTGAAGTGCTGCGACTTGCAAAGCCACAGAGCAGGTGCTGGAAATTAGGATTAAAATGAGCGGCTCGTTTCTTTTCTTCTCTCTTTTTTGGCCGGTAGATTGAATGGCCTCTTTCTGTGTCATAACGTTTCTTTAGTTCCATGGTTCCACATTTTAAGTATCGTGTTTCTATGCAAAGGTACTAATTGTAGTTGAACCAAGTTTTATGGCCTGAATCTTGCTCCCATTGGTCACTTGCACTTGCGGGCCTGGAAATGGGTACAAAATGCACTTTTGGCCACGGAACACTATTTCATACTCTCTGGTAGCCAGTGTGAAATGTGCGCTGCAAAGGCTTCAGCGTTGCCGGGGAGGCGGGGGGTGGGGGGGGGGGAGATCGTAGGCTGACACTTCTAATGAGCTCCCTCAAGGTGCATAGCCACTGCTGTGCTGAATCAGGGAGCTGCAGTGAATCTCCTGATGAGAAAACACAGCAAACAGTGTCTAGGCAGCACATTCAAACATAAACTTCAGTCCCAAAGCACTTTTACAAATTTTATTTCAGCTCTGACATTTCATGCCACCCTGGATCGAAGTTGTAGCTAAAACATAAAAGCCACCTGGCCAACCGGCCTGTCCGCCAACCATAAAAGCAGATAGACCACGTCATGCGCTCAACGTCTTCTCGCGTGATTTCACACATTTCTGGGTCGGACGCATGACAATCCTAGCAACGTAAAATTCTGGCCAATAAGATGTGAAATAGGATCATGATGCAAAGATGCATGATTTGTAATTTCAAACACTATTTCATCATGAAAATCAGGCAAGAATTTTTTTACCAACTTTTTAACAATAATAATTGAATTAAAATTGCCAGATAGTATGTTGTTTGAATTACAATAAACCAGAAATGAGTTTGTGGCATTTGTCCTGCAAAATATGTGTGTGGTGTTTTGTAATTAGTTATTGGATTTATAATAGTCACTTTTCTAGTGGTTACAGTATTTATGTATAATTACTTTCATATTCATTGAAATTGCAAAGTAGCTTACTAATTAACTATTTCAAATATATAATTATGCCACATCTTTATACAAGATTTGCTTAATTATGTAGTAATGCCACTCCTTTTGTACACATGTCTTATTAAACACTCTTACATTCACTCTTATGCTTCCTTGTAATTTATTCTTAAAATAGGAACTCAAATTAAGCAGCTTGCTCGCCTGTAAATCTAGCTGAAAAACATCAAAAAGGCTTGTTGGAAAAATATATTATGTTGCAATATTGTCTCACACAGCTTCATATTTTTAAAAAGAATGTAGACAATCAATTGTTCAAAGGTTTTGATAGGGGAGTTAAAGAGAACCTATTTATTCTGATGGCTAAATCAGGAATAAGAGAGCATAATAAGAGCGAAGATATTGAGGAGAGAAATAGGGAAGCAGGATGTAGAATTCTTTCCTTCAGCTTCTGTAGATTCATATCATGAAATCCCTCAAGTGCAGAAAGAGGCCATTCAGCCCATCGAGTCTGCACCAACACTCTGAAAGAGCACCCTGCCCATATTCACTATCCCTGTCCATCCCGCCCTATCCCCGTAACCTAACCATAACCTAACAAACAATTTTAGCATGATCAATCTACCAAACCTGCTCATCTTTGGACTGTAGGAGGAAACCCACGCGGACACAGGGAGAAAGTGCAAACTTCACTCAGACAGTCACCCAAGGTCAAAATTGAACCTGGATCCCTGGCGTTGTGAGGCAGCAGTGCTAACCACTGTGCCACCGTGCAGTCCTGGAACAATTCTGGAACAACTGGAACTTTCTCGACAGAGATCAGTCGATTTTTGTTGGCAGTGGTAGCAAATGATATGGAACCAAGGCAGGTTAATGGATTTGATGTACAGATCAGCAGCGATCTAATCGAATGGCAGAGCAGACTCGAGGGGCTGAATAGCACACCAGTGTTTCTCCATTTCTGAGAAAATATATTCTCCAACCTAAAGTCTGAGTGAAGCCCTGCAGATCAGGTTGTTCTGACACGAGGTGTTCATAGTCACATTATGTGCTATGTAGTGACTCAAAGAATTTGAGGTAAGATGTGATTCTGTACTATGTGCAGCTCCAGAGAAAAGCACTCCCCATCTTCGGAACTGCTGAACCTGCAGGAATTCAAGTTTTCAGAATGGCAGAGTCCCTGCTTAAACATTTTCCCCAAAGTAACAAATGATGGTACTGCTCCAGAAAATATGCTCCAGTGAACCATCTGGCACAGAGTGGTCACAGCTTTCATTCCTCTCCAGCAATCAAATTTCATACATTTTTACCCACACTCCAATAGCACTCATCAAAATATTGAACCGGACCAACTCATTGAACTTCATTTGACTGCTATGCATTTCCCTTTAGATACGGCATTCTCTATCGCTCATTGTTCATTTTTGAGTTGTCACTTTATTTTTTTTAATCCATCAGTCACATCACAGTTCATTTTTCTTCCCATGACAACCTATTTTATCCATTGGTTACTGGGAATCCAAGAGTAAAACTGAATTGGCTGCTTTGCTGCACATAAGAAATGAAGAGAATTATATCAACGTGTTTGTATAATCACCAGCTTATGACTTAAAGTCCTCTTGAATGGTTCATTTACTGAAGAAGTGAAATGAGAATTTGGATATCAAATTAATGTCAGATTCAGACCGTAAAATGTTATAGTTAATGTCAAAAGCTCTTAGTCAAACAGAGATACAGTTAATGTCCTGCCAATAAATTAACAGTGACCTCTTAACATAAGACTCTCTGACAGATTTCAGTTATGTTAAGTGGTGAGCGCACAGATGCGTGTTGAAAAAATAATCAACATTACCAGTGTGCATTTTTACCAGATTGTTTATCCAGGTTATTCCCTAACCCATTAATTTAATTTGTACGGATGTTTCCAGAGCTAGGATATCACTGGACATTTTATTTAGCACCCACTGCTAGTGACATTAAATCACGCAGAGGACTGGAGAAAATTGTTTTTAAAATGACAATGGCAATTTCAGATATTCAGTAACTAAAGTTAAAATTTGTTACTGCATTGGTAAGATAGTTAATGGCAGTTACTGAGCATGAGAAGTATTATTTCCTCTACCAACATTACCCGCTATGTTGTTTTATTTGAAGACCCCACACAATGTTTGCCCCCATGTGGAACAGGAGTTAAAACAATAGAAGTGCAGTAAATCTTCAGCAGTTTTCAGCATGAGCTGCTGTTTGATTGTCTTTAGCACTCAGTCACAAAAGACTGAAAGGATGTACAGAGTGGAATGTGGAGAACCCTAAACAGCCCTGGCACTCGACATCCATCCTAAGACAACTGCTACCTCAGGTTCAGTTACCTATGTTACAACAGTCAGGTAATGAATGCAGAGACAGTTACCGAGTTCTGTCTTCTTTTAATATCTGATTCGTAGGGGCAATTCTCGGTGAGCGCATTCCGACTCTAAAAAGCAATGTATTTTTTTATGCTTCTGTCTGCTTCCAAGCTGCCATGAGGGACCTGTCAGTGATTTGCTGGTTCATTCTGTTCCACAAGGTCACTGAGGCTGTGCTATGGCAGAAACCCCTTCACTGTGCACTTTGGCATCCAGTTGCTGCAGCAAAGGTCCAGGTCACCAGGATTCTGTTATTGACAGCTTCAGAAAGGTGCAGATCATTCTAAATTACACATGTATTTCGATTTGGTCTTCATCAGGCCAAACCATGTTTTATAAACATAGGGTGGAATATTGCTCTGTCAACAAATTGATAATTAAATTCAACTCCCTATCACGATGAGTGCTGTTTCACATCCAAGTTGGCATGAAGGCTTTGTGGGCACATTTCTCATGTAGGCCTCACCAGACACCAATTTTGGAGGTTGGTAGTGCCAATGTTAGGAGTGTGCAGCAAAAGTATGCGGAGTAGGTAGATTGGATGTTAGTCAGCGTGTAACGTTGATTCACTCTCAATGCTCCAGGTAACTCCCTTAAAGAACCTCACACAGCTGAACGTGTGTTCAACAGTAATAAGGACACCCTCTCCCCAGGACTATTCATAGAGCGAATCAACCCTCTTAGGGTAGTTGCTGATTGATTTCTAGAGGCTGCTGCTGAGTTAGTAGGAATGCCTGCAGGGTTATACTGTCATTTAATGTTGGTGGTAGTCTACAGGTAGTAGTGTGGCAAATGATGAGGGCCTTGGTTTTGACTACAGTATGACAGGGAGAATGTGCCGAGTCAAAAGAGAAGAAGACCAGCTGTTTGATGAAGGGGAGAGGTTCACCATGTCTGCCCAGGGTATTCCAGAAGCAATTCTTCTATCTCAACTTCAGCAAGGGACATTGGGGGTGACATCTCAGCTTCACCAAGGAGGTAAGCACCAAAATCTCTGTTGTTGGAAACATCAAAACAAGGCAAGGATGGCACTGCCAGTGGCTATGAAAGTGGCCATGGTCATGAACCCCTTCATTTCGGGCTCCATCCAAGCTTGAGCAGGGGGCATATTTCTCACCATTCGCCATTCCTTGCTATCTCAGTGATGCACTGTATAAAAAGCAAAGGGAATACGATGCATTATCTCTTTCAGAGAGAAGCAGTGAAGAGTGGAAGTGGCTTTGCCTGGATAGCAATTTTCCCCATAGTGCAGGGTGCCATTCACTACACACACATTGCTTTGTCGATGCTGCATCTAAATTCCAAGATATAACATGGTAGCAAATAGCTCCACTCCCTCAAGGTGAAGCTGGTGCAAAGCCATGATCAGCACATCTTGCTTGTCAGTACCCACTGTACTAGCAGCGGTATTGATGTCTTTATTCTGCTTCTGCCTGCTGCAGCATCAGCTTTTGAGCCACAATAACAAACCACTGGGTGGCTGCTGGGAAAAAAGGGCTACCCCACTCACTGTTCTGGTACATCCGTCCTACAAATAGGCAGCGTGCATATAACGAGAGCCATGCTGCCATGCAGAATGTTATTGAGCCGATCATTACCATGCTTAAGTCACATTTCCACAGTCTGGGCCACTCTGTAGGAGCCCTGCAGTACTCTGCAGAGTGGGTGTTAATATTTGTGGTGGTCTGCTGCATCCCGCACACCCTCGCTATCCTGGGGCCACAGCCACTGCCACTGGGCAGACCATGAACAGCTGAGGAGGAGGAAACAAGCAATGGAACTCCTTTCTGGCTGAGCTGCACATTATTGGCTCATCTGAATATGATAGCTATAAACACAATTCCAAATTCCCATTCAACATGAGGCCACACCTTCCCTTGGATAGGACCACTGCATTCACCTTGTCATAAGGTTGAAATAAAATACATCATAAAACAAACATTCCATACCAACTATGTCAAACACACATAGTCAACTAGCGCCCTTGTACATTCCCTTAGTGTCTTTCTTCTGTGTGCCTTTGTTTGTCCTAGTGTTCCTAAGCTGTGCTATCCAGCGATTGCAGCATGCTTGCTGAAAGGCTGCTGGCTTTCAATGAGGGATACTACAGATGGCCTTCCAGGATGACCTTAAGAAGCTCTGGCCCTAGATGGATGGCTTCCGGCTGCACCACCGCAGCATGGGCAGCAGCAACTGTCACTTGCCATTGCAGCTCAGGTAATGTGTCGGGATTTCCAAAAAGATATATTTTTGAAACTTCCAGCCTCTGTGGAGCCCTCTCGTGATATACTCAATATTGTTTATTTTTTCCTTTCAGTACTTTACTGAGGGTTTTCTCTGCCTCGTTTTAATTTCTGTCTGCTCCCTCCACAACTTGAAGATTAAAATATTCATCAAAAACTTTTAATATTTCATCAAAGCTGGTGGAACATTCTTCAAAGCACTGCATGAGGATTACTTCATCAGCAGCTCACGAAAGCAGTATAAAAAGATATTAATCTGGATCTTTTTATGACTTTTTACTTAGACCTGATGTTCTTTGTTAGTTTAAAAATTTATCTTCCCAAGTGCCCATAGGTGTGGCACAGACCAAACTATGCTGTAAGTTGGATTTTTGATCCAGAGTTAATTTAAAGTATTGGTTCAGTTTCAAGATATTGCTGAGATTCAAGTTGGCGCCGCTGTTTATTTGAAGACAAAGGGTCCACACGCACCTGCTGACCTTGGCAGGCTCCCACTGTAGTGGTGCTCATACTCAGCCTTGAAAAGATTTTAAACAATGGCTGGATAAAAGCAAATTACTGTGGATGCTGGAATCTGAAACCAAGAGAGAAAATGTTGGAAAATCTCTGCAGGTCTGGCAGCATCTGTAAGGAGAGCAAAGAGTCCAGATGACCCTTTGTCAAAGCTTAGTCAAAACCAGGATCTTGGTTTTTCTCTGCATTGTCTGCAAGGTTTTGGAGTTTTCCATTAGCTGCCACCATGTTCTAGTGTGTTGGATGCTGTTTGACAGATCTTGATGAAGTCTTTATAGCCTTCATAGAATCATAGAATTTACAGTGCAGAAGGAGGCCATTTGGCCCATCAAGTCTGCACCGGCCCTTGGATGAAAAGAGCTCCCTACTTAAGCCCACACCTCCACCCTATCCCCGTAACCTTTTAACCCCATCAAACCTTTTTGGACACTAAGGGCAACTTAGCATGGCCAATCCACCGAACCTGCACATCTTTGGACTGTGGGAGGAAACCGGAGCACCTGGAGGAAGCCCACGCAGACACGGGGAGAAAGTGCAAACTCCACACAGACAATGACCCGAGCCGGGAATCGAACTTGGGACCCAGGAGCTGTGAAGCAACAGTGCTAACCACTGTGCTACCATGCTGCCCTTAAGTACATTAACTGTATATTTTTAAATTACAGGTACTATGTACAGATATACAGTAAAGGGTTCAAGCTAGGAACTGTCTCCATACTTGCTTGTGCTCACGGCTCTGTCCAACACTAGACTAACCCCTAGATGCGTTCCATGAAGCCTCTTACATCACTGTGTGGCAGTAATGTGCTCGTCCCATGTTAACCCTATTTGTGCCAGATCTTTATACCCCATGGTTCCCATGGATGAATAGCTGGCAGCTTTGCAAGCTGCCAAGCTGTGAGATGTGAGTGTGTTACAGCAGAGCTAATTGTATAAAGATGAGATGAAGCTATGCATGTGAAGTGTGAATCGTTACTGATAGAGATTCTTAATAGGTGCGGGATAATGTAGTGGTGAATTGGGCAATGGCTGAGGCTGGTGGTATCATTGGTGAAATTAGGTATTTGAGGATGAATTCATGAACTTGACTACTCCTGTAAGGTCATTCCACTTCTTTTGATACTGCATCGTGGTTCCCGATGTTACGCTGCTATCATAGACTGTGACTGTTACCTGCTCGTCTTGCCTTCAGTTTGCCTGGGGGGGCCTGCTGGTCCACTGTGGATCTTCTCCTGTCCACATTTTGCACCAAGGCCTCCAGTGTTGCACAGAAGAACCTGGGAACCCACTCTCTGCCATGCTGCATCATTCCACTGTCTTTTCCAGGTCATGCTGACTTCTAGAATGACATGTGACGCCTGCTCCAGCAAAATGTACTAAGCCCTTAATGAGTGCCTTTCTAACATCTCCTTCTTATCAATTTGAAATCCCTATGGTTTCTGAATTACCTCCTCTTTCACCATAATCTGGGTAGCAAATTCTTTCTTGGTAAAGTATTCACTTCATACCTCAGATATACCCTTTACCTCCATGCATAACTCCCCCATTTGCCCCAACACTCCTTGTTCCAATCCAGTCCTCTTCCCGCACCCAGTGGTATACTAAAGCAGACTTTTGTCTGTTTCCATAGCTTGTAATTCCTGGAATAAGTCACTCGTCTGACACTAGAGGCTTAAGATTGCAACTTCACATCAAGCCTGACTGACTAGGGGTCTCTCACACCATGTTTGGAAAGATTTGCAGGTCGACACACTCGACCTGTTTGACCGAGTTATGAATGCACCTTCCTTGGCCATAAAGTCCTGCGCTGGGACCCGAACCAGGAGTTTCTGGCTCAAAAGAAGGGACGCAAGCCACTGTGCCACAAGACCTCCTATTCCTCCTCTACCACTCTTTCAGTATTTGTAAGGGTATGGAAGATTTGGGGATTCCCTTTCGTGTTGTCTGCCAGTCTCTTTTCATGCTCCCTCTTTGCTTCTCTTACTTTTACACCTCTCCTGTGAACCGTTTTCTTCGTCCTTCCATTTTGAAACTGCCTGTTGTCCTTAAATCGAGATAAGATCAGGATTCCCCTTTCTTGTGCATTTGCTCTGCCAGTAGAAATGCTGAAAGAATAGACTGCTGAGGTAGACTGATTTTTTATTTCACTTGAAAACACTCCAACATTATCTGTAACGTTGCCTGTCTCCAATTCTACCTCAGCTCATTTGCTACTGATGGCATCATCCATGATACTTTGTCACTTCCAAACTCAGCTATTTTATTCCTTTCCTGACCAACTTCCATACTTTATACTTTGCAAACTGCAGCTCAATCAAAACTCGGCAACCAATTTCCTACCCACTCACAATACCACTCACCTGTCCTTGCTATCCCAAATACCTGTGGTTTCAAATTCTCAGCTGTGTTTCAATCTATTCATGATTAAACCTTCCTTACCTCTGCTTACACAGGATTACATAGGGTATACAACACAAAAACAGCCCAACCATTTCTCCCCTTCTTCCTCATATGCTTGTCTATCTTCCCTTTAATTGAATATATATAATCTCAACACCCATCATGTCCCCCACTTTACCATTACCATCAAGTTGGAAATCAATCCTGGTTCAATGAAGAGTGCAGGAGGGCATGCTGGGAGCAGCATCAGGCACATCTAAAAATACAGTGTCCGCCTGACGAACGTACAACACAGGACTACTTGCGTGTCAAACAGTGGAAGCAGCACACAATAGACAGAGCTAAGAGATCCCTCAACAATCCATAAGACCATAAGACCATAAGACATAGGAGCGGAAGTAAGGCCATTCGGCCCATCGAGTCCACTCCACCATTCAATCACGGCTGATTTCAACTCCATTTACCCGCTCCCTCTCCATTGCCCTTAATTCCTCGAGAAATCAAGAATTTATCAACTTCTGTCTTAAAGACACTCAACGTCCCGGCCTCCACCGCCGTCTGTGGCAATGAATTCCACAGACCCACCACTCTCTGGCTGAAGAAATTTCTCCTCATCCCTGTTCTAAAGTGACTCCCTTTTATCTAAGGCTGTGCCCCCGGGTCCTAGTCTCCCCTGCTAATGGAAACAACTTCCCTACATCCACCCTATCTAAGCCATTCATTATCGTGTAAGTTTCTATTAGATCTCCCCTCAACCTCCTAAACTCCAATGAATATAATCCTAGGATCCTCAGACGTTCACCGTATGTTAGGCCTACCATTCCTGGGATCATCCGTGTGAATCTCCGCTGGACCCGCCCCAGTGCCAGTATGTCCTTCCTGAGGTGTGGGGCCCAAAATTGCTCACAGTATTCTAAATGGGGCCTAACTAATGCTTTATAAAGCTTCAGAAGTACATCCCTGCTTTTATATTCCAAGCCTCTTGAGATGAATGACAACATTGCATTTGCTTTCTTAATTACGGACTCAACCTGCAAGTTTACCTTTAGAGAATCCTGGACTAGGACTCCCAAGTCCCTTTGCACTTCAGCATTATGAATTTTGTCACCGTTTAGAAAATAGTCCATGCCTCTATTCTTTTTTCCAAAGTGCAAGACCTCGCACTTGCCCATGTTGAATTTCATCAGCCATTTCTTGGACCACTCTCCTAAACTGTCTAAATCTTTCTGCAGCCACCCCACCTCCTCCATACTATCTGCCCCTCCACCTATCTTTGTATCATCGGCAAACTTAGCCAGAATGCCCCCAGTCCCATCATCTAGATCGTTAATATATAAAGAGAACAGCTGTGGCCCCAACACTGAACCCTGCGGGACACCACTCGTCACCGGTTGCCATTCCGAAAAAGAACCTTTTATCCCAACTCTCTGCCTTCTGCCTGACAGCCAATCGTCAATCCATGTTAGTACCTTGCCTCGAATACCATGGGCCCTTATTTTACTCAGCAGTCTCCCGTGAGGCACCTTATCAAAGGCCTTTTGGAAGTCAAGATAGATAACATCCATTGGCTCTCCTTGGTCTAACCTATTTGTTATGTCTTCAAAGAACTCTAACAGGTTTGTCAGGCACGACCTCCCCTTACTAAATCCATACTGACTTGTCCTAATCCAACCCTGCACTTCCAAGAATTTAGAAATCTCATCCTTAACAATGGATTCTAGAATCTTGCCAACAACCGAGGTTAGGCTAATTGGCCTATAATTTTCCATCTTTTACCTTGTTCCCTTATTGAACAGGGGGGTTACAACAGCGATTTTCCAATCCTCTGGGACTTTCCCTGACTCCAGTGACTTTTGAAAGATCATAACTAACGCCTCCACTATTTCTTCAGCTATCTCCTTTAGAACTCTAGGATGTAGCCCATCTGGGCCTGGAGATTTATCAATTTTTAGACCTTTTAGTTTCTCTAGCACTTTCTCCTTTGTGATAGCTACCATATTCAACTCTGCCCCCTGACTCTCCGGAATTGTTGGGATATTACTCATGTCTTCTACTGTGAAGACTGACGCAAAGTACTTATTTAGTTCCTCAGCTATTTCCTTGTCTCCCATCACAGAATTACCAGCGTCATTTTGGAGCGGCCCAATGTCAACTTTTGCCTCCCGTTTGTTTTTAATGTATTTAAAGAAACTTTTACTATCATTCCTAATGTTACTGGCTAGCCTACCTTCATATTTCATCCTCTCTTTCCTTATTTCTCTCTTTGTTATTCTCTATTTGTTTTTGTAGCGTTCCCAATCTTCTGACTTCCCACTATTCTTTGCCACATTATAGGCTTTCTCTTTTGCTTTGATGCATTCCCTAACTTCCTTTGTCAGCCATGGCTGCCTAATCCCCCCTCTGATAACCTTTCTTTTCTTTGGGATGAACCTCTGTACTGTGTCCTCAATTACTCCCAGAAACTCCTGCCATTGCTGTTCTTCTGTCTTTCCCACTAGGCTCTGCTCCCAGTCGATTTTCGTCAGTTCCTCCCTCATGCCCCATGTAGTTACCTTTATTTAACTGTAACACCTTTACATCTGATTCTACCTTCTTTCTTTCAAATTGGAGATTGAATTCTACCATATTATGATCACTGCCTCCTAAGTGCTCCCTTACTTTAAGATCTTTAATCAAGTCTGGCTCATTACATAACACTAAGTCCAGAATGGCCTGTTCCCTCGTGGGCTCCATCACAAGCTGTTCCAAAAAGCCCTCCTGTAAACATTCAATGAATTCCCTTTCCTTGGGTCCACTGGCAGCATTATTTACCCAGTCCACCTGCATATTGAAGTCCCCCATGATCACTGTGACCTTGCCTTTCTGACATGCACTTTCTATTTCGTGGTGCATTTTGTGCCCCCGGTCCTGACCACTGTTCGGAGGCCTGTACATAACTCCCATTATGGTTTTTTTGCCTTTGTGGTTCCTCAACTCTACCCACACAGACTCCACATCATCTGACCCTATGTCGTTTAGTGCTATTGATTTAATTTCATTCCTAATTAACAAGGCAACCCCACCCCCTCTGCCCACCTCTCTGTCTTTTCGATAGGTTGTGAATCCCTGGATGTTTAAATGCCAGTCCTGAACCCCCTGCAACCATGTCTCTGTGATGCCTACCACATCATACCTGCCAGTCACAATCTGGGCCACAAGCTCATCTACCTTGTTCTGTACACTGCGCGCATTTAAATATAACACCATTAATTCTCTATTGACCGTCCCTTTTTGTTTTCTTAGTGTGGTGGACCTTGGTTTACTGAGTCTTTCCATACACTGTGTCATATTTTGTGGGATGGGGACTATCGTAACCTCTCCTGAGTTTTGTCTTTTCGTGCTTTTTTGTATTCTTAAGCAGCTACGCTTCCCACTGATTACTTCACCTCTTGGTTCCCTGACTTTCCCTTCCCCCCCCCAATCTTTAGTTTAAAGTCCTATTGACCACCCTATTTACTCTTTTCGCCAGAACACTGGTCCCAGCTCGGTTCAGGTGGAGACCATCCCAACGGTATAGGTCCCCCCTGTCCCAAAACTGATGCCAGTGTCCCATGAAAAGGAACCCCTCTTTCCCACACCACTCTTTCAGCCACGTGTTAACTTCCCTTATTCTTGCCTCCCTATGCCAATTTGCACGTGGCTCGGGCAGTAATCCGGAGATTATGACCCTTGAGGACCTGTTTTTTTAATTTGAATCCTAGCTCTTTATAATCTCTAAACAGGTCCTCTTTCCTAGACTTGCCTATGTTGTTGGTACCGACATGGACCACAACAACTGGATCCTCCCCCTCCCTCTCCAATCAATCAGATCTAAGCTCTGCAGCCCTGCAGCCCTGCCACATCCAGTTATGAATGGTGGTCAACAATTAAACTAACTGGAGGAGGAGGCTCTACAAATATCCCCATTCTCAATGATGGGATAGCCCAGGACATCAGTGCAAAAGGCAAGGCTGAAGCATTTGCAACAACCTTCAGCCAGAAGTGCCAAGTGGATGATCCATCTCGGCTTCCTCCTGAGGTCTCAGTATCATGGATGCCAGTTTTCAGTCAATTCAATTCACTCCACTTGATACAAGAAACGGCTGACGGTATTGGATGCTGTCATGATATCCAGATCAGCATATCATGGTGTAATCACACACACACTGATGGACAGGCAGTTGGACCAACCAGCACACACATAACATCACAGCCAATCACCAGTGAGAGCACACGCACTATAAAACAGGGAACACCACAGTTCCCGCTCATTCTACCAGGAGATAGCTCAGAGCACAGAGCTCACAGCGCGCCACTCAGACATAGACCATGTGCTGAGTGCCTCACTAAGATAGTGATAGGGCTGGGTCCACAGTTTAGCTGGTGAAGCACGTACCCAAGCCAGTAGTTAGTTGTTACCGTAGTTAAGACAATAAAACAGAGTTGTACCATCTACAGCCGTGTTGGATCATTTGTGCATCAGAACACCCAACACGACATGATACCAGTAGTGGACGTAAGACGGTGCTTCTGAAGTTCGATGAACACTTCAGCGTGGAAGTCAATGAGAGCTTCGAGAGGTACCTATTTCAACAGCGCCTGCAGGGTAAGGATGAGGCTTTCCAATCTTACTTAACACACCTCCGAATCCCTGCGGCTATGGGGCCACCTCCGACTCCATGATACGGGATCAGACAGTTTTTGGGGTCATCTCGGACACCCTACGCCAGCAGCTCCTTAAAATAAAGTGACTCACCCTAGCGACTGCCATCGAGACCTGAGTCCTCCATGAGTACGTGGCCAGCCGGTACTCCCAAATCCAGGCGGCCGAAACGGCACGGCACGGGCCCCATGAGGTGGAGCGGGTTCAGTCGATCGAGTACCTCCCGGCCCGCAGCCCGGATGAGGGCGGCCATTTCGCGCGCTTTCTGAGGCCTCGCGAGGGGACGTTGACGCAGAGGAGCGTGATGCGCAGGTGCGCTCTACGCAGGACCACACCGCGCATGCGCGGTGGTGCAACAAACGCCATGACGTCACGACGTGCGGCAACTGTGGCTCCGCCCACTTAAAGCGGCAATGTCCGGCCAAAGCGCGACAATGCCTACGATGTGGCAGGATGGGCCACTATGCTGCCTGCTGTTGAACAGCTCAACCTGCCAACTCCCAACAATTCCGCCAGCCTCGCAGGGACATGCGGGCGATTCAGCCCCCCTACGCCGAGTCATATCCTGATAGTATGCAGACCAGCGATACCAAAGACAGGGAGCCGTTCCGCGTTGCGGTAATCCACAAGAACCGGATGTCCCCAAGTCGGAACCACCAGCCGCTGCCAGTGCACAGCATTGATCCGGGCGATGAGTGGTGTGCCACCCTAACGGTCAACCGATTCCAGATCACATTTCGCCTGGACACTGGAGCCTCCGCCAATCTCCTCGCATGGTCAGCCTTCCAGACCCCCACAGAACAGCGCTATGTGCAGATTGAGAAGGAGTGCCTAGGCATGTTGACTGGCATCGACAAGTTCCACGAAGTATATGGTCTTCCGCAGTTCAATGTGGAGACCGACCATCGCCCCCTGGTCGGCATCATTCAGAAGGACCTCAACGACATGACCACTCGCCTCCAGCGCATTCTGCTCAAGCTCCGGAGGTACGACTTCCAACTTGTCTACACCCCGGTGAAGGATCTCATCTTCGCAGATGCTTTCTCCAGAGCAGTCAACACACCGCCCGACTGGGAGGGGTTCATTTTTCATAGAATTTACAGTGCAGAAGGAGGCCATTCTGCCCATCGAGTATGCACCGGCTCTTGGAAGGAGCACCCTACCCAAGGTTCACACCTCCACCCTATCCCCATAACCCAGTAACCTCACCGAACACTAAAGGCAATTTTGGACACTAAGGGCAATTTAGCATGGCCAATTCACCTAACCTGCACATCTTTGGACTGTGGGAGGAAACCGGAGCACCCGGAGGAAACCCACGCACACACGGGGAGGATGTGCAGATTCCGCACAGACAGTGGCCCAAGCCGGAAATCGAACCTGGGACCCTGGAGCTGTGAAGCAATTGTGCTAACCACAATGCTACCGTGCTGCCCACTTTTTGTCAGGTCAACGCACAGGTAGCCTTCACATCGGCCAATCTGCCGGCCACTGATGCACGTCTGGCCCACATTCGCCGTGAGACGGCAGCTGACCCCCTTCTACAACGTGTGATGCGCCACATGACGGAAGGGTGGCTCAAGGGGCAGTGCCCACAATTTTACAATGTCCGGGACGACTTGGCCGTCATTGATGTTGTCCTTTTGAAATTGGACCGGATCGTGATCCCACACAGCATGCACCGCTCGAACAACTGCACGAAGGCCATCTCGGAGTTGAAAAGTGCAAACAGAGGGCCCGAGAGGCTGTGTACTGTCCGGGCATCAGCGACGACATCACCAACATGGTGCTCAATTGCCCCACCTGCCAGAGGTTTCTGCCGGCGCTGAGACCCTTCAGCCCCATGAGTTGGTCACGTCCCTCTGGGCGAAGGTGGGCGTGGACCTCTTTCATGCGCTCGGCAGGGACTACATTATTCTTTTTTTTAAATAAATATTTTATTGAAAATTTTTGGTCAACCAACACAGTACATTGTGCATCCTTTACACAATATTATAACAACACAAATAACAATGACCTATTTTATAAACAAAAAATGAATAAATAATAAATAACAAAAATGAAAACTAACCCTAATTGGCAACTGCCTTATCTCTCCAAAAATATAATTTAACAGTCCAATATATAATTATCTGTCGCAACGACCTATACATATTATACAGTATATATTAACAACCCTGAGAGTCCTTCTGGTTCCTCCTCCCCCCCCCCTCCCCCCCCCCCCCCCCCACCCCCTCCCCCCCACCCCCGATCCTGGGCTGCTGCTGCTGCCTTCTTTTTCCCATTCCATCTATCTTTCTGCGAGGTATTCGACGAACGGTTGCCACCGCCTGGTGAACCCTTGAGCCGACCCCCTTAGAACGAACTTAATCCGCTCTAGCTTTATAAACCCTGCCATGTCATTTATCCAGGTCTCCACCCCCGGGGGCTTGGCTTCTTTCCACATTAACAATATCCTGCGCCGGGCTACTAGGGACGCAAAGGCCAAAACATCGGCCTCTCTCGCCTCCTGCACTCCCGGCTCTTGTGCAACCCCAAATATAGCCAACCCCCAGCTTGGTTCGACCCGGACCCCAACTACTTTTGAAAGCACCTTTGTCACCCCCATCCAAAACCCCTGTAGTGCTGGGCATGACCAAAACATATGGGTATGATTCGCTGGGCTTCTCGAGCACCTCGCACACCTACCCTCCACCCCCAAAAATTTACTGAGCCGTGCTCCAGTCATATGCGCCCTGTGTAATACCTTAAACTGAATCAGGCTTAGCCTGGCACACGAGGACGACGAGTTTACCCTGCTTAGGGCATCTGCCCACAGCCCCTCCTCGATCTCCTCCCCCAGCTCTTCTTCACATTTCCCTTTTAGTTCATCTACCATAGTCTCCCCTTCGTCCCTCATTTCCCTATATATATCTGATACCTTACCATCCCCCACCCATGTCTTTGAGATCACTCTGTCCTGCACCTCTTGTGTCGGGAGCTGCGGGAATTCCCTCACCTGTTGCCTCGCAAAAGCCCTCAGTTGCATATACCTGAATGCATTCCCTTGGGGCAACTCATATTTCTCGGTCAGCGCTCCCAGACTCGCGAACTTCCCATCCACAAACAGATCTTTCAGTTGCGTTATTCCTGCTCTTTGCCACATTCCATATCCCCCATCCATTCCCCCCGGGGCAAACCTATGGTTGTTTCTTATCGGGGACCCCCCCAGAGCTCCAGTCTTTCCCCTATGCCGTCTCCACTGTCCCCAAATCTTCAGTGTAGCCACCACCACCGGGCTTGTGGTGTAGTTCCTCGGTGAGAACGGCAATGGGGCTGTCACCATAGCCTGTAGGCTAGTCCCCCTACAGGACGCCCTCTCTAATCTCTTCCACGCCGCTCCCCCCTCCTCTCCCATCCACTTACTCACCATTGAAATATTAGCGGCCCAATAATACTCACTTAGGCTCGGTAGTGCCAGCCCCCCCCTATCCCTGCTACGCTGTAAGAATCCCTTCCTCACTCTCGGGGTCTTCCCGGCCCACACAAAACCCATGATGCTCTTTTCAATCCTTTTTTAAAAAGCCTTCGTGATCACCACCGGGAGGCACTGAAACACAAAGAGGAATCTCGGGAGGACCACCATCTTAACCGCCTGCACCCTCCCTGCCAGTGACAGGGATACCATATCCCATCTCTTGAAATCCTCCTCCATTTGTTCCACCAACCGCGTTAAATTTAACCTATGCAATGTGCCCCAATTCTTGGCTATCTGGATCCCCAGGTAACAAAAGTCCCTTGTTACCTTCCTCCATGGTAGGTCCTCTATTTCTCTACTCTGCTCCCCTGGATGCACCACAAACAACTCACTTTTCCCCATGTTCAATTTATACCCTGAAAAATCCCCAAACTCCCCAAGTATCCGCATTATTTCTGGCATCCCCTCCGCTGGGTCTGCCACGTATAGTAGCAAATCGTCCGCATACAAAGATACCCGGTGCTCTTCTCCTCCTCTAAGTACTCCCCTCCACTTCTTGGAACCCCTCAACGCTATCGCCAGGGGCTCAATCGCCAGTGCAAACAATAATGGGGACAGAGGGCATCCCTGCCTTGTCCCTCTATGGAGCCGAAAATATGCAGATCCCCGTCCATTCGTGACCACACTCGCCATCGGGGCCCTATACAACAGCTGCACCCATCTAACATACCCCTCTCCAAAACCAAATCTCCTCAACACCTCCCACAAATAATCCCATTCCACTCTATCAAATGCTTTCTCGGCATCCATCGCCACTACTATCTCCGTTTCCCCCTCTGGTGGGGCCATCATCATTACCCCTAACAGCCTCCTTATATTCGTGTTCAGCTGTCTCCCCTTCACAAACCCAGTTTGGTCCTCGTGGACCACCCCCGGGACACATTCCTCTATTCTCATTGCCATTACCTTGGCCAGGATCTTGGCATCTACATTTAGGAGGGAAATAGGTCGATAGGACCCGCATTGTAGCGGGTCCTTTTCCTTCTTTAAGAGAAGCGATATCGTTGCTTCAGACATAGTCGGGGGCAGTTGTCCCCTTTCCTTTGCCTCATTAAAGGTCCTCGTCAATACCGGGGCGAGCAAGTCCACATATTTTCTATAGAATTCGACTGGGAATCCATCCGGTCCCGGGGCCTTTCCCGCCTGCATGCTCCTAATTCCTTTCACCACTTCTTCTACCTCGATCTGTGCTCCCAGTCCCACCTTTTCCTGCTCTTCCAGCTTGGGAAATTCCAGCCGATCCAAGAAGCCCATCATTCTCTCCCTCCCATCCGGGGGTTGAGTTTCATATAATTTTTTATAAAATGTCTTGAACACTCCATTCACTCTCTCCGCTCCCCGCTCCATCTCTCCTTCCTCATCCCTCACTCCCCCTATTTCCCTCGCTGCTCCCCTTTTCCTCAATTGGTGTGCCAGCAACTTGCTCGCCTTCTCCCCATATTCGTACTGTACACCCTGTGCCTTCCTCCATTGTGCCTCTGCAGTGCCCGTAGTCAGCAAGTCAAATTCTACATGTAGCCTTTGCCTTTCCCTGTACAGTCCCTCCTCCAGTGCTTCCGCATATTGTCTGTCCACCCTCAAAAGTACTTGCAGCAACCACTCCCGTTCCTTACTCTCCTGCTTCCCTTTATGTGCCCTTATTGATATCAGCTCCCCTCTAACCACCGCCTTCAACGCCTCCCAGACCACTCCCACCTGGACCTCCCCATTATCATTGAGTTCCAAGTACTTTTCAATGCACCCCCTCACCCTTAGACACACCCCCTCATCTGCCATTAGTCCCATGTCTATTCTCCAGGGTGGGCGCCCTCCTGTTTCCTCCCCTATCTCCAAGTCTACCCAGTGTGGAGCGTGATCCGAAATGGCTATAGCCGTATACTCCGTTCCCCTCACCTTCGGGATCAACGCCCTTCCCAGCACAAAAAAGTCTATTCGCGAGTAGACTTTATGGACATAGGAGAAAAACGAGAACTCCTTACTCCTAGGTCTGCTAAATCTCCACGGGTCTACACCTCCCATCTGCTCCATAAAATCTTTCAGTACCTTGGCTGCTGCCGGCCTCCTTCCAGTCCTGGACTTCGACCTATCCAGCCCAGGTCCCAACACCGTATTAAAATCTCCCCCCATTATCAGCTTTCCCATCACTAGGTCCGGAATGCGTCCTAGCATCCGCCTCATAAAATTGGCATCATCCCAGTTCGGGGCATATACGTTTACCAAAACCACCGTCTCCCCCTGTAGTTTGCCACTCACCATCACGTATCTGCCCCCGTTGTCCGCCACTATAGTCTTTGCCTCGAACATTACCCGCTTCCCCACTAATATAGCCACCTCCCTGTTTTTCACATCTAGCCCCGAATGGAACACCTGCCCCACCCATCCTTTGCGTAGCCTAACCTGGTCTATCAGTTTCAGGTGCGTTTCCTGTAACATAACCACATCTGCCTTAACTTTCTTAAGGTGTGCGAGTACCCGTGCCCTCTTTATCGGCCCGTTCAGCCCTCCCCCCCCCCCCGCTAGATTCCCCCGCTAGCGTAATTACTCCCCCCATGTTGCTCCCAGAAGTCAGCAAACTCTGGCCGACCTCGGCTTCCCCCCGTGACCTCGGCTTGCACCGTGCAACGCCCCCTCCTTCCTGCTTCTCTATTCCCGCCATGATTATCATAGCGCGGGAACCAAGCCCGCGCTTCTCCCTTGGCCCCGCCCCCAATGGCCAACGCCCCATCTCCTCCACCTCCCCTCCTCCCCCATCACCACCTGTGGAAGAGAGAAAAGTTACCACATCGCAGGATTAGTACATAAAACTCCTCTTTCCCCCCTTTTTAACCCCCCTCTTCGCCCCCCACATTCGCCCCACCACTTTGTTCAAATGTTCTTTTTAATAACCCGCTCACTCCAGTTTTTCTTCCACAATAAAAGTCCACGCTTCATCCGCCGTCTCAAAGTAATGGTGCCTCCCTCGATATGTGACCCACAGTCTTGCCGGTTGCAGCATTCCAAATTTTATCTTCTTTTTATGAAGCACCGCCTTGGCCCGATTAAAGCTCGCCCTCCTTCTCGCCACCTCCGCACTCCAGTCTTGATAAACGCGGATCACCGCGTTCTCCCATTTACTGCTCCGAGTTTTCTTTGCCCATCTAAGGACCATTTCTCTATCCTTAAAACGGAGGAATCTCACCACTATGGCTCTGGGAATTTCTCCTGCTCTCGGTCCTCGCGCCATCACTCGGTATGCTCCCTCCACCTCCAACGGACCCGCCGGGGCCTCCGCTCCCATTAACGAGTGCAGCATCGTGCTCACATATGCCCCGACGTCCGCTCCCTCCGCACCTTCAGGAAGACCAAGAATCGTCAGGTTGTTCCTCCTTGCATTGTTCTCCAGTGCCTCCAACCTTTCCACACATCGTTTCTGATGTGCCTCATGCGTCTCCGTCTTCACCACCAGGCCCTGTATGTCATCCTCATTCTCGGCTGCCTTTGCCTTCACGACCCGAAGCTCCCGCTCCTGGGTCTTTTGTTCCTCCTTTAGCCCTTGATCGCCTGTAGTATCGGGGCCAACAGCTCTTTCTTCATTTCCTTTTTGAGCTCTTCCACACAGCATTTCAAGAACTCTTGTTGTTCAGGGCCCCATGTTAAACTGCCACCTTCCGACGCCATCTTGGTTTTTGCTTGCCTTCCTTGCCGCTGTTCTAAAGGATCCACTGCAATCCGGCCACTTTCGCTTCCTTTTTTCATCCGTATCCAGGGGGGATTCCCTTCTGGTTTACCGTACAGTGTTTTTAGCTGTCAAAATTGCCGTTGGGGCTCCTATCAAGAGCCCAAAAGTCCGTTTCACCGGGAGCTGCCGAAACGTGCGACTCAGCTGGTCATCGCCGCACCCGGAAGTCACTACATTATTCTTATTGATTACTTCTCAAGTTATCCGGAGGTCTTACCCCTGCACGATACGACGTCATCAGCTGTCATCCGGGCATGCAAAGAAACCTTTGCTCACCATAGAATTCCGCACACCGTCATGCCTGACAACGGGCCTTGCTTTGCGAGCCAAGAATGGTCTTCCTTTGCCACTTCATACAACTTCACACACGTGACGTCCAGTCCCTTGCACCCTCAGTCGAATGGCAAGGCGGAAAAGGGCATCCTCATTGTGAAGCGGCTCCTCTGCAAGGCTGCTGATGCCGGATCTGACTTCTGTTTAGCCCTGCTGGCCTATCTCTCGGCCCCACTGTCCACGGGCCCCTCACCAGCCCTGCTGTTGATGGGTCGCACCCTCAGGACCACTGTGCCGTCCATTCATGTTCCTGACCTCGACCATGCTCCAGTACTGCGAAGGATGCAACAACAGCGTGTTCAGCAGAAGGTGGCACATGACGCTCGGGCAACTGATCTTCCTGCCCTGGCGCCTGGAGACAACGTCCGCATACACCTACCGGAGCGTGGCTGGTCGGCAACCGCCAAGGTTCTCCGCCACGTGGCTCCCCGCTCATTCCTGGTTCGTATGCCTGATGGCTCTATTCGCTGCCGTAATCGGCGGGCCCTTCGTTTGGTTCCGTGCTCGCTATGAGATCATGCACCGGTGCCACGCCCTCCTGTTGTCCCTGATGTTGAATTTGTTGAGCTTCCTGCCACTCTGCCTCTTCCTCTCTTGCCCGTGGATCCTGACCTACCCTTGAGGCGGTCAACCCAAATTCGTCGCCGACCTGAGAGACTTGACTTATGAGCCTGGTAGCACATTGGACTCACTGAATTGTTTTCCAGTACTGTTAATGAGTTTTTTTTCTTGTCGTTCATTGTTCCAGAGTTCTCTCTCGTCGTTTGTTGATTGCATTTGTTCTGTTATTGGTACAACCTTGTTGTTCAGTTGCACCTGACACCTTCCTCTGTATATAGTTTAGCCTCATGTACATGTTGTAAATATTGCACACACATACTCAGATACACTCAGTCCACATTTCTATTTATTAGCATGTAGGCACATATCCTTTGTGAAAGGGGGGGATGTCATGATATCCACATCAACATATCATGGTGCAATCACACACACACTGATGGACAGGCAGTTGGACCAACCAGCACACACATAACATCGCAGCCAATCACCAGTGAGAGCACACGCACTATAAAACAGGGAACACCACAGTTCCCGCTTTTTCTACCAGGAGATAGCTCAGAGCACAGAGCTCACAGCATGCCACTCAGACATAGACCATGTGCTGAGTGCCTCACTAAGATAGTGATAGGGCTGAGTCCACAGTTTAGCTGGTGAAGCACGTACCCAAGCCAGTAGTTAGTTGGTACCGTTGATTAGACAATAAAACAGAGTTGTACCATCTACAGCCGTGTTGGATCATTTGTGCATCAGAACACCCAACACGACAGATACTGCAAAGGCTATGAATAGTATTGAAGACAGAGCGACACAGTGGCACAGTGGCTAGTACTGTTGCCTCCCAGCGCAAGAGACCCAGGTTCAATTCCAGCCTTGGGTGACTGTCTGTGTGGAGTTTGCACTTTCTTCCTGTGTCTGCGTGGGTTTGTCCGGGTGCTCCGGTTTCCTCCCACCGCCCAAAGATGTTCAGGTTAGGTGGACTGGCCATGCTAAACTGCCCTTAGTGTCCAAAGATTAGGTGGGGTTACGGGGATAGGGCGGGGGAGTGGGCCTAGGTAGGATGCTCTTTTAGAGGGTTGGTGAAAACTCGATGGGCCGAATGGCCTCCTTCTACACTGTAGGGATTCTATGACTTGTGCCCTGGAGCCAGCTGTGCCCTGAGTCAAGTTGTTCAAGTCCAGCTACAACACTAGCAGCTACTCAACACCGTGGAAAATTCCCAAAATGCAGGACAAATCCAACCCAGCCAATTACCACCCCATCAGTCTACTTTTGATCATCAGCAACGTGATGGAAGGGGTCATTGACAGTGCTATCTGTAGAGTAGGGTGGTGGTAACTGCACTCCACATTGAGCTAGCTAGTTTGGCAATCAGGCGCATCTTTTACTGATGTAAGTGTGATGCAAAGTCACATGACAAAGAGACTGAAATCTGGTGGGAAGCAGAAGTAAAACCTGGTGTCGAGTACTAAGATGTACATAGATCTGTAAATAAACAAGAATGTTTTTTTATGAATAACAGGCTATGGCAGCATTCTTAGAGTAACAGGCAAAGCCTAAAGAAACCGCATCTCAACCCCAAACGCAAGACCCTGACTTGGAACTATATCACAGTTCCTTCACTCTACGAGAGTAAAAATCCTGGAACCTCCTCCCTAACAGCACTGTGAGTGAACCTACAGAACATAGACTACAGCAATTCATCAAGTCAGCTCACCACCACCAAAGGCAATTGGGGATAGATGATAAATACTGACCGAGCCAGTGACATTCACATCTCATGAACAAATATAAAAAATAATATCCTTTGGTCACAGCGGGCATCAAAGCGCACAAGTCTCAGTACTGGTGGGACTTGTTATCACTGCATCATTCCAGTGCTGTGGGAATCTGTGGAGACATGTGCAACATGTGAAATTAACACCACTCAACCTCCCAGACCTCACGAGGTTGCTGAATCTCTTTAAGCACTGAATCCAGTTCCTGTTTAACACTGCAGCCAGAGACATCCAGTGTCAGCTCCTGCCATGCCGGCTTTGTCAGTGCTGTTGGCCTCCTCCTCCAGCTCTCAGGGAACAATATTTTCCCATGCACCTTCACCGCATCCAACATAATCTATAGGGTGGCATTGTTGAATCTTGGGGCCACCCTATCACGCAGTGCCTCCATTTTGTTCCTCCGTTTTGCTCCTCACAGGTAGCACAATTACTCTGCACGGCGCCAAGGTTAAGACTGATGAGTACCCTTAAAATCAGTCACCTGACTTCCAGCTGCTGCCGCCCGAACCTGGCTGCCATCGCTAATTGGTTGGTCTGTTAAATGTAAGCTCCAGCTGGCAGGCAGACTTCACATACATCGGGGGTGGGGACACAAATATGTTCCTGAACCTTGATTAAAAAGAATGTCAGTAAGGTTACACCCTGGCACTCTTTGGATCATCATCTCAAAATTCAGATTGGGAGAATCCATTACTTGGATGTTATGGGTGCTGTCTGGTGTCCAAAATATATGAGTACACGCTTAGGGCGAGTTGCACTTGATACCCTATTGGTGAGGGTACAAGTGCACAGTGAACCAAAGAACAAAGAACAAAGAAAAGTACAGCACAGGAACAGGCCCTTCGGCCCTCCAAGCCCGTGCCGACCATGCTGCCCCACTAAACTACAATCTTCCACACTTCCTGGGTCCGTATCCCTCTATTCCCATCCTATTCATGTATTTGTCAAGATGCCCCTTAAATGTCACTATCGTCCCTGCTTCCACCACCTCCTCCGGTAGCGAGTTCCAGGCACCCACTACCTTCTGTGTAAAAAACTTGCCTCGTACATCTACTCTAAACCTTGCCCCTCGCACCTTAAACCTATGCCCCCTAGTAATTGACCCCTCTACCCTGGGGAAAAGCTTCTGACTATCCCCTCTGTCTATGCCCCTCCTAATTTTGTAGACCTCTATCAGGTCACCCCTCAACCTCCGTCGTTCCAGTGAGAACAAACCGAGTTTATTCAACCGCTCCTCATAGCTAATGCCATCCATACCAGGCAACATTCTGGTAAATCTCTTCTGCACCCTCTCTAAAACCTCCACATCCTTCTGGTAGTGTGGCGACCAGAATTGAACACTATACTCCAAGTGTGGCCTAACTAAGGTTCTATACAGCTGCTACATGACTTGCCAATTCTTATACTCAATGCCCCGGCCAATGAAGGCAAGCATGCCGTATGCCTTCTTGACTACCTTCTCCACCTGTGTTGCCCCTTTCAGTGACCTGTGGACCTGTACACCTAGATCTCTCTGACTTTCAATACTCTTGAGGGTTCTACCATTCACTGTATATTTCCTACCTGCATTAGACCTTCCAAAATGCATTACCTCACATTTGTCCGGATTAAACTCCATCTGCCATCTCTCCGCCCAACTCTCCAAACAATCTAAATCCTGCTGTATCCTCTGACAGTCCTCATCGTTATCCGCAATTCCACCAACCTTTGTGTCGTCTGCAAACTTACTAATCAGACCAGTTCCATTTTCCTCCAAATCATTTATATACCACTACCAGAAGCATTCAGAGAAGGCAGATCATGAGTTCAGTTAGTCTGCAAAGCTGATTTGATGCCAGTGGTTCCAGTTTGAAGCTCAACACTCCAACTATTGCCCTCTATTTTTAAAAATTCATTCATGGGACGTGGGCTTCACTTGCTAGGCCAGCATTTAACTGTGCACAGCTGAACACACATTCAGCATCTGGAAGGACCATCCACCAGTGATATTTAAAGGGATCATCAACTACTTAAATGTTATTTGTTGGTTGATTTCTTCTGGCCGTTGCAACAATTCTACCATTGTTTGGTGCTTTCTATAGAGACTTAAAGATGCCAAACTCTACATGGAGTGGTGTGGCGGATGCTCACTGGCTTCAAGGATTCTGCACAAACTTTCAGATGAGTAGGGATTCCCCTTTGAACACAACCTGACTTGTAGTGTAAACAGTGTAGTGATATCATGGTTGTGTTGTAATTCACCGACTGACCACTAGGAGTCTCATTCGTATATAATAATAATAATAATCGCTTATTGTCACAAGTAGGCTTCAATGAAGTTACTGTGAAAAACCCTTAGTCGCCACATTCCGGCGCCTGTCCGGGTGGCCGGTACGGGAATTGAACCCGCGTTGCTGCCTTGTTCTGCATTACAAGCCAGCTATTTAGCTCACTGTGCTAAACCAGCCCCATAAGTGAATGTTAGAGTCAGGTGACCCCTCAGACTGGCTGGAGGAAGCTGGAAAGAGGTTGCTTGTGCCTGATTTTACTGTTATTCATCTGTTGTTTTGTATATAGTTTACCCACAGTAATGTTAATAAATTGTTTACACCTTTAGCTACAAGTGTTCTTGAAGGGCTCTCAGAAGAAGGTCATATCCACCTAGGATGGTCAGGGAACAATTCCTGAACCTCAATGGGGGATAGCATGTGTGACATTTGCCTTTCAGCAAGGACATCCTCACTGAAATCTAGCCCCGGGCCACAACGGTAATCTCAATGCAGAGCAAGGATTGCATTGACAGTGATTGTGAGAATGGCTGCGCTGATGAACCTTTATGCGTCTGTTTTTTTCCAGGCTGGAGCCAGAGATATTTACAGATCTCACCGTTTGTCATTCATTGCTATATGGTGGAGATCGCTGGGGCTCTCTACTTATTGAGAGCTAACTACATGTCATTCTCTCTTGCCATGGAGGAGCAGGCAGAGTGCTCAAGTGGTTTTGCTAGGATTTTGGGTTTCTCCATGGTGCAGGGCTCCATGGATTTCATGCACATCATTTTTCAGATGTCACATACAACTCTGTCCTATGCCACAACTGAAAGGAAATCCATTTCCTGAGCGTCCAGCTGGTGTGTGTCCAAAGATATAAAATCATACAGTTTACTGCCTAATGTCCTGGCAGCAGTCATGATGCCTTCAATCTGCCACAATCCACTGTGCCCACAATCCACTGGGCCAGCTGCATTTGGATCATGGTGACAAAGCAAACGGTGGTTGCTAGGTGACAAGCGGGTATCCGCTGACCACGTGTCTGATGACCCCACTGCACAGCTCACACACTTGTACGCGGCATGCTTACAATGAAACCCATGCTTCCAGACAGAATGTAACAGAATAGAATTGGTCTGCTGAAACAAAGCTTCCTCTGCAGAGATCACTCTGCAGCACTCAGCAAAGTGTGTCAGGATTCATAGTGGTCTGCTGCATGCTGCATAGCCACACCATCATGAGGGGACTGCCCTTATTTGCCAGGCACACAGCGAGAAACCCAGGAGCAGGGGGAGGAGGACAAAGAGACAAGGCAACCGCAATGGCCCCTTTAGTAGCTGGGCTGCCCTTGAAGCACTCATCCAAGTGGGAACACCAGTAAACACTATGCCAATAAAGTGTCACACCTTCCCTTCCCTCTGTCACGAACCATCACACGGCCACAAATTAAAACCACCATAAGCTAAACATTATCAACTTACAAATAAAATCATTTCTTATTGCATACAAAAATCAATAATCCCCTTTGTGCCAGTCTTCATACGCCACTGCCTGTCCTAGTGCTCCTCTGCAGTGCTGCCTCAGGCAGTATAGTTGGTGGAAGACTGCTGACTAGCATTGGACGAAACTGCAGATGGCCTTGGAAGATGACCTCAAACAGCTCTGGGCCTACAAGGTCTGGCTGTGGACTGTAGCATCTCAGCAATCTGGGTTACCTGAGAAGCGACAGTAAGGGCGAGGATGAATATTGTCTTCCTGAGAGAGGACAGCAGGTCTGCGTTCCATGGAGCTGCCACCAATCTCACAAGCAGCACCTCAGCAATCATAGAATTATAGAATTTACAGTGCAGAAGGAGGCCATTCGGCCCATCGAGTCTACACCGGCTCTTGGAAAGAGCACCCTACCCAAGCCCACACCTCCACCCTATCCCCATAACCCAGTAACCCCACTCAACACCAAGGGCAATTTTGAACACTAAGGGCAATTTAGCATGGCCAATCCACCTAACCCGCACATCTTTGGACTGTGGGAGGAAAACGGAGCACCCGGAGGAAACCCACGCACACACGGGGAGGATGTGCAGACTCCGCACAGACAGTGACCCAAGCCGGAATCGAACCTGGGACCCTGGAGCTGTGAAGCAATTGCGCTATCCACAATGCTACCGTGCTGCCCCAATCCTATATAACCTGCTGGAGGTCAGATTATTGGACTGCGGTGACACCCTGCATAAACCCCTTTGCCCATAATCTACAGCCATGATATTATCAATCTGAGCTCACATGGCAGCAAGTTGACCTTGCATGAAAACAATCTGAGCTTCGAATGCAGGACACAGGGCGGAATCTTCCGGACCCGCCATCCGTGGGAAACATGGCAGGCAGGGGAACTTCATTTGGTGTGATGCCAAAACTCAGTTTCCTGACAATGGGATGACATTTTGCAATTATGTTCTTGGGATTTTAACGGCGCGTTGGGTTTACCAACAAACAATGTCAAGAAGCCCTTTCGCATGCACCAGTAAGTCATGCATGCTCATTAAAAGACCAGCTCACTGCTCTCCAGATTGTTCTCCACCAGACAGAAAGTAGAAGGTTCACATTTACAACTGTATATAAGTGGTGCGCACCTGGCAAGGTTGACTTCTTCCACGACTTTGAAGTGAGGTTGCCATTGCTTTGTCCTTCTGGAAGACCACTCACAAACCTCAGCCTCGTAACTCATATTGAAACCTGATAGACCAAGCAGCCGGAAGGCTGGAAATCCTAATCTTTTGTCCCCTTCACCGTCAGGTGACGGACATTATACTTTGCTCGAATGTATCTTGATTCAGGATAGCTGAATTAAATTGCACCGCTCAATGTCTGCCCTGCTGGTGTTTTGAGCCATTGTTATATGTCAAACGGTGCTGATATGCAGAGCCCTGGTGATAAATGTGAGCGCTAGAACCTGCACAACACTCTATTTTCCCACAACCCCAGGAACCTGTCAGTAGAAATGGGATTTGTCCCATGCTCACACAAAATGGAATGCATGGCAACTTGAAAGCAATATCTAATTTTACGTTAGCAGGGATGCACTCATCTCACCCTCACACCTGTTCCCAAAATGGGGTGAGCTGGCGGAGAGCTCTTTCAGGCAGAAACTGATAGATGAGTCCACAAAGACTTTGGGTTGGGGGCAGCGTCAAGGGAACTGCCGATTCGGGGGAACCAGAGATTTGAGCCAGGGAGGTGGGATGGTCATTTCCGGAAATGGGAAGAGAAGGGGATTAAGACGCTAAAAGATTTGTTTCTTCGGGGTCGGTTTGCAGGATTGAGGGCGCTGGAAGCGAAGTATGGGCTAGAGCAGGGAGAAGTGTTTCGGTACATGCAGGTTCGAAATTTTGCCAGAAAGGAGATACAGAGCTTCCCGGAGGAACCGGCCTCCACATTGCTGGAGGAGGTGCTGACGACAAGGGGACTGGAGAAGGGGGTGGTGTCAGCGGTGTACGGAGCTATTTTGGAAGAGGATAAGGCATTACTGGAAGGGATCAAAGCAAAGTGGGACGAAGAGTTGGGAGAGATCATAGAGGAGGGGGTCTGGTGTGAGGTGCTCCGGAGAGCGAATGCCTCCACCTCTTGCACGAGGTTGGGGCTGATACAGCTGAAGGTGGTATACAGAGCACACCTCACGAGGGCGAGGATGAGCCGATTCTTTGAAGGAATAGAAGATGTGTGTGAGCGTTGCGGGGGGGGCCCCGCTAACCACGTTCATATGTTTTGGTCCTGCCCAAAGCTAGAGGATTACTGGAAGGAGGTTTTTCGGGTAATTTCCAAGGTGGTGCATGTGAACTGGACCCGGGTCCCCAGGAGGCCATATTCGGGGTGTCGGACCAGCCAGGGTTGGAAACAGGAGCGGAGGTAGATATCATAGTGTTCGCCTCGTTGATCGCCCGGAGGTGGATCCTGTTGGGATGGAGAGCAGCCTCTCCACCCTGTGCCCTGGCGTGGCAGGGGGACCTGTTGGAATACTTGACCCTTGAGAAGGTTAAGTTTGAACTGAGGGGAAGGACGGAGGGGTTCTACAAGTCATGGGCACTATTTATTATGCACTTTCAAGAACGGGATAACATTGAACATTAGTTGGGGGGGACGGGTGGGAGGGTTGGGGGGGGGGGGGGGGGGGGAGAGGGGTCTGTGTAAATTAAGGGTGACTATGGGTAATCCCTGATTCCTTTTTGTCATTTATTTATGTAAACATGCGGGCTGATGTTTGGGGGTTGGTGGGAGGATGGGATCGTTGTTATTGTTATGGGGGTTGACATATTTGTTGCTGATTATTGTTTATTGTTGGTGGGTGTAAATTTGGGAGAAAATGTGAAAAAGGAGAATAAAAATATATATTTTTAAAAAGGTGAGTCCTCAGAGAAGAGCAACATGTGAACACCATTTGGCTCCTTGGGATTGCTCCTACATGCAGATTGATCAGGGAAGGTCATGCGCCTGCCTCTGGATTGTTACTCACCCATAGTAAACATGATAAAAGTATCAAAGTTACTTTGGAGACCACTCACTGAGAGTTGCTGAGAAGCAACCACTCTGGACCCGCCAATTGCAGAAAGCCTACAAACCACAGACCTTAATAATAGTGTGAGACGGTGATCCGTCATTGTGGACACCCCAGCCAGAGTGAGCATCTTTCCTGCATGGACCCTGCCGAGGCCTATTAGAGCTGCTGATGCTGGACGGTCCAGCACAGAGGCCCATTCTACTCCATCTCACCTCTTGGACTCATGTGCCATTTCTTCAGTGATGTCCACCACACTTTGGTGCAAACCCTTCATGCGTGGTCTGCTCCCACCCTTGATAAAGAGATGAGCAGTCCAAAGAAATCTCCATGTGAGGTTGAACAAAGGCTTTAGTCAGCTGTGCACAGGCCTTTTAAATCATACACTTAAATCCCTCTTAAGCAAGGCTAACTAATCCATTGCCTCCTTACTTGCACCTTCACCTTATGTTCTCTCAAAATGACAAATCACTAAGGACGGCCATTAATGATTGGACGTGCCCACTCAGCTTCTTCATTCATGTATGGAAGCAAGTTTAAAACTGCATCTACAGTGTTCCTTGCCACTTACAAAGCATGTTTAACTCCCCTTGAGAACTCCTTGCATCGACCTACATCTCACATTAGCAGGAGTTGCAATTACCTCACTGAACATGCTGAGCAGACATCATTTTCAAAGGTCAAAACATGGTGATCTGCAAGTCATGGCTTGCATGTTGTGTGCCCAGGCCGCACACTCACAAACGATGGCCAGCGCATAAACATGTGTATGTGGAATTCATAGAATCGATAGAATCCCTACAGTGCAGAAGGGGCCATTCAGCCCATCAAATCTGCACCAACCCTCTGAAAGAGCACCCTACCTGGGCCCATTCCCCCGCCCTATCCCCACCTAACCTGCACATCTTTGGACTGTGGGTGGATACCAGAGCACCCAGAGGAAACCTGCAGATATGGGGAGACAGTGCAAACTCCATGTGGTAAACCACTGTTGTACTTATATTAGAGGTTGTACGGTAGAACCTGCACTACAGGTTCGCCTGTGGCCCCTGCCTGCTGGCTCCGCCCAGGAGGCGGGGTATAAAAATGCGTGTCCTCCAGCTCGCAGCCATTTCGACAGCTGCTGTGGGAGGCCACACATCTGAAAGCATTAAAGCCTCAGTTTGGATTCAACTTTCGTCTTTAAGTCAAATTGCTCGTGCCTCAATTTATTGGTATCAGTTTCAAAGGATGGACCTCCATATTAAACCAGATCGCCTGCAGTTGGATCCGCACTCAAGCAACACCAGAAAGGACTTCCAGCACTGGCTAGCTTGCTTTGAAGCGTATATCAATGCGGCGCTGACCCCTGTTCCAGAGGCTCAGAAGATCCAGATCTTATATTCCAGTCTCAGATCCAAAGTCTTCCCACTAATCCAGGATGCGCCAAACTACGCCGAAGCCATGACTCGACTCAAGGACAATTACGAGCAGAAGACAAACACGCTCTTCGCCAGGCACGCGCTCGCAACTCGTTCCCAACTACCGGGTGAGTCCAGCGAAGACTTCTGGAGGGCCCTAATCCCACTAGTCCGGGACTGTGACTGCCAGGACGTTACAGCTAAGGAACACTCAGACCTCCTTATGAGGGACATTTTTGTGACCGGAATTGGGTCAGACATCATACGTCAGCGGCTCTTAGAAGGGACCATGCGCGACCTCACAGATACTAAAACGCTCGCGCTCTCCATGACAGTCGCCCTGCGCAACGTCCAGTCCTACACATCCAGCCGCGCGGCCCACCCCTCCTACGCTTCATGGACCTCACAGGCAACCGACCCAGCGGGGTCACTGCCCACCCAATACGCCTGCGCTACACGCCAGCCAGCAAACCCCGCGGGGCCCCGATGCTACTTTTGCGGCCAGCAAAAGCACCCCCGCCAATGCCGCCCAGCCCGCGCTGCCCTTTGTAAAGCCTGCGGGAAGAAGGGCCACTTCGCCACCTTGTGCCAGGCCCACTCAGTGGCCGTGATCGCCCCCACCCCCCCCAGTCACGGACAATGGGCGCCGCCATCTTCTCCTCCCCCCCCCCAGACCATGTGCAATCAGTGGGCGCCGCCATCTTCCCCTCCGCGCAACACGTGTGTTTCATGGGCACGCAATCTTGCTCCACCCCCGCAACGTGCATTCCATGGGTGCCGCCATTTTGTAACCCCCAAGATCTCCGGGCGCCGCCATCTTGTCTACCCCTCAGCACATAGATACCACCAGCGTTCCAAGATCGGAACTCAACGGCCGCCCCATTACCCGACGACCAACCAAGGCTCGCCACCATGTCACTCGACCAGTCTCGCCCGCATAACCTGACCAACGCATCCAGCAGCGTGAAAGTCGACAGCCATGTGACCACTTGCCTGCTGGACTCCGGGAGCACCGAGAGCTTTATACACCCAGATACGGTAAGGCACTGCCCCCCCACGATACACCCCGCCAATCAAAAAATCTCCCTGGCCTCCGGATCCCATTGCATAGCGATCCGGGGGCACAGTATGGTCACGCTCACGGTCCAGGGCGTAGAATTCCACGGCTTCCGCCTCTACGTTCTCCCTAACCTCTGCGCTGCACTTGTCCTCGGCCTGGATTTCCAGTGCAACCTCCAGAGTCTAACCCTTAAATTCGGCTGACCCTTACCACCCCTTACTGTGTGCGGTCTCGCGACCCTAAAGGTCAACCCACCTTCCCTCTTTGCTCATCTAACTCCAGATTGCAAACCTGTCGCCACCAGGAGCAGACGGTATAGCACCCAGGATAAGACCTTCATCAGGTCCGAAGTCCAGCGGTTGCTTCGGGAAGGCATCATCGAGGCCAGCAACAGCCCCTGGAGAGCTCAAGTGGTAGTGGTTAAGTCTGGGGAGAAACACCGAATGGTCATGGACTACAGCCAGACCATCAACAGGTACACGCAGCTTGACACGTACCCCCTCCCACGCATATCTGACATGGTTAAACAGATTGCACAGTACCGGGTCTTCTCAACGGTGGACCTGAAATTCGCCTACCACCAGCTCCCATCCGTAAATCGGACCGGCCATACACCGCCTTCGAGGCAGACGGCCGTCTATATCACTTCCTTAGGGTCCCCTTCGGTGTCACTAACGGGGCCTCGGTCTTCCAAAGGGAGATGGACCGAATGGTCGACCGGTGCGGTTTGCGGGTCATGTTTCCTTACCTAGACAATGTCACCATCTGCGGCCATGATCAGCAGGGTCACGATGCCAACCTTGCTAAATTTCTCCGCACCACCGCTCTCCTAAACCTCACTTACAACAAGGAAAAGTGCATGTTCCTCACGAACCGCTTAGCCATCCTCGGCTATGTGGTCCAGAACGGAGTTCTGGGGCCCGATCCCGATCGCATGCACCCCCTCATGGAGCACCCCCTGCCCCACTGCCCCAAGGCCCTCAAAGGCTGCCTGGGGTACTTTTCATGTTACGCGCAGTGGGTCCCAAACTATGCGGACAAGGCCCGCCCACTCATACAGTCCACCCAGTTTCCCCTGACGGCTGAGGCCCAACAGGATCAGAGCTGATATTGCCAAGGCCACAATGCACGCTGTAGATGAAACACTGCCCTTCCAAGTAGAAAGCGACACATCAGACGTCGCCCTTGCCGCCACCCTCAATCAGGCAGGCAGGCCCGTGGCATTCTTTTCCCACACCCTTCAAGTCTCTGAAATTCGGCACTCATCCATCAAAAAAGAGGCCCAAGCTATCGTTGAAGCTGTGCAGCATTGGAGGCATTACCTGGCCAGCAGGAGATTCACTCTCCTCACTGACCAATGGTCGGTAGCCTTTATGATCAACAACACACAGCGGGGCAAGATCAAAAATGATAAAATCTTGCGGTGGAGAATCAAGCTCTCCACCTATAATTACAAGATCTTGTATCGCCCTGGCAAACTCAATGAGCCCCCAGACGCCCTATCCCGAGGTACATGTGCCTGCGCACAGGTAGACCGACTCCGGACCCTGCACGACAGCCTGTCACCCAGGGTTGTACCACTTCATTAACGTACAAAATTTGCCCTACTCCGTCGAGGAAGTAAGGACAATCACCAGGGACTGCCAAGTCTGTGCGGAGTGCAAGCCGCACTACCGTGCACGTCTGGTGAAGGCCTCCCGCCCCTTTGAACGCCTCAGCGTGGACTTCATAGGCCCCCTCCCCTCCACCGATCATCACACATATTTCCTCAGTGTGATCGATGAATACTCCCGGTTCCCCTTCGCCATCCCTTACCCCGACATGACGTCTGCCACCGTCATTAAAGCCCTCAATTCGATCTTCACTCTGTTCGGTTTCCCCGCCTACATCCAGTGACAGGGGATCCTCATTCATGAGTGATATAGGGGCTGGTTTAGCACACTGGGCTAAATAACTGGCTTTTAAAGCAGACCAAGGCAGGCCAGCAGCACAGTTCAATTCCCATACCAGCCTCCCCGAACAGGCGCCGGAATGTGGCGACTAGGGGCATTTCACAGTAACTTCATTTGAAGCCGACATGTGACAATAAGCGATTTTCAATTTGTTTTTCAATTTTTCAATGAGCTGCGTCAGTTCCTGCTCAGCAGGGGTATCGCCTCCAGCAGGACGACATTTCCCCCAGGGAAATGGACAGGTAGAAAGGGAGAATGGGATGGTATGGAGGGCCGTCCAGCTGGCCCCATGGTCCAAAATCACCCGGCCGCCCGCTGGGAAGAGGTCATCCCTGATGCACTACATTCCATTCGCTCGTTACTCTGCACTGCCACTAACAATACACTGCATGAACGTCTTTTTGCCTTCCCGAGGAAGTCCACATCCGGGGTGTCGCTCCTGACTTGGCTCATAGCTCCGGGAACCATATTCTCCGTAAACATGTGCGACTCCACAAGGCGGGCCCGTTGGTGGAGAGGGTACACTTGCTCCACGCAAACCCCCAGTACGCCTACGTGGTGTTCCCCGACAGCCACCAGGATACTGTCTCCCTCAGGGACATGGCACAAGCAGGTTCCACCCCCACACCACTCCCGTCACCCCCGGCGCCACCCTCCCCTCCCCCGTCGCTCGCAACACCACCACCCCTAGGGCCGTCCGTCCTCCCCCTGCCCACACCCGTCGATGAAGAGGATTTTGGCACGCTCCCAGAGTCACCCTCGACCAGGTCAGCACCAACATCGCCGTCACCACTTTGTCGCTCTCAAAGGACCATCAAAGCCCAGGACCAGCTGAACATCTGACCAGTCCACTGGACGCCAAGAGACATTTGTTTTGCTCTGTAAATATTAAAATCATGATTGCATATCGTTATCCACCACCCCTGCCAGACTCAATTTTAACAGGGGGTGGATGTGGTAAACCACTGTTGTACTTATATTAGAGGTTGTACGGTAGAACCTGCACTGCAGGTTCGCCTGTGGCCCCTGCTTGCTGGCTCCGCCCAGCAGGCGGGGTATAAATATGTGTGTCCTCCAGCTCGCAGCCATTTCACCGGCTGCTGTGAGAGGCCACACATCTGATACCAATAAAGCCTCAGTTTGGATTCAACTTACGTCTTTAAGTCAAATTGATCGTGCCTCACTCCACACAGAGAATCACCGAGGCCAGATTTGAACCCGGGCCCCTGGTGCTATGAGGCAGCAGTGCTAATCACTGTGCCACCCTATTATTGAATTATTGAGCAATCACTATGCTGATAATGTGAGAGAACTGAATCTATAGTTCATTGTCGGACTCTGATGGGCCAAAATTCTACACACTTAATATGTGATGATTGAAGCAAGAGGCAGAAGATAGAATCCAGGGTGCTTCCAAATTGTGCAAGCAAACATACATCAAAAGTGACAAATATACATACAATAGCTGTATATCCGTGCCACTTGTAGGATTTCAAAGGGAGCTCGAGGCGGCGCGTCCCCCTCTCACCTGGCTCTTGTGATGATATGCATAAGCAATCTTGTATAGAATAATGTACACAACCTCCAACCAGCAGCTGGCAGTGTAAAACCTACCATGTGACTCTGTGGCTCGGGGGAGTTGGGAGTAAGTCATGTTGGTGGATAGACATATTTTGCAGTAGCTCAAGAATAATTTGTTAGTGTTAGTAGTTTGTAATATGTTTATTCCAATTATCTTTACCACGCATGTGTTTTATAATAAATTATTTTAACTAGTCAAGATTTTCTGTTGTACATCATTCCTAACGGCCAGTGCACAAGAACATGACAGTTCCGGCTGCACTGCACCCACGGCTAGAGTGACAGACAGAAGATCCCAGTGCATATCCAGCAGCCACTGTATGTTCTGCTGGACCTTGGTCTCTAAGGCAGCTGGTACCCTTTCCATGAAGGCAGCCAAGTGCTCACATGCCAGGGCCACAACAGCAGAAAGAAAATGGACACACTCCCACATTGTTAGATATAGTCTGCACATAGCCCCTGGCACATCTACCTGATGTTCCTCTGCCTGACTCTACAACTCCATCAGGGAGTTTAAGGCCGAGTCCAGAGGCTCATCATCAACATGGCATTGAGCAGGAGCCTGGTCTCCAGCAGTCCTCCAAGTGTCAGAGACCTCGGCTGTCACTTCCTGCACCAGTATGGACCCGTGTCAGTGATGTGCTCACTGGACTGTGATTCTGAGCCTGCTCTAGAACGTACACCCACCAGGGGAATGTCTCTGCACTGGTGGAAGGTGCAGGTGAATGCTGTGATAGTACATCGTCTGAGAGTTCTGAGTCATCATCCTCAGACTTGGTAATGGGTCTGGTCTTGTGGCTGGCCTCCCTTGTGAACCTCCTGCTTTTCTTGTTGGTTCCTGCAATGGAGAAAATAAACATTTATTGGATGTCTAAGCAGGCTTCTTTGTTAAAGCAATGTCTCACTCAGCGGTCGCAACTGATAACTGAAGACTGGAAGGATTCTCACTGGCTTTCTGGGGGAGTCTTGTCTCGCGTTCAGTGCAGGCTCAGTCCTGCTCCTCCCCAGCTAACTTAGTGACCTCTTTCTCGATAGGTGTGATGATTCTGATGTCGGACAGGCAATCTCTGGTCTTGTACCCCTCCTATTGTGCAGGTTCCTGTCCTGCAAAAATACAGAAAGATTGTGTGCCATCCTCATGGGTGTATGACCAGTTTAGGAGCATGAATCCTAGGGCAGCTTTTGTGCCGTCCCCAGTAAATTATTAACAAGCAGGATGTCTACAACTAATAGAACGTTGAGAACATGAAGTGGCTGACACACATTCAGCACACAGTTCCCACCTTCGGGTGAGTCCTGAAATCCTAACTCCTGTCTGCACTCACACACTTACACTTTCTTTTCTTTATAAATTTAGGGTACCCAATTATTATTTTTTTCCAATTAAGAGGCAACTTAGCGTGGCCAATCCGCCTAATGTGCACATCTTTGGGTTGTGGGGGTGAAACCCACGCAGACACGGGGAGAATGTGCAAACTCCACACGGACAGTGACCCAGGGCGGGGATTTAATCCCGGGTCCTCAGCGCCGTAGTCCCAGTGCTAACCACTGCGCCACGTGCCGCCCGCACTTACATTTTCTGATGGGAAGATAAAAGGAGCATAGGAGCAGGATAAGCCAATCGTATAACCTTGTGAATGTCACTGTGCAGTGAATAGGCTATGCCACGTCCCTCGGTGGAGCACAGCAGATCGTTCATCAATCTCGACTCACACCCAATAATCCTATGCTACACCACAGCCTCATTCCTGGCAGGGCTGCAAGTCTCGAACTATATCTCACAGCTCACACACATTGTCACCTATTCAACCATGACAGGTTGCCCCAACAGGTTGCATGACACTCACTGACACACTTCCTTCACCCTTGCAGTGGCCTGCAGCTAGGGCAGGGGGCAAGGAGAACCGAAATGGCAGCTAGCTGCAGGAGAAGGTTTCGTTCAAAGCTCTGCATATTTAAAGGCTGTCCCTGCACACAGCTAGCACACTGGATTGAGTCATGCCTCAGTTGCTGCAGCTTAAAAGGACAAGGTAGAGAGAATCAAGAAAGGATGTCTGTGTCCTCCTCAGATTGTGAGACTCAATGAAGAAGTCTATCCGCATTCAGACTGAGGTGATTGTACCAACAGGCCAATGCTCAAAGCCAACCTGGTAAGGTGGCAGCCATTATAGAGACTTTAGTCCAAGATTTTTGTTCTGTGCTGAAGCAGGTGCTGCACTCAAAGGCAGAGGCACTTGTTGACATCCACCAGTCAATGCCGGAGAGGGGGGTGAGGCTACTCAAGTTTACTCTAGCTGCCCCTTCTTCTCAAGGAGGCAGCCGGGGGTCCTCGGCCACCCACACGGAGGAGGATCAGCTGGTGCACACCCCGGGGCCGTCCACCCTGGTGTGTCCTGGAATGACCTGCACACCCAAATCCCCACTTCCTGTGGCTACTTCAGCTCCAGCTTCACAAGACGAGGAGGGTGGCACTGCCACACAGCAGGACCCCGAAAGCACCCAGAACCCCCAGGTCTCGGCACCCCAGAGGATGACGCTAAGGGTGTGGTAGACAGCAGCCTGCCTCCACTTCCACCCTCGCTGAGGATGCTTGGGATTGTTGGCAAATTAACTAGATATGGCAGTTATTAATGATAATATTGCTTTTCAGAGTCGCCAGATATCAAATGATACCACCACCGGATATCGATCAAAGACCAAACAATCAGTTAGTCAGTTCAAGTTCAAAGATAGTTTATTTACGCACAAGGTTTACTTCGACATGCAACATAAAACACTACAAGTTAAACTACACCTAACAACTACAATAACCTATACTTAACTTCAGGGCAACCGGCTCTATGCAGATGGACAAGGCCTTCGTCCGGATCGTGCGGGGCTGGGTGGAAGAAGTGGCTCTGTTTCTGCTGGGCTCATCCGTCTGGTAGCGATCGTTGGTCTTGAACTTGTCTGTCTGGTCGTTATGCTGCACTTGGTTTTAGGCATAGGTCGGGGCCAAGAGAGACCGAACACATGGCTGTGTCTCTTTTTATCCCTCTGGGATTTCGCGCTCTTTGGGGCGGTCCTTAGCTTTGGACCCAATAATTCGACAGGCTTCGATCACTGCCTTCAATTTTGGCCAATAAAGGGGAGGGTGACTTGATGGCTGGGCACGTCCTGAGCAGTCATTGACCTTGGCTTTTTGGGCTTTCTTAGCAAAGGGAGTGGTGTCGGTTAGTCTGCATCTGTATTGGTTACCTGAGTACAGTCCTTTTGTTCTGGGGAAATGGGCCATTAGAATGCAAACGAGCGGGGTTTCGATCGTGTCTAGCTATCTGAGTTGCAAATACACACACAAGCTCTGAGTGTGTCTGAGTCCTGGGTTGGCCATAATTCCCATGGTCCTTTGCAGGTGGCCATCTGAGATGGCTACATCCCGTCCTCTTGATCCTGAATGCGAAGCGTGGTGGATCACACTGTTGATCCCTCACCCGTCCTTGGTGTGCCGATTACCCTTGATCAAGGACAGGTTCTATACTACTCTGTCCTATGTTTTGGAGCATTTACCTTTTATTAACACATCATACATTCATAATCTCTAAGGGGTCACTGTAAAACATTCAACTATTACACATTTAACTTATTCGCACAAGGGAATATCTAACTATTACTATCTAAGCTACTCTCATGTTGCTGGCAAATCTCAAAAGGAACTTATGTACAAAACAAAATTTTTAAACCAACGGCAGCATCACATTTCTACTTAACTTATCAACGTTACAAAGGTGTACAAACTTTATTTTTATCGGTGGTTATTGTTTGGTGGGTTGGGTGAATTCCGAAGAAGGGGGCTGGGAGTGCATATAGCGGGGAGCGGGAGGCTCTTTTTCGCCATTTGCGGAGTCAAAGTGTCTGGAAGACACTGCAGATTATCGCTATCACCAGAAGGGCCTCTACTGTATATGAAAGGGAATACCATTTGGCAATGTTTTCACACCAAGTGGGGGTATCAGTGTGTAATTCTATGTGTGGTGCGGTGTCCGGGCTAGGGGTATCATGTTGTGTGGTCATGTTCGGGGCTGGGGTGATGTAGGGTACAGAGGCTTGTAACACGCGCAGTTGTAGGAGCCCAGTGATTATCACAATGTAGGTCATCAGTCCTCTCTTCAACTTGTCTTCTGTTCTTCGTATATTCCTGGGGGCGCAAGCATAATATCTGTTATTATTGTTGGTTAACATCTCGATTTGTTTGTCTTTCTCTCCTTAACTTCAATTAGCCATTAGAATCGTCACCATATGTGACTCCCTCATTTTTAAAAAAATAACCTTTTTTAGAGACAAGACATACAAAAAAAAAAAATTTTTTTCAAAGTGCAGAGAATCTCGCAGCTTGTGGTCGATGTGGGGAGTGGGCAGACAATTTCTTCGACCAGTCTTTCTTAAATCACAACCATGGAAGGTTGAGGCTTATCTTAACCAGTCGAATTTTAGGGCGGCCGGTTTTATAAAGTGTCTTCGTCCCTGGGTCCAGAGGTAATTGGCATATAGCAGCATATATGTGGCAACCAAGTGTGTCAAACATGTAAATAGCAGGTAGGGAAGCGACCAAAGAGTCACGGAAGGTAAAGAGTTGAGTGTACAGACTGTGGCAAAGGGCATTCTTTAAACCACAATAAGAGCAGAGAATGGAAAACTAAGACCTGCCAAAGAGAGTGAAAAGTGTAAAGAACCATTCTGGAGTACTCAAAGTGACAGGAACATGAGGTGCATGTGGGCCGCGGCAGGGCAAGAATGGGTGGGATTCCCGGGTAGGGCGGTGATCAGTGCCGTTGCTCCCTACCTGGGTGACCAAAACTAGCGGAAAGAATTTGTAACACATGTGAGATCCAACAATTGTTCCTTTAATGGCCATTGGTCAGTAAATGGCGTCGGAAGAGTAGCTATGATCAGGTCAAGAAATTGGGTGTCAGGCTGACATTAATTAAAACCATGTAGCAATAAGAAAGAAAGGAGGAAATAAAAGGTGGGCAGGCTCCATCAGTAAATAGGACATCGTAAATCTCATGCGGTTCCTTTTTCTCATCATCTGGACACCTCAGGGTTCTGTATCGAAAAGCGTTGTAAAAGAGTTACCGTAACGGGAGTCAGACTCGGAATCGTCACCATCTCCCGGTTGCCAGACTCTTGTCTGCCGTTTTTGTGCCATAGCCGCATGGGCCATCATGGAATCTGAATCGCATGTCTTACCAATCTACAAGAGTTGTCACGGTGCCAAAGAGGGGTTCGTTTGTCATGATGGGCGGTGGCAGTGAAGGGCAAATTACTGTTGTCGGACGGCGGCGGTGGCTCTGGCTGTGGAAGGGGATATTGGGGGCCAAACATGTCCTGGACGTGGTTCCAGGGGCTGGAGTGACTGGGGCCGGGGAGGTTCTGCCAGTGGTCAGTGATCATGGTCAATTCGGGGAGGCTGGCGCTATCATCTGAATCAAGCTCAAGGTGGAAAGTCGTACTTGTGGGTGGAGACAAGGTCGGGTCTGTGGGCATGGACGTGCTGTTATGGCTGGGGGGGGGGGTTGGACTAGGTTGTCGATGGGTGGGGCAGAATCGTCTACTATTGCCTGGGAGATGTGGTGGGAGTGGCTCCATTGGGTTCCATAGACTTTGAGCTGGTTGATGTGGAACCAACCAGTTTTACCATTGGGGTACGTTATCTTGTACACAGAGGGGCTCATTTTGTCCAAAATGGAGTAGGGTTCAGCAAATTTAGGGGAGAGAAACGAACTGGGAAACCATCACTTGCTGACCGACTGTATACTCTACGGGGTGGACTGTTTTATCAAAGCAGGCCTTACTCTGCTTTTTCCTAGCGCCTAGTCAGACAGCTGCAGCGAGCTGTGCTGCTTTAATATTGTCTGTGACGTGTTGGACCACTTTTTCATGGGTGAGCGCGGTGACTGTGGAGCTTGCCAAATCGAGGCCTAATAAATATTCAATTCCTTTCATGGACAATCCGGTCATGAGGGTGGGGTGAAACCTGTGGAACTGGTTACTGTGTTCCTAATAAACATAAGGGTGAATGGGAGGACTGTGTCCCATGTGGTGTTATGCTGTTGCACCATTTTTCTAATGGTCGCTTTCAAGGTGTGATTCACTCGTTCAGCAATGCCGCTGGATTGCGGGTGATACGTGGTGTGAAATTGTTGCTTGGTCCCAAAAATCGTTTGGATATTTTGCATGACTCTGCCGGTGAAATGGGAACCTTGGTCTGACTCAATGTTGCAGGGAAGGCGCTGTGTTCGTCCGGGACGGAAATGCTTCTACCCATTTTGTAAAGGTGTCAATTACTACTAATACATATTTAGAACCATTTCTGCAGGGTGGGGAGGGGACCAATGTAGTCGAACTGTAAATTTGTCCATGGGCCATTTACAGGTCGGGTGTGTCTCAATTGTCCTTTCTTGGAGTACATTTCAGGATTGTTCTGTGCACAGATTAAACAATTCTCAACATAATGCGTGACGTCTGTTTTTAAATCGGGCCACCAGCACAAAGGTCTTAAATGGGCAAGGTATTGTCTATCCCTTGATGTCCGTGTCCGTCATGAAAGTGGTAAATTATCTGGTTTCTGTCCTGGGTGGGGACCACATAAATTCCATTTTTCAAAACTATACCGTCCTGTACCGTCAGTGAGTCCTTGAATTTGTCGTAGGGGCTGGGAAGTTATCGTCTAAAACTTGCTTAAGAGTGTCGTCTGCCTTTTGGGCCTGGGCTAAATCTTAGATATTGGTCTGTGAAACCTGGACTGCGTGTATCGGTTCACTTTCGGGGGGTTGCCAAAAGTGTCCGTGGCGTGACCCTGACTTGGCTAAGGCGTCTGCCTTTACGTTACCGGGTGGGAAGGAACGATGATGGCTTCTCACTTTGATTATGCCATATGTGCGGTCTTTTGCTGTCTTTAGGATATGCTTCAACAATGGGGCTGAGGGTAGGGGTTTACTATCAGCGGATATGAATCCTCTAGATTCCCACAGGGGCAGGAATTCTGTCAAACTATTGCAGACATATAAACTGTCTGAATGTATGTCCGCTGGGTTCGGAAAGGAATCTGGGTGCTGCACTATATATGCTATAGTTGCTAATTCGGCTGCTTGTGATCCTAGGTGGCCGGGCAATTTTAAAGATATTTCCTCTAATGCGCGTCCCTATGCGTCTTCCACATAAATTCCACAACTAGTTATTCTCTTTCCATTCTTAATGGTGGAGGAACCGTCTACATAAATCTTTAAAGCGTTGTCCGTGGTCTGGGGATTCTGTGTTCTGATTCCTGCTCGTGTGTGTAGTGATTTCGGAATAAAGGGTCCTGTGTGGTGTTGGGCTGCGATGATCTTGCACTCATGTGGGGTCCCTGCATACTGACGGTTGTCTGCTAAAAATGTGTGGGTCTTTGTACGTTTAACTGTAATGTCCCTTCTTTGTAACAATAGTCTCCAGCGAGCTGCTCTGATCTGGCTGACTGAACCGTCCTTTAACCTACCATCTAACAGTAGCTGCGTTGGGATGTGCTCGGTTAAAATCGTTACAGGGTTGAGGCCTGTGACATCTGCAAAATACTGCACTGCCCAAAAGACTGCGAGCAAGTGCCGTTCGCAGGCTGAAAATCCTTGTTCCACGGGATCCAAAACTCGTGAGGCATAGGCTACGGGTCCTAAATGGTCATGTCTTTCCTGTAGTAGTACTGCAGAAAGGATTCGGTCGGTGGTCGCTACTTCAATGGCGTAGGGAGAGTGTGGGTCTGGTACCTGCAAAGCAGGGGCAGTGCCTAGGGCGTGTTTTAATTCATCGATGGCGTCCATGTGCTGAGGAAGCCATTCCCATGGGGTGTTCTTTTTAAGAGCTCTGAGAGTGGGGCTGTTTTTGTGGCAAAACCATCTGTATGGTTCCTACAATACCCAACTAATACTAAGAATGACCGGAGTGCAGTGACATTGTGGGGCAGGGGCAATTTAACTATTGACTCAATTCGTTTGTGTTCATTCTCTCTCTTCCTGTGGCTGATAATGGTGCCTAAATAAAGGACCTGGGGTGAGATTCTCCGACCCCCCGCCGGGTCGGAGAATTGCCAGGGGCTGGCGTGAATCCCGCCCCCGCCGGTTGCCGAAGTCTCCGACACCGGAAATTCGGCGGGGGTGGGAATCGCGCCGGGCCCCCCCGCTCGATTCTCCGGCCCGCATGGGCCGTAGTCCCGCCGATAAATTGCCTGTCCCGCCGGCGTAAATTGAGCCACCTACCTTACCGGCGGGACAAGGTGGCGTGGGCGGGCTCCGGGGTCCTGGGGGGGGGGGGGGGCGCGGGGCGATCTGGCCCCAGGGGGTGCCCCCACGGTGGCCTGGCCCGCGATCGGGGCCCACCGATCCGCGGGCGGGCCTGTGCCGTGGGGGCACTCTTTCCCTTCCGCCTCCGCCACGGTCTCCACCATGGCGGAGGCGGAAGAGACTCCCTCCACTGCGCATGCGTGGGAAACTGTCAGCGGCTGCTGACGCTCCCGCGCATGCGCCGCCCGGAGATGTCATTTCCGCGCCAGCTGGCGGGGCAACAAAGGCATTTTCCGCCAGCTGGCGGGGCGGAAATTCCTCCGGCGTCGGCCTAGCCCCTCAATGTTGGGGCTCGGCACCCAAAGATGCGGAGCATTCCGCACCTTTGGGGCGGCGCGATGCCCGTCTGATTGGCGCCGTTTTGTGCGCCAGTCGGCGGACATCGCGCCGTTTCTGGAGAATTTCGCCCCTTTTCTTTTAGGATCTGGGCTTTTTTCGGGTTAACCTTGCATCCAATTGATTGTAAGAAACCTAGCAATTCCGAAAGAAGCTTAACATGCTCTTCCTTTGTGTCCGTCTGTAGGAGTAAGTCATCCACATACTGAATAAGGCATTCGGGGCGGGAAAATTTGGAAAGTCCGTTGGCCAATTGTCGTTGAAAAATGGAGGGGGAGTTGTGGAAACCTTGCGGGTGGCATGTCCACGTATACTGCTGCCCTTGAAATGTGAACGCAGGTTAGTCCTGACTGGGTGTATATTCGCCTCTGCCTTTTCCTGAGCTGCCTTCCTATGTAGGGATTGTTCCCAAGCTCTGGAGAGTCGCTTTAAAACCCAAACTTCATTATGTATGGCATCTGCGGAGTCGTAATTTACACAAGCCTTTTGACCTGCTACTGTGGCGTGGGAGACTAACCTGCGGGCCCATTTAGTTGTGGATTGGATTGGATTGGATTTGTTTATTGTCATGTGTACCGAGGTACAGTGAAAAGTATTTTTCTGCGAGCAGCTCAACAGATCATTAAGTACATGAGAAGAAAAGGGAATAAAACAAAATACATAATAGGGCAACACAAGGTATACAATGTAACTACATAAGCACTGGCATCGGATGAAGCATACAGGGTGTAGTGTTAATGAGGTCAGTCCATAAGAGGGTCGTTTAGGAGTCTGGTGACAGTGGGGAAGAAGCTGTTTTTGAGTCTGTTCGTGCGTGTTCTCAGACTTCTGTATCTCCTGCCCGATGGAAAAAGTTGGAAGATTGAGTAAGCCGGGTGGGAGGGATCTTTGATAATGCTGCCCGCTTTCCCCAGGCAGCGGGAGGTGTAGATGGAGTCATTGGATGGGAGGCAGGTTTGTGTGATGGACTGGGCTGTGTTCATGACTCTCTGAAGTTTCTTGCGGTCCTGGGCCGAGCAGTTGCCATACCAGGCTGTGATGCAGCCAGATAGGATGCTTTCTATGGTGCATCTGCAAAAGTTGGTAAGAGTTAATGTGGACATGCCGAATTTCCTTAGTTTCCTGAGGAAGTATAGGTGCTATTGTGCTTTCTTAGTGGTAGCATCGACGTGGGTGGACCAGGACAGATTTTTGGAGATGTGCACCCCTAGGAATTTGAAACTGCTAACCATCTCCACCTCGGCCCCGTTGATGCTGACAGGGGTGTACACAGTACTTTACTTCCTGAACTTTGTGTCGTCGTTATCTAAGTGTGCGCGGTTCAAATCCCCAAATACTGCTTCAAAATGGATCCAAAGGCGATCTGCAAATGCGGTCGGATGCTCTCCCTTCTTTTGCCTACAACGGTTCAAACCTTCTACGGGGTCTCCCTTGTTGTACCCAATCGCATCTAAAATAGCCGTTTTCATTTCTTGTATGCTTCCTCCTCCTACATTCTGGGGTTCTGGTAAAGCTGAGCTGACGGACTGGTTAAGACTCATGACAATAAGCTTAAGTTCCTCCCTTTCGTCTCGATCGTACATAACTGTTTGCTGTCGTACTCTCTCAAAGAAATTATGTGGATCCTGCGGTGGGTTCGAATGGTTCAGTTTTGGCGCAGGCATCTCTCAATTGGGTGATGGTTAGTGAGGTGGTGTAAACGAAATCAGGCTCATCCCGATCCGATGACTTGCGCTGTGTGGTGACTGGATTCATGGGGATGTGTGCTGCCTGTGCAGTTGGTGGTGCGGATGCTTTCCTTTTCGGGGCCTGGGAGCTCTATTGTGATTTTCAGTATTCTCCACATATCTATGGCCGGTTTCATTTAGTTCTTGCCAATTGGGGCCATTCTCCTCATCTAAATCTTGTCCAAAGGTATCTCTGAATCCGTTTTGCACTGACAGCAGTGACTGCAACTTCTCTATTTGTCATCTACATTTCACGTGATCTACTGTGCTCTATCTTTGTTCTGTAGTGGAGCTATGGAGAGCTCGTAAAGCTGCCTTCAAATCTGTGCATTGTCTTGTTAACTGTGCTACCTGCTGTTCTGTCTCTTCTCGTACCAAAATTGCGCGCTGTGTATCTTGGTAGGCTTTATCGTACTGGGTTTGAAAGCTGCTAAGGTGAACTAAACAAGAATGGTGTGCCCGTTTTACATCAGCCATCTCTTTACCTTTAGCTGCCAATTGTTCCCGGAGTTGCTCAATAATCTTTTCATTTTCACTATTGTTTCCCTCATTCTTCTCTTCTTTCTCAACTAGCTGTCTGCGGAGCGTCCTCACGACCTCCTCTGTGCCTCGCAACTGTGCCAAACAGGACACTATTGCAATCAGCTTACGAACTTTCGCTGCATTCTTCTTACGTTCCTCGGTTAGGTTGTCCCACCAGGTTTGTCCTATGCATCCTGGACCTGACACAACATTTGAACAAAACTCGGACCAAAGGGGCCATCCTTTCCCCTTCAAATACTTCCTCAACTCTTCTTCCCATATGGGGCACTGCCCTGATGGTCGCTACGACCTCGGGTTCCTGCGTGTTTATTAGGAATTCCATCGATTTTGTGGCCATTGCTACTATTATCTCTGTTTTCCTACCGTTAAGTTCTCTGTTTTCCTACTTCTAAGCTCTCTTTTGCTCTGCTTCTAACTTCTCTTTTCCTACCGTCAATTTGGGACAGGGGGAATAAGGCGGTGATTCGAACAGCGGGTATGGCCTAGGCTATTTTCCGGTTCACAATACTTCCAATAGATTTATGCAAAATCTAACGGGTTTACCTTATATCCCTGTTAGAATGCATGCAGGTTAATACACACTTCCGAATCTTGGTGATTTGGTCGATATGGGCCTTACACTTGTGGTATCTTTCACTTTTCCTCAATTGGATTTCTAATGCAAAGTTTTGTGGGTTCTCTCGGAGTGACAAAATCACTTCCAGGTCGAATGGCCACCAGAGTCACCAATAATGTTGCCAAATTAACTAGATATGGCAGTTATTAATGATAATATTGCTTTTCAGAGTCGCTAGGTATCAAATGATACCACCACAAGGCTTTACCAGATATCGATCAAAGGCCAAACAACCAGTTAGTCAGTTCAAGTTCAAAGATGGTTTATTTACACACAAGGATTACTTCAACATGCAACATAAAACACTACAAGTTAAACTACACCTAACAACTACAATAACCTATACTTAACTTCAGGGCAACCGGCTCTATGCAGATGGACAAGGCCTTTGATCGGATCGTGCGTGGCTGGGTAGAAGAAGTGGCTTAATTTCTGCTGGGCTCATCCGTCTGGTAGCGATTGTTAGTCTTGAACTTTTCCTCTGGTCGTAATGCTACACTTGGTTTTAGGCGTAGGCCGGGGCCAAGAGAGACCGAGCACATGGCTGTGTCTCTTTTTATCCTTCTGGGATTTCGCGCTCTTTTGGACGGTCCTTAGCTTTGGACCCAATAATTCGACAGGCTTCGATCACTGCCTTTGATTTTGGCCAATAAAGGGGCGGGTGCCTTGATGGCTGGGCGTGTCCTGAGCGGTCATTGACCTTGGCTGTTTGGGCTTTCTTAGCAAAGGGAGTGGCGCCGGTTAGTCTGCATCTGTATCGGTTACCTGAGTACAATCCTTTTGTTCTGGGGAAATTGGCCATTAGAATGCAAACGAGCGGGGGTTTCGATCGCGTCTAGCGATCTGGGTTGCAAATTCACACACAAGCTCTGAGTGTGTCTGAGTCCTGGGTTGGCCATAATTCCCATGGTCCTTTTCAGGTGGCCATCTGAGATGGCTACAGGATGCACCAAGACATTGCGGCAGGGTTAGAAAGGTGAAGCGGTTGTAGTTGAACAACTAGGGCACAGGTCTTAATCACTTCTACATAATGTTCACTTCTGCAAATAAATTCCCACTAATTTAATCCTTTCAGTGGCTCCTTGTATGATGATTTTTTTCCCTGTCAGCCTGAAGTGAATAATTGATTCCTGCAGATGATAAAGGCAGGAGTCTCAGTCCAGGGCTTCCTCCCTGTGCTTTGTTCAACCTTCCCAGCACATTGATGGCATTCCTTCACAGTGACTGAACACATCAGTCATGTCTGTATCTTGATGGGAATTATAATATCTGCCAGAATGTCCTGGGCTGGCATCACACAGTTCAGTCATGCTCCATATGTGCTCTCTGCACCTTTGAGGTGCGGCTCACCTCCCCCCACCCCATCCTGTCAGCTTCTGTCTCCAGTGACACTGTGGTCCCCAATGGTCCAGCTCATGAAGCAGGCCATAGGATCAGGAGAGCTGAAACATCCCCCACTGCATCACCATGATATGAACATGGTCATTGAGGTCAAGCGAGTTGTCATCAGCTGACAGACAAAGATGCTCTGTGAGGATCTATGCACTGTCCACTCTGCAAGTCGTCAGCAACCCCAGAAATGTAGGGACTATGAGCATCTGCTACATCTCCATGACAGGAGCCTTATCAGAGAGGGTATGTGCGCTGCCAGCAGTCAGACAGGAGAGCAGTGCTCACAGAAACCATGTGATGATAATGGGCTGTTGTCACTGGATGTCCTAATTACTCTCCACGAATCCAGCGGCAATGAGCGCGTCCTGAGCTCATCTACCTCATCTGGGCATTGGTATGGCCTCAAGGCCGCATCCTCGCCATCAATGTCCTCCTCAGTCTCATTCTCTTTGACATCTTTCTCATCAGAAGAGATGTGCCGCTCCTCCATCTCCTCCTCAGGCAGTTGCTTCCCCATTGCAGCATCAGGTTGCATAGGATGTAGCAGGCCACCATGGTGCATGATACCCTATGTGGATTGTTTTGCAGGGCTCCGTTAGACCTCTCCAGACACTGGAACCTCATCTTCTGCATTTCTCTTGTCTTATCCATCAAAGTGTGAGTTGGTTAGCAATTGTCTGTTAAGGACCAAGCTTTGTACATTTATTGTCTGAAGCTGCCTCTCAAAGCCCAGTGGTTCATGTTCTGGTCATAACATTGATGCTCAGTCCTTACATAGCCTGCTGGTTAGTCATAGAATCCCTCGAGTGCAGAAGGAGGCCATTTAGACCACTGAGTCTGCACCGACCCTCCGAAGGAGCACCTTAACCTCAGCCCACTCACCGCCCTGCCCCGAAACCCCACCTAACCTTTTGGACACTAAGGGACAATTTAACATGGCCAATCCACCTAACCTGCACATCTTTAAATCGGGGATGAGGAGGAATGTCTTCAGCCAGAGGATGGTGAATCTGTGGAACTCTTTGCCACAGAAGGCTGTGGAGGCCAAATCACTGAGTGCCTTTAAGACAGAGATAGATAGGTTCTTGATTAATAAGGGGATCAGGGCCTATGGGGAGAAAGCAGGAGAATGGGGATGAGAAACTTATCAGCCATGATTGAATGGCGGAGCAGACTCGATGGGCCGAGTGGCCTAACTCTGCTTCTATTTCTTATGGTCTTGTGGTCTTATCTTTGGACTTTGGGAGGGAACTGGAGCACCCCAAGGAAACCCTCGCAGACACAGGGAGAACATGCAAATTCCACACAGACAGTCACCGAAGGCCAAAGTTGAACCCAGGTCCCTGGTGGGGCAGCAGTGCTAACCATTGTGCTACCATGCCACAGTTGGTGGAATATGGCATTTGAAATGCATTCAGATACTTGCTTCAGCCACAGCCAATTTCCCCTTTAAGAGGTGCAAGCCAGCTTTAAGTGATGCTTGCCATTCATTACATTGCCTCCTGTTCAGGTGACCAGTTCATTCAGAGCGTGGCTGGCACTCATCAGACACTGAAATCATTCAAATCAGATCACAGGTACTATTTACAACATAATTTGAGTAACAATGTTAGAATTATGGAATGTTGCAGCATATAATCCAGTCATTCATCCCAAGAAACCTTATTAACTGGATGAGTCCGCTAGTCTAATCTGACCCTTTTTCTTATTCTCCATAGCCTCTAAAGTTTTAATATATTTTTCAAGCAATTACCTAATTCCATTTTAAGGAGGTTGTGGACTCGGTTTCAGCAACAGTTCTCGATGGACAAATCCACATTATCCTCTTTGAAACGTAAAATTGCTGTAAAATCTTGATTGTGTCTGTTACTGATCTGTGATTTAAGCAGCCTGGGACAAACTGATAATTACGTAGCATTCATATTACTATAATAATGCTCTCCCTGATGTGAGTAAATTTATTTTTCTCATCTTACCACCTACTTCAGCAGTACCAACAAATATTATCAGTACAGGGAGACTGGAATTCCTTAGGCTCCAGCTGTTGGCAGTTTAAGGGTGAATATGTAAATAATGGCTTTGGAAAGCATGCGCCTGTGGACATGAATGAGGACAGTAGCGGGCTCAGCTGTGAAGACCTGCACAGTTAAATAGCCTGCCAACATACTGTCTAAACTCATTCGTGAAGAATGGACACTTGGCTGAGGTACCACAGGGATGTCAACATGTAGCCCAGCATGATGGGGACAAAGGAAATGGCTTGAGTAACGATCTTAAAGGAAAACTGAAAATCAAACCTTCCTCAAAAAATCCCGGTTAGGAGATCTCCGTTCAATTATATAGATGCTATTTAAATAAGTGACAAGGTAGTCAGTAGATGGTGTGAAGATATAGAGAAATAGTCTCAACAGAAAGAGGGAGGAACAGCCCCTCAACAACTGGGAATTAAAGCAGGTTTGTGAGGCCAGTGTTTTCATTGGAAATTGAGGAGATGGGCTTAACTTTTTGGAGATGTTGAAGGAATATTCAAATGATAGGAATTTAATCTCAAGAAAATGCCAAGATAAACCCTGAGGATGATTTTTGTACAGATACCCCAGAAGTTCCAGGCTTCCTGGAGAGATACAGCATAAGTAACCAGCATCTCAATCCCTGACAGCCCCATCTGCTTAATCTTTCTCCCCCATCGCTGAACAGGCCCACGTTCTCACAGTGTTAGAACCTGCCTGCTTACCACTGGCTGGGGACTAATGGCAATCCCACAATCCTTAGGGAGAATGAGCTTCCCCAACAAGGGGGGCAGAGAAATCATTAGCAGATTTCCTGCATAAATATAGCTGGCCAGTGTGGAACCGGCTAGAGAGGAGTGAGAAGCAAGGGAGTTACTATCTGTTATTGTAAATAAATGTTATTTCTTTCGATTCTACAACTCGTGCTGGATTCTTTGTGGCCCTCACAAAACTGGCAACGAGAGTTAAAGTGGATAGCTGTCTACGCTGCTGAAGCCATATTTTTGTTGGATACAGGTTGGAAGTTTTTTTTCAGTTACACCATGCCTCTGTACGGACGTTTGGATGTCTTTGATGCTGCGCTGGAAAGTTGGAACCAGTACGCACAACAGATGCATTACTATTTCCGGGCAAACCACATCACCGAAAATGAGTGCCAGGTGGTCATTTTGCTCACCACCTGCGGCCCGCATACGTTTGGGGTGATTAGGAGCCTTACATACCCAGCTGCACCAGACACCAAGACGTTTGATGAACTTGTGACCTTAGTGGGGCAACATTTTAACCCAACCCCGTCCAAGATAGTCCTGCGTTACAGGTTTAATACTGCTGAGAGGACCCCAGGAGAATCCCTTGCCGAGTGTTACCGGTTTAATACCGCTGAGAGGACCCCAGGAGAATCCCTTGAAGAGTTTCTACCCAGGCTACGCAGGATTGTGGAGGACTGTGACTCTGGTGAGACCTTGTCAGAAATGTTACGCGACCGTTTGGTTTGCGGTATTAACAATGCGGCCACCCATAGAAAGTTGTTAGCTGAGCCAACATTGATTTTCAAAAGGCCATTCAAATAGAATTGTCCCGAGAGAGCACAGAACGGGGAGTGCAGGAGGTACAGGGAATGGAGGTGCACGCCTTTGGGCGCAACCCCTTCCATCCAAAAGCGTCTTCCCGCACCCCTGTGGTGCCTTGGGCGGGGCGGCGTCCAGATCAACGCCAGTGGCCACCGTACGTTCCTCCCCCAACGGAGCCTTCTCCAGAACCGTTGGATGAGGAGCCATGTCAGTGTCGGACTTGTGGGCGCCGACCCCATCACAGATGCCTGTCCTGGGGGTGCCAGAGGCGTCGTCCTTCCGACAGAAACTGGGGCCAGCCCAGGGGCCGTACTTTCCATTTGGATGAACCTGCGGCGACTACTCCCGAGGACGTGAAGACGGAGGACGACTGCCTGCAGCTGCATTGTGTGGCAGCTCCCCATATGGCCCCATTAAGGTGACAGTACGGGTCAATGGTTACCCGCTTGAGATGGAGTTGGACACTGGCGCAGCGGTCTCTGTGATCGCCCAGAGGACATTCGACCGCATCAAGCAGGGTATACAGACCCTTACATTAACCGACACACAGGCCAGGTTGGCCACCTACACGAGGGAACCATTGGACATTGCAGGAACTACGATGACCCCTGTTGTTTATGGACGCCAGGAGGGGCGTTTCCCACTTATCGTAATGCTCGGCCATGAGCTCAGCCTGCTGGGTCAGGACTGGTTGCGCCATTTACACCTGCAGTGGCAGATCATCCTCCAAACAGGTTCTGGACGGTTGGCGGAGGTACTAGGACAGTACCCAGATGTATTCCAGCCCGGTTTGGGGAAAATAAAAGCCCTTATCCAAGTCGAACCAGGAGCCACGCCGCGCTATTTCCAGGCGTGCCTGGTGCATTACGCCTTGCGCGAGAAGGTAGTAAGGGAGCTCACTCTTTTGGAGTCTTTGGGTATTATCAGGCCCGTCTGTTTCGCTGACTGGGCAGCGCCAATTGTACCTGTAATGAAGCCAGATGCCACAGTTCGCTTGTGCGGCGACTATAAACTTACAGTGAATACGGCTTCCCGGCTCAACTGATATCCAATGCCTCGCATAGAAGATCTCTACGTGAAGCTTGCAGGCGGAGTCTCTTTCACGAAATTAAATATGAGTCATGCCGATCTACAGTTGGAGCTGGACCCTGCCTCCTGGCCACATGTAACCATTAATACACACCGGGGCCTGTATGAATATACAGTTGCCCTTTGGGGTATCTTCTGCCTGCGCTATCTTTCAACACGTCATGGAGGGCGTCTTGAGAGGTTTACCGCGTGTCGCTGTCTACTTAGACGACATTTTGATTACAGGGATGTCGGAGCAGGAGCATTTGGAAAATTTGCAGGCTGTCCTTAGACTCTTTTCAGATGCTGGAGTCCGTTTACGTCGTACAAAGAGCATCTTTCAGTCGAAGGAAGTAGTCTACCGTGGTTATCGGGTGGACCGCGAAAGTGTGCACCCCATCGCAGAGAAGGTGCGCGCAAATCAACAGACCCCCGCACCGACTGACACTTCGCATCGTCGTTCTTTTCTCTGCCTCGAAAACTATTACGGGAAGTTCCTCCCCAATCTGGCAACTATGTGGCCCCGTTGCACCTTCTGCTAAAAAAGAATCACATCTGGGTTTGGGGTCAGCCGCAAGAAACCGCTTCCTGGTGGGTAAAACAACAATTGTCGTCGTCTGGGTTAGTAACCCACTATGATCCTGGAAAGCCTTTGCTCATCACGTGTGATGCATACCCGTATGGTATTGGGGCCGTCCTGTCCCACAAGATGGAGAACGGGGCCGAGCGACAGATAGCTTTCGCCTCCCGCACATTGACTGCAGCGGAAAAGAAGTACGCGCAGATCGAGAAGGAGGGCCTAGCGGTGGTCTTTGCGGTGAAACGCTTCCACCAGTATGTGTATGGCCGCCACTTCACTATCGTGACTGATCATAAGCCTCTGCTGGAACTTTTCCGAGAGGATAAGCCATTACCTCCCGTTGCTTCCGTACGGATCCAGTACTGGGCTTTGTTGCTCGCTGCCTACGAGTATTCTCTGGAGCATAAACCAAGGACCCAGATAGTGAATGCCGATGCACTGAGCCGATTGCCTTTGTCGACCGGCCCCATGTCAACCCCATGACCGGTGAGGTGGTTGCAACCCTAGATTTTATGGACTCCTTGCCTGTCACGGCATCACAGACCTGTGAGTGGACCCAGACGGAGCCAGTCCTGTCAAAAGTTCCGCACATAGTCCTGTATGGTGGACAACATAGACAGCTCCCAGGCAAGTTGCGGGCATTTTCCTCCAAGCTGTCAGAATTTAGCATGGAAGACGGTATCCTCTTGTGGGGGATGCGTGTGATTGTCCCGGAAAAAGGACAGGAGCTGATACTAAAGGACTTGCACAATGGGCATCCGGGTGTGACCAAAATGAAAATGTTGGCTCGTAATTATGTCTGGTGGCCAAGCCTTGGCACCGACATTGAGAAGGTGGCCCAAAACTGCTCCATTTGCCAGGAGCATCAGAAGCTTCCACCGGCCGTGCCCCTACATCATTGGGAATGGCCCTGGGCATACTTCCATGTGGATTTCACCGGCCCTTTTCAAGGATCCATGTTCCTTCTATTAATTGATGCCCAGTCTAAATGGTTGGAGGTGCATAAGATGCTGGGCACAACAATCGAGAAGATGCGTTTGTCTTTCAGTATGCATGGCCTCCCCGAGGAACGGCACTCTGTTCACAAGTGAGGAGTTTTTGAGGTTCATGAAGATGAACGGCATACGCCATATCCGCACCGCTCCATATCACCCGGCTTCTCATGGGTTGGCGGAGCGCGCAGTGCAGACATTCAAACGGGACCTAAAGAAACAGTCTTCCGGGTCTATGGTCACGAGACTAGCTCGTTTGTTTGTTTTCATACAGGACCACTCCACATGCGGTGACTGGGGTGGCTCCCACGGAACTCCTAATGGGCCGGAGACTTCGCACCCGCCTTAGCATGGTTTTCCCGGACATTGGCGCAAATGTACGCCGCACTCAAGAACGGCAGGGACCTGTCCTTTCTCGGCATCGGCCGATTCGGCAGTTTGCGCCCGGTGACCCAGTGTTCATTCAAAATCTTGCTGGTGGTGCCCAGTGGATCCCTGGCGTTATCTTTCGCCGAACAGGCCCTATCGCTTACCAGGTGCAAGCCCAGGGGATTCTCCAGCGCAAGCATATAGACCATGTTCGGTCCAGAAGACCATTTCTTCCAAAGATTCCCCGCGCCCGGAGCTCACTTCTACAGCCACAGAGACCAGACACATAAGAGTATTCCTCACAATCTTCCTCTGGTGCCGCGCTCAAAGCCTTGGCAGGTCATTGCAGAACCGCGTGGCGATGGGGACGCCGAGATGACGGAGGCAGTGGATTCCGACTCCGAGATGGAGACACAGGACGCCTCAGAGGGGGAGTCCTCGGGCCACGGGCCGTGGGTGTACAATCATTACGTCGTTCATCACGGAAGCGCAATTCTCCATCTCGTTACACGCCGCCCAATCCAGTGCCTCGTGTAAATGGTGTCCGGCCTGCAGCAAAACGAGTCCGATGCCCTCCTTCGCCAGGGTCAACGGTGGATTCACTGGACTTTGGGGGGAGGGATGTCATAACCTGCCTGCTTACCACTGGCTGGGGACTAATGGCAATCCCACAATCCTTAGGGAGTATGAGCTTCCCAATGAGGGGGGGGGCGGAGAAATCATTCGCAGATTCCCTGCATGAATATAGCTGGCCAGTATGGAACCAGCTAGTGAGGAGTGAGCAGCAAGGGAGTTACTGCTGCTGTGGGGTGCGTGTGTAATATATATATATATATATATATATGTGTGTGTGTGTGTGTGAGTGTGTGTGTGTGTGTGTGTGTATGTATGTGTGTATATATTCCAAAGATGTGCAGGTTAGGTGGATTGGTCTTGCCTAATTGCCCTTAGTGTCCAAAATTGCCCTTAGTGTTGTTTGAATGGGGTTACTGGGTTATGGGGATAGGGTGGTGTGGGTTTGGCTAGGGTGCTCTTTCCAAGAGATGGTGCAGACTCGATGGGCCGAATGGCCTCCTTCTGCACTGTAAATTCTATGATATATATATATATGTGTTATTGTAAATAAATGTTATTTCTTTCAATTCTACAACTCGTGCTGAATTCTTCGTGGTGCTCATAAAACACAGCCCGCTATGAAGACTTTGGCTTCAAGTTGTGTGTTCGCCATCTCTCCAAACAAAGGGTCAGAAAGGAGCATTGTGAGGCACTAATAATCATTATCACACAAGGGAAGTGTCATCAGATCAAAATCCTCCTGAAGGGTAACAATACAAGTAACTCCAACTTCATTGTTCCTACTTCAAGCCAGTTTCAAAGAATGTAATTGATTATCAGAAGTAGAGTTGAGGATTATCCATATAACAACTTTAACTACCCCCCACCAGCTAGAGGGACAGCAAGTTCATGGAACACCATCACCCAATAAACAACGCCCAGCATGGATTCAGAAAAGGATCATCCGCCCTAACCAAATATTTTGAAGTATAGGTTTTCAAGAGATTTATGATGCAGTTTATGACCAGATATGTGCTCTAAATATATGTGTGTTCTCTGTCTAGAAGATGGGCTCTATTAACAAAAGTAATTTACTTCAAATACTTCAGTGTCTTACAGAGTTAAAATTTACTTAGGAGAAAGTTGTCACATTTAGGACAGAAAATGTTAAACTTGGTAAAATTATATGTTGGGGGAGCAGTGATCTCAGTTGACTAGTGCGGCTCAATCCCTGTTCTAGCTCAGGTAGATTTGGGGCCTACCTCTTCGCTCTGCCCTGTGTTAAAGTCATAGCATAAGACACAGTTGGTAACTCCCAATAATGGAGGCTGCTGCCTGCTGAAGAAGCGAAAGCATACAAGACATGACTGGAGTTTGAACTTAAATAGATGTGTTCCACCTATTTGGATATTCGCTGATTGGTCTACGCCATTCCTTTGGAAATCGTTACGTCTGCACAGGTTACTTGTTAGGTCCAGTAAAATCATGGATATCTTGTTAAGGTTGACAAGAACTACTGTTGGCTTGTCCACAGCTAGATGTTGTTGCAATTTGTTCAATAATAACTGCACATCTCACAGCAGTGTCAACAGCTTAGGAGTACTACAACCTTCACTGGTGCTGGTTAGATCCAATGATCAAGTAGTTTGTGAGTTGCTTGTCCAAAAGTAAAATGTTGCTGGTGCCAGAGATCTGGGGCTGGATTCTCCGCCGGCGGGATGCTCCGTTTTGCTGGCAGCCCGGGGGTTTCCCGATGGCGTGGGGCAGCCCCACAGTGGGAAACCCTATTGATTAGCCGGCGTAACGGAGCATCCCGCCGGTGGGGTAAAACAGAAATGTGGCGGGGCGGGGCGGAGAATCCAGCTGCTGAAATAAAATGCTGGGAATAGACAGCAGATCAAGCAGCATCTGTGGAGAAGAGAAATAGAGTTACATTTAAAGTTGATGACCTTTCATCAGGACTTCTGAACATTACGCGTGGTCCAACAGGCTTGGCACACGACTGTTTCAACCTTGGTGGAACTGAGCCAAGATAGCCAATATATCACATGAGTCATGTAATAGTCAAGTGGAGTTCCTTTGTTGAATAGAAGTCAAATATCTCAAAAACCCTTTTGCTACTGTAGCCAGTTAAAATGGCTAACTCCCAATTTAGAATGGCCAACCCCGATTTAAAATGGCGAACGGAAAAGGCTGATGGGAAAATCAGCCAACAGGACTAAAAACAAGCAGCTGCAGGTAAAATTGTGTATTCGCCTCTGGGACAGCCAGACAGAATCGATACCTGCAGCCATCAGCATCACAACACACCAGCCATCTGAATATTAATTAGCAATCCCCGGGAACAATGTGCAACAAATTAGACACACAAAGCCAACCCAGACTTTTCGGCACCAGCAGGAGTCTACACAAAGAGAGATGAATGACCACCCCAAAACCGCCCATCGATCAAAGAATCGCTCCAGCATTGGAGAATATCGAACCAAGTGATTGGGACGAAGTTCAATCACTTGGAACCAGGTACAGGGTCCGCCCCGAAAGGCGGGAAGCCCCTGGGGACTATAAGTATAGAGTCCAAGTTCAAATCGGCCCTTCTTCTCCTCTCTCCGTCCTTCCGCACCCTTCGAGACCCTTCTGCTGACCTTCTGCAACAGCCGCTGAAATCGTAAGTCTTACTTCACCGCTCGCTACGAGATAGGCGCTCCTGGCTATCGACCTGTACCAGTTTTGAATCCCGCAGGCTCAGAACCCATACGAAAGGCCATTTGTTTCCCTGACCTGGTGGGCCATTTCCAAAGTTAAGTATTGGCCTGTTAGTTGTAGGAAGTAGCTTAGAAGTAGAATTAATGTATAAGTATTGATTACTGTATATAATAAATGTGCGTTGATTTAACTCGTACTAAGCGGTGTGTTGGATTATTGATCATTACTCGCACTTGAACCACGTGGCGGTATCAAAAAGATACCTGGCGACTCAAGAGCAAAGGTGATAGAACAAGAGCAATTAAACTAAGGCTGAAATGAGCAACATTTTGGCGACTGTGATGGGAGCCGATCTAGAAGTGGAAAACCACTCCGGGAGAACCCAAGAAATTTGAATTAGAAACCCAATTGGAAACAGAAAACCACAAGTGTTCAAGCGGTTCTGATCAATACTCATAATTCGGAAGTGTGTGTATGCATGCGTAACTAACAGGGCTATAAGGTAAAACTGATAGATTTTTGTTGCGTCAAAACTGTCGGAAGTTTGTATTTTCGGAAAGTAGTGAAAGCCGTACCCGTATCTACAACACCGCCTTAGCCCCCTGTTCCAAATTTAGAAGAAGCAGTCGGATAGGAAAGATGGCAATGCAGGCAATGCAGCACCTCATGAACCCTGAGGAATTTGCGGTCGCACCAACCAGCAGCAGTAGAGTGGGACAGTGTCCCATTTGGGAGGAGGAAATCAGGAAATATCTCAAAGGGAAAGGATGGCCACTTTGGAATGATTTCTGTAATAATGAGGAATCAGGTCCCGGGAGTATAGGACATACTTGGTGGGAGAACCTGAGCGAGATCCACAAAAAGAGCTTGGAAAAGCTCGCAAGCCGATGGCAATCGTGTCCTGTTTGGCACAATTGCGAGGCACAGAGGAGGTCGTTAAGACGCTTCGCAAAGAAGTTGAGGGCATACATCGGATGAGTAAAGTCGATGTAAGCAAAGTTGAAAGAGAGAATATGGAATTGAGGAGGAAATTGGCAGCAAAAGATGGAGAGGTGGATGACGCCAAACGGGCTCACCAGTCTTGTCTGGCGCATTTAAGCAGTTTCCAGTCGCAATATGAAAAGGCCTATCAGGACACGCAACGTGCAGTCCTGATAAGAGAAGAGACAGATAAATAGGTAGAGACATTACAGAAACAGTGTAGTGATCTCAAGGCAGCATTAAGGGCACTCCATGCTGCCACCACAGAACAAAGACAAAGCACCTTAGATCACGCAAAGTGCCAGAAGCAGATTGCAGAGCTGTAATCACTGTTTCTGTTCAGAAAGGTTTTCAGGAAACCTTTGGGGAAAAGTTAGACCAGGAAGACGGCCCTGATTGGGAAGAGGAAACAGTGCAGAGATATGTTCAGGGAACATGTGCGCAGGGAAAGCCCCAAAAGAGAAAAGCACCCCAACCCCCCACACAGCAGATAGTTCAGGCTCCAATTAACCCTGTAACCACCCACCGTACAGCCACATCGGAAGATGCGGAATTTCTATATTCTACCCCCTTAACAGTGACCCAATTACGGGACGCGTGCGAGAAGATCACACCGTTCCTCCCCGCCTCAGACCCCCACCATTTCTTTGCCACAGTTAGACATCAGGCGAACATGTATGGCCTGGACGAGAGAGAGCATGTAAAGCTCTTGGTTTTAAGTTTAGATCCGTCGGTAGCAGCAGCCCTTCCCGACCCACAGAACGTAGGAGGAGTCACCCTTGCAGAAATACATACGGCGATCCTGGATGCGATCGGGTATAACCGGGGTGACCCCGTAGATGGCCTCAACAAATGTAGGGAGAAGAAATCTGAGCACCCCACAGCGTTCGCTGGACGCCTGTGGATTCACTTCGCAGCAGTCTTCGGAGACGTAGACCGTGCCCATTTGTCCCCAGACAACATGGCCAAATGGACCTTATCTCTCATGCCACAGAAACAGGACAGATCCTGTTATGATCCCTCAGAGGAAGCCCATAACGAGAAGTGGGTAGTGAAAAGATTGTCCCGCGTTTGGGAGCAATCTGTTCAGAGCAAACCCACCGTTAAAAATAGCGAGGAAAAGCAGGCCGGCGCAGATATGCAGGCAGTAAAAACAACACACCAGAACCCCGCATGGGTGAATGAGGGAAAGAACAGCCCCCCACCCAAGTCACTAGAGTGTTACAACTGCGGACAGTTGGGACACTTTGCAAGAGAGTGCAATACCCCTAAAAAGCCACAGAGAGCCCAGCAGACGAGCACTCTGAGTAAGAAAAAGACAGAGCCCATTCATAGCGTTAGCGCCCATTCGGATCAGACGGACCTGACCGGAACGGACTGACAGTGTACGGGCTCCCCCAGTTGGGTCTGTGACACCCTTTGGGATAGGTCAGGACGACCAGTAGTTGCAGCGAAAATTCGGGGACAGCCTATCGAATTTCTCTGGGACACAGGAGGGTCCCGCACCACCATAAATTTCTCCAACCTATTTCAAAAGGACACGTGGCCCACTACAGCCACTATCACCCTCAGCGGCTTTACAGGCCACTCACAGCAGGGACACATCACAGCCCCTGTACCCATTCAATCGGTAACATCACCACCAAGCACCCCATAGTTTTAGTTGACCTGTCCCACACAGCAGAACACATTCTGGGAATTGATTTCATGAATTCCCACCACCTTTCATTTGATCCAGTCAACCAGTGTGTCTGGAAGATGGAGAAATCCGCAAGAGCCCCCGCGACGCTCAACATAGGCGAATATATGAACAAAATTAGCGCCGTAGGCGAATTTTGGTTCAACCCGACCACGCTTAGTACGGACAAGCAGGTTAGGGCAGTTCTGCAAAAGAACAGGGCAGCATTCGTGACCCACAAGCACGACTGTGGACGGATGACTGGCTGCGTACAAATAACAGGACCTGACCCTACACCCCAAAAACAGTATGGATTTCCTCTAGAGGCAGAGGGAGAAATCTTAAAAGTAATAGAGAGCTTATTAGAGCAGGGCGTACTTCGATCAGCAGTCTCCACTAATAATGCCCCGATTTGGCCAGGGAGAAAGCCCGATGGATCATGGCGACTGACCATTGATTATCGGGAACTCAACAAAGTCACCCCCACAGCAGCCCCCACCGTAGCAACAAGTCCCAAGACCATGCTCAAGCAGGGACTCAATTCCCGCTACTTCACGGTTTTGGACATCAGTAATGGATTCTGGTCCATTCCATTGGCAAAGGCGTGCCAGTACAAATTTGCCTTCACTTTCAGAGCGCAGCAGTACACGTGGACATGCCTGCCACAAGGATTCCACAACTCCCCCTCCATTTTCCACCGACAACTGGCAAATGGTTCAGCAAAATTTTCTCGCCCCGAATGTCTAGTACAGTATGTAGACGACCTACGACTGCAGACAGACACCAAGGAAGAGCACATTGAGCTTCTGTCCGAACTCCTGGAACTATTACATTCAATTGGTTGTAAAGTCAACCCCAAAAAGGCCCAGATTTTGGAAGAAAAAGTGATATATTTGGGAACAAGTATCACGCACGGTAAACGCGAGATCAAGGATAAAGGGATTGACTCGATCGCTAAATTGCCCCTTCCCCAGAACGTTACAGCCCTCCGGTCGTTTTTAGGACTGGTTGGCTACTGCCGAAACCACATTGACGGTTTCGCCAGCAAGGCAGCGCCCCTCTCAGACCTCCTAAAGAAAGGAGCCCCCTGGGAATGGCTTCCGCAGCATACGGATGCTGTGGACGCTTTAAAACAGGCACTCATAGCAGCCCCCGCACTACAAGTTCCAGACCCGCTTTCCCCTTACGCCATAGAGGTAGCGACCACAGACCGCATCCTTTCAGCCGTGCTCCTCCAGGAACGGCACGACCAGTTAAGGCCCGTAGCTTACGCCTCCAGACTCTTAGATGCAGTGGAGCAGGGATTTGCAGCCTGTGAGAGGCACCTGCTCGCAGTTTTCTGGGCAGTCCAGTACTTTTCATATATTACCGGACTGAACCCCATCACAATTCTCACCGAATACACCCCCACCCAACTTTTACGAGACGGACGACTCAAGGACGGTACAGTAAGCCAAATAAGAGCAGCCAGATGGACCCTTCTCTTGCAAGGACGGGACATCACTGTGAAAAGGACAAAGACACACACCTACTTAGCCGACAATTTACAGTACCCCGGAACCCCCCATGAATGTGAGATTATCTCTCCACACCACAACGCAGGCCCTTTTATTCTAAAACACCCCCCCAGAAAGATAGGTAATTCAACTCAGAGCCCCCCGCACACGGACACGTGTGAGCCCATAAAGATTTATGCGGATGGATCTTCCACAGTCTTGGATGGGAAGCGCATAACAGGTTGCGGTATCTATGTCGAGGACGCGCAGGGACGCGCCCTTGAGGAAATATCGCTAAAACTACCCGGACACAGAGGCGCGCAGGTAGCAGAGCTTGCGGCCATTACATATATAGTAGATCACCCAGATTCCTTCCCCAGCCCAGCAGACATATACTCGGACAGCCTCTATGTCTGTCACAGCCTCACGGAATTTCTGCCCCTGTGGAAAGCAAGAGGATTTGTTTCCGCAGACGGAAAACCCCTCCCCTCAGCCCCATTGCTCCGCCATATTTTAGAAAAAGCCCAGAACAAGACTTTTGGGATCATCAAAGTCCGCAACCACCATTGTTCCTCCCACCCCCCTCGAAATGTGAAAGCTGACGCACTGGCTAAGGCAGGTTCCAGACATGGGTATTTATGGAAACCCCCCGAAAGCGCCCCAGTGAGTGCAGTTCAGGTCACACAGACAAAGATCGAGGATCTAGTGGAGGCCCAGAAGCAGGACAGCAATCTCACGGAGATTGGTTAGAAATACACTGACCACACATGACGGTGTGGTGTTCAAGGACACCCTTTATGTGGTTCCGGAACAGGACAGGAACCAATTGATTTGTTTGTTCTATGGTGGTCACGGACATCAGGGAATCAATCCCACTACAGCCCACCTCAAACAGCTTTGTTGGTGGCTGAATTTAAAGGAAGATGTAAGCCATTACATAGAAAATTCCAACAGATATGCCAAAAAGGCCCAACTCAGCCACACCCGACCCGTTAATGGCCCCTGGACTAACCTCCAGATTGATTTTATAGGTCCATTGCCCCCTTGCAGGAATGGCTATAAATATGTACTTGTGGTCATAGACACATTTACAAAATGGGTGGAAGCATTTCCAGCCCGCACAAACACTGCAAAAACCACAGCCAAGATTCTAACCCACCACATCTTTACAAGATGGGGACTTCCCCGCATCATTGAATCCGACCAAGGTTCCCATTTTACGGGACGTGTCATGCAGAACGTCCTCACGATATTTGGCATCACCCAAACATTCCACATAGCATACCATCCACAGTCGAGTGGTATCGTGGAGCGCATGAATCAGACCCTAAAATCCACCCTCAGAAAAATGGTCCAGCAGAACAACACCACTTGGGACTCAGACCTCCCTTTTGCGCTGATGTTTTTGCGTAACACTATTTCTACATCCACAGGTTACACCCCACACACTCTCATGACTGGACGCCCCATGAAAGGCACAGAATACTTGTTAGGTTTAGACCTGACCAGCCCCGAAGTAACGGCCCTCACCCACGAGAAAGCCGTGGAGCAATTATTTGCAAATGTTAAAATGGCTCAGTTAGCAGCCGCAGTAAATTTGGGCACCAGAAAGAAACAGAGCAAGGCTTGTTTCGACAAGACAGTGCATGCGACTGAGTACGATATCGGACAGCAAGTGATGCTTTCTGTATATAATCCCAGCACATTCTTGTCACCTAAATACTCGGGTCCGTATTCCATTGCGGATAAAGTAAGCCCAATGGTAAGACTGCGTGGTTTCATACAAACCAGCTGAAGGTTTATGGAACACAGTCGAACCACGCACACCACGTCATGCTCGACGCAGCAGACCACACCCCGCCCACAGCCAACGTAACCCGACCAACCCCCAACACGTCCAGCCCAGCCACGGATTCGACCTCGACTCCACCCCCGAAATATACACTCCGCCCCGGAACGCCCACAGACTGCAGCAGCAGAGACAGCGACTGTGACTCGGACGATAGCCACAGCACGCCTCCCTACTATCCCCATGCAACCGGACCCACACCCAGTGACTCCGACTACGATCCAAGTGATCCCTTCCTGATCACTTTTCTGAACAATCCCCACCACCGACCACCGAACTACACTGACTACCCCGATTTTGTCCCCACACAACTAGACACCAATTATTGGCACCGTGACAACTCATACAGACTCGTCCGCAACGACGAGAGCGACCCCAACTCACACCACGCAGCCCTTTCAGCCCTAATCCACTCCAGAGTTTGGCACCCGGGAGATGAGGACGACCTTGGGTCTGACTCCCAAACCGCCAACCCCTTTGTGACCCTGTTCGCAACCGAGAACTGAGGTATCCAGATGATGTTTTAAAGGAACCGCTTGGGAGAAGTGTTGTCCTTTCTGATGGAACCTGCAGAATGTTTTATGTTGTTTGTAAGTTGGTTAAATGTTGTATGTCCGACAGGAGAATTTCTTTTCTCAGTACCAGACGCCACTTCACCTGAAACGTCTGAGCACTTGCCCACAGAGACCACCGTTGCCAGATGCTTGTTCAGAGGAACTAGCTTTTCGGCTGATACTTGTTCGGGTACCATTCGCCCGCTCGTAACTGCCCTTCTGGTTCGAAGGTAGAACCACTACGGCAGCCCCACCACGATTACTACATTTTTGCCCGTTCTTGTCGGTTGCTCAGGCAGTGGAGAAACGGCTTGAGACTCGCCCTGCCTGGGAACCCCCCGCTGGACAACTACGCTCAGGTAGGAGAGATACGGCATTGGTAGCCGTCCTACCCGGGGACTCCATCCAAATCTTACCCGTCGCAGCCCATACGCACCTCATTTTGGCATTTTCATTTCAAAACGTTTTGTTTGTTTAGGCAACCTTTAGGTTGCCGGCCATCTGCTATTTACATCCTGGAACATTTGGATGCTAAATCAGCACTGGTTTATTATTGGGAAGTGTGCCGTGTCCTAAAAATTGTTTTTGAAACAAAATGAAGGAGTCACACATAGTGACCAATTAGAAAGGGAATAATTGGCACCAAAGGACAGACACAATAGCATACCAGATATTAAACAAAGATAGTTACAGACACTATGCTTGTTTCTACAGAACTCCAGAAACGGCGAAAAAGCAGGAGGCGATTGTCCCTTCCCCCATCAGTGGCGGGACACGTTTCCCGCTGTTCAACATTGGAACATCATTATAATAGATTAGCATATCACTATCGTGCCCGCACGCCGGAATCATACCCCGTGGCGACCGTGGCGGCGTGATGTCAGAACCGCACGATGTATGACTGGTTTCCAAAGGCATACACCTGGCAAGCAGAACTCCGAGGGGAACTCCGAGATGAGTGCACTCAAGCTAACACAGTGCTCGCAGAGTGGCTCCACATGTTCAGGGTGGAGGGAGGAAGGAGTGAGGGTGTGGTTTGGAAATGGAGGGAGGTGGAGGGGATCACAGGCACAAGTCTGAACAGCAGCGTATTCAAAGCTGTCTTCTGCTGCGGGGCCATGGGTTTCTATGAATGGCTGCACAGAGGGAACGGAAGCCTGGGACACAAGTTTCAGTGTGGTGGCGTTTGCAGGAGGGTGGGAAGGGAGGTTTGCAGAGTGGAGAGTCAATCACAGGGGGCTGGGTGCTGATGGAGGCCAGATATAGACAAGGGCAAGACTAATGGAAAAACATGTCAATGATCAGTCCCCATTACAGCAGAGGCTGCTCAGCTAGGAGTGGGACTAATCACACAATTGTCTCCACTCAAGCAGCGCTTAAGTATGAGAGTGCAAATGATTGCTGCTCAGCATTTCGTCCTTGGCGCATGGACTTCCAAATGCAATGATGGTTATGGTATGACTGTACCATTTCCCGTCTGGGCAAGCAGCTAGGAAGGTGGCCATGGCACAGTGCCCAAGGGTAGCGCTCCGAGCCCTTGTCTCTGTGCAAAAGTGCCTATTGACAAGTTCCCCCCATAGGCCAAGCTGAGTACAAGGTCTTGGAATGAAAGTTATGACAATACCTGTGCCTGAGATAAGAGCTCAGGATGCAGTAGAGTGATCAAAGTAGTTGCCACTCGGTAACGTGGCATAGGGTGACGTGGTGTTGGGACTTGAGGGGCGGGTGCAAAGAGAGATTGGATAGACTGGAGTTGTTTTCCTCGGAGCAGAGAAAACTGAGGGGGATATGATTGAGATGTATAAAATTATGAGGGCATAGATAGAGTAGACATGAAGAAACCTTTCCCCTTGGTGGAGGGATCACTGACCAGGGAACATAGGTTTAAGGTAAGGGGCAGGAGGTTTGGAGGGGATGTAAAGGAAAACCTTTTCACCCAGAGGGTGGTGGGGGTCTGGATCTCACTGCCTGGAGGCAGAGACCCTCATAACATTTGTGAAGTATTTAGATGTGCACTTGCGATGCCATGGCATACAAGGCTATGGGCCAAGTGCTGGAAAATGGGATGAAAATACTTAGGCGGTTGTTTTTGAACGGCGCAGAAGTGATGGGCTGAAGGGCCTTTTCTGTGCTGTAGACCATCTATGACTTTATGAATATGACTCTATGGCATGGAGGCACAGTGGTTAGCACTGCTGCCTCACAACGCCAGGGATCTGGGTTCAATTCCGGCCTTGGATGACTGTGTGGGGTTTGTACATTCTCTCATTGTCTGCGTGGGTTTCCTCCGGGTGCTCGGGTTTCCTCCTAAAGCCCAAAGATGTGCACGTTAAGTGGATTGGCCATGCTAAATTGCCCCTTAGAGTCCAAAGGTTAGGTGGGGTTATGGGGATAAGGCAGGGAGTGGGCCGGGGTTAATGTGCTCTTTCGGACGTTCGGTGCAGACTCACAGAATCACAGATTACTACAGTACAGAAGAGGCCGTTTGGCCCATCGAGTCTGCACTGGCACATGAAATGCCCTGAGCTGCCTACCTAATCCCACTTGCCAGCACTTGGCCCATGGCCTTGAATGTTGTGGCGTGCCAAGCACTCATCCAGGCACTTTTTAAAGGATGTGAGGCATCCCGCCTCTACCACCCTCCCAGGCAGTGCATTCCAGACCATCACCACTCTCGGGGTAAAAATACTTTTCCTCAAATCCATCCTAAACCTCCCACTCCTCACTTTGAACAAATGTCCCCTCGTAACTGGCTCTTCAACTAAGGGAAGCAGCTGCTCCATATCCACCCTGTCCATGCCCCTCAATCTTGTACACCTTAATCAGGTCACCCCTCAGTCTTCTTGCCCCAGAGAATATAACGCAAGCCTATCCAACCTCTCTTTATAACTTAAATGTTTCATCCCCAGCAACATTCTGGTGAATCTACTCTGCCCCTGCTCCAGTGCCACCACATCCTTCCTATAATGTGACAACCAGAAATGTACTTGAAGGGCTAAAATGAAAATGAAATGAAATGAAAATCGCTTATTGTCACAAGTAGGCTTCAAATGAAGTTACTGTGAAAAGCCCCTAGTCGCAACATTCCGGCACCTGTTCGGGGAGGCTGTTACGGGAATCGAACAGTGCTGCTGGCCTGCCTTGGTCTGCTTTCAAAGCCAGCGATTTAGCCCTGTGCTAAACAGCCCCATAAACGGTCTCCTTCTGCATTGTAAGGGGTACTATGACCAACCATCATGCTCCTAAGGATTGGGCATCAATGTTATGACCAGAACATGCAACAGTGGGGTTTGAGAGGCAGCTTCAGACAGTGAATGGACAAAGTGTGGTCCTTAGCAGACAATTGCTAACGAACTCACACTTTGGTGGATAAGAAAAGAGAGCGGCACGGTAGCGCAGTGTTTAGCACTATTGCTTCACAGCTCCAGGGTCCCAGTTTCAATTCCCGGCTTGGGTCACTGTCTGTGCGGAATCTGCACGTTCTCCCCGTGTCTACATGGGTTTCCTCCGGGTCTGTGCGGAGTGTAGCCACGTAAAATGGCTGCGTTCCGATTAATCTGGCCACAACCCAGTTTGAAATGGCTAACCCGAAAGACTGCTGGGAAAAGCAGCTAACAAGACACAAGCACAAGCAGGCAGCTGCAGACAGTATTGCATATTCGGCTCTGGGGAAGTTAGCCCAGATCGATACTCAGGGCTATCAACCCAGGTATTTGCAGTTACATTCAGGACTGTTTGCAGCCCATCTATCCAGGCATCTGCAGTTAACTCGGCTATCCCCGGGAACAATTGCAACATATTAGCAATTGAATACCGGGCCAGACCTGTCGGCGCCTGCAGTGGCCGAAACAAAGACAGGTGAATGACCACCCCCCGATCGAGGAATCGCCTCACCATTGGACACATCGACCCCAGGGATTGGGAACAAATCCAATCACTTGGGACTCAGGGTCAAGGGCCGCCCCGGTAGGCGGGAAGCCCCTGGGCCCTATAAAAGTGAGGGGCCAAGTTCAGATCTCTCTCTCTCTCCTCTTCACCTGCTCGAGACCTTCGCAAGAACAGCAACCGGCAACAGTAAGTTTGAACCCAGCGATCGCTATCCGGTAGAGACACCTAGCCACCGACCTGTAGCAGCCTTTTGAATCCCGCGGGCCAGATCTCATTGGACAAGCCATTAATTTCCCTGACCTGGTGGGCTCTTCCTAAGTTAAGTATTGGCCAGTAGTGATTGGTTTATTATATAGAAAGTAGTATTAGGGTATTAATATTGCTTGTTGTATATAATAAATGACCGTTGTTTTAATCCTTACTAAGCGGTGTGCTGTATTATTAATCATAACCTGAACTTGAACCACCACGTGGCGGTATCAGAAAGATACCTGGCGACTCATGAGCAAAGGTGACGTAATCAGAGCAAATAGACTAAGGTTAAAAAGAGCAACAGGAGTCTGCACGTTCTCCCTGTGTCTGCGTGGGTTTCCTCCGGGTGCTCCGGTTTCCTCCCGCTAGTCCCGAATGACGTACAGGTTAAGTGGATTGGCCATGCTAAATTGCCCTTAATGTCCAAAAATGTTAGGTGGGGTTACTGGGTTATGGGGATAGGGTTGAGGTGTGGGCTTAAGTAGGGTGCTCTTTCCAATGGCTGGTGCAGACTTGATGGGTCGAAATGCCTCCTTCTGCCCTGTAAATTCTATGAGATGTTAAAGATGTGGTTCCAGTGTCTGTAGAGGTCTATTGGAGCCCTGCAATACAATCCACATAGTGTGTCATGCACCGTAGTGGCCTGCTACATCCTACACAACCTGGTGCTGCAACAGGGGGAGCAACTGCCTGAGGAGGAGCGGCACATCCCTTCTGATGAGGAGGACATCAAAGGAAATGAGACTGAGGAGGTCCTTGATGGCGAGGATATTCGCCCATGAGGCCATGCCAATGCCCAGATGAGGCAGACGCGCTCAAGACCCGCTCATTGCTGCTGGATTCATGGAGAGTAATTAGGACATCCAGTGACGACAACCCATTATCTTCACATGGTTTCTGTGAGCACTGCTCTCCTGTCTGACTGCTGGCAGCGCACATACCCTCTCTGATAAGGCTCCTGTCATGGAGATGTAGCGTCAGCACTCATGGGAGCATGACTGAACTGTGTGATGCCAGCCCAGGACATTCTGACAGACATTATCTTTCCCATCAAGATACAGACATGACTGATGTGTTCAGTCACTGTGATGAATGCCATCAATGTGCTGGGAAGGTTGAACAAAGCACACAGAGGAAGCCCTGGACTGAGACTCCTGCCTCTGTCTTCTGCAGAAATCTATTATTCACTTCAGGCTGACAGGAAAAAAACTCATCATAACAAGGAGCCACTGAAAGGGCGAAATTAGTGGGAGGTTATTTACAGAAGTGAATGTTATATAGAAGTGATCAAGACCTGTGCCCATACTGTTCAACTAAAACCATTCACCTTTTTAACCCTGTCACAATGTCTTGGTGCATCCCCAATATCCTCAGCAGAGATGGAGGTGGAGGTGGAGGCAGCCTGCTGTCTGCCACACCTTTTGCGGGCATCCTTTGGAGTGTCGGGACCTGGGAACCCCTGGGCTGCTTTTGGGGTCCTGCTGTGTAGAATTGCCACCCTCCTCGGCCTGTGGTGCTGAAGCTGAAGTGGTCACAGGAAGAGGGGGTTTGAATGTGTGGATCACTCCCAGAGTCACCTGGGTAGGTGGCCCTGGGGTGTGGACCAGCTGAACCTTCTCCTGTGGGTGCCCAGGGACCCCTTCCTGTTTCCTTGAGGAAGAGGGGCAGCTAGAGTGAATTTGAGAAGCCCACCCTGGCATTGACTTGTGGATGCCAGCAAGTACATCTGCCATTGAGTGCAGCTCCTGCTCCAGGGCAGGACAGAAGTCTTGGACTAATGTCTCCACAGTGGCCGCCACCCTACCAGTGTTGACCTTGATGCGTTGGCCTGTAGGTACAATCACCTCAGTCTGAGGGCGAACGGACTCCTCCATCGAGCCTTGCAATCTGAGGAAGGCAGCAGAGATTTCCTTCCTGATGTTCCCTACCTTTGTCTTTGGAGCTCCAGCAATGAGGCATGACTGAGTCCAGTGTGTTAGCTGTGTGCAGGGCAGCCTATAAATATGGTGCTGTATCATTGAAGCTCTGAGGTGATGGCGGGGCGGGCGAATAAGAGGCCACCCACCAGCGATCCGGCATGGAACCTGTGCCTGCAAATCTTTTCACCAAGTGCTGCACGCTCTGGAGGAAAAAGGCTGCTGTTGCCTTTGGTGGGCTAAACGCCACTTTCCCTGCCCGAAAGCGGACTTTGTTAATCTCTGGGACAATTCTGCCCAAGTTTCTGTTGAACACCTCATTCAAAAAATGGCACCTCTGTCACATAAAATAGATGAACATACGCCACTGGTTGGTATATTTTAAGACAGCGGTTTGTACATAAATTTACATTGCAATCGGAGACTTGTAAGCATGTTTATTTGCACTGCTTTTGTATATGCTTTGAACAAACAATGCAGTTTAAACTGGGTACTGTTGACAGAAGGAAATGCTGTTTAGTATGTCTCTTGCAGCCTCGTGAATTGACACTTATTTGGTGATGCTGGCACTTTGCATGCGTATTTCAATTAGGAAATTAATGCTCTGCATTTGGAAATTGAGAAATGTAATTGCCGCTGGATCTGACAGGGCTGGGGGAATGGATTGGTTCTCATAAAAGGGTGTGGGATTCTGTGGCATTCCTGTATGATTGGTCCATGAAACGTTCAGTCGCTAGGGCAAAGCAATGGATGCTTTTGCAATTTATTCTGGAATCTTCTTTGGGTACATGAACCAATAAGAAGATGAGACCTTGGAATTTAATTGCTATCATATGCTCGCACACATCAGTGAACCCACTAATAAATTAAAGTCACCATGGGCGAAATTCTCCCCCAACGGCGCGATGCCCGCCGACTGGCGCCAAAAACGGCGCCAATCAGACGGGCATCGCGCCGGCCCAAAGGTGCGGAATGCTCCGCATCTTTGGCGGCCTAGCCCCAACATTGAGGGGCTAGGCCGACGCCGGAGGGATTTCTGCCCCGCCAGCTGGCGGAAATGGCGTTTGTTGCCCCGGCAGCTGGCGCGGAAATGCGGCGCATGCGCGGGAGCGTCAGCGGCTGCTGACAGTTTCCCGGCGCATGTGCGGGAGCGTCAGCGGGTGCCGACAGTTTCCCGCGCATGCGGAGTGGGGAGAGTCTCTTCCGCCTCCGCCATGGTGGAGGCCGTAGCGGAGGCGGAAGGGAAAGAGTGCCCCCACGGCACAGGCCCGCCCGCGGATCGGTGGGCCCTGATCGCGGGCCAGGCCACCGTGGGGGCACCCCCCGGAGTCAGATCGCCCCGCGCCCCCCCCCCAGGACCCCGGAGCCCGCCCACGCCGCCTGGTTCCGCCGGTAAATACCAGGTTTGATTTACGCCGGCGGGACAGGCAATTTCTGGGCGGGACTTCAGCCCATCCGGGCCGGAGAATTGAGCGGGGGTCCCGCCAACCGGCGCGGCCCGATTCCCGCCCCCCGCCCAATCTCCGGTACCGGAGACTTCGGCGGGGGCGGGGGCGGGATTCACGGCGGCCAACGACCATTCTCTGACCCGGCGGGGTGTCGGAGAATGGCGCCCCATAGTTCTAGATGACCATAGGCTGCTTAACCTTTATGGGGTAATGATTTAACCTGAGATGCACCATGCCCCAAGCAAGAGGCAAAGTTGAGAAGGCAGGTCCTTCAGCTCGTAAGGGAATTGAACCCGGACTGCTGGTCTCACTCTGCATCACAAACTAGCTGTCCAGCCAACTGAACTAAACCTTGACTTGATCATGGTAAAAAGGAGGAGCTGATATTTTGGAACCAATCATGAGGTCATTGGGTATTCTTTCAATTTAATAATAATCTTTAATATTGTCACAAGTAGGCTTACATTAACACTGCATTGAAGTTACTGTGAAAAGCCCCTAGTTGCCGCATTCCGGCGCCTGCTCTGGTACACTAAGGGAGAATTTAGAATGTCTAAATTACTTAACAAGCACATCTTTTGGGACTTGTGGGAGGAAACTGGAGCACCTGGAGGAAACCCACGCAGACACGGGGAGAACGTGCAGATTCCGCACAGACAGTGACCCAAGCCGGGAATCGAACCTGGGACCCTGGTGCTGTGAAGCAACAGTGCTAACCACTGTGCTACCGTGCCACTAAGGATGTGAACAGAACAAAACATTGTTCCCCTACCCCACCAGGTCAAATGGAAGAGTTCCTCTCTCTTCACCTTCTTTGTGGTTACTGGTGGCCTGCTCTGATTTCTGGGTACTTTGTTCTCCGACCGATGAAGAAATTTACTTCTAAAGAACATTCTTAGTCGTTCCCTGCATTAAACAATGTGAGCCCTCAGGAAACCTCCCAAGTTGTTGTGAATTAATTGAACCATATCCCTGCATTAACACCAGATAGAGATGTCCTTTGTGATGCGTGATCCACATTCTTCGAGCTTGGAATCTGTGAGAAATCAGAGGAGTTGAGAAGGGATCAGTAGCTGACACTTTACCTGTCAGCCAAAAAATGAATATAAAACAGGAAATTAAGACACAATTAAAAATAATGGAGTTTTCGTCAAACTGAGGAGATGGGCGCACTTGACTTTGGTCTCATCATTTATGTCTATTTTGAATGGTAAAGAAGCAATGGGGAGAGGAGCCAATAGTTGCAGGACAATAGTGGAGACCAGCTCTGGCAACCAAATATCTGCTGGAAGTTAAATTTGTTTGCTTAAAAATAAATGGAAATCTAAGAATAGTCAGAGGAATTGGTTGATGGATGAAATGGTAATGACAAAAGCAGTTGCATAACTGTTTGGAGAGGCAGTGGCATACTGGTATTGTTGTCAGACTAGTAATCCAGTGACCCAGGCTAATACTCTGGGGACTGGGTTCAAATCCCATCATGGCAGATGGTGAAATTTGAATGAAATAAAATCTGGAATGTAAAGTCTAATGATGACCCATTGTTGATTGTAATAAAAAACTACAGCTGTGTCCTTTAGGCAAGGAAATCTGTCATCCTTATCTGGTCTGGCCTACATGTGATTCCAGATCCACAACAATGTAGTTGACTCTTAAATGCGCTCAGGATGGGCAATAAGTGCTGGCCCAGCCAGCAACGCCCACAGACATCTCATAAACAAATAATGTTTCCACTGGAAATATAACTGGTAAGGAGGCCTAACATTTCTAAGCTTCAGTTCTCCAACCATGAATATCTTTCCCCCAAACAATACCGGTTCCAAGTGCTATTTACAGTATTTTCTTTTACCTCTGCCCTGTTCTCATTCCATAACAATTCATCGTTTCCAGTGTCATAGGATTCACAGAAAAATTATGGACTCATGAATACTATCTTTGATACACCAGTAAAAAGAAAACTTGGAAAATCCCATAACTCCATGTCGTAAGTGAAATCTGATTTATTCACTGAACGTAATTATAGACGCAATCCTCAAATCACAGATTTTCAAAAATCCCCAGCCTTGCATGTAATAAAAGTGGAATTTAATTAATCAGTCATTGTAAAAACATTTCTGATCAATTCTCAACACAAATCTTTACAAGTCTGTCATTTTAAGCTCGTATTACATTATTATGCACGTATATTCACATTCGAATACTAAATACCATGGTGTAATTACATGATAATGACAATTACTCTTTGCTTGTGGATCTACAGAAAAAATGTGTTATTCTGTGATGTATTTAATCCTAATGCTGAGGTGTTAAACCTCTGTATTAAGATGAAGTGAATTTTATGCACAGATATAAATATATTAGACTTTCAAGAAAGGCATACTAGCATGTGGGAAAACTAAATGATCTCTCTTAATTTCATGTTGCTTTGTACTCATTCCAGCCGATACAAAAATCAAAGTGTCCGTATTTTCTGTACTGTCAACTCTGATGGAAAGCCATCAAAAGCATGATTAAAATTTTAGATCATAAAATGTTGCAGGAAAGCAATGATAGGGGTCCCTGTGTGGAAGTAACAAAAGCAAACATCAAACACAAGAATAAATGAACGGAACAGTTGACAAGGAGAAGAATGGGCGTTATATAAAGCCATCTGTTTTGGAGAACACCCAAAACTTGTGCTGTAGAAGCATACTTCAACTATCCCAACGCCCCTCATTCCATGACTGACCAAATGCACATATGCAAAATCAGCTTTGTATCAAATGGCTTCGGCCACTGTTTTTTGTAATTATGTAATTTATTCCTTTCTTCCTCCTCCTTACTAATGAATCCAAGCCACAAACAAGCCCCAGTTGCTTCTATTCAAGGCATCTGATTGCATCTGCCAGTAATTGCTCCAAATGATGAAGAGGGAATGGGGAGGGGAGCACATTGTTGTGGGGTAATAGGTGAAGACCTGTCTCTGTTGACCTGTAATACATTAGTGTCAGGGAACATTTGGCAGCCTTCAGATGATTAGCAGTGAAGACGAATCTACCAGAAGAGGTAGAAATCTGCCTCATCTGAATGGCCCTGGCTGCATAAATTTGCATATTAAACAGCTGTCTTTTGTCTGAAGCCTAGCTGTTGTCCTAATTATTATGACACATTCTGTCTTCATCATAGAAGATTCAACTCTGCCTTGTTCAAAAATCTATGCAAGAAAGCGGTTTATTGATTTTGTTTAGAACAGTGTTTTATCACTGCAAGATTTATCAGCATTTCTTTAATTGAATATAAATTTGAATCTTTATTATCCTTTTAGTAGCACTTCACAACTCTTTGAAATCATCTTTTTAAATTTCCGTTGATAATTGAACAGGTATGTCCAGCGTAATGGGATGTGCAAAAGCGGATTTGAGTTGTATGCATCATCGAACATTTTGTTTATTTGCTTCTTTTCACAAATTGATACGGAGGGCAGTATTTATTAATGTGCCATTCTACCGTGAGTCTTAAAAGTGGTATATTGAATTTAATTACAGAAACAGTGTTCTCACAAGTGCACAAAGCTTGAAATGATCCCATTAATTGAAAATGTGATAAGTGTTTTTGTAAGTGCAATTTGCAATCAACGCTGTGTATAAATTATCCATGATTCTCACCATGATAAATATATTTGAGTGATAAACATTATTAATTTTCTGAGTAACAGACTTCTCTGCAGCAATGGGATTAAAGGTTTGATGAAGGGACACTGTTGAGAAGCAAACAGCCCTTGTGTGTAAGAAGGGTATTGCAATTTCGCCATGATGTAGAAGTGGGTGAATTGTATGTTTGATCAGAAACAAGACGTTGTAGTAACCTGACCCCTCAGTGTTATCTTCAACAATGACCGGATTTCTTCGACCTGTCAGTCAAATTATTTTCTTTTTTTTTTGCATTCTTCACACTGCAGTTTGATCACCTTCATCAGGAATGGGAGGCATGCACAACTAGACAAACACTGCAGCATGTTTTCACCATTAGCAATCTTGTTTTATGTTAGATAAGAAGCAGCTTTCGCTCACGTTCATTCCTTGTGACAAAGCCACTGGTCTCCCCACCACAGCCAAGCATGAGGAGAGGCTAAACAACTGCAAAGGTCACAAAAAATGTCTCCCTTTTATATTTTAAAAAATGTAACTAGGTGCCATAAGCTGATACCTCCTTTCCTCTCCGCACCGCCGTCCCCCTCCGCACCTCCGAAATAAGGAGGAAGTATATGGATTAACATTTGATTAAGAGTTCAAATAAAACTGAAAAATGAGGTTCACGGTAAATGGCAGGGGCAAGATTCATTTAATCGCAAGGAAGATTCTGGAAAGGGCAGAGCATGACTAAAAAAGTTAAAACTATAGGCAGAGAGAGGTTCTTAGAAAGTATTGGTAGGCAACATTGAATTAAATCATAAAGCATTTTATAGAAACATGCAAAATGTAAGTGATTTGTTAGGGAAAGTGTTAGGCCTGTTAAGGACCTAAAGGGAAACATTCATGTCGAGGCTGGGGAAATGGCAAAAATGTTAAATGAGTACTTTCCACCTGTCTTCACAATGAAAGTAGATGATGTGAAGGTCACACTAAAAGAGGCGGAGGATGGTATGGAAAGGATAATAATTGCAGGTGTACCAAAAAAATTAGGACTACAGAAATCTGAAAATTCACCTGATCCACGGAACACATTCGAGGTTGCTGATAAAAGCAAAGGTAAAAATTGCAGAGGCATAGGTCAAAATCTTTCAATCCTCATGGGTACAGGAGCGATGGCAGAGGACTGAAAGGGTCGCTAATGTTATAACACTATTCAAGAAAGGGGACAGGGATAAAACCAAGATACCATAGGCCAGTCTGCCAAACATGGAAGAGAAGTTCTTTCAAAGCATTTTTCTTCTTCAGGTACCAACAGGCTAATTGATTGCTGGGCTCTTAGCCAAGCCTCATAGGTATTCTTGCCTGAGATCCCATTAGATCATGACAACACCTGAGCACCTGAGAAAACATTGTTGATTGACAGATCTGGCTCTCTGATCTATGCTGTCAGTTTACAAGCATAGGAAATAGAAGGCAAGTCAGCCATTTGACCCTTGAGCCTGCTCTGCCATTCAAATGATCATTGATGATCTGTTTGTATTCTGAATTCCATGGGCGGAATTTCCGCACAACCCACCTCATGTTTTGCGGCAACGGAGGTAGCCACCATTGGCCGAAGGTTGGATCTTCTCGTCCCACCGTTGTCAATGAGGTTTCCTATTGAATGCAACCCTCGCTGTGGGGAACCCAGTGGGGAAGTGTCAAAGGCGGGGCAAGAAGATCCCGCCAGCGTGCACGACCAGAAAATTCTGGCCCACATTTTTGTCTACCACCAATAACCTTTGATTCCCTTACCTAACAAGAGTATACCTACCTCGGCCTTAAAAATATTCAATGACCCCACCTCCAGCGCCTTCTGAGGCAGAGAATTCCAAAGTTGCACAACCATCTGAGGGATAAATATTCTCCTAATCTTTGCCCTGTAGGAGCGACCCCTAATTTTAAAACAGTGCCCCTTGACAAGACTGTTCAGGATCTTATATACTTCAATCAAATCACCCCTCACTCTTCCAAATGCCATAGAAACAAGCCTAGTTTTTCCAACCTTTCCTCATAAGACAACCCGCTTATTCTAGGTATCAACCTCCTCTGAAACACTTCCTATGCATTTACATCCTTCCTTAAATAAGGAGACTAAAACTGCACATAGTATTTAAGATGTGGTCTCACCAATGCCCTGTATAACTGAAGTATAGCACCCCTACTTTATATTCAATTCCACTCATAATAAAGGGTAGCATTCCATTTACCTTCTTATTTACTTGCTGTACCTGCTTACTAACCGTTTGTGACTCATTCACTAGGTCAGCTAGATCCCTCTGTACCTTGGAATTCTATAACTGTTCCCTGTTTAAGCAATACACTGCCTTTTTATTCTTCTTGCCAAAATAGACAACTTCACATTTTCCCACATTATACTCGAACCGCCATATTTTTGCCAACTGACTCAAAATATCCAGCTCCCATGTTTACTTACACAAGGTTAAGAGGTTTCAGCTTCTTGCAGTTTCAGCTATTGAAACTTTGAAGGGTCTTTTATTGCCCTGTAGAGAAAATACTTTTTTTTAACTTTGTGGAAAGTTATGAATGAATGACTGTTTTTTAAAGGTTTTTTTGCACATCTTATTGTCACTATAAGGGTTATTGGCTCTTTTCAGTGTATAGTGAGTTAAAGGGCATGGAAGTGCTAGTGCTTGTCATAGAGGGCAGAGGGGATTATTGGATTGTCTGGGTTATATGCTTTGGCATGGGTAACATGAGGGGCCATTGCGGTTGTTTGGGGGTGCATACCTTGGCATGGGGAGCATGAGGAGGACCTTTAGAACTTAACTTTTAAAAGGTCCCTTCATGCAGACTATGGCCATAATTCTCTGGTCGCTCCTGCAGGCAGAATCTCCTGGTCTCACCGAAGTGAATGGCACGCTGCATCCGCTGCAGTGGGACTCACCTGCTGGAGCCAGAAAATCCTGACCTATAGTTTATGACACCTCTGAGGTGCCATGAACCACAACTCTTTGAAAAACTGGCCCAACGCCATGAAAATTGAAAGGACTAGGACACTCCTGCCCCGCAATGGAGCCAGCCAGGTTGGGAGTGCAGGGTGTGAGCTTTTGACCCAAACCAGCCCGCACCAGTAAAAGCCACTCCTGGAAATCGGGAACCTTGGAATGGGTCCGGAATCCTGGAATCAGGTTCTGGCTGCCATTTCTAAAGGGTTCACAAGTCATTCCAACTCAATGAAACTCCAGCCTGCTGTGTCCATTTCAATGCTTTGTGGAAGGTACAGTGATGCAAATATGCAGCCATCTTTGACTGTGACCTCAAGTCACTGGAATGCAGCTTTGGTTTCTTTTTAATTCTATCAGTGATTTCCAACCAGTAAATTAAAAATTTATGTTTTTTAAATCTCAAATACAAGGTGCGATCTAACCAAATTGCTACAGAGTCCTGTGATGAGTGCATTTAGGTGGATGGTTCCCGGCACTCACAACGCCAAGAAACACCATGCTATCTATCGGTACTTTGTTGCAATCCGGGGCCTCAGCAGGGAAAGCCACACCGAGGCCGCACTTAGTCCTGTTTCCTGCACTGAGGAGCTCTTGTCGCCGGAGTCCTCAGTGCAGGAAGAGATCGGACCCCATTTTTAAATGGCGGCCCAATCTCTCGACCCCCCCCGATGCAACCCCCAGCTTACCTAAAAGAGGGTCCTCAGGCCCCCCGCACCCCACATAGGCAGGACACCCCTGGGCTCAATCCCCATCTCAGGAAAAATGCCAGCCTGGTGCCTTCGCAGTGCCCCTGCCAGCCTGGCAGTGCCTCCTGGGCAGCTTGTCAATGCCAGGGTGACACCCAGGTGGCACTGGCTGAGTTCCAGGCTGGCGGGGACACTGCCAGGGTGCCAGGCTGGCACTGTCAAGTTGCCCAGGTGGCACCATCAGTGGCATGGTGCCACCCTCCCCAGAAGGCAACTACCTGGAAGACACCCCAAGTGCCAGACCTGTGGTTTTTGAGGTTCTAAATAGTGACATGTTGTCACCAACCACCCCAATCCTCAACCCCATGGGGCCCAGTGAGTAGCCCCGGTGACCCTCTCTCCATCCCTGCCCCTTCCATTAAACAACTAAAGTTGCACTCCAGTGCAGACTTGACTGCATTTCCAGATCTTGCGAGGATCCCATGAATCATGGAGCAAATCTGTTGCTATGTGGGCTTTGGGAGGAGAACATACCTGAGCATGGTTCTCAGTAAAGTGTTCCTGTGCTGGCTAATTGTACTCAACTTTAACTCCATTCACGTAAAATACCCTCCCCTTCTCACCCACCAGCATTTCCCAGTCACCCTTCGCCCACAGAATATATCCATTCCCTTCCCCTCTGTTACCCTTGAACCACCCCACCCCTTGAGCCTTCAACCATCATCCTCCACATGCCTCCCTCCCCTCCAAGCCTATACCCATTATCGTCCGCATGCCCACCGTGACCCTGATCCCTCCCATTATCTGCACCACCTGTTTTTCTATTTCCATGATCCCCCCCTGCCACAATTCCACCACCCATTACCCAACCATGATTCTGGACCTGCCACCCTCCCACATCGCTCTGCCCCCTCTTACTGTGGCTATTCCTTCCACTGCCCAGTACGCTCCGCTCAACCGTGGGGAGGCAATCAGGAAGACAGTGGGTGCCCTGGTTCCTTCAAATCGACACAAACAATAATTTGGACAAAAGACAAAAAGCTGTGCTCCAATAGCTTAATTCATATTTCTAATACATTTCACCTGCTGAATTTGTGCAAGCCCTTAGTGCCTGCTTTCTGTGCTTGTGCCAATATTACCTTGTGAGCTGATTTGAGAATGTACCTGTCTTGGTTAAATAGTGTGAATGTTGTACAAAGTTCCTACTTTGACAACTCTGCTTAGGCTGTTGACGTTTTTACAGCACTGCAGCCTTAGCCTGGCCTCGAGCACCTCAGCAATCTCTTCCCATTGTCCCCTGAAGTGTTGTCTCGAGGGCTTTCTCCCTCCTACTGTTCAAGTCCTGAGTGCCGCTGCTTCATCGGAGAAGCTGAGCGCCCTCTCCAGAGCCGCTTGCAGACATTTCAGACCTTGCTTTTAAAATGTATTTGGATTGAATTTTTAAACTTTTACGATTATCGCATCAAAACAAAAGTAAAAGAGAAAATAGCCACAGGTTTCAATGCAAAACAGGCACAGCACACAACTGAAGTCATAACACGCATAAGAATAAATAAGACCAGATGAGTCAGAGATGTGTTCCCTCCACAAATATAAGATCTATCTGCACCAAAGCAGGTTATAGTCAACAGCACAGAGTTATATCATACCCATAACTTCAAAGAAAAGTAATAGAGGCATATAAAACCCAAGAACCACAGAGCTAAGGGGTAATTACACTGACACCCACCACGCAGTCAAACGTCCTTCCAAGCCCAGGAGAGACAAGACAACCATCATATAACTACAAAACTACAAGGGAGAACTGGGTACCACGAGCCCAAGGAAATCTCAGACCTCAAACCTAGGATCTCCCAGAGAAAATTAAGAAAAGAGCAAACAGTGAGGAGCGAAGACCCAAGCTACAAACCCCCATCCACTAGGTCCCAGGTCCAAAGGAAGAACAAGCCACCGGACCATCAAGCAACAACACATCTCCTGGGGGACACTAAAATAGCCATGAGGCCGGAGGTTAAGAAGGATATTATCAGATTCCAGCCAGAAGGAGGGAATCCTGTCCCAGAGAAGGGGAGGCCAGGAGTGAGGGTCAGCCCACCTCCCTCTAGCACCTCCCCCCAACACCAGGAAACCCACCCTGACAACCAGGACTACTCAGGAAGACCACTTAATAAATAGGCCTGCTCATTTAACCATAGCACTGAGACCACAGTAGCATCACCACAAGTTAGCTCGGGAGAAAACTAAGTAAAAGAGAGAGACACAGCGGAAGCCAGACTTCCAAGGTCTCTCAGAAGGAAGAATAAAGAGAAAGTGCAAGAACTATCAGAACTCATTGCTTGGATAACAGGACTACCCGAGCAACCGTCCGAGGCATTCCAAAATGCCAACTGAAACACGGAGGGAACTCACTCCTACCCTGGGGGAAAGAGCAAAAGAAGAATAACTCATAGGCACAATGTTCACTCCATCCCAAAGTCATTGCCCGTCCAAGGGCCAAACCCAGCCACACACGGCTCCCCCTTTTGGGCGACCTGAGAGACAGCACCCCCATTTCCTTGAATCATAACATTACAGAAGAAGGCCATTCAACACATTGAGTCTGCACCGGCCCCTGGAAAGAACATCCCACCTACATCTCTGCCTCTACCCTATCCCCGGAACCCAGTGACCCCACCTACCCTCTCAGCCAATCCACCTAACCTGCACATCTTTGGACTGTGGGAGGAAGCCGGAGCACCCGGAGGAAACCCATGCAAACAGGAGAGAATGTGCAAACTCCACACAGATATTCACCCGAGTCCGGAATTGAACCCGGGTTCCTGGAGTTGTGAGGCAGCAGTGCTAACCACTGTGCCACCGTGCCTTCCCATTTCTTGGGAACAACAGGATATCGACCACAGCGCCAGGACTGGCCTAGCCCTGCACCAGCACAAAAAGAATCTCAGGAGTACCTAATCCCAGGAACTTCCACGCAGCCCCAACCCTCAGCCCCCATCGAGGTTGCACCATCCCAGTCCTAATCAGTACAATGCTCTCCTTCCCCCCGCCCACATCCAACAAGAAAGGATATACAAATTTTCCCTAGCCAATGGGGAGCACCAGCAACGAGGAAGGAAAATCATCAAGACACCCACATCGCAGGGCCCCAACCACTCCACCAGGCCAGTCCAGCACCAGAACCAACACCACATCCACCCAGATGGGAGAGGAGAAGAAGACCCACCGGGGAGGGGACACCAGCCGAATCATGGAGACTACCGTTATACAAAGGATACTCAAGGCCAGCCTCGTCCTCAGTAAAGTTCCAAAGCACCGAAAACAGCCAGAGAAGGGAACCCATATCAGGGGAAAAGACTGACTCAACCCAAGAGAAGAGTCAATTATAACCCAGTCATCGTCAGGGTAACATACAGTCTGCCTGGGCCTAAACAGAAAAAAACATGGATGTTCTGAATCCAAATTAAAAGAAAAAGTAAGAAAAAACCCCACAACTGGTTAACTCTGACTGGGGGGACCTTCCTCGATCACAGTGAAGACAAACTAACCCTACGAACTCCAACCCTCCAACCATCTCCCCTTTCCGTCTCCACTCTAATCAATGGTAGCGGCCATCACACAGGCATTATTCACTTCCCTGTAAACAGAAACATTAACAACATCAAGCAGACATGATCAACAGGGAGCAAAGTCCAGTATAATAACTGAGGTGCGAAAGGGCAAGACAGTCCCCAGGACAAAGGCTTATTCAGTGGCGCATGAAGAAAGCCAAAATCAAGGATTAAGATCAACGGGTACTCCGCACGATCTCTCAAGGATTCCAACGATTGATGCACGAGGCACCATTAACTCTTCCATGCCATCTCCCCAGAACCCAGGTGGTCAACAATCCAGGCTCTGGCCACTGGAAATGAGCCCACCAGCCCAGCCACCCCAATCCCCCATGAACGACATCCAGAACAGCACAACACAGGGCCAGTGGCTGAAAGGCCACATCAACCCCAGGCCTCGAAGACAAGATTAGATGTGCTCCATCAAATTTAATTTGCCCAGCCTCCATATTGTGATTCCCAGAATATGGCAGCCAATTCTCAAACTCAGCTGGGAAGTTCCCCACCATTTCACCTTGGGAATCGGGCTCAGCAGCACTCCTCTGCTATCCCTCCCCTCTGTCTCCACACTCCATCAGGATGGTCGACAGGCCATGCAGCAGGAAATTGACCGTACAGAGGCGGGTTCGCTCCAGGGCCAATGCTCTCTCTATTGCAAGGACCTCCTCATACTCCTCCATTGCCTCCATAAAAACACCCAAATCTCTTGGAATTGGGCCTTGATGACCTGTACCTCGGAGCTGAGATCTCCAGCCAAAACGGCATCTTTGTTGGTAGCCATCAGTCGTCAATGCACATCACATCGACAGGGCAGGAGCCCTTTCAAAAACAACTGCGCAACTAAAGGAGGGCCCCAACCCAACTCCTTACAGCTTCCATGAACAAGCCATAAGACCAGAAGGTGTAGGAGCAGAAATTGCGCATTTGGCCCATCAATCCTGCTTCGATATTCAGTGAGATCATGGCTTATCTGATATCATCCTCAACCTTCACTTTCCCATCTTATCCCCCTAACCCTTGATTCCTTACTGATTAAAAATCTGTCTATCTCAGCCTTGAACATAACGGCCCAGCTTCTACAGCTTTCTGAATTTAGCTGGATATTTGTTTATTGTCACGGGTACCGAGGTTCAGTGAAAAGTATTTTTTCTGCGAGCAGCTCAACAGATCATTAAGTACATGAAAAGAAAATAAAATAAAAAGGAAATACAAAATATGGCAACACCAGGTACACAATGTAAATATATAGACACAGACATCTGGGGCGTCATTCTCCGACCCCCCGCCAGTTCGGAGAATGGCCGTTGGCCGCCGTGAATCCCGCCCCCGCCCCCGCCGAAGTCTCCGCTCCCGGAGATTGGGCGGGGGCTGGAATCGGGCCGCGCCGGTTGGCGGGACCCCCCGCTCAATTCTCCGGCCCGAATGGGCCGAAGTCCCGCCCAGAAATTGCCTGTCCCGCCGGCGTAAATCAAAGCTGGTATTTACCGGCGGGACCAGGCGGCGTGGGTGGGCTCCGGGGTCCTGGGGGGGGGCGCGGGGCGATCTAACCCCGGGGGCTGCCCCCACGGTGGCCTGGCCCGCGATCAGGGCCCACCGATCCGTGGGCCGGGCCTGTGCCGTGGGGGCACTCCTTCCCTTCCGCCTCCGCCACGGCCTCCACCATGGCGGAGGCGGAAGAGACTATCCCCACTGCGCATGCGCGGGAAACTGTCGGCGGCCGCTGACGCTCCCGCGCATGCGTCGCATTTCCGCGCCAGCTGGTGGGGCACCAAACGCCATTTCCGCCAGCTGGCGGGGCAACAAACGCCATTTCCACCAGCTGGCGGGGCGGAAATCCCTCCGCCGCCAGCCTAGCCCCTCAATGTTGGGGCTCGGCCCCCAAAGATGCGGAGCATTCCGCACCTTTGGGCCGGCGCGATGCCCGTCTGATTGGCGCCGTTTTTGGCGCCAGTCGGCGGACATCGCGCCGTTGGGGGAGAATTTCGCCCCAGGTGAAGCATACAGGAGTGTAGTATTAATCAGGTCAGTCCATAAGACTGCTAACAGCGGGGAAGAAGCTGTTTTTGAGGCTGTTCGTGCGTGTTCTCAGACTTTTGTATCTCCTGCCCGATGGAAGAAGGTGGAAGAGTGAGTAAGCCCAATGGGAGGGGTCTTTGATTATGCTGCCTGCTTTCCCCAGGCAGCGGGAGCTGTAGATGGAGTAAATGGATGGGAGGCAGGTTTGTGTGATGGACTGGGCTGTGTTCACGACTCTCTGAAGCTTCTTGCGGTCTTGGGCCGAGCAATTGCCATACCAGGCTGTGATGCAGCCAGATAGGATGCATTCTATAGTGCATCTGTATAAGTTGGTACGAGTTGTCGTGTTATTAACCCTGGGGTAACACAGACTGCAACACGATGCAGTGAAATGATGAAGCATACACCAAACGTAGGCGTTGGTTCAATAAGATTTATTGAACTTCAGTAACGAAGCACACAGCTGCCTGTGGGTTGACTCCCTACTACTCTAATTAAACTAACATTAACTATCTAGACCAGGCTAGCTCTGATCCACGTGTAGAAAGTATTGAATGATTTGTACACCCTGACTGTCACTACAGTTGTCACCAGTGGAAAGGGGCAGAGTGCTGATGCCTCCTGTGTTTTATAGTTGGAATGCCCCCTCTGGTGTTCTGTCTGGTGATTAGTCGTGTTCTGTTCTGTATGTTGATTGGCTCACCTGTGTGTCTGTCACTGCCTGCTTTTACCTCATGATGTGCATGGGTGCATATTATGACATGAGTTAATGTGGACATGCTGAATTTCCTTAGTTTCCTGAGGAAGTATAGGCGCTGTTGTGCTTTCTTGATGGTAGCGTCGACGTGGGTGGACCAGGCCAGATTTTTGAAGATGTGTACCCCTAGGAATTTGAAGCTGCTAACCATCTCCACCTCAGCCCCGTTGATGTAGACAGGGGTGTGTACAGTTCTTTGCTTCCTGAAGTCAACGACCAGCTCTTTAGTTTTGCTGGCATTGAGGGAGAGATTTTTGTCGCTGCACCACTCCACTAGGTTCTCTATCTCCCTCCTGTATTCTGACTCGTCGTTATTCGAGATCCGGCCCACTATGGTCGTATCGTCAGCAAACTTGTAGATGGAGTTGGAACCAAATTTTGCCACGCAGTCTTGTGTGTACAGGGAGTATAGTAGGGGGCTAAGTTCGCAGCCTTGCGGGGCCCCGGTATTGAGGATTATTGTGAAGGAGGTGTTGTTGTTTATTCTTACTATTTGTGGTCTGTGGGTCAGAAAGTCAAGGATCCAGGTGCAGAGTGAGGAGCCAAGTCCTAGGTTTTGGAGCTTTGATATGAGCTTGCCCAGGATTATGGTGTTGAAGACTGAGCTGTAGTCAATAAATAGGAGTCTGATAAAGGCATCCTTGTTGTCGAGATGCTCTAGGATTGAGTGTAGGGCCAGGGAGATGGCGTCTGCTATGGACCGATTGCAGCGGTATGCGAATTGCAGTGGATCAAGGCGTTCTGGGAGTATGGAGGTGATGCGCTTCATGGCCAACCTCTCGGAGCACTTCATTACGACTGATGTCAGTGCCACATGACAGTCGTAATTGAAGTACATTGCCTGGTTCTTCTTTGGCACCAGTATGATGGTGGTCTTCTTGAAGTAGGTGGGGACCTCGGAGCAGAGTAGGGACAAGTTAAAAATGGCCGCGAACATATCTGCCAGCTTGCCCACGCAGACTCTGGGTGCACGACCAGGGATCCCGTCCAGACCCGTCGCCTTCCGAGGGTTCACTTTCAGGAAGGCTGTTCTGACTTCGGAAGCTGTGATGGTGGGTATGGGTGTGTTATGGGCTGCTGGGGCACTCGACAGCGGATTGTTGGTTTCCTGCTCGAACCGAGCGTAGAATGCATTGAGTTCATCGGGGAGGGGTGCGCTGCTGCTGGAGATACTGCTCGGCTTCACTTTGTAGCCCGTTATGTTGTTTCGGCCTTGCCACAACCGCCGAGAGTCTGTAACGCTAGTCTGTGACTCTAGCTTGGTCTGATATCCTCTCTTGGCATCTCGGATGGATTTGCGGAGGTCGTATCTGGAAATTCTTGTACAGATCAAGGTCGTCTGACTTGAACGCCTCAGACCTGTCCTTCAGTAGGGAGTCAATTTCGCGATTGAGCCATGGTTTCCGGTTGGGGAATGTACGTACTGCTTTCTTTGGTTCGCAGTCGTCCACACATTTGCTGATGAAGTCTGTGACGGTGGTAAATAATTCCACAGGTTCACTAGCCTCTAAGAGAAGAAATTCCTCCTCATCTCTGTCTTAAATAGGTGGCCCCTTACTCTGAGATTATGCCCTCTGGTCCTAGACTCTCCCACAAGGGGAACCAACCTCTCAGCATCTACCCTGTCAAGCCCCCTGAGAATCCTCTGTTTCAATAAGGTTGCGCCTCATTCTTCTAAACACCAATGAGTACAAGGGTACAGCGAGGGGTTAAACATGCTAACCCGGCTCTATCATGCAGAAACACTGACCAACAATTCTCGGGACACAGTGTAAACTATGTAAACCACGAAAAAACAAAAACGAAATGTGCACAAGGATGCAAAAAAACAGGTTAAAAGGTGAGCAGATCGGAAGCTCGCGAAAACACAGCTTCTCCCGCACTCACATCACGTGACCCCCCATTTCAGAACTTCTAACATTTCTGGCTGACTGCAGCCTGTATGATCCTTGCCTTTAGCAGCTAATGGTTATCCTTTAAGTAACGTAAGTAGCACTCCCCCCCCCCCCCCATTTCCTGTTTGCCCAAATAGGTGTGACACCAATAAACAGCACGGCTATGTCGGCTGGACACTTTATATCTGAAAATGAGGCCCGAGTATAAATTTTACATGGTCACATGAACAGATGTGTGCAGCACGCCCTTTGTGTGCCCATTTTCACAGTTTTTATTTCTATGCCAAGAGATCTAATACGTGGTTCTGACTGTCAAAAATGTAATTGGTTAGATTTGGCTTTGGTTTAAAAATCATGGTATCTTCTGCTAAAATTGCAGAGAGAACAAGGTCCACAAATTTGTTTATGTCCAAAATCTAAGATGCAGGGGCACCACACTATTCCACTTCTGAATGGATAGGTCTCACATCTCAATATCATTGAGCCAGCAAGTTGGGCGATCTAATAGCTAGTAGAGAAGAAACCCTTAAATGGGGCTAGGAGAGAGGGCGTCAGTCTTGGTTGGTGGGGTGGGGGGGGGGGGGGGGGGGGAGGTTGAATCAGGACAGAGGCACAAGCGGGAACAGGAGTAATCGAATAGCGTAGTGACAGTGACTGGGATCTAGGGCTGACAACTACTATCAGGGTGTTGTGCTGGCTGCATTCAGGTGGGAGAGCATGACCAGCAGGAGCCTGCTGTTTCGCTGTCGCATAAGTGTGATATTATTTTACGTAATATATATATTACTCTTTGAACCAGCCAAGTTGATGAAATAAATAAGTCTTCTTTTGAAGATGAACTAATTTAATGAGTAATATAAATAATATTCTGTGAGTCCTTTGTACTTAATACTCAACTAGTAAAAGAAATAAAATACCGTAAAGATAACAAATTAACTATACAATATAACAATGAAATAACTTAGAACTTCTCTCTCTAACTAATAAAGGTCTTGGCTGTTCACTGTCCTGAAGCACACTCTCTCAGAAAGAGCGGGAAAGTCTTCCTTTGCCCATCTGAAAGTGAGACATCTAGTGTTGAATTTACTGTACCACACTTACATACATTGATCATGTATATTTATATGCAGAGATCTCTACATCCCTCTTTTTAACATTTTCTTGGAAATATTAAAAAGAAAATTTAGTTACACATGAAATGCAGTTTATGCAATGTACAGTAATCATTAGAATCATGAAAATGTTCACAAATTCAGAAAATTGGGTCTTCTTCTCCTTGTCGATCTTCTTAACATCAAAGGTGATGAAGAAGCTTTAATGTCTTTATTGATCATCAAATTTGAATGCATTTGCTGTTCAATTTCTTTTGAGATTGTCTGGTTCAAATCAAGATTAGGAAAAATCTTCGCAGTATCTGTGACTTTAAGTAGATCTCTTCTATTTCTTTTCAGACTGTTTCCTTCTGAAGTTCCTATCAGATAAGATCTTGGAGAGAATTGCCTAATTATGCGAGCAATATCAGACCAACCTCCTTCAGGAAGTCGTAATCTAACAGTACCATTCTCAGATGGAGTAGACAATTTTTTTGAATGTTGATCAAAGTATCTTTTCTGCTTGATTTTCTGTTGAATTTTCTTCACAGTGCAACATTGTTCAGGATCAGTAAAATGTTACTGAGGTAGAGTGGTCCTCAAAATTCTGTTGTATAACATTTGTGATGGGGATAATCCTGTAGATAAAGGTGATGTCCTGTAATTGAGTAAAGCTCGATAAAAATCAAATTGAGAATCTTTGGATTTAGTAAGCAGCTGTTTCATAATGTGAACACCTTTTTCTGCTTTTCCATCGGACTGTGGAAAATTAGGGCTTGAAGTTACATGTTCAAAGTTGCACTTCAATGAGAATTCATGCCAATCATGACTTGAGAAACATGGGCCATTGTCAGACATGACGATACGAGGAATACCATGCCTGACAATTATCTCCTTGCATGCTTTTATGACAGTACTGGATGTGATGTCATTCAATTTCACTAGTTCAGGAAAATTGGAAAAATAGTCAATGACTACGAGATAGTCCTTACCAAATAAGTGAAAGAGATCAGCACCAACCTTGGTCCATGGTGATGTTACAAGATCATGTGGTTGAAGTGGTTCTTTGCATATCAATGATGCTTTTGATGTGACTGGCATATTGAACACAATGATATCATGTCTGAGATATCATTATTGAGGCAGCACAGTAGCACAGTGGCTAGTGTAGCCATCTGGGATGGCTACATCCCGATTGCAAAATGGACACATGCAAAGACTGCAGGGAAAATTGGACAATGCTAAGAAACAAGCAGGTGCAAGCTCTGTCTATTGATTAGAACCTTAAACGCTCAGACAGGACAGAAACTACCAAACAATCTACATACTAATGAGCCATCTCTAGGGACAAAAGGGAAACATTTAGATACACAATGTTAGGACAGACTCCCCGGCGCCAGAAGAAGCTAAGACAAAGCAGATTGACAGTCACCAGGACACGCCCAGCAATCTGGGAACTACCCCTCTACTGGAGGAAAATCGATACCGATGATTGGGAAAGACCCAATTAGTTGAGGCCTTTGCAGTATAAGAGGTTTCACCAAGGGAGAATCTTTCTCCTTTGGCTTTGGCTCTCAGCGAAGAGAGAGATCAGCCTAGCAGCTACAGCAGACCAAGTAAGTTCCAAGTCAATGCACGCTATGAGATAGACGCTCCTAGTTGCTACCCTGTAAACAGCTCAACCCAGCAGCCTCAGAACCGAGCAACGGCCATTGTTCCTCTGACTGAGTGGGCGCCCGAAGCTAAGTATAGGCCTTAGTAATAGTGGTAGTTTAGTTTGTAGAGTTTATGCATGAGTAGATTTGACTGTGTGTAAATAAATGAGCATTGCTTCTGAACTTACTAACTGGTGTCTCGAGTCATTGATCAGTATTCGGTTCTGAACCTTGTGGCAGTGTCGAAAGATACCTGGCGACTCTTGAGCAAACGTGATTAAATAGAGCCAAATTAAGAGCCAACCAAAAGTTAGCAACACTAGCACAGTTGCTACATAGCTCCTGGGTCCCAGGTTCGATTCCCGGCTTGGGTCATTGTCTGTGCGGAGTCTGCACGTTCTCCCCATGTTCTCCCACAGTCCAAAGATGTACAGGTTAGGTGGATTGGCCATTCTAAATTGCCCTTAGTATTATAAAAGGTTAGGTGGGGTTACTGGGTTACGGGGATAAAGGGGATAGGGTGGAGGCATGGGGTTTAAGTAGGGTGCCCTTTCCAAGGGCCGGTGCAGACTCGATGGGCCGAATGGCCTCCTTCAGCACTGTAAATTCTATGATTCTATGATACCTGGCCAATCGATCGACTGTCTGGCACGACATTTACATTTTTCAATGCCCAGATGACCCTCATGAAGTCTCGAAAGCATTTCAGACCTCATGCTTTGTGGAATCACAATGCGATCTTGCCTCAGCAGTATACCATCTACAATAGTCAGTTCTGACTGAATGCTTTGGTATTGCAGACAATTAGCATTCGGCCATCCGTGTGAAATGAAATGAAATGAAATGAAAATCGCTCATTGTCACAAGTAGGCTTCAAATGAAGTTACTGTGAAAAGCCCCTAGTCGCCACATTCCGGCGCCTGTTCGGGGAGGCTGTTACGGGAATTGAACCGTGCTGCTGGCCTGCCTTGGTCTGCTTTCAAAGCCAGCCATTTGTTGAAGATGATGTATGACTTTCATCAAAGTAGCATCTTTCTCTGAATAATTGCAGTTGAGAATCAACATCATTTATCGATTCTTCTGGAATAATGTCAGTGTTGACTGATCTAGATAAGGTGTCAGCCATTACTAACTCTTTACCTGGTGTGTATCTCAGTGTGAAATCATATCTTCTTAATTTCATCATCAGATGTTGAAGTCTGGGAGTCATATCATTCAAGTTTTGTTCTATGATGTGTACAAGTGGGCGATGGTCAGTTTCTACTGTGAACTTGGGTCAACCATAAACATAGTCGTGGAATTTGGAAATCCCAGTAACTAGCCCGAGACACTCCTTTTCAATTTGGGAGTACCTACACTCAGTCTCAGTCACAGATCTTGATGCATAGGCAATAGGAACCCAATTATTGAAATAGTCTTGTTGAAGTAAAACAGCACCTATGCCGTTTTTACTCGCATCCGTTGAGATTTTAGTAGATCGTGTAGGATCAAAAAATGATAAGCACGGACCTTGTATCAATTGATGTTTTAAATCTGTCCATTCTACAGTATGTTTTTCAGTCAAGATGAAACCTGTGTTCTTTCTAATTAGTTGATGTAGTGCAGTTGTTCTGTTGGCTAGATTTGAAATAAACTTTCCAAGAAAGTTGACAAATCCGAGAAAGCGTAAGACTGTCTTCTTGTCTTTCGGAATTTACATTGCGTTGATAGCATGCACTTTATCTTGTTCTGGCTTTATTCCTTCAGCTGTGGTGTTTTCACCTCAGAATTTCAAAAGAGGAGGCGGCAAACATATAGTTTCAAACCATATTCATTAATCCTTTTGAATACTTCCCGAAGACGTTTCATACGCTCTTCAGGTGTTGTTCACCAGACGATGATGTCAACTTAAACCTGAACACCTTCTATGTTCTCGGTCATTTGCTCCATCGTTCTATGAAACATTTCCGAAGCTGAGATAATTCCAAAGGGCATCCTGTTAAAACAGTACCTTCCGAAAGGTGTATTAAAAGTACAGAGAAGTTGACTGGAGTCTTCCAGTTGCATATGCTAAAACATTGCGAGGCATCAAGTTTGGTAAAATTTCTGGTTTTGACCATCTCTGCAGTAATGTCTTCCTTCTTAGGTATTGGATAATGCTCTCTTTTTATGTTGTGATTGAGATCCTTTGGATCCATACAGATTCTTTTCTCCCTGTAGGTTTATTCACGCAGACTAGGGAGCTAACCCAGTCAGTAGGTTGAGTAATCTTTGGGCAGCACGGTAGCATAGTGGTTAGCGCAATTGCTTCACAGCTCCAGGGTCCCAGGTTCAATTCCCGGCTTGGTCACTGTCTGTCCGGCGTCTGCACGTTCTCCCCATGTGTGCGTGGGTTTCCTCCGGGTGCTCCGGTTTCCTCCCACAGTCCAAAGATGTGCAGGTTAGGTGGATTGGCCATGCTGAATTGCCCTTAGTGTCCAAAATTGCCCTTAGTGTTGGTTGAGTGGCGTTACTGGGTTATGGGGATAGGGTGGTGTGGGCTTGGGTAGGGTGCTCTTTCCAAGAGCCGGTGCAGACTCGATGGGCCGAATCGCCTCCTTCTGCACTGTAAATTCTATGAAATCTATGATACCTTGAACTTGTCATCTTGAAAGTTCAGCCTTTAGTCTGTCTTGAAGAGGCGCAGGTACACGCCGAGGTGGATGGATTACCAGTTTGGCATCCTTCTTCATTTGAATTTTGTACTGAAAAGGTAATGTACCCATACCTTGAAATACATCAGGGTATTCCTGTAAGAGTTGTGGAGTGTCATCATTGAGCATGGTCGACTGACAGGTTTTCAAAAAAAATCTTTTAATGAGTTTCAAATCTTTGCACGCTTGAGTTCCAAGTAAAGATGAACGAGTATCATTTACTATCTCGAATCTTACTTGTTTTTGAATATCGCTGTTTGTGACACTCGGGTAACATGAACCATGCGAAAAAATGGGATTACCATTGTAGTCATGCAATGAGTATTCTGGAGGTATCATTTCATAATGACCTTGTAACTTGGACAAGTCCTTGGAATTCAAAAGATTCGCTGAGGCACCTGTACCCAGTTTGAAAGTAATTGGAATTGTGTTAATGTACACAGTAGTCATCCATTCGTTGCTAACAATATTGACATTTTGATCTTACGTTGCTTGAAGATCTTGTACATTTTCATGATGAGCTGGCTTTGTCGCTTTAAAATGATTCTTGCTTTCTTGCAGATCATTCTTGATTTATGATTCAACCACACCAAAGGTGAAAGTATTTTCTAATGAGAAAATATCATCATCTTCTGTGAAATCTTCTTGTGTGTTGATTTCTTCTTGTTTGTCCACAGCTCTCTCTTTGTAATATCTTTTCTGTGGAGGAAGAATGTAACTTGCAGATGATTGACACTGAGAAGCATAATGGTTTAACTTCTGACATCTTAAACTGCGTTTACAAAGAACAGGGCAGTTTCCCTTTAAATGGGCGTTGCCACACCTGTGACACGTAATCACATTGTCACCATGACGTATTAGTGACGTACGCGCATGTGCAGACTTCGATGTCTCGCATTTCTGTGCGTAGTGCGCATGTGCAGAGCCCGAAAATGCTTGTGAAGGATAGCTTCCGTTCCTCACAGTCTTCTGTATTGCCTGCGACACCATTTTAATTTTCTCTGCCTCGTGGTAGAGATTTGCACTTTTTTCCTTGGGATAAAATGCTAAATACTGACATTTGGTCAGTTCCACGGAGATGCATTTATCAATCGCGATTTGTAATGTTAAATCATTTTCCGAATTCATGCTTCTCTGACTGTATCATCAAGTATACCATATACAATCTGGCCTCTTACAAGTGAATCATGTAAATCTGCACAGTTACACGTTTTAGCTAAGAGTTTGAGATCAGTGATGAAATTATTCACTGATTCACCAGCTTTTTGAACTCTTCTGTGAAATTTTAAACGCTGTAAAATTTCATTGGTCTGCATCTACAATTACCATTGTAGTCACGCAATGATCATTCTGGAGGTATCATTTCATAATGACCTTGTAATCTGTTGTCTCAGGTAAATGCTGTTGATTTGGAGGTTGTTCTGGCACCTGGATATATTTTTATCCTCATTTTCCATTCCTTGGTATTGAACCATTCTCTGTTGAATCGGCAATTGTGGTTTCATCCCATTTCTTGCAGGGTGGATGAACATTGTGCTCATCTCCATGTTATTTTTGCCACCTTCTTTCATCGTGTGGTTTGTCACGATGTCCTGTGTGATAGAACTTTCCTGTTATGAGGTTGTAGTTTTTAGTAAACTCACCTTTGCGTTTGGGTGCGTGGTGTGCTGTCAGCAATGGAAAGATGCTACTTGGTTCCAGCATCGTGTGTGGCACTGTCATACTGGCTGGGAGTTGCAGTAATTGCTTTGTGGTCACAGTGTTGACCCCAACGGGGCGTCATTCTCCGACCCCCCGCCGGGTCGGAGAATGGCCGTTGGCCGCCGTGAATCCCGCCCCCGCCCCCGCCGAAGTCTCCGGTACCGGAGATTGGGCGGGGGCGGGAATCGGGCCGCGCCGGTTGGCGGGACCCCCCGTTCAATTCTCCGGCCCGGATGGGCCGAAGTCCCGCCCAGAAATTGCCTGTCCCGCCGGCGTAAATCAAACCTGGTATTTACTGGCGGGACCAGGCGGCGTGGGCGGGCTCCGGGGTCCTGGGGGGGGGGGCGCGGGGCGATCTGACCCCGGGAGATGCCCCCACGGTGGCCTGGCCCGCGATCGGGGCCCACCGATCCGCGGGCGGGCCTGTGTCGTGGGGGCACTCTTTCCCTTCCGCCTCCGCTACGGCCTCCACCATGGCGGAGGCGGAAGAGACTCTCCCCACTGCGCATGCGCGGGAAACCTTCAGCGGCCGCTGACGCTCCCGCGCATGCGCCGCATTTCCGCGCCAGCTGGCGGGGCAACAAACGCCATTTCCGCCAGCTGGCGGGGCGGAAATCCCTCCGGCGTCGGCCTAGCCCCTCAATGTTGGGGCTAGGCCGCCAAAGATGCGGCTCATTCCGCACCTTTGGGCCGCCGCGATGCCCGTCTGATTGGCGCCGTCTTTGGCGCCAGTCGTCGGACATCGCGCCGTTGGGGGAGAATTTCGCCCCAGATGTCTGAGCCGCATGTTGAGGCTCCTCCCGTTGTTCATTTAACTCTTGACAATCCTCTACTGGACGCGTCACGGTAACCATCTGAGTGGTTGGCTGATCTGACCAGTGAGGGTTCTCCGGCCCCTGTTAGGAAAATGAACAACCTGCTCTGCAAAGAGAGAAGACAACTCAGAGCTGAAGTCCCAGTCAGCATACACTTTCTTGTTTGAGCTCTGTAGTTCTGTTTAGCTTACAACTGTGGTTATTTTGACATCTTCTGCTGTTTTGGCGTGGTTCAGGTCTACTCAGGCATCTCTGCTGCAAAGAGAAAGGCATCTCTGCTGCATAGAGAAAAAGTGCATGGGGCACGATAGCACAGTGGTTAGCACTGCAGCCTCACAGCGCCAGGGACCTGGGTTCAATTCCGACCTTGGGTGAGTGTCTGTGCGGAGTTTGCACAATCTCCCTGTGTCTGCGTGGGTTTCCTTCAGGTGCTCCGGTTTCCTCCCACAGTCCAAAGATGTGTGGGTTAGTTGGATTGGCCCATCTAAATTGCCCCTTCGTGTCCAACAGTTAGGTTGGGTTACAGACTGGAATAGGGCGAGGAAGTGGACCTAGGTGCAATGCTCTTTCGGAGGGTCTGTGCTAATTCGATGGGCCAAATGGACTCCTTCTGCACTGTAGGGGTGCTATGATTCTTCTATGAAAAAGGATGGTTTTGAATGATGTACGTTGCCACCAATACCTTAGTTGTTCCAGAATCATGCCAATGACCAGAAGTCGTAGTCCTCCGCCCCATAAAGTGGTGTGTCTGCTGTTCGAAGTCAGGTTCCTTAGCCACAGTTCTTTGTCCATTAGTACCGTAACACTGGCTCCCATAACCAATTTAAAATTTGTGAAATGGCCATTAACTGAAATGTCCACATTCTAATATGAAAATCCTGGGTCTTTGACCTCAACAAAGAAGCATGTTTGTACCTCCTCGTGGTGTGCAGTCTTGATCCTGTGAATCCTATCTGCGTCTTCTGTGCATTGTAGATGATTTGGCCTTGCCAAAGTGTTCAATTCTATTGAATTGAAAACATTGGCCTGAAATTGCAGGACATTGATCTCCCCTTGGGATTGCTTTGTTCCACAGCACTGGCACACCCACTCTATTTGTCAGTTAGGGTATTGCTTCCCTTGGCCTGGAGTACCCCTGTTTCTGTGGTGTTTGACAAATTGGACTGTGGGGTTTACTTTGTACCACGCTTAACTTTAGGCACTTAAAATAAATCTGTGCTGCAAACAGAGTTCAGACTTCCTAACAATCTGTATATTTTTCTCAAAGGTTAGATTATCCTTCACTTGCAGCATGTCTGAGAGTGCATTTTCACGACTCCTACAACTATTCTGTCCCTGAGAACTTCAGAATTTAGGTCGCCATATTTGCAACCTTCAGCCATCGTGTACATTAATGAATGAGTCAACAAGTTCTCCAGGGTGCTCGACACACTTGTTAAACTTAGCCCTTTCAAGAATTATTTTGCTTCTTAGGATAAAATAAACACCGAATGATTTTCGTGCTTCTTCAAGGTTAGCTGCTATTTTGTTGACTCCTTGTCTAATAATAATATCATCTGCTATCAGTCCTACCGAGTAAAGCAATGTGTTAACTTGTGGAGCATCTGTCTTTTTAACCAAATCTAAAGCAAGTATGTATCTAAGGAATCTTTTGTCCCCAAAATCCCCAACTATGTGATTGATATTGGCCTTTAATAAGTCCGTTTAGACCTGAAAGAGTGGATTTCTGATTCATGGTTAAAAATGTTAACATGTAGGTTCAGCTTTAAGAGGTGGCTAAAATTCCAAATGGTGGTGCTGTTTGAAGACGGTCGGTTTGCCGCCATTTGTCAGTGTTAGCAGGCCCGAACACCAATGGCGCTCACGCTCAGCCTTGAAAACGGTTCAAACAAAAGCTGTTTGAATCGACTCACTGCAGGTTTCTGTTTCAGCACTATGCTTTAGGATCACAAACAAAGAAAAAAGACCAAAAAATAATAATAATAATCGCTTATTGTCACAAGTAGGCTTCAAATGAAGTTACTGTGAAAAGACCGTAGTCGCCACATTCCGGCGCCTGTTCGGGGCGGCTGCTACGGGAATTGAACCCGCGCTGCTGCCTTGTTCTGCATTACAAGCCAGCTATTTAGCACAGTGTGCTAAAAGTACAGCACAGGAACAGGCCCCTGGGCCCTCCAAGTCTAGCTCATTCCCCAATACCAAAACATATTGAATCTTGACCTCTGCTAGTCTTTAAAGCTAAACCCATAGTCACCATTCTTCCCAATTAGGTAATTAAATTTACTTTTGAGTTTTCAGAACAAGCTCAGGCACTGAGTCTGGAAGCTGGTTTTTACAATGGAATTTTTGAATGGCAATTTCTGACCACCGAACTATCCAAAATTCCTCAGGATTTTCTGTATCCTTGAAATTAAAAGTTTTACTCACCCCTTCTAGGTCTGCCCTTGAATTGAAGCTGGACTTCCAAAAGATCCTCTGGAGTCTTCTGCTGCAGAAAGGAATTTTAAATTTCTGCCTTCAGCTTCCGAACTTTTCTTTGGAGAATTTACCTGGTGATTTTCCTATGTGTCTGCCTCTCAAGCTTTTGTTCAGATCAGAATGTTTCTTCTAACTTTTTTTTTGTCTTTCAGATTTTCGTCTTCCTCGCATCTCTTATTTTTTCTGCATTTTTGACAGATTTTGAATTTACCCATTCATTTACCCTTCAATAACATAATTCATAGTGAAAGGTTAGTTTTTACTCTTACAGTGGTGACATGACACCCAACGCTACCTTCACGTGTAAAAATGTTTTGCTTTCATATTGTAGTGGGAACTTATGCAAATTATATGTGACACACTGGTTGAGTTGCCCACCTTAGATCTTGTCAACATGTTTTGGATGTTAAGCCCACTGCGGTGCAGCAGCAGGACTGCTGGTACAATCTTCTGGGAAGAATCCAATTAAGAGGGCACTTTGGTGATCACTATCCAATTAGGGAATAGTGGGTGAATTGATAAGGCAGGGCAGCAATAATTCAGCACTCACAATTGCAAGGGCCATCGACAACCTTCTCTGTCGCTGTAGCGAGACTACTGCTGAGGTGAATGGTGTGAGGGAGGGTGGGGGGATAAAATGGTTCGTGGAAATGACAGTCATTTCTTCACCACTAACACAGTTATCTGAGACATCAGTCTCCAGGACACAATCCTGTAATTACAATCCTCTGTCTACAGCTGACCTTGGGGGGAGATGGTGGTGTAGTGCTAATGTCTCCGGATTAGTGGGCCAGGCTAATGCTCAAGGGACATGGGTTCAAATTCCACCATGGCAGAACTTAAATTTAATTAATTAATATTTGATATAAACTAGTCTCAGTAATAATGGATTTGATTAGTATCAGCAGTAACACAAATTTGACAAAGCACAATAGGATGCGATATGCCGGGAACAGGTAGAAATCTGCCTAGCAACAGTAGTAGCCAGTATTCAAAAGGCCGGATGAGATAAATCTCTCCCAGTAACAAGATCAGAAGGCATTTGGATGAAATACGATGAGAATAGCTTATTAGGAGAAACAGTTTACCTGGGCAATTGGCGGGGTCAATGACATGTACACATGCCAATGTCTAGAGTAAAGGGAATTTGAAAGGGGCAGACAGCTAAGTACACAGATTGCACCATCAAAGTGGAACAAAGGTATAATGGCTAGGATCCTCAGAAGCAAGGGAAGCCAGCTGATACCTAGCAGCCTCAGAAGCATGTAAGCCAGTTTCCAACTAGCCGCCTGGAGGCCATGTTTTGCAATTAACAGCCTCTAGGTTTTAGAGTCAAGGAGTCCAGAAAGCCTTCAGAAAAGAGTTTAAATATCTTTGCTGGACCAGGCCAAGACGCTCCCCAGATTTGATTATTATCCATGTATTGTGTGGTAACTCTAAGCTGCTTTTAACTTATAGATTTGCTTAATTTAGATGTCGTTTGGGAAAAAGGTTAAGTCTTAAGGAGTTCAGGGATTATATGTATATTTTGGAACAATGGATATGTTCTCCATAGACTGTGTGTGCATTTGGTAAGTCATATACTTAATTGTCGCAGAGTAGAGTAGTCCAGTTCCCGTGTATTTGTCTTTCTTTCATTTCATAAATTCTCTTCAATAATTGTTACAAGATGACTGGGCTATTTATTCTCACTGGGGTTTCACTTGTCTCCTCACACCAAAACAAAAAACATTACACCCCCACGAACTGGTGTTCCAAGTTGGGATACCCTCGCAGATAACATCAGTGTGCTTCATAGAGACATCGAAATATAGAAAGTAGGAGCAGAAGGAGGCCATTCAGACCTTCGAGTCTGCTCCACCATTCATTATGATCATGGTTGATCATCCAACACAATAGCCTAATCCCTCTTCCCCCCCATAACACTCCCTAACTACTTCTTTGTCACCTGCTATATATTCCCCCCTTTCTAACTGTCTTCACCAATCTTTTTCTCTCACATACCTATAGAAACATTTACAGTCAGTTTCTCCATCCCGTCGCACCAGTTTTGGGGTATGGCACACCCCGCCAGCAGTGGGATCCTCCGTCCCGCCAGTCGGTCAATGGGGTTTCCCAGTATGGGCACCCCCATGCCGTCAGGAAATCCGCAGACGTGAGTGCGCTGCCAGCGAAATGGAGGATCATGCCGACGGAGAATCTGGCTTACAATATTTTGGCCTCAACTACTTCCTGTGGTGATGAATTCCACAGACTGAGGACTTCCTGGGGGAAGAAATTCCTCCTCATCTCACACTGTGCCTCCTGGTTCTGGCACACCCACCATCGGGAACACTGTTCCTGCATCTACCCTGTCTAGTCCTGTTAGAATTTTATCGGTGTCTATGAGATCCCTGATCATTGTTCTGAACTCCCACGAATACAATCCTAACTGATTCAATTTCTCCTCATACGGCAGTCCTGCCATCCCAGGAATCAGTCCGGTAAACCTTCGCTGCACTCCCTCCAGAGCAAGAACATCCTTCCTCAGAGAAGGACACCAAAAGTACACACAATATTCCAGGTGTGGCCCCACTAAGGCCCTGTATAATTGCAGAAAGACATCCCTCCATCGGTACTTGAATCCTCTCACAATGGAGGTCAACGTACCATTTACCTTCTTTACCGCCTGCTGCACCTGCATGTTTACCTTCAGCGACTGATGCACGAAGACACCCAGGTCTCGGTGCACATTCCCCTCTCCTAACGTATGGCCATTCAGATAATAGACTGCCTTTCCTTTTTGCTACCAAAGTGGTTAACCTCTCATTTCTCCAAATTATACTGCAGCTGCCATTCATTTGCCCACTCACTCAACTTGTCCAAATCACACTGAAGGATCTCTGCATCCTCCTCACAGCTCACCCTCACAACTCTCCCCCCAACTTGGTGTCATCTGCAAATCTGGAGATGTTACATTTTGTTCCCTCATCTAAATCATTAATATAGAACATAGAACATAGAACAATACAGCGCAGTACAGGCCCTTCGGCCCACGATGTTGCACCGAAACAAAAGCCATCTAACCTACACTATGCCATTATCATCCATATGTTTATCCAATAAACTTTTAAATGCCCTCAAAGTTGGCAAGTTCACTACTGTAGCAGGTAGGGCATTCCACGGCCTCACTACTCTTTGCGTAAAGAACCTACCTCTGACCTCTGTCCTATATCTATTACCCCTCAGTTTAAAGTTATGTCCCCTCGTGCCAGCCATTTCCATCCGCGGGAGAAGGCTCTCACTGTCCACCCTATCCAACCCCCTGATCATTTTGTATGCCTCTATTAAGTCTCCTCTTAACCTTCTTCTCTCCAATGAAAACAACCTCAAGTCCATCAGCCTTTCCTCATAAGATTTTCCCTCCATACCAGGCAACATCCTGGTAAATCTCCTCTGCACCCGCTCCAAAGCCTCCACGTCCTTCCTATAATGCGGTGACCAGAACTGTACGCAATACTCCAAATGCGGCCGTACCAGAGTTCTGTACAGCTGCAACATGACCTCCTGACTCCGGAACTCAATCCCTCTACCAATAAAGGCCAACACTCCATAGGCCTTCTTCACAACCCTATCAACCTGGGTGGCAACTTTCAGGGATCTATGTACATGGACACCTAGATCCCTCTGCTCATCCACACTTTCAAGAACTTTACCATTAGCCAAATATTCCGCATTCCTGTTATTCCTTCCAAAGTGAATCACCTCACACTTCTCTACATTAAACTCCATTTGCCACCTCTCAGCCCAGCTCTGCAGCTTATCTATATCCCTCTGTAATCTGCTACATCCTTCCACACTATCGACAACACCACCGACTTTAGTATCGTCTGCAAATTTACTCACCCACCCTCTCCGCCTTCCTCTAGGTCATTGATAAAAATGACAAACAGCAACGGCCCCAGAACAGATCCTTGTGGTACTCCACTTGTGACTGTACTCCATTCTGAACATTTCCCATCAACCACCACCCTCTGTCTTCTTTCAGCTAGCCAATTTCTGATCCACATCTCTAAATCACCCTCAATCCCCAGCCTCCGTATTTTCTGCAATAGCCTACCGTGGGGAACCTTATCAAACGCTTTGCTGAAATCCATATACACCACATCAACTGCTCTACCCTCATCTACCTGTTCAGTCACCTTCTCAAAGAACTCAATAAGGTTTGTGAGGCATGACCTACCCTTCACAAAGCCATGCTGACTATCCCTGATCATATTATTCCTATCTAGATGATTATAAATCTTGTCTCTCATAATCCCCTCCAAGACTTTACCCACTACAGACGTGAGGCTCACCGGTCTATAGTTGCCGGGGTTGTCTCTGCTCCCCTTTTTGAACAAAGGGAGCACATTTGCTGTCCTCCAGTCCTCTGGCACTATTCCTGTAGCCAATGATGACATAAAAATCAAAGCCAAAGGTCCAGCAATCTCTTCCCTGGCCTCCCAGAGAATCCTAGGATAAATCCCATCAGGTCCCGGGGACTTATCTATTTTCAGCCTGTCCAGAATTGCCAACACCTCTTCCCTACGTATCTCAATGCCATCTGTTCTATTAGCCTGGGGCTCAGCATTCTCCTCCACAACATTATCTTTTTCCTGAGTGAATACTGACGAAAAATATTCATTTAGTATCTCGCCTATCTCTTCAGACTCCACACACAATTTCCCATCCCTGTCCTTGACTGGTCCTACTCTTTCCCTAGTCATTCGCTTATTCCTGACATACCTATAGAAAGCTTTTGGGTTTTCCTTGATCCTTCCTGCCAAATACTTCTCATGTCCCCTCCTTGCTCGTCTAGCTCTCTCTTTAGATCCTTCCTCACTACCTTGTAACTATCCATCGCCCCAACTGAAACTTCACACCTCATCTTCACATAGGCCTCCTTCTTCCTCTTAACAAGAGATTCCACTTCCTTGGAATATATATTGTGATTAGCCTAACACCGATCCCTGTGTACCCCACTAGTCACTGCCTGCCAATTTGAAAAAGTCCCGTTAATTCCTACTCTTTGTTTCCTGTCTGCCAACCAGTTTTCTATCCATCTCATACACTATTTCTAATCCCATGCACTTTAATTTTTACACATTGATTTCTTATGCGGAACTTTGTCAAAAGCCTTCCGAAAGTCCAAATATACCGCATCCACTGACTCCCCTCGACAACTCTACTCGTTACATCCTCGAAGGATTTCAGTAGATTTATCAAGCATGATTTCCCCTTCATAAATCCATTCTAACTCTGTCCGATCCTTCCACTAATTTCTAAGTGCTCTGCTATAAAATCTTTGATAATGCATTCTAGAATTTTCCCCACGACTGACATCAGGCTGACTGGTCTATAATTCCCTGATTTCTTTCCACCTCATTTTTTAAATAGTGGAGTTACATTAGTTACCCTCCAATCTGCAGAAACTGTTCCAGAGTCTGTAGAATCCTGGACGATGACCACCCAATGCATTCATTATTTCTAGAGTCACTTCCTTAAGTACTCTGGGATGCAGATTATCAGGCCCTGGAGATTTATCAGAACTCAATTCCATCAATTTACCCAACACCATTTCTCGACTAATATTGATCTCCTTGACCTCCCTCTCACTAAACCCTGCATTCTCCGACATTTCTGGTATCTGATGTGTGTCCTCATTTGTGAAGATCGAATCAAATTATGTATTTAGTTGCTCAGCTATTTCTTTGTCACCTGTTATATATTCCCCCCTTTCTAACTGTCTTCACCAATCGTTTTCTTTCACATACCTATAGAAACATTTACAGTCAGTTTTATGTTCCCTGCAAGCTTACTCTCGCATTCTATTTTGCCCTTCTTAATAAATCCCTTAGTCCTTCTTTGTTGAATTCTAAACTGCTCCCAGTCCTCAGACCTGTTGTTTTTCTTGGCCAATTTTTATGCTTCTTCCTTGGATTGAATACTCTCCCAGATTTCCCTTGTAAACTATGGATTGGCCACCGTTCCCAATTTACTTTTGTTCCAGACAGGAATAAACAATTGTTGCAGTTCCCCCATATGTTCCTTCAATGTTTTCCATTGCCTATCCACTATCATCCCTTTCTGTAATGTTTGCTAATCTATCATAGCCAACATGCCTCATGCCTTCGTAGTTTCCTTTAAGATTCAGGACCTGAGTCTCAGAATCAATTACGGCACTCTCCACTTTGATGAAAAACTCTATCATATTATGGTCGCTCGGGGCAGCAGGGTGGCACAGTGGTAGCACTGCAGTCTCACGGTGCCAAGGTCCCAGGTTCGATCCCGGCTCTGGGTTACTGTCCGTGTGGAGTTTGCACATTCTCCACGTGTTTGCATGGGTTTCGCCCCCACAACCCAAAGACGTGAAGATGTGCAAGGTAGGTGTATTGAACACGTTAAATTGCCCCTTAATTGGAAAAAAAGTGAATTGGGTACTCTAAATTTATTTTAAAATTAATTTAAAAAAATATTATGGTCGCTCATCCCCAAGGGGTCTCGTGACACAAGTATTATTGATTGTTGTGGAAACCCATCTGCTTCACTGGAAATCGACTGTGCTTATTGACCTGGCCTATATGTGACCACAGACCAACAGGATTGCCCTCTGACATGGCCTAGCATGGTTTGCTGGTGGTTCTCAGTTCAAAGGCAATTATGGATGAGCAACAAATGCTGGCCTTGCCCAGTGATGCCCACATCACATAAAAACATTTTAAAACTTGCTGATTTGGCCCTTTAATGTGTTGACTGAATATACTTTTTGCGGAACTCTGACCTTCCGCTATATACTCACCTCCTATGAGTCGATGAGCTACAGCCGCTGCAGTGGGGGTGGGGGCCACGTGTGCTACCAGCAAAATTCCATTGCACTCAGAAATGCCCACTAATTGTTCAATAACAACCTCACTGGCTGTCCCAACATTGTCAGGCAGGTTGCCATCACAGGAACCCCCTCCAGTTAAAGCAACAGGAGGCAGGAACATGACAGCATTCCTAGTCAACATCATTTTTTCTAACTACACTTGCCCACACTAACCATTCCCTACACCCCTGCACAGCCCCAATGCAGTCTCCAAATCCACAAGATTATTCTCACATATATGTTTTTCCAGCCAATATTTCTCTGTATTGTCTTGCCTATATCTTGGGCGGGATTCTCCGGTCACCGACACCGAAATCACATTTGGCGATCGGACGGAGAATCAAAGTCGGGGGCGGCGCAGCTTTCGCGACGCGCCACCCCCTCCAAAGCGGCGTATTCTCGTTCCCCATATTGATGGCCTCAGGACGTTGCCTGAGGCCCGCCCCCCAATGCTCCACCCCCGAGTTCCCGACGGCATGGGTCTCTCATGGTCTCATCCATTGGGAACTCGGCGTGGTGGCTGCGGACTCAGTCGAGCACCACCACAGTCGGGGAAGGGCCAATCCGCGGGCAGGGGGGACTTTACCATGGTCTGGGGGCACTGTGGGGGGGGGTCAGGGGCGCTCGAACCGGCCAAATGAGGGGCACTATTTTGCAGTCCGAGTCCGCGGGCGACCGGCGCCATGTTCCCGCCGCTGCCGCTGCAGGCCACCGCCATGCGCATGTGCGGCCATGGACCCGGCAATTCTCCGAGCAGTATTGGCAGCTAGAGCTGGGTGCTCTACGCTGCCTTGATGCTAGCCCCCAGTCAAACGGAGGATTGGTGGCCGTTTTACTCCATTTTCTCTGTTGTAAAACGCCACTGTTCCTACGTCGGGGTGTTGCTAACTTTTGGTTGGTTCAATTGGCTCTGTTTTATAACCTTTGCTCTAGAGTCGCCAGGTATCATTATGATACTGCCACGAGGTTCAAGTTCAAGTAATGATCAAGAACTCAACACACCAATTAGTAAGATTCAAATCAAAGCACATTTATTTACACACAGTCAAATCTACTCATGCATAAACTCTACTTTCTAAGCTATTTCTATCACTAACAGACCAATACTTAGCTTCGGACTGGCCCACCAGGTCAGGGGAACAAATGGCCTTTCATCCAGGTTCTGAGTTTGCGGGATTTGAAAGCTGGTATGGACTAGTTGCTGGGAGCGCCTATCTCGTAGCGAGTGTTGACTTGAGACTTACGTTCTTTGGCAGCAGCTGGACAGGTCACTGTCAAGGGTTGGTTCGCGTTGCTGAGTGACCCTATCAAGAAGGACAATTTTAATTTGGGGCTTTACTTTATAGCCCGCAGGGGCTTCCCTCCTTTCGGGGCAGACCCAGTACCTGGTTTCAAGTGATCGGACTTTGTTCCAATCGCTTGGTTCGATTTCTCCAATACTGGAGTGGTTCCCAGATCGATGGGCGGTCTTTAGGTGTCCGTTAACCTCTTTTGTGTTGGCTACTGCTGGCGGCGAGAAGTCTGGCTTGGCCTTGTTTATCTCAAATGTTTTGATTGTTCCTGGGGATCGCTCATTAGTATGTAGATGGCCGCTACATTATTGTGCAGATGGTTGCTGGTATCGATGCTGTCTGGGCTTTTGCAGAGTTTAACACACAGTAAACTTGCACCTGCTAGTTTCTGCCTTCATTGGCTGAATTTCCCTTCAGCCTTTGCTGTTCTCCATTTTACATCGGGAATTGGCCAACCCAGGTGGCTACAAACCCTCCTTGTGATCCTAACGCAAAGCGTGAAGGATCACATAACTGCGTTGTTCTTCATTCCCTGATCTGGCGAGCACTCTTTTATGGCCTCTACACTGACCATAACTATGCAAAGAAATTGTAACTGACCATTCTAAGTGGCGCTATGTCAAATCAGGGACATGCATTACAAAATAAGAAAAACGGTACCTCTAACTGTCCTTAATAAACTACACTCACTCAAACATTCAATCATACTAACTTCCTAAACAATACACACAAAATCATAGCAGCATTATACGCATTTTTCCTGGCTTGGCAGTCAAGCTCAGGATTGTACAATCGCTCATGAAACATTTCTTTATTCACAAAAAAAAAGGGAACGCAAACGAATGTTCTTTATTATAGATCGTGGGGGTCGGGGGTCTGGTCATATCCGAAAATAGGGGATCTTATCCTATATACCGGGGTTCGAGCGCGGTAGGCTCTCCTTCTCCATTTCCTCATGCGGATAGTTTGCACGATGCTGCAGAGTATCGCCAATACCAGTAGGGATTCTATCAAGTAGGACAGGGAGTACCTGGTTATAAACCTGTCACACCAAGATGGTGTGCTGTCGCTTGTGACTGAGCTCTGGGTACTATGGGGAAGTGAATCATTAACGACTGGGGGGGGGTGGGATCAGGGGGTTCGCGTTTGCGCGCAACCAAATGCCCATTATGGTGATGAGCAACACGGAGGATGTCCTCATGGTTCTTGTTCTTATTCTCTCTTCTCTTCTCTGGCGCTTCTGAAGTTCTGTGGGATCAAGCATAGTGTCTGTCACTACCTTGTTTTAATATCTCGTATGATAGCATGTCTGTCCATTAGTGTCAATTACTCCCTTTATAATTGGTCACTATGTGTGACTCCCTCATTTTTCTTTTCCAAAAACCAAATTTCAGGACAAGACACACTTACAAATACTGAACCAGTGCGAGCCATCGCGCACGCTGTGCGATTTACCATCCAAATGTTTGAGGATGTAAATAGCAGAGGGTTGGCAACCTAAGGGTTACCTGAAACAAAACAAAACTTTTTGAACGGAAATTGCCGAAATGAGGTGCGTATGGGCCGCGACGGGTAAGATTTGGATGGAATCCCCGGGTAGGACGGTGACCAATGCCGTGTGTGCTCTGCCCGAGCAGAGCTGACCAGAGGGGTTCCTCAGGCAGGGCGGGTCCCAATGCCGTTTCTCCACTGCCTGAGCAACCGACAAGAACGGGCAAGAAATGTAGTCATCGTGGGGGGTTGCCATAGTGGTTCTACCTTCGAACCAGAAGGGCAGTTACCAACAGGGGTCTGGCAGGCTCTCAGAGGTTTCTGCTGATGAGCGTGCTGACAAGTTCTCAGAGGTTTCGGCCGAAAAATAAGGCGTGGTGCCATGGAAAAATTTCCGATTTCACAAACAACATTTAACAATAACACTAACAGACAACATAAAACATGCTGCAGGTTCCACCAGAAAGGACACCGTTTCTCCCAAGCGGTTCCTTTTTAAAACTTCATCTGGACACCTCAGTTATCAGTTGCGAACAGGGTCGCAAAGGGGTTCTCGTTTTGGGAGTCAGACTCAAAGTCGTAATCTTCTCCCGGATGCCAAACTCTCGAGTGTATCAGGGCGGATAGGGTTGCATGGTGTGATTTGGGATCCCTCTCGTCATTCCGGACGAGTCTGTATGAGTTATCTCGTGCCAAAAGGTGGTGTCTAGTTCTGTGGGGACGGAATCGGGGTCGTCACTGTAGGTCGGTGGTCGGTGGTGGGGTTTGTTTCGGCAAGTGATCATGATGGGATCACTCGAATCATAGTCAGATTCGCTGGGTGTGGGTCCTGTTGCATGGGGATAGTAGGGAGGCGTGCTGTGGCTATTGTCCGAGTCACAGTCGCTGTCGCTGCTGCTGCAGTCTGTGGGCGTTCCGGGGTGGAGTCTAGAGTTCGGGGGTGGAGTCGGGGTTGAGTCCGTGGCTGGGCTGGACGTGTTGGCAGAGGGTAGGGTTACGTTGGCTGTGGGCGGGGCGTGGTCTGCTGCGTCGAGCATGACGTGGTGTGTGTGGTTAGACTGTGTTCCATATGCCTTCAGCTGGTTGACATGGAACCACGCAGTCTTTCCATTGGGGTACTTTATTTTGTAGACGGAAGGGCTTACTTTGTCCGCAATGGAGTACGGACCCGAATATTTAGGTGACAGGAATGTGCTGGGGTATATGGAGAGCATGACTTGCTGTCCTACACTGAACTCAGTCGCATACACTGTCTTATCGAAACAGGCCTTGGTCTGTTTCTTTCTTGTGCCCAATTTTGCTGCGGCTGCTAGCTGAGCCGTTTTAACATTCTCCACTAATTGTTCTACTGCTTTCTTGTGTGTGAGGGCCGTCACTTCGGGGCTGGTCAAATCTAATCCTAATAAAAATTCTGTGCCTTTCAAGGGGCGTCCGGTCATGAGGGTGTGTGGGGTGTAACCTGTAGATGTTGAAACAGTATTTCTCAAAAATATCAGCGCAAAAGGGAGGACTGAATCCCAAGTGGTGTTGTTTTGCTGGACCATTTTTCTGAGGGTGGATTTTAGGGTCCGATTCATTACCAATTTTTGGGTAATGCCAAATATCGTGAGGACGTTCTTCATGACACGTTCCATAAAATGGGAACCTTGGTCGGATTCAATGCTGCGGGGGAGTCCCCATCTCGTAAAGATGTGGTAGATTAAAATCTTCGCTGTGATCTTTGCCGTGTTCGTTCTGGATGGGAATGCTTCCACCCATATTGTAAACGTGTCTATCACCACAAGTACATACTTGTAACCATTCCTGCAAGGGTGCATTGGTCCAATATAATCGATCTGGAGGTTAGTCCAGGCGCCATTAACGGGTCGGGTGTGACTGAGTTGAGCTTTCTTGGCATATCTGTCAGGATTGTTCTGGGCACAGATAAGGCAATTCTCAACGCAGTGGGTTACATCTTCTTTTAAACTCGGCCACCAACAGAGCTGCCTGAGGTGGGCTGTCGTGGGATCAATTCCCTGATGTCCATGACTGTCATGGAACAAAAAAATCAGTTGATTCCTGTCCTGTTCAGGAACCACATAAAGGGTGTCTTTTAACACCACACCGTCATGTGTGGTCAGTGCATTTTTAAATCTCTCGTAGGGTGCTGGATAGTTTCCTTTTAAAATCTCCCTGAGATTGCTATCCTGCTTCTGGGCCTGCACTGAATCCTCGATATTAGTCTGCGAGACCTGAACTGCATTCACTGGTGCGCTCTCGGGGGGTGTCCAAAAATATCCGTGCCTGAAACCTGCTTTGCCAGTGCGTCGGCTTTTACATTTCCAGGGGGGGAGGAACGGTGGTGACTTCGAGCTTTAACTATTCCAACAGTCCTGTTCTGTGCTCTCTCTAAAATGTGATGGAGCAATGGGGCTGAGGGGAGGGGTTTTCCGTCTGCGGGAACAAATCCTCTTGCTTTCCACAGGGGTAGGAATTCCGTAAGGCTATTGCAGACATAGAGGCTGTCCGAATATATGTCTGCTGGGCTGGGGAAGGAATCTGGGTGTTACGCTATGTATACGATGGCCGCAAGTTCTGCTGCCTGCGCGCCTAAGTGTCCTGAAAGTTTTATTGCTATTTCTTCTAGGGCGCGTCCCTGCACGTCCTCGACGTAAATGCCGCATCCTGTTATGCGCTTCCCTTCTAATACTGTAGAAGATCCATCCACATATATCCTAATGGGTTTGCACATGTCTGTGTGCTTGGGGCTCTGGGTTGAACTACCTATCGTTCTGGGGGGTGTTTCCGCAATAAAGGGGCCTGTGTTGTGGTGTGGAGAGATGATTTCACATTCATGGGGGGTTCCGGGGTACTGGAGGTTATCGGCTAAAAAAGTGTGGGTCTTTGTCCTTTTAACAGTGATGTCCCGTCCCTGCAAAAGAAGGGTCCATCTGTCTGCTCTTATCTGACTAACTGTACCGTCCTTGAGTCGTCCGTCCAGTAAAAGTTGGGTGGGGGGGTGTTCTGTGAGGATTGTGATGGGGTTTAGTCCGGTTATGCAAGAAAAATACTGAACTGCCCAAAAAACTGCGAGCAGGGTGCCTTTCAAAGGCTGAAAATCTCTGCTCCACAGCATCTAGAACTCTGGAGGTGTAAGCTACGGGCCTTAACTGTTCGTGCCGTTCCTGGAGGAGCACGGCCAAAAGGGTGCGGTCTGTGTTTGCTACCTCGATCGCATAGAGGGAAAGCGGGTCTGGAACTTAGAGTGCGGTGGCTGCTATGAGTGCTTTTTTCAACGAGTCCACAGCATCCGTATGCTGCGGAAGCCATTCCCAGGGGACTCCTTTCTTTAGGAGGTCTGAGAGGGGTGCTGCCTTACTGGCGAAACCGTCAATGTGGTTTCGGCAGTAGCCAACCAGTTCTAAAAATGACCGGAGGGCTGAAACGTTCTGGGGAAGGGGCAATTTAGCAACTGAGTCAATCCTTTTATGCTCGGTCTCGCGTTTACCATGTGTGATAATTGTACCCAAATATATCACCTTGTTTTCCAAAATCTGGGCCTTTTTGGGGTTGACTTTACAACCAATTGCTTGTAGGAGTTCCAGGAGTTCGGACAGAAGCTCGATGTGGTCTTCCTTGGTGTCTGTCTGCAGTAGTAGGTCGTCTACGTACTGGACCAGACATTCGGGGCGAGAACATTTGGCTAAACCATTTGCCAGCTGTCGGTGGAAAATGGAGGGGGAGTTGTGGAATCCTTGTGGAAGGCATGTCCACGTGTACTGCTGATTTGTAAAGGTGAAGGCAAATTTGTACTGGCACGCCTTTGCCCATGGAATGAACCAGAATCCATTACTGATATCCAAAACCGTAAAGTATTGGGAATTGAGTCCCTGTTTGAGCATGGTCTTGGGACTTGTGGCTACCGTGGGGTGCGGGGGTGATTTTGTTGAGTTCCCGGTAATCGATGGTCAGTCGCCATGATCCATCGGGCTTTCTCACTGTCCAAATCGGGACATTATTAGTGGAGGCTACTGATCTAAGTACGCCCTGCTCTAATAAGCTGTCAATAACTTTTGCTATTTCTCCCTCTGCCTCTTGGGGAAATCTGTATTGCTTTTGGGGTCTCGGGTCAGGTTCTGTGATTTGTACTGGACCAGTCATTCGGACACAGTCGTGTTTGTGGGTTGCGAATGCTGTCCTGTTCTTTTGTAAAACTCCCCTAACCTGCTTGTCCGTGCTAATCGTGGTTGTGTCAAACCAAAATTTGCCTACTGCTTTAATTTTGTTTGCATATTCTCCTATGGGGAGCGTTGCGGGGGCTCTTGCGGATTTTGCCATTTTCCAGACACATTGGTTGACTGGATCAAAGGATAAGTTGTGGGAATTCATAAAGTCAATTCCCAAAATGTGTTCTGCTGTTGGAGGAATTGATTGTGGTGCGGGACCCTCCTGTGTCCCAGAGAAACCCGATGGGCTGTCCCTGTATCTTTGCTGCAACTGCTGGTCGGCCGGACCTATCCCAGAGGGTGTCGCAGACCCAACTGGGGGAGCCCGAATACCGTCAGTCCATTCCGGTCAGGTCCGTCTGATCTGAACGGGTGCTAACGCTATGTATAGGCTTCTGTCTTATTCTTATTCAGGGTGCCTGCCGGCTGGGCTCTCTGTGGCATTCGTGGGGCATTGCATTCTCTTGCAAGGTGTCCTAACTGTCCACAGTTGTAACACTCCTGTGACTTTTGTGGGGGGCTGTTCTTGCCTTCATTTACCCATGCGGGGTTCTGGTGTGCCTTAACTGCGTGTATGTCTGCTTCTGCCTGCTGTTCGGCTGGATTTTTAATCGTGGGTTTGTTTTGAACAGACTGCTCCCAGGTGCGGGACAATCTTTTTACAACCCATTTCTCATTATGAGCCTCCTCTGAGGGATCATAATTGGCGCAAGCATTTTGTCCTGTTTCTGTGGCATGGGAGATAAGGGTGCGGGTCCATTTGGCCATGTTGTCTGGGGACAAATGGACGCGGTCTAAGTCTCCGAAAACTGCTGCAAAATGGATCCACAGGCATCCAGCAAATGCTGTGGCGTGCTCAGTTTTCTTTTGCCTGCACTTATTGAGGCCACCTACGGGGTCACCCCTGTTATACCCAATCGCGTCCAGGATCGTGGTATGCATTTCTGCAAGGGTGCCTCCTCCTACGTTCTGTGGATCGGGAAGGGCTGCAACGACCGAAGGGTCTGGACTCAAAACTGTGAGCGTTACATGCTCTCGCTCGTCCAGGCCGTACATGGTAGCCTGCTGTTTTACTCTGGCAAAGAAGTGGTGGGGGTCTGAGGTGGGGAGGAACGGTTTGATTTTATCACATGCGTCCCGTAATTGGGTCACTGTTAAGGAGGTGGTGCACAGAAATTCCGTTTTGTGCGTTGGGTGGTGACTGAGTTCATTGGAGCCTGGACTATCTGCTCTGTGGGGGGTTGGGGCGCTTTTCTCTTCTGGGACTTTTTCTACGCACATGTTCCTTGAACATATCTCTGCGCTGTCTCACTCAATTCTTCCCAATCAGGGCCGTCTTCCTCGTCTAACTGTGATCCAAAGGTTTCCTGGAATCCTTTTTGAACTGAAAGCAGAGATTGCAGTTCTGCAATCTACTTCCGGCACTTTTCGTGGTCTAATGAGCTTTGTCTTTGCTCCGTGGTGGCAGCATGGCGTGCTCTTAACGCTGCCTTCAGGTCGCTACACTGCCTCTGCAATGCCTCCACCTGCTCCTCGGTTTCCTCTCGTACCAGGACTACACGTTGCGTGTCCTGATAGGCCTTTTCGTTCTGGGATTGGAAGCTGCTTAAGTGCGCCAGACAAGACTGGTGGGCCCACTTGGCATCATCCACCTCTCCGTCTTTTGCTGCCAACTTCCTCCTTAACTCTACGTTCTCTCTTTCTACCTCACTGACATCGACCTTGCTCATTCGATGTATGCCTTCTATCTCTTTCCGGAGAGTCCTAACGACCTCCTCTGTGCCTCACAATTGTGCCAAACAGGACACGATTGCCATCGGCTTGCGAGCTTTTCCTAAGCTCTTCTTGTGAATCTCGCTCAGGTTCTCCCACCAAGTATGTCCTATACTCCTGGGACCTGTTTCCTCGTTGTTACAGAATTCGCATCAAAGGGACCATCCTTTCCCTTAGAGATACTTTCTGATTTCCTCTTCCCAAATGGGACACTGTCCTACTCTACTGCTGCTGGTCGCTGCGACCACAAATTCTTCTGGGTTCATGAGGCGTTGCATTGCCTGCATTGCCACCTTTCCCATCTGAATGCTTGCTTAAATTTGGAACGAGGGGGACTAAGGTGGTGCTGTAATTACGGGTACGGCTTTCGCTATTTTCCGAAATACAAACTCCCGACAGTTTTGTCGCAACAAAAATCTATCAGTATTACCTTATCGCCCTGTTAGTTACGCATGCATTTAACACATTCCGAATTATGAGGATTGATCAGAACTGCTTGAACGGTTTTTCTGTTCCCAATTGGATTTCTAATTCAAATTTTTGGGTTCTCCCGGAGTGGTTAAGCCACTTCTAGATCGGGTCCCGTCAGATGTCGCCAGTAATATGTTGCTAACGTTTGGTTGGTTCAATTGGCTTTGTTTTATAACCTTTGCTCTAGAGTCGCCAGGTATCTTTATGATACCGCCACAAGGTTCAAGTTCAAGTAATGATCAATAACTCAGTATACCAATTGGTAAGATTCAAATCAAAGCACATTTATTTACACACAGTCAAATCTACTCATGCATGAACTCTACTTTCTAAGCTATTTCTATCACTAACAGGCCAATACTTAGCTTCGGACTGGCCCACCAGGTCAGGGGAACAAATGGCCTTTCGTTCAGGTCCTGAGTCTGCGGGATTCAAAGCTGGTATGGACTGGTAGCTAGGAGCGCCTATCTCGTAGCGAGCGTTGACTTGAGACTTACGTTCTTTTGGCAGCAGCTGGACAGGTCACTGTCAAGGGTTGGTTCGCGTTGCTGAATGACCCTGTCAAGAAGGACGATTTGAACTTGGGGCTTTACTTTATAGTCCCCAGGGGCTTCCCGCCTTTCGGGGCGGACCCCGTACCTGGATTCAAGCGATTGGACTTCGTTCCAATCGCTTGGTTCGATTTATCCAATAGTGGAGCGGTTCCCGGATGATGGGTGGTCTTTAGGTGTCCGTTAACCTCTTTGTGTTGGCTCCTGCTGGCGCCAAGGAGTCTGGCTTGGCCTTGTTTATCTCAAATGTTTCGATTGTTCCCGGGGATCGCTCATTAGTATGTAGATGGCCGCTACATTATTGTGCAGATGGTTGCTGGTATCGATGCTGTCTGGGCTTTTGCAGAGTTTAATACACAGTAAACTTGCACCTGCTAGTTTCTGCCTGCATTGGCTGAATTTCCCTTCAGCCTTTGCTGTTCTCCATTTTACATTGTGAATTGGCCAATCCAGGTGGCTACAGGGGTGGGGACATGGCATCAGAAACAGAGAATACAGCCCCTTATCTCTCCATACTGCTCTTAAACCTCTCCTAATGGGAACTGACAGTTTGGGTTGCCGGTATTATTTTCTGCATGTGATATTATAAGTCTCCTGGCCATTGGCTTTTCATTATTGCCTCAAACTAATCACTCAAAGCTTAAAGGTCATTGATGAAAGCATCCTCTAAGGATTCATTGTCAGTGAACTTGGCGTAGGATCCTTCTTAGAAAGGGAGGAGAAGAATCATGATTTGTTCCTAATGGGTTTTTAGTTAACACACTTGGACAGAGGGCATACATTCTAAGTAGAAATGATTATTACTCCTGGCTTCTGACAGGGGAACAGAAGCAGATGTTCTTCGTGCCATCATTCACTGCTTTGTGTTGAATCCTTCTCAGACATTAGCAGTGGATAACATTGGTCTTCTTCTTGGCACTTATCATCTGTCTCAGGTCGTCAAGACAATTCTCAATGCCTCCATGTGACTATAATGCTCATCCAGCATCCTCTGTTCTTGAGCAGGGCCCCTGAGATTCTAATCAACAGATTCAGGAGACAGCCTCTGACTACACTGGCCACCATTTCCCACTTTCATCTTCGACTCCTCTGGAACTATGAGGATAATGAATGAAAGAATATGACACATAATATGATGAATGTAGGAAATTGTTATATGTTATATTTTGTGTAGTAATGTTATTAAAAACCCTGGGTTCAAATACATTTGGTAGTATGTCTGTGAGAGCTGTGATTAAAGAGTCGTAAAGGTGTGGTATTCATTGATTTTAACCATTTACTTCTTCATAGCGAGATGGCTGATGGAATATTGTTTACTGAAAGGCGATTCCCTGGGGTGTAGGTAATTAATGTGGGATGGTGTTTAGTCCTAGCTAAGCAGGTCAGGGTACATCTTCAAGTGATATAGAGGATGTAATTAATGGGATGAGCCAGGTCTGTCTGTAATATTTTACGGTTTTGCCATTGGATTTGAGTCTGACAAGACAGAAGGACTTTCAGGTTGTTCCTGAAAGGGTCTCTCTCCAAAGGTATGCTCAGAAAACAACCAGTAACCCTGATTGCTTACTTTGGTTATGAGTGGATTTTGAACTGCATTGATTGGGTTGTTTAGTTGGACTGTATATAGTTGCAGATGTAGATAGTGAGTTCAAGTATTGCCTTTTATTTAAGAACTGTCTAAGAACTGTGAATTGTAAAGCTATTTCTTTGATGTTGGTGTGGTCAATTCTGCGTTTAAATTCAAGTTTGTTTTAACATAAAAGAAACCTATTGGTCAGAGTCATCACTCCTGGGGTGAAGTATCCTTTCCTCACAGTTTCACAAATCGACAATTGTTTGGGGTTTCTCGTCCAGTATCCTAACAAAAATTGGGGTCTGGTTCAGTATCCGAACAATAGAGGCTGCAAGGAAGGATGAGGGAGAACAGGTAGCTTACCTTCACTGTTCTGATGAGTTCGCTCACCCTTTCCCTGTGCAGCATAGGAGTACTGAAGTTTAATGAGGTGGCATTCGCTGCCACGGTCATCTCCCTCCACAACATGTACACCACATTCCTGCTAGTCCATAATCCCTGATCCAGGCGATAAATAATCCATGTTCATAAAGACAAACACAGCAACAGTGGTTTGAATAATAATATTGTATAATATGAGAAAAGACAAACAGTAATTGGTAATTGGCACAAAGGACAATTGGCAACTGAGTTGTTGAGATGAAGGCATGATATTATTGGCTAAGAATGAATGAACTGGGGGAAGGGGTGATAGTAAATGATAAAGTATGTGTTGTTTTCCCCTGAGACGTCATCAGCCAAGGATTAATGATTGTTACTGAGCCGCTCCAACATTGTTTTATTACAAGTTTCTAATATAATATTGTTGCCTTATGATTGTTTAGTTATGACTGGGTCACATCATCATTTAGTCGCACAAGTGGATATATTAATTATCTTTGCTGAAAGGAGCAAAATATTATCATCGTCAAAATGACCCAATTTTGTTTATTAACCTTCATCCTAATAAGTATTTGATGTTGCAAGTGGATAATAATGATTATGAATTTCTTATTTTTGACATAAGCTGATGTATTCAATTCTTGAAACTTGTGCTATCTCAGTGTAAAGCAGTGAATGAAAACGCATGTGTGTATTTTCTTTGCCAACTGTACCTCATATCTCTCTTTTGCAAACACGAAGCCATACTCATCACAATTGTCGTTGTTATGCTGTGTAAGAGGATCAAAAATCAAATCTACAGATACCTAAAATCAACAGTTATTAGAAAGTGGATAATAGAAGCAATGACAATCGTATCTACTGAGTAGATCAGAATGCCAAAGACTAGAGCCCTTAGTTTTGTTCTTTTGCTAATGACTTTGTTACTTTCGGAGAAGTGAAATCCAAAAACCATCAGGCTCTTTTGACGAGATTGTAGCTCTAATAATACAGTAGACACCTCTTAATGGGAACACCCTGTGGTGAGCAAAATATTCCTTTTAACTGTTAATACTTATTATGAAATCACTAATAAAAGCATGTGTCATAGACCAGACCAGCACAAACATAACCTGTGAATGCCCAGGAACTAATGCTATTCAACAATTTCTGACAACAGAGCATGTATTAACTGGCCCATTGACCTCATTATAACTAGGCCTATTGAACAGAAACAGGAGACGATTATGCAACCACAACTCAAACAAGCTGTGAACAATATTTCATGAAATAGTCGAAAATCAACTTTGTTGCTTTTGTACATAAATCATCATTGACAAATACTCAGCAAAATATTCCATAGTTTATATGCTGACTAAAAATTATACTTTTTAAACAGTTTCAACTGTTCCATTAAACTAGAAAATATTGAGAAATGCCAAAGAACATACTGTTGCCTAAAAATATGTTGCCACCAACTGTGTGGTCATCAGCTGGTCAGAGTGAAATATATTTAATATTTAAAAGGTTATAAATGGAGATAAATGTTGAGAGAAACAATTCTGATTTGGTATACTGATAGTCAGATTGGAGAATGTTTGGACCCAAATATCAGTGCTGGATTCACTTTTGTTGAAGATATAAAGGGTGTTTACATTCGTGCGTCAAGAGTGCAATATTAAGGGCAGCACAGTGGTGCAGTGGTTAGCACTGCTGCCTCACGGTGCCAAGGACCCAGGTTCATACCCGGCTCGGGTCACTATCCGTGTGGAGTTCGGGTGCTTTTCCCGTGTCACCTCCTCGGCTCCCCACAGAAGTCCTTCCGCCAGGTTCACGTTTTTCAAAAGGAGTAATAATCGGCGCCAGTGTGATCACTTGATGGGGAGGCCGATGAATCACGGGAGGTCGTTGGATATGGGGGTCACTCCCATTAATTGTGTGGAAATAGGGCTTAAATGGTGATAATTGGTTCTCACCACGATACGGCGAGATTTTGCCTACGGGAGCGGGCTTGTTGCATCACAAACTGTTTGGCGCCTGCCGCAATTCTCGTTTTCGGCCTCTTGTGCGAGCGAGAATGCAGCGGGGCTGGAGAATCACGCCCTACATCTGTGCTACTCATTATTAGCTGCACATGAATTCACTGCATGAGGAATTCCCCTGCTGGCATTACTTACACGGCCAGCCTTCCAGCTTACAGGTGAAGAGGTTTTGACTTACTTCTACGTTTGCAAAGTTTGTGGATGTAATGTAGAGTATTTTTCAAGTGTTATGGTGAGTTACTAGATTTGGCAGGGACTAGTTGTAGCTACATTGCTTACCACTGCACCACTGTGCTGCACTTAATATTGCACTCTTGACTGATGAATGTAAACACCCTTTATATCTTGAACAAAAGTGAATCTTCACATCTTCACAGTGAGAGCCAGAGAGTTATGTGCCCTGCCACAGAAAGGCTGCAATGGTTTTAGGAGCTGTAGTTGCAGTGTCTCAGGGTCTGCAACACCAAATGAAAGTGGAGCAGAGATTCCAGAGGGGGGAAGCTCTGCAAGTAGTGAGGAGGAAGAGGAGGAAGAGGCAAATCACAAAAGCCCCTATCCAGCAAAGATTATCAGGAAGCAATTCCCTTAATTCCAACCACCTCAGCCAGGATCAATTTACCAAGCAGGTGGTCACAGAACTGTGCTGCCTCCTTCAACAGGACCTACAGCCCCCCCCCCCCCTCCCCCCCACCCCCCAGCAGGGCATGGACAGTGCTGCAAGTGGTTAACAAGGTCACTATCACTCAAAGTCTACATGACTGGATCCTTCTCGCTGGAAGCAGGCGACATTGCCAATGTACCTCAGTAAATTATTCATGCCTGTATCGAAGAGTGGCAGAGGTCTTGAATGCAAGGAGAGCAGAGTTCATTAATTTCTCTTTCAGCAAAGGGAAGCAGGGTGAACTTGCACATTGAGTAGGATAATGGGATTTCCAATGATGCAGGGAGCCATTAACAGTGCCGGCAAGGCCCTTCGGCCCATCAAGTATGCACCGCTGAACGAAAGGCACCTTATCTGCCTAGCTAATCCCATTTACCAGCACTTGGCCCATAGCCTCGAATGTTAAGACGTGCCAAGTGCTCATCCAAGTACTTTTTAAAGGATGTGAGGATACCCGCTTCTACCACCTTCCCAGGCAGTGCGTTCCAGACAACCCTCTGGGTAAAATAGATTTTCCTCAAAACCCCCCTGACCCTCCCGTCCCTTACCTTGAACTGTGTCCCCTCAACTAAATGGAACAGTTGTTCCCTATCAACCCTGTCCATGTCCCTCAAAATCTTGGTTGCCCCTCAATCTTCTCTGCTCTGGCGAAAACAACCCAAGCCTATCTAACCTCTCTTCATACCTTAATGTTCTATCCCAGGCAACGGGAAATGCCTCTGTACCCGCTCCAGTGCAATCACATCCTTCCTATAATGGGGCGACCAGAACTGCACATAGTACTCCAGCTGTGGCCTCACCAATGTTCTGTAGAACTCCAACATGACTTGTTTTTGTAATCGATGCCACGATTGATAAAGGCAAGTTTACCAAATGCCTTTTTCGCCACCCTATTAATCTGCCCTTCTGCCTTCAGAGATCTATTTACAAACACGCCAAGGTCTCTTTGTTCCTCAGGACTTTCCAGTGTGGTGCCATTTATTGAATATTTCCTTGTCAAATTGCTCCTTCCAAAGAGTAACACCTCACACTTTCCAGGATTAAATTCCATCTGCCACTTTTCTGCCCATCCCATCTATATCTTCCTGTCACCCTCAGGCAGCCTATCTTTGTGACATAAACAAACTTACTGATTTAACCCCCCACATAGCCATCTAAATCGATATAAATGATGTAAAATAGGGGACCCAGCACAGATCTCTGTGGTGGGCCACAGGACACTGGCTTCCTGTCACTAAAGCAGCTGTCTGTCATCACCCTCTGTTTCCTACAGCTCAGCCAGATTGGAATCCACCTTTTCAAGTTCCCCTGTATCCCATGTGCATTTGCCATCTTTATAAATCTCCCTTATCAAATGCTTTGCTGAAATCCATGTAAACTACATCAACTGAACTACCCTAACTATACACTTTTTTTTTTAGTCACGTGCTCAAAAATTCAATCAAATTTGTTAAGCATGACCTCCCTCTGACAAAGCCATGATGACTATCCCTGCCCCTACAAGTGGAGATAGATTCTCTCCTTCAGAATTTTCTCCATTAATTTCCCCACCACTGACATGAGACTTACTGGTCAGTAGTTCCTTGGCTTATTCCTACAGCCTTTCTTAAACAGTGGGACCACATTCGCAGTTCTCCAGTCCCCTGGAACCTCTCCCGTGCCCATAGAAGAATTAAAAATTTGGATCAGGGCCCTTGCAACCTCCTCCCTCGCCTCCCACAGCAACCAGGGACAAAAGTCATCCGGACCTGGAGATTTGTCCACTTTTAAGCTGCCAACATCTCCAATACCTTTCCCCCCCCCATGACAATTTGCTCAATAACCTCACAGTCTCTCGCCCCAAGTTCCATATCTGCCTTCTCATTCTCTTGGGTGAAGACAGATGTGAAATATTCATTTAACACCCTTCCAATGTCCTCTGGCTCCACCCACAGATCCCCCACTTGGTCACGAATGGGTCCTACTTTTTCCCCGTGTTATCCTCTTCCCATTGATATACTTGTAGAATATCTTGGGATTTTTCCCTGCTTTTACCAGCCAGAGCTTTCTCATGTCCCCTCTTTGCTCTCCTAATTGTTTTCTTAAGCTCCAACCTGCATTTTCTGTATTCCACTAATGCCTTTGTTGATTTGCTCCCTTTGTACTTAATAAAAGCCTTTCTCTTCCTTCTCATTGTATCCTGACTTTCTCTGGTTAGCCATGTTTCTCTGGGCTTCTTACTCCTTTCTATTAACCTCGAGGGAATATGTTGGGTCGGTACCCTCCCCATTTCCTCTTTGAACAACCCCACTGCTCTTCTGTAGATCTCCCCACCAGTAACTCTTTCCAGTCTACCTTGGCCAGATGCTGCCTTATTTTATTAAAGTTTGCCCTCCCTCAATCCAATACCTTTTTCTGCAATTTGGCTATTTCCTTGTCCATAACAAACTTAAATTGCACCATGTTGTGGTCGCTATCACCAAACTGCTCCCCCACCATCACATCAACCACCTGTCTGGCTTCATTCCCCAGAATTAGGTCCAGCAGCACTGCACCATCCCTTGTTGGACCCTCCATATGTTGAGCTAAAAAGTTCTCTTGTATACATTTTACAAACTCCATCTAAGCCCTTCACACAATGACTATTCCAGTTAATGTTGGGACAGTTGAAATCACCCACTATAATTACCCTATTATTATTTTTACACATTTCTGCAAATTGCGCACATATTTGCTCCTCAATTTCCCACTGACCATCTGGGAGTCGATAATAAACACCTAGCAATGTGGCTGCCCCTTTTTAATTCCTAAGATCTACCCACAAAACCTCATTCAACGCCACCCCCTAGATCTCATCTCTCCTTACTGCAGTAATTGACTCCTTAACTAATAATGCAATGCCTCCCCCTCTTTTGCCCTCTCCCCTGTCCCTCCTGAAGATTCTGTATCCCGGCATCTTAAGCTGCGAATCCTGCCCCTCCCTGAACCACGTCTCCGTGATGACTACATCATAATTCCACGTGCCCTTAACTCATCCGTTTTATCTGTGGAGATTCTGGTGTATGATGTTGGCATCATTAGTGATTAGTGTCCAAGGTGCCTCACAGTTGGTGACGGCCATGGCTGTGGGTCTCGCCAGAATGTCCGACTCACTGGGGGACCTGACCCAGTACCACTCTGACCTTGATGAGTTTCTGCAGGACATGTCCCGGTCTCAGATGAGAATGGCAGAGCCAGGTAATGCAGGGGCAGCCAGAGCTCGAACCAGCTGCCCCTCTGCCCCAAGGTGAACCCCAGGGTCCTGTGGGCACTGAGCGGGAGGAGTGCTGCCGGGTGCCAACCCGGACCCATCCCATGGTGTGGCGACGGTGGCCACAAGCTCCCCCGAGCTCCTCTGATGAGGCCACGTCTCAGAGCCAGCACATGGGACAGGGCGAAATGGCTTTGCATGTGCCACCGACAAGTGAGCCGCGGCCCTTCAAGGGGCCTCTGGGCCCCAGAGGACACCCATCAGGGGTATCGAAGGCCACGGGACGTGGCAAGCAGCTGGCTGCCTCCACCTCAGATGTGCATCCTGGGGACACACCTAGACGTTGTGGTAGATGTAGGAAGGCCAAGCACATTGAGGACACCGGGGAGGTGTGGGTGAGGGAGCAGCACCATCAGGAGAGTGGGGAATTGTAAAACATAATAAATACCTTTGTGCACAACCAGTATGATGCCTCTGTCACTTCCTCTGCAACGTGCGCCGACCTCCAAACCCATCTCTCCAGGCATCTCCCCCTCCCCGTGGCACTCACCCACTCCCCGGAGCTGTGTTCCATCACCTAAGTGTTTGGATGTTGGCTGCTGCGTGTGTGGTGTTGCCTCCCAAGTGTTCAAACACAGTGTCCAGGTGTGATTATGTGATTGGGATGCTAGACAATGACTCCCACATGTTACATGGCCCGCCCACCCATGTGAAACCACTTGGGTTGTGTGAAGTGGTCACTTAACCACGATTGCCAATTCTCTATTAACAATAGGCCTCAGCCATCAGCCACATGGACAGAGGCCTCAGCAGCCTGTGAGGATAATGGGTAGTCAGTGGGGCAGACAGACAGGGGCTAGGGTTGCCCCGGAATGGACTGCGTTCCGATCACTTGGATCGATTTCTCCAATACTGGAGTTGTTCCCTGATCGCTGGGCAGTCCCTAAATGTCCGTTGGCCTTCCTTTGTCTTTGCTCCTGCTGGTGCTGAGGAATCTGGCTTGGCTTTATTCACCTTAACTGTTGCAATTGTGCCTTGGAATTGCTCATTACTATGCAGATGGCTGCTGGTTTCAGTGCTGTCTGGTTTCTTACAGGTTATAATACACATGGGGTGGGATTCTCCGCAATCGGCGCGATGTCCGCCGACCGGCGCCAAAAACGGCGCGAATCAGTCCGGCATTCTCCGCATCTTAAGGGGCCGAGCCCTCACCTTGAGGGGCTACGCCCGCGCCGTGCTGATTTCCGCCCTGCCAGCTGGCGGGAAAGGCCTTTGGTGCCCCGCCAGCTGGCGCGGGAATGACTTTGCCGTGCGGCACATGCGCGGGAGCATCAGCGGCCGCTGACGGCATCCCCGCGCATGCGCAGTGGAGGGGGTCTCTTCCGTCTCCGCCATAGTGGAGACCGTGGCGAAGGCGGAAGGAAAAGAGTGCCCCCACGGCACAGGCCCGCTCGCGGATCGGTGGGCCCCGATCGTGGGGCCAGGCCACCATGGGGGCACCCCCCGTGGCCAGATCGCCCCACGCCCAGATCGCCCCACGCCCCCCCCCCCCCAGAACCCCAGAGCCCACCCGCGCCGCCTTGTCCCGCCGGTAAGAGAGGTGGTTTTATTCTCGCCGGTGGGACAGGCATTCCAGCAGCGGGCCTTCAGCCCATCGCGGGTCAAAGAATCGCCGGGGGGGGGGGCCGCCAACCGGCGCGGCGCGATTCCCACCCCCGCCGAATATCCGGTGCCGGAGAATTCGTCAACCGGCGGGGGCGGGATTCACGCCAGCCCCCGGCGATTCTCCGACCCGGCGGGGGGGGGGGGGGTCGGAGAATCCCGCCCATGATTTCTGTATTTGCTAGTCTTTGCCTGTGTTGGCTGAATTTCCCTTCAGCCTTTGCGGTTCTCCATTTTAAGTCGGGAGGTGGCCAACCCAGGTGGCTACACACCCTCCTTGTGATCCCTAATGCGAAGCGTGAAGGATCACATAACTGCGTTGTCTTCATTCCCTGACCCGGCGAGCACTCTTTTATGACCATAACTATGCAAGAAAAATTATAACTAACAATTTCTAAGTGGCGCTATGTCAAAACAGGGACATGCATTACAAAACTTTTTTAAACGGTACCTCTAACTGTCCTCAATAAACTACACTCACTAAACATTCAGTCATATTAACTTCCTAAACAATACAAAATCATAGCAGCATTTACATTTTTCCTCTGGCTTGGCAGTCAAGCACAGGGGTGTACAATATTTCCATTTCTTTATTTACAAAAGATGCAACACAAATGTTATTTGTTGTAGATCAAGGGGTTCGGGGGCCTGGTGAAAACCGAAAATAGGGGATCTCATTCTGTATACCGGGGTGCGAGCGCGGTAGGCTCTCCTTCGCCATTTCCTCATGCGGATAGTCTGCACGATACTGCAGAGTATCGCCAACACCATTAGGGATTCGACTACGTAGGAAAGGGAGTACCATGTAATGAGCTTATCACACCATGATGGTGTGGTGTTGCCTGTTACTGGGCTCTGGGTGCTATGGGGAAGTGAATCCTTAACGGCCAGGGGGGGTTGGGGTCAGGGGGTTCGCGTTCGCGCGCAACCGGGTACAAATTGCAATAACGACGAAATACACGTATGACGTCGTCATTGTTGTCTTCTTTCCTTTTTGTCTCTTCCTTTCTGTTTCGTCTCTTTTCCTGGAGCTTCTGGGGTTCTGTGGGGTCAAGCATAGTTTCTGTCACTATCTTGGTTAATATCTCGTGCGTTAGTATGTCTGTCCTACAGTGCCAATTCTCCCTTTACAATTTGTCACCATGTGTGATTCCCTCATTTTTTCTATTTTTTAAACCGAATATTCAGGACAAGACACGCTTAAAAATACTGAAACAGTGCGAGCCGTCTCGCAGGCTGTGCGATTTACCATCCAAATGTTTGAGGATGTAAATAGCATAAGGATGGCAACCTAGGGGTTGCCCGAAAACAAAACAAAACTTTTTGAACCAAAAGTGCCGAAATGAGGTGCGTATGGGCCGCGACGGGTAAGATTTGGATGGAATCCCCGGGTAGGACGGCGACTGATGCCGTGTGTGCTCTACCCGAGCGTAGCTGACCAGAGGGGGGGGGGGTCCTCAGGCAGGGCGGAGACCAATGCCGTTTCTCCACTGCCTGAGCAACCGGCAAGAACGGGCAAAAAATGTAGTCATCGTGGGGGTTGCCGTATTGAACAAAGAACAAAGAACAAAGAAATGTACAGCACAGGAACAGGCCCTTCGGCCCTCCAAGCCCGTGCCGACCATGCTGCCCGTCTAAACTACAATCTTCTACATTTCCTGGGTCCGTATCCCTCTATTCCCATCCTATTCATGTATTTGTCAAGATGCCCCTTAAATGTCACTATCGTCCCTGCTTCCACCACCTCCTCCGGTAGCGAGTTCCAGGCACCCACTACCCACTGCGTAAAAAACTTGCCTCATACATCTACTCTAAACCTTGCCCCTCTCACCTTAAATCCTGTCTCGAAGAATTCTCTCCAGTAATTTCCCTACCACTGAAGTAAGGCCCACCGGCCTGTAGTTCCCTGGATTATCCTTGCTACCCTTCGTAAACAGAGGAACAACATTGGCTATTCTCCAGTCCTCCAGGCCATCACCTGAAGACAGTAAGGATCCAAAGATTTCTGTCAAGGCCTCAGCAATTTCCTCTCCAGCCTCCTTCAGTATTCTGGGGTAGATCCCATCAGGCCCTGGGGACTTATCTACCTTAATATTTTATAAGACACCCAACACCTCGTCTTTTTGGATCTCAATGTGACCCAGGCTATCTACACACCCTTCTCCAGACTCAACATCTACCAATTTCTTCTCTTTGGTGAATACTGATGCAAAGTATTCATTTAGTACCTCGCCCATTTCCTCTGGCTCCACACATAGATTCCCTTGCCTATCCTTCAGTGGGCCAACCCTTTCCCTGGCTACCCTCTTGCTTTTTATGTACGTGTAAAAAGCCTTGGGATTTTCCTTAACTCTATTTGCCAATGACTTTTCGTGACCCCTTCTAGCCCTCCTGACTCCTTGCTTAAGTTCCTTCCTACTTTCCTTACATTCCACACAGGCTTTGTCTGTTCCCAGCCTTTTAGCCCTGACAAATGCCTCCTTTTTCTTTTTGACGAGGCCTACAATATTTCTCGTTATCCAAGGTTCCCGAAAATTGCCGTATTTATCCTTCTTCCTCACAGGAACATGCCGGTCCTGAATTCCTTTCAACTGACACTTGAAAGCCTCCCACATGTCAGATGTTGATTTGCCCTCAAACATCTGCCCCCAATCTATGTTCTTCAGTTCTCGCCTAATATTGTTATAATTAGCCTTCCCCCAATTTAGCACATTCATCCTAGGACCACCCTTATCCTTGTCCACCAGCACTTTAAAACTTACTGAATTGTGGTCACTGTTCCCGAAATGCTCTCCTACTGAAACATCTACCACCTGGCTGGGCTCATTCCCCAATACCAGGTCCAGTACCGCCCCTTCCCTAGTTGGACTGTCTACATATTGTTTTAAGAAGCCCTCCTGGATGCTTACAAACTCTGCCCCGTCTAAGCCCCTGGCACTAAGTGAGTCCCAGTCAATATTGGGGAAGTTGAAGTCTCCCATCACCACAACCCTGTTGTTTTTACTCTTTTCCAAAATCTGTCTACCTATCTGCTCCGCTATCTCCTGCTGGCTGTTGGGAGGCCTGTAGTAAACCCCCAACATTGTGACTGCACCCTTCTTATTCCTGATCTCTACCCATATAGCCTCACGGCCCTCTGAGGTGTCCTCCCGCAATACAGCTGTGATATTCTCCCGAACCAGTAGCGCAACTCCGCCACCCCTTTTACGTCCCCCTCTATCCCGCCTGAAACATCTAAATCCTGGAACGTTTAGCTGCCAATCCTGCCTTTCCCTCAGCCAGGTCTCTGTAATGGCAACAACATCATAATTCCAAGTACTAATCCAAGCTCTAAGTTCATCTGCCTTACCCGTAATACTTCTTGCATTAAAACATATGCACTTCAGGCCACCAGACCCACTGTGTTCAGCAACTTCTCCCTGTCTGCTCTGCCTCAAAGCCCCACTGTCCCTTTTCCCTAGTTCTCCCTCAATGCTCTCACCTTCTGACCTATTGCTCCCGTGCCCACCCCCCTGCCATGGTTCTACCTTCGAACCAGAAGAGCAGTAATGAAACAGGGGCTGGCAAGCTCTCAGCGGTTTCTGCCGATGAGCGTGCTGGCAAGTTTTCATAGGTTTCGACCGACAAATATGGCGTGTGGCCGTGGAACGTCCGAGTGCACAAACAACATTTAACAATAACACTAACAAACAACATTAAACAACATGCTGCAGGTTCCATCAGAAAGGACATCGTAAATCACATTTGGACTGGGGTGTAACTAGCATATGGAGGCAGTGTAATGTGGCCGAAGAAGAGAGGAAGGAGGAGTGAAACAAAAATGAAGTGGCCTTGCTGAGGTGTCCCTGCCAGGAGAAGTGGTGACAGTTTGCATGGGGCAGCTGGGACCTTGCAGTTGCTGTGAGTAGTGTTCTCTTTCATATCTGGGGGCTAGTCTAGCTGGTGGGGGTCTCCTGCAATCTCGGGCGAAGTGTCCTGACGGCCCACAGTTGTAACATGACCCCTGGGGCACATAAGGTGGAGCAGGCTCTGGTGCATTGTTCCCTTGGGTGTGGTTCCCTGGGTGGGGGGGTCGGGGCTGTTGGTGTCTTTGCTGGTTCGGGGGGCATTTGTGGGCTGATTCCGTTGCTGTTTCAGGGGGGCTTGACATTCTCGTGCGTAATATCCTAACTGTCCACAATTGTAACATTCCTGTGGTTTCTGTGGGGGGCTGTTCCTGCCTTTGTTCACCCATGCGGGGTTCTGGTGCGTTTTCACCGCTTGGATGTCTCTTCTGCCAGCTGTTCCTCGGGTTTCCTCACTGCAGGTTTGTTTTGTACAGACTGCTCCCAGGCGCGGGACAATCTTTTTAAAACCCATTTCTCATTGTGGGCTTCCTCTGAGGGGTCATAATTCGTACAGGCTTTTTGTCCTGCCTCTGTGGCATGGGAGATAAGGGTGTGGGTCCATTTGGCCATGTTGTCTGGGGACAAATGGGCGTGGTCTAAGTTCCCGAAAACTGCTGTGAAATGAATCCACAGGCGTCCAGCAAACGCTGTGGGGTGTTCTGTCTTTTTCTACCTTCTACGGGGTCACCTCTGTTGTAGCCGATCGCGTCTAGGATCGCTGCGTGCATTTCTGCAAGGGTGCCTCCTTCTACATTCTGTGGGTCGGGAAGGGCTGCTACGACCGAACGGTCTAAACTCAAAACTGTGAGCTTCACGTGCTCACGTACATGGTCGCCTGCTGCTTTACTCTAGCAAAGAAGTGGTGGGGGTCTGAGGTGGGGAGGAACGGTGTGATTTTCTCGCACGCGTCCCGTAATTGGGTCACGGTTAAGGGGGTGGTATAAAGAAATTCTGTATCAGCGTCCGATGTGACTGTGCGGTGGGTGGTTACTGGATTCATTGGTGCCTGAACTATCTGCTCTGTGGGGGGTTGTGGTGCTTTTCTCTTTTGGGGCTTTCCTTGCACACATGTTCCCTGAACGTATCTATGCGTGGTCTCATTTAATTCTTCCCAATCCGGGCCGTCTTCTGTATCTAACTGGGATCCAAAGTGCTGTGGAATCCATTCTGAACTGAAAGCAATGACTGTAGTTCCGCAATCTGCTTCCTGCACTTCGCATGATCTAGTGAGCTTTGTCTGTGCTCCATGGTGGTAGCATGGAGTGCTCGTAATGCTGCTTTCAGGTCGCTACAATGCCTTTGCAATGCCTCTACCTGTTTCTCTGTTTCCTCTCTTACCCAGGCTGAACGTTGCGTGTCCTGATAGGCCTTTTCGTACTGTGCCTGGAAGCTGCTTAGGTGCGCCAGACAAGACTGGTGTGCCCACTTGGCATCATCCACCTCTCCGTCCTATGCTGCTAACTTCCTTCTCAACTCTGTTCTCTTTCTCAACCTCACTTACATCGACCTTGCTCATACGATGTACTCCTTCTATCTCTTTACGGAGCATCCGAACGACCTCCTCTGTGCCTCGCAATTGTGCCAAACAGGACACAATTGCCATCAGCTTGCGAGCTTTTCCCAAGCTTTTCTTATGAATCTCTGACAGGTTCTCCCACCAAGTATGTCCTATACTCCCGGATCCTGGTTCCTCATTGTCACAGGATTCACTCCAAAGGGGCCATCCCTTCCCTTTGAGATATTTCCTGATTTCCTCTTCCCAAACGGGACATTGACCTACTCTGCTGCTGGTCGCGACAACCACAAATTCTTCAGGGTTCATGAGGCGTTGCATTGCCTGCATTGCCATCTTTCTTCTCTAAATACTCTCTTAAAATTTGGAACGAGGAGTACTAAGGCGATGCTGTAATTACGGGTACAGCTTTCGCTATTTTCCAGAATACAAACTCCCGACAGTTTTTTGCAACAAAAATCTATCAGTTTTACCTTATAGCCCTGTTAGTTACGCATGCATTAACACACTTCCGATTGGACTGCGTTCCGATCACTTGGATCGATTTCTCCGATACTGGAGTTGTTCCCTGATCGCTGGGCGGTCCCTAAATGTCCGTTGACCTTCCTTTGTCTTGGCTCCTGCTGGTGCTGAGGAACCTGGCTTGGCTTTATTCACCTTAACTGTTGCAATTGTGCCTTGTTCATTACTATGCAGATGGCTGCTGGTTTCAGTGCTGTCTGGTTTCTTACAGGTTTTAATACACATGATTTCTGTATTTGCCAGTCTTTGCCTATGTTGGCTGAATTTCCCTTCAGCCTTTGCGGATCTCCATTTTAAGTCGGGAAGTGGCCAACCCAGGTGGCTACACCTTCCACCAGGTTCATGTTTTTTCAAAAGGAGTATTAATCAGTACCAGTGTGACCACTTGCTGGGTAGGCCGCTGAATTACGGGAAGCTGCGGATATGGGGTGGCTCTCGTTAATTGTATGGAAATACGGCTTAAGTGGTGATAATTGGTTTCTCGGCACGCTACGGCGAGATCCCGATTTCACCTACGGGAGCAGGCCGATTGCAGTGCAAACTATTTGGTGCCAGGCACGGTTCTCATTTTCTGCCTCTCCCGCAATTCACCAGGTCTTGTTTCACTTGAGTGAGAGCGTAACAAGGTCAGAGAATTTTAGCCAACTGTCTTTCTTTTTAATAAAGTTATGCACAAAAGTCCATTGAGCCATACTTTACAAGGTATTCTGCAATTTTTTTTTAAAGTGGAAAAAAAGTAACCAACTGAAAGTAGGTAACGATCCGTTTCAATGGCACTGGCGGGGTGGGGCATGGTTAGGGGGCTCCTCCCTGCTGCTGAACACTTGTCCCGCCGTGCAAGGTTAATAGAGGGTATTAGCTGAAAAATAGCAGTCTTAGTGCCAAGTCAGTCTTTCACACTGATATTCATCTGCATGCTCCCTGTGCGTGAACACCCTCAGCAAAATAGGTATGGTCAGTGTGGTAATCTGTGTAGAGGTATTACGGTACCTAGTAATGCAGGAACATCATTAGTAGATATTGTATGTTTCCCATTGGTCAAGCTATATGGTAGCTCTGCCCTGCAGCCTTCTTTCTGTACCTGAGCTGCTGGGGGAAACATCTAGCTTATTAAAGCCTTCAGTTGGACTACAACCTCGCTTTAGTAGTCATTGATCATGCATCAGTCAGCACCAGAAATAGACGTGTGCCCTGCAAACACCGTCTTTGAGGTCAAATAGCATCCATAGAGCTGAGGAAATAGCCATTTTGCTCTCACCGTTTTGAAGCCAGAGACTCCTTTTTTTTCAAGAACTCAGCTTTCTCGATATGAAAAATTGTCCTCTTTGACAAGGAAAATTTCAGCGACAAGTGTTTTGTTTTAAAGAACAACTTTTAAAGTACTTAAATATAAACAGAAAAGGCTGGAAATGCTCAGCAAATCTGACCGCATCTGTGGGAGTTAATGCTTCAGGTTAAGAGCATTTTTTCAGAACTGCCAGTTTGTATTCCCAGTTCTGATTAAGGGCCATGGGCCTGACTGTTTCTCCCTCCACAGATGCTGCCTGGCTTGATGAGTGCTTCCAGCAGTTTTGGATTTATTTCAGGATCCATAGTACTTTGATTTTGTTAAACTAATATTAAGCTTGAGCTTGAAAACCCATCAATTTTGCCCATTACACATTAAGCTGATAAATGGATCAACATTAGCCATTACCGATTGAGATAGACGAAGCACTTTCAGGCATTCTCTTTCAAATTATCCACAAGATTTATACGTAACTCTGTATCATTAGCCTCTTGTCACTATTATTGTATCCCACAAAAGACTAATCAACTAAAATTATAATAATGTAGATGTAACAATGCAGTGTAAAATGCAACAAGCTGAAAAATGTTGGTCTGGTCAAAGTTTCCCGTGAAGTTACAAAATGACATTTGAAGGATTCTGGAGAGTGAAAGAAAGCGGTGGCCATTTTAAATTACTGCCAAAAACATTATTAGTAAAATAAAGATACCACATAATTAGCTATGCATGGATTATTCAACTTCATTAGTGTCAGTCAACTTTAGGTACTGCAGGCCCTGACACTAATAGGGTTAAATAATTGATTAATAATCAATTAGGCCTGTTGCTACTCACAGCTTTGGCAGTTCATTAAATACCTGGCAACCATTTAGAGTACAGAATTGAAAATTTGCTTCATTAATAATAAAATCCCCCCCTCGAGAGTCGACTGGAGCTATTCACATTTTGTAGTATTCCTCTCCGAGGTATCCTATTTTCTGTTACTAAAGAGGAAAACTAAATAAATAAAAACACTATCCGTCATTTGTTTTTGTGACTCATAACTAACGACTATTTGTATATTTTAAACGTTCTCAGACTCTACTTTGAATACTAAGATATCCTGACATATTCCTTTCGCATATATTCATAAAAAACTGACTATTGTGAAATATAAAAGTCAAAACTGAGGGAAATTACATGACTTAAAAAACAGAATTGCAATGTGAGTAGTCACTGAGCCTGAAAAAGACTTAAACATTGAATAAATGTATTATTACTATAATTACCTCTTATATAAAGACTGTCATATTAAAACTATTGAAAATACAAGAGAAAAGAAGTAATTATGACTAATGGATGTGAAGTGTGTCAAAATTGGGAGTTATTAACCTGTCAGTACATACTCTAAACTGGTAAAGTGTCAGGTTGAGTTATAGAAAGGCAAATTATTCCAAAAACTCAAAGCTATTCGAGAAAAAGGGACCCACTTCTGGGGAAATTGGTGTCGTTCTGTGTCAGACGAAGAAACTTGGTGCCAAAATGAACTGGACACTCCAAGCTTTCGTTTTACTCACCATCATCATCGTATCTGTCTTTCCACTCTTCAGGTTTTTGTTTATAAAAGGGCACAAATGACTATAATGTAGCAAAAGCTTCAGGATGGATGGTGTAATAGCTGTTAATGACTAAATAGTGTCCATTACTACTACTAATAAACGAGCACTTATGGACAATCATGACTAAGGTACCAAAGAAATTCACATTACTGCCAGTTACTTCCTTTAAATGCAGTGCAACTGTATGAAAAGCAATTTTAGGAAATCTATTTCTTTATAGTTAAAGGTAAGCAAAATGTCACATTGAACAGTATAATCAATGCTTTACCCTGCGGTTAGCAAAATCAACATTCTGGGGGAAATCAAGCTTTTGTATTGAATTTCAGAGCTTTATAATGTCAGCAAAGTGCCAACGCTTTGATAATAATTCTCAAAAGTTTGCATTAAGACGACAATACTCCTGCCAGTCCACTTTTACTGTGTGACTTGTCTGTTCTCAAACAATGATATGATAGAGAAACGGTTGAAGAATTACAGCGAACTTTACTCCATTAAAATAAGAGTGCAAAATAGATCAGCAATACAGTGAATCTGATTTGATGTTACATGATCTGATCTTCCACATTATTGTTCATGGATGGGCCAAAACCTGATGTGTAGTTTCTGGTGCACACTATAACCTAAATGTAGCAGTTGTGTAATCGTTGCAATACAGTAACTTTGCTGAAGCAATACATCCCACGACTGGTTTCAGGTTTTAAAAAAAATGGTATTTACCTTACTGATATTAAAAGGCTGTTATCAATCACTTCTATAATTTCTCTGGGGGATCTCACCCTTCAAAATGAAGGTGGGATACCAGAAAAAAACAGCAAAATGCAAGGGCAATTCTGGACATATTAAAACTGTACAAAACCTGCTTAAGATGCAAGAAACTTTATTATTTGTTCTCCAAAATTTCTTATTCCCAGTTAGTTATTTCCCAGAGTGGATTCACAGTGTTTGTTTATGATTTCAGTACTTTTTGTTCATTCTTCTCTCCTTGCACCAAAAATTGGGCAGAATGTTCCCATTTTGAGACTCAGTGCAGTGGCCAGAATAGCAGATGCAATGCTAAGAGGCTCATGAATTATATACAAGTGAGTTCCCTCTGACTCTCCTGGCGGGCCTGCAGCTGATTTGTCCACCTGCCCTTGGCTGATGGGTTTCAAGGTCCCGGCGCCATATTTAAATACCGGTCCAGCACACTCGTATCCCAAGCTCATGCCCCACTTGGACCTCTACCCATCGTATCCGGCGTCTTCATGCATCCCTTTCCAGTAAGCCATGTGGTTTCCATTTGGCCCTCTTATTTGTAAGCTTTTCCAGCAGCCTTGTCGGGGTCCAGCTTCCCTCCCCTCAGTCTTCCTTCTGCCTTCCATTGTCATCTTCTTCATCCACTACCTGGCCCCTCTGCGTGCCATCGTGAACACTCTCTCTTCCCCTACCCTCCTTGCCCTGCTATCCACCCACAATGCCCCCCTCATCTTCATAAGGAGGGAAAATAATAACTCCCAAGGTGTATACCGCTATCACAGGCACATCATTTGTAAGTTACAGCTGAAAATTCGAGGCCAAGTGAAATTTTCCATCCTTGGCTCCAGACAGAACGGCAGGCAGGGCGCCTGTGAAGGGACCTTTTTGTACCCATTCCTAACATGTAACCAGTATTACAGGTAAATGTATTGACATGATTTTCAGAATTGTAAAATTGCTTATCTATCTGTTATGTTGCATGTTTTTTTCTGACTGTGAATCCTACCCTGGAAAGTGAGAAGGTGAAAAGCCAAAACACAATGAGCTTGGTTTACAGGGTGCAGCCCCCACACCCCACCTGTTACAACCCCAGCTGATGTTACTACCGGAGAATCGGTTCCCAGAAAGGACGCCTGGCTCAATAGACCGTGGGCGGTATTCTCCGCCCGCACCCCCCCCCCCCACCCCCACCCCCCCCCCCCCCCCCCCCCGCCGGGTGGGAGAATCGTCGGGGCGCCGTGCGAATCGCGCCACGCCACCTCGACGCCCGCACGCGATTCACCCAACCCCCCGAAACCAGCGCCGCGTGAATCGCGTCGGGCTGCTCGGAGAATCGCCGCAAATGGCGAGCGGCGATTCTTCGGCCCAAATGGGCCGAGCGGCCGTGCGTAAACGACCTAGTCCTACCGGCGCCGTTCACACCTGGTCGCTGCCGGCTGGTACTCATCCCGAAGGCTTGGGGGGGGCCTGTGGGGGGGGGGGGGGGGGACTCCGTTCCCGGGGGGGGACCTCCGGTGTGGCCTGGTACGCGATCGGGCCCAAACGATCGGCGGGCCAGCCTCTCTGTCGGCGGGCCTCCTTTCTTCCGCCGGTGAGCCTGGATCCATCCACCATGTTTGTGCGGGGTGGCCTGGGGGAGGACGGCCACCCCGCATGCGCTAGTTGGCGCCGGCCCAACTGCGCATGCGCGGGACCCAAGGCGCCGCATCCTTTATGCGGCGCAGGGTCTCTGACACTGTGTAAAGGCCCCACCCCCTAAATCGCGTGACGCCCCTGCTAGCCCCACGGAGGGGGGAGAATAGGGGCCTGGGAACAGGTGCCGACGCCGGAGTAAAACCGCCGGTTTTTACTCCGGCGTCGGCACTTAGACTCCCGTTGGGAGGATCCCACCCCGTAACTTTTATTTCATGTTTTAGACATGTAAATGAACAGGACTGCTGATTAACTGTTAACAAAAGAATAAAACATTTATTAAACATGAAAAGATTGACTATAATACAATATTCCTTCATCCTGCCTATATCTTCATAGGCACACACAGATTTTCAAGGATAACACATGTCATAAAATATATCTTGTACTACAATCTTCTCAGTAAGTACACAGTCCATGTAAACCAACAGGCCAACTGTAGTAAGACACATCACACACTGAAACCAAGTGGCAGATGCAAACCAAATAGAAAATCTGTGGATTTCTCACCAAATTCCCCCAAATGCTTACCACACTGTAAGCCAACTTGTCTCACTGGAACTCTGACTTTCACACAAGTGTTTTCAAAATCCACTCTCAAAAAAACCACTCCTTAGAATCATCTCCCAAACTATGCTTTCTCTAGGATGCCTTCACCAAGGATCCATTTCCAGGATTTCAATCTTTCCTTTCAGTATTCCTCTGCCTTAGATTTCCATGCACATTCAAGCTTCCACACTATCTCTCATATCCCCAGCCATGTCAGCAGAATATCACTGATCCACAGGCTGTATTAGGATGTCACCATCCTTAGGATTACTTCAAATATCTGACTTCTTGCTGGCCTACATGGCTGGGTCTGCCTTTAACTGTACCCCTCTCTCTGCTCCTTTCTTTAACTTCAGTGAACAGTATTTTGTCTAGATTACAGTGCTTTGTCCCTTTGACTTATGCCTTCCACGAACTTCTCTTTCATTCCCTGAATTCTATACTATTTGTTCTTTAGTTTCTGAGACTTGCTGGCCCCTTCCTCCATTGTCCTGCCTCTCTGCTGGCAGTTTCTGTGAAACCTGTTTTCCTCTCATGTACCTGATTCAAAATGAATCACAGATGCTTATGCTTTCCAGTGTGGACACCTGGGGCGGGATTCTCCCCTAACCGGCGGGGTGGGCCGTACCGGCGCCGAGGAGTGGGGTGAGCCACTCCGGCGTTGGGCCGCCTGGAAGGTGCGGAATCCTCCGTGCCTTCAGGGGCTAGGCAGGCGCCGGCGGGGTTGGTGCCGCGCCAGCCGGCGCCGAAGGGCTTGGCACCGAAGGGCCTCCACCGGCCGGCGCAGGCACCTGCGTGTACTGGCGTCATCCCAGCGCATGCACAGGGGGGGTCTTCTCCGCGCCGGCCATGGCGGTCCTTTACAGCGGCTGGCGTGGAGGGAAAGAGTGCCCCCACGGCACAGGCCCGCCCGCAGATCGGTGGGCCCCGACTGCAGGCCAGGCCCCCTGGCCAGATCCTCCCGCGCCCCCCCCCCCCCCCCCCCCCCCCCCCCCCCGAGGACACCGCAGGCCGCCCGCAGAGCCAGGTCTCACCGGTACGGACCTGGTTTGATTTACGCCGGCGGGACCAGCTGAAAACGGGTGGCCACTCGGCCCATCGCGGAGCAGAGAATCATCGGGGGGGGCCGCTGCCAACGGCCCCCGACCGGTGCAACGCGATTCCCACCCCCGCCGAAAAATCCGGCAGCCGGCGCGGGGCGGCGGGGCGGGATTCACGCCGTCCCCCGGTGATTCTCCGGCCCGGTGGGAGGTCGGAGAATCCCACCCCTGGTTGCTAAGCAACAGCTTAGTCTTTCTTTAAACCCTGTTTGTTTTCACATCATAAATCCTTTAATTACAATTCTGGCACAGTTTGAAGTGACCAAAGCCAAAGTGGGTAACATGAAGGTAAAGTTTTAACCATTTCTTACACAGAAACACAAAATTAAACTTATTTAAATCAATACCCTATTTCTAATACCCACAAATACAAATAGAGATTTTCTAATATACTATTTCCTGTACCTGTTTCCTGACACGCACACACTCTACCACACCTGGGCTAAAGGCCAATCTGATTCACCAGCAGTTCTCTATTCCCAAAGGTGCAAGGCAGGAACAATGACCCCTGCTGGGACGTCAGGCAGTCCAACCACACTGAGGAGCCCAGTTAAGTCCAGGATTTGGAGTCTTGGTAAGGAAGGTGAGGGAGTTGGGAGCGCTGGGTTTAAGAGGCCAAGAAGAAGGGTTAAAGTGGGGATGACTTTGTGGGGTGGGGGTTGCTTCGATGGACCTAAGGAGCCCCTAAAGTTGCTGGGCTTCCCGCACGACATGGGCCTTTCCATCGCAGGTAAAATACCAGTATTGGCAGGATGAGACCCTTAAATGGCCACTAATCAGCCACTCAAGGGTTTCATTAAGACCTAGAGCAAGTGGCTCACCTCCCCAACCGCCCCTCCCATAAACTTTCAGACTGGTCAGGAGGGGCATCAGTCGGTGGCAGGAAGGTCACCCTCTGGATTTTCTGTGCCCCACCTTCCCGGCCTTCAAACTCACACATGTGGAGTGAAAGATCCAGTCCACAAAATGTGCGGAAATTATTTAAATTATTTGATTGCATCAAATGGAGAACAGCTGGAGCTAAACTTCTAACTTAATTGATGTATTCTGCATCCTAAGGAGTCAATGATGTGTGCCCAATCTGGGTCCATTCGGCACTCGCACGCTATTAAAGGCCCAACTGTCAAGATGGTTTGGGGATTTTGCTGATGCTACTGAATGGGTAGTACAGTCACATTACCAACTATCTGATCATTACCACAACAAATGAAAATTGGTCTCATGTCTTTGAGTCCATGCATCCTTTCAGGTAGCAGATAGTTTCACATTGCATGGACTTTGGCACAAACTATAGGTCAATACCAAACCACCTTGCTCTATGCGAACCTTATATTATCATACGTTAAATTCTTAATATTTTAGGAGAAGTGATAAACCTGCCTGCATCCTCCAAACGTTAAAATTTAATTGGCCAAGATCTCTGCTGAGCTGAGTAGAACATAGTCGCCGACAGCCGGCAGTATAACTCGAGTCTGCTAGCTGCACTTTGCATTTTACCAATAGTCACATCTGTTATACAGCAGTAATGGTATACACAAAGGAATGTTTCACAACTGTCAAGTTTATGACTAATACTTACTACGTATGTTTGAAAGGATAGTTAAAAATGTAAATAGAAGAAACGTAGATAAACTGATTATGATTGATACGCAGATGCCATAGGCAGCTGAGATAAAATTGTCATGGAAAAAGCATGAACAATAAAATTATTCAGGAGTTGTTGGATGCAGCTGTATCTAGCAGATGTACAAATTTAAATAAGGAATCTGATACTGCAGCATGGGAGGTGGAAAATTTGCATCTCTAGTGTGTAAAATCATGTTTAAGCTCTGAGTGGCTGTTCACATCTATAAATTGGTTCTTTCCCTCCCTCATATGTACATATATAATATTTTAAAATGAGTATGCTGTACAATAGCACTGATTATATCCAATTTGGGAAAATGGCTAGACAAGCGACTAAGGACAAGCTGACAAGATAAGCAGTCATTTCTTATGTTTATTCAAAATGCTAAACCAGACTTCATGGTGATAGGCTGAGGGAGGAACTATGGGGTTGTAGTCCACAGCTGAACTTGTTTACACTCGAAGGGAGGAGATAATGTGGAGGCAAGTTCCCAGTCTTTAAAAGTACCGACAGCCATGAATGTTGTAAATACAAGCAGGACATTTAACTTTGATTGTTCTCAGAACGAAAGAAGCAAATTTAACTAGCTTCAATATGACTGCAGATTCAATTTTGATCCCCTTCCATGTAAGTGAATAGTTTTTGAATGAGTTAAAACCGGGCCCTTGTAATTCAGTATTTGTTATAGCCATTGAGGACTTACTTGCTGTCGATGGAGGGCACTCAGCCAATATTAAACACTACCGATGTGGTGGTGAGATTGATAGGCAGCCTTGCTTGATTATGTTTCAAGATCAAAGAGCATTTACTTCAGCCCATTAAATGGGTGGGTGGAGTCACAGAGACAAATAAATGCAATACATTTTCTGTAGGAGGAAGTAGTTTGATGAGCAGAACTTTTTTTTTGTCATTTCATTCTTTCTTTTGTTATTTGTTTTCCCTTCTCCCAGCAGGGGGAATTTAATTAGGAAATGTAAAAGCTGCCAAGGCACCTTTTTCAGCAGATAATTGCGCAGAAAAAAAGTTTGTGCACTAATGTTATGCAGATGGGCATAATCGGGACAGCAAAATAGTGAGCAATTTATGACTGTGATTAACTTCACACATGCAGAGAAATTGACTACAAAATCTCAGACTATCAACTAACCACGGGCACGATTTAAGCATTGCGTTGCGTCCGACATGGATCTGGGTGCGCCGGTTAAATAGCGGATAAGTCAAAATCAAGATTCCTGCCGGGCGCGAATCAGTTTGCCATCTAAGTGGCCCATTCCCGATGGCGAGTTCTGGATCTTGCCCTAATATGGCAAGTATATCATTAACACCAATTTGCATTAATTTCAATCTCATTAGTGAGATTGAAGAAGAATGTAACGGCCTCCCGGGAATTAGCCGGCTCCTCAGCGAGAAATCACGCAGGCGTCATTTAGTACTCCTTTTTAAAAATGGGAAGCTGGCACAATGGCTGCTGAGGGGAACGGAGGAGGTGAGTAGCCATTTCCCAGCATTCAGCTCAAGGGCACCGGGGCTGCTGTCCCAGTGCTTGGGGGTGGTGGGGGACCCCTCACAGGGGTCGGGTTTGGTCAGGGGGCTGAAGCGTTCCAGGTTGGGGGAGGGAGGAATGAGGGGCTTTCCCTCTGAGGCATTCAAGCCATTTTTAAATATTGTGGATACACATTACAGGTGCAGCTACAGCCGCTGCTTGTCTGTCCTACCAAACACTTCCAGGGCAGAGCCCTGTTCTTGGTTATAGGCTGAAGATCCTTTCAACTCCCTTTGATAGTGAGCTGCCTCTAGCTTCACTGAAGGCTATTGTTAATAAGGAACTAGCCTTGTTAGTTGTGAGAGCACTTCACAGCCGCAGGTTGTGTTTGCCGCTTGCTCCTGCTGGTGGCTGTGAATGCCTGGAGGTTGCTGTTGCTGTTTTTTTCGAAGAAACCTGGATCTTGAACACCGGGCTCAGGGGGGTATATGAGTCCAAAGATAATCCGATTTGAAGCAAGAAGATGCTGTGGGACTTGGTGCGCGACATTGATCCAAATGGGCCACCTGATGACGCCGTGAAGAAATGCTTTTGTGGATTACAGGTGTTTTTATTGTTGGTGTGGTGAGTGCTGCATGTAACTGACACTTCACAAAGGGGGATAGGCGATCTACCGCTGAGGAGGGCGGAGGGGAGCTTTCGGTACCTGGAGATCCAGATAGCCAGGAGTTGGGGGGCCCTACATAAACTGAATCTGACGAGGTTGGTGGAGCAGATGGAGGAGGACTTCAAAAGATGGGACATGTTACCGCTCTCGTTAGCGGGTAGAGTGCAGTTGGTCAAAATGGTGGTCCTTCCGAGGTTTATTTTTGTGTTTCAGTGCCTTCCCATCGTGATCGCCAAGGCCTTTTTTAAGAGAGTAGGCAGGAGTATTATGGGGTTTGTGTGGGCGAATAGGACCCTGAGGGTAAGGAGAGGGTTTCTGGAACGCAGTAGGGACCGAGGAGGGTTGGCGCTGCCGAACCTAGGGAGCTACTACTGGCCAGCAAATGTGGCGATGATCCGTAAGTGGGTGATGGAGGGAGAGGGGGTGGCACCGCTGCCGCTCTCGCCGTCAAAGTACACCACGTGTCCAGTGGTGGTGGCAACACTAAAGATCTGGGGCCAGTGGAGACGGCACAGGGGTACAATGGGAGCCTTGGTGTGGTCCCCGATCAGGGGTAACCACCGGTTTGTCCCGGGGAGGATGGACGGGGGGTTTCAGAGCTGGCATCGGGCGGGGATTAGAAGAATGGGGGACCTGTTCATTGAAGGGACGTTTGCAAACCTAGGGGCACTAGAGGAGAAGTTTGAGATACCACCGGGAAATGCTTTTAGATACATGTAGGTGAGGGCATTTGTGAGGCAGCAGGTGAGGGAATTCCCGTTGCTCCCGGCACAGGAAATTAAAGACAGGGTGATCTTGGGTGTATGGGTCGGGGAGGGCAAGGTGTCGGCAATATACCAGGAGATGAAAGAAGAGGGGGAAGCGCTGGTAGAGGAGCTGAAGGGTAAATGGGAGGAGGAGCTGGGGGAGGAGATTGAGGAGGGGTTATGGGCTGATGCCCTACGTAGGGTCAATTCCTCCTCCTTGTGTGCCAGGCTCAGCCTGATACAATTTAAGGTGGTTCACAGAGCGCACTTGACAGGGGCGAGGTTGAGTAGGTTTTTTGGGGTAGAGGACAGATGTGGGAGGTGCTCAGGAAGTCCGGCAAACCATGTCCATATGTTTTGGTCATGCCCGGCACTGGAGGGGTTCTGGAGAGGAGTGGCAGGAACAATATCTCAGGTGGTGAAAGTCTGGGTCAAGCCAAGCTGGGGGCTAGCAATATTTGGAGTAGCGGACGAGCCGGGAGTGCAGGAGGCGAAAGAGGCCGGCATTCTGGCCTTTGCGACCCTAGTAGCCCAGCGAAGGATCTTGCTAATGTGGATGGAGGCGAAGCCCCCCAGCGTGGAGGCCTGGATAAACGCCATGGCTGGGTTCATTAAGCTGGAGAGGATAAAGTTTGCCTTGAGAGAGTCTATGCAGGGGTTCTACAGGCGGTGGCAACCGTTCCTAGACTAACTCGCGGAGCTTTAGAGGAAGGTCGGTCAGCAGCAGCAGCAACCGGGGGGGGGGGGGAAACTGTGTTAAAAAACTTTAATAAAAATTTTTTTTTTAAAGTAACTGGCACTTCACCGCGGGTTAAACACGCTGGAAGTCAAGGATGTTCAATTGCACTTTGAGCTCCAGTGGAATACGTGGATGTCAGGAGGGCCCATACAGCTGCGGCTCCTGGACAGAGACTGGCACTGATATATGGAACAAGTAACGCATTGATGGACAGATCATTTCTACAACAAAGTCCTGGACATGATAACATATTTTCGGGCTTATCCTCCATTTCTGTTGAGGAACCTGCAAGGGGTGATACCGTGTTAGTTTGCTTTTTCATTAGCCCTAGCTACAGAGAGTGCAACCCCCCCCCCCCCCCGCCTTTTGTGCCCAGTGGCCTTTGGTGCCACCAACACCCCCCCCCCCCCCCCTCGCGCCTTTTGTGCCCAGTGGCCTTTGGTGCCCTTGACGGATGTCCTATGGAGGAAATGGAACCGGAGCGCTTCAGCCGACTTACCGGTGTCACTGGCTTACCCATAACACCCTGTTCTGCCCACTGCCTTTGGGATGCGCCAGTGCCAGGAGGGGGGTATTCGTCGTCTCCTTGGTGGCAGGCCCCGGGTTGGCCTCTAGCACTTCCTCCTCCCAGACATTGCCCATAGGGCCCTGGGGTTCTCCATGGCATGGAGGGAAAGCTGGTGTGAGCTCCAGAGGCCTCTGCATCATCTGGCTCTGCCAGTCCTGGTTGCTCCCCAATGCCTGCACCATGGTGTCGATGCCCTCAGCGAGGCTCCTCAGTGACTGGGACATGCTCTGCAGTGCCTCAGCAAGGTCAACCTGCATATAGGACATGTCCCTCAGCGATTGGGACATGATGATGAGGCCTTTAGCCATGGTCATCACATCCTGAGCCATGCCTTGGGCAACACCACTCAAGACGCTGATGTCATGCTCCAGGCATTCTACTGTGTTTGCCACCCTAGCAGTGTTGGCCTCAGTGCCACGCATTGTCAGCATAATCCCCTGCGCCCATAGGCTTTGGGACTCCTCCAATCGGCTATGTCGCTGACGTTCCCTCCTGAATCTCACGCTGTGTCCTAGCATCTGCAGCAACTCTGGGATAACCTTGTCCAGAGGCTCGCCATCTGACTGGGACTCCGCTGAGTTCTGGAGTCTAACAGACCTCCGACTGCTGACTTCCTTGGATGTTACTGGCTCTACCTGATGTGCATCAGCAACTGTGTGGTGCTCATCAGATTGTGCCCCAGAAGCCTGTCAACTAATGTCGCACACCGAGGTGTGTGTCTTTGCGCTGGTGGAAGGTAGGGGTGATAGCTGTGATGCCTCAATCGTGGTCTCCTCGGAGCTCTCTTCCGAGGTGGTCTCTTGGGTAGTGTGTCAGAAGACTTCGGATGGCCCGCCCCCATCAGATTGAGATCCTGTGAGAGAATGGACATGTTATCCGTGAGAGCGATCATTTGGTCTGACATGAACACATCACTTGACACAGGTCATCTTGGTGAAGGGACAGTGTATCCTCACCTCTGCAGTGCAGGCCAACCTCACTGTCAGTGAGTGATTTCTCCTCTGACAACCCCCGATTTACAGGGCCCATTCCTCATAGAGGGTGAGCACTCGAATCTCTGGTACTCCTCCTCCTGTCTTGGCCCTTTCCTACTTTTTTGGGCCACCTCCTCCTGCAGGGACAAAGAGAAGATATCGTAAGCCGCTACACTTGATGGATCAGGAGGGTCTATAGCAGGTGGCATGTGTGGGCACTGTATCTGGACTAGAATGGGTTGTGCTGGTGGGTGCCAAGGTGTTCTGAGGAACGAGCACAAAGATTGGATGTGGGGAGGTTGCAAAGTGTCATCCAGTGATGGGTGTTAGGAAGTTCTGGGGAGACAAGTAGTACTGATGGCAGCTCGGTGGAGGTCGTTGGTCTTCCAAAATTGGACCGCGATCCTCCCGACACTCTGCCACACTGATAGCCACTGTCTCCTAGAGATGGTAATGGTAGCCTGGCTGCTGGCCCTCCAACACTTTCGGGGGAGCAGGATGTCCCGTCTCTCATCCGCCTCCATGTTAGGAGCAGGTCTGCACGCTGCCATGCCTGTGTGTTGACTGGGAGTGAGTGGTGAGGGAGCGTTTAAAAGCAGCTCCCCATTGTTAGCGGTGTGAAGTACATGGGTCTCATTTTTGTCACTAAGTGCCGTTAAATACAGTTCACGATTTCGCCAACACAGCCGTCGAGAAAAACCCTACCAATCGCACCCAAAATGCCACTGAGAAATTTCTCAGTTAAATCCCGTCCCAAATCTATAAAAGTGCCCAGATTAAGTGAGCCCGAATCTGTACGGATCCAGCAAATGCTGACTTGGATGGCATCCTTCAGCCAGAGGAGGCAAGGAATAGAGGGTTATGTTGATAAAGAAGGATGATAGGTTTAAGTGAAGCAAAACCGACAGTATGAACTGGCTGGACTAAATGATTTGTTTCTGTGATATTTAATCTGTGCAATTCAATTTAAAATGTAAGAATTACATGTCAAATATTTGGAATGACACAATCTAAAAAATATAGCCAAGTCTTCTTGGAATTGTGCCAGAACCACTCCAGGAAAGTTTTCCTATTGATTAATTTAGCTGTGGAAGGTGTTTATTCTCATTCGGAATGTAAACTGCTCTGATAGATTGTTTTCCAAAATATCGAAAAGACTTATGCAATTAAAATGCATAATTGTAGCAAAGTTTCTCCATGAGTCCACAAAGAATAAAGGAAGGCCAAGGGCAATGGTGGGAATATTGCGCTAGTACACTTCAATCAGTATATATGAATATATCGACAATGAGAACCTGTCAGAACCTTTTCTGTCTGTAACATTTCTATGATTTGTTGGGCCATTAACATGCAAGTGTGGGAACACAGAGTGTGACAAGGCCTGAGTACGATGAGGTATAAGTGCTACCGTAGGAATTTGGTGCAGTTTGGACCAAACTCTGCTAAGTTTTTTCTCAGGCTATAATTGTCATCAGCAGCCAGACTCAGACTTGGATCTTTAAAACTGCTAGCTAGTTTAGGAGCCCAATTAACAGAAACTGCCTAGCAGTGGCAGTGATCAATCAACTGAAAGTGAATATGTGATAATCACTGTAGCAGGAAGCTGACCTGTGTGTGAGTCATTGCAACCTGGGCGCAAGTCACCATCTCTCTGTAAAAGTGGACACATTTTGCTATCACATAGAGTGTCTCTCCCACTATCTGTTAAATCCTGTGGCTAGGAGAATGCCCTTAATTCGCCATTAGTTGGCTACTTTAGACCACAGGCAGGTGGACCTCCTGATGCCTACACAGCCACTGGTAAAATTGCAGGCATGATTGATGGATGGCAGGAACAACACCCATGGCATGATTTGCAATTCTATATCCCCCCCCCCCCCCCCCCACCTGTCAACCTGTCCCTGGATGGCCTCACCCTGCCCATGGTTTCTTCTCAGCTGGTAGAAATTTGGAGATACAGATGTAGCTAATAATAATAATAATTGCTTATTGTCACAAGTAGGGCAACACAGTAGCATTGTGGATAGCACAATTACTTCACAGCTCCAGGGTCCCAGGTTCGATTCCGGCTTGGGGCACTGTCTGTGCGGAGTCTGCACGTCCTCCCCATGTGTGCGTGGGTTTCCTCCGGGTGCTCCGGTTTCCTCCCACAGTCCAAAGATGTGCAGGTTAGGTGGATTGGCCATGATAAGTTGCCCTTGGTGTCCAAAATTGCCCTTAGTGTTGGGTGGGGTTACTGGGTTATGGGGATAGGGTGGAGGTGTTGACCTTGGGTAGGGTGCTCTTTCCAAGAGCCGGTGCAGACTCGATGGGCCGAATGGCCTCCTTCTGCACTGTAAATTCTATGATAATCAATGAAGTTACTGTGAAAAGCCCCTAGTCGCCACATTGCGGCGCCTGTTTGGGTAGACAGGTACGGGAATTGAACCATTCTGCAGAACTTGTTCTGCATTACAAGCCAGCTATTTAGCCCACTGTGCTAAACCAGCCCCAGCTACCATGGAATAAGTATTCTTAGCTGTACTCCAAATTTCCACCAGGAGCTAGAAAACCTCAGAAAATTGTACCATCTCTCCCCCAAATCTTTCTTTTAAATGCATTTGTTTACAGGAAAAATTGTACTCTATCTCATCACTGTCGATTTCACTCAGCTTACTAACCTTTCAAACCAGTTCATTTCGGCCAGACCTTTGTCAAACCAGCACCCTTACCTTGGACTCCTCTTTTGTCTTGTGTACCTTTATATCTGACAATGTTTAATCACTGTGACTCTATCTGGTCAGGTTCGCAAATTTTCATGAGTTACTGTCCCACTCCATTTCTGACAAATGTTTCTTTCCGTATTGGACTGGAAGCACTTTGATCTGGGAAATAATACTGGATGCATTCTTAAAAGTGCTCACCACTTTGATAATGTGCATCAGCTATATGCCAGTCAATCTTGGGATAGTTAAAATCACACAATATTATTACCCTGCTGTTCTTTGATATCACTCTGAGCTTTCTTTAGATCTCCACCTCCATTATCTCTCCCTTCCTATCCCTGTCCAGATCTAAGCCATAGCTCTATTACAGCTGCTGCATTGAATTTGTACAAGACATTGGTTAGGCTACAGTTGAAACATAGCATGCAGTTCTGGGTGCCTTATTACTTGCAGGATATTAGAGCCTTAAAGTCAGAATGCAGTGTAATCTAAAAGCCACCTACCCCATGTTCCCAGCCCCCAAGTACTCACAAAGGACAATACCCCAACTCTACAAAGCCCGTCCCACATACTGCAAAACTTAGATGCACGGCTGACCCAGTCAAGCATCAGCGAGCCTCATCAATTTATCTTGATACTTAAACAGTGTATTGTTTCCCAAATGTGCACATAACAACTTGCATTTGTATAGTACTTTTCGTGTACAAAACCTCCCAATGCAATCAAATATTCCTCCAAGAGTGATTGTACAGAATATATTTATTTATAATATTTGATACATTAAAGGTGCGGTGCTATATAAATATAAGTTATTGTTAAATTGACAAAAGCAATAGGAGATAACCTTGATTTTGGGCAATCGTATAAAATTCACGATATGGGCTTGTACACCAGTTAAACACTTTTCCCGAATTTCATTCTATTGACTCTCAACCAAAATGAAAATGACCCCTTTTTAGTATACAAAGAAGTAAACACTTGTGCGCTTGATGACTGATTTTTTTTTTGCTTGCCCAAACAAATGTAAAAATATCACTATGGAAGTGAAAACTGAAGCTGTACAAAGAAATTCTTTGATACTCTCACCTTCGCCCCTCCATCTCTTATGCAAAGGAGCGGATATGCAACTGGGAGTGATTTGAAAAGGTACTAACTGCGCACGTGGAGTCTAAATTGGCACGAAGTGCATCAAATCAATGTTGAATTCTGTTTGACGTCCCTAGCCATCCACTGCACATGTTTCTGAAGTATGAAAGGCTCACCCATGCAAGCCAGGCACCCAGTGTAGGCAATGCCAGAAACAACACAGCTAACATCCTAGTGCTGTAGAGTCCAATTTCATAGCTATATTGCCTTTTACTTCACTGATTCAAGTATTGTGTGCAGTTTTGGTCTCCTTACCTAAGGGAGCATGTACTGGTGATAGAGGGAGTGCAACACAGGCTCACTAGACTAATCCCTGGGATGGCAGGATTGTCATATGAGGAGAGGTTGAGGAGACTGGGCCTGTGTTCGCTAGAGATTAGAATAATGCAAGGTGACCTTATTGATGTGTACAGAATTCTTATAGGGTTCATCAGGTAGATGCAGAAAGGGTGCTTCCTTTGGTTGAGGGATCTAGAATCAGGTGACAGTCTCAGAATAAGAGGTACATCATTTAATACTGAGATGAGGAGGGATTTCTTCAGTCAGTAGGTAAGGATTCTTTGGAATTCTCTACCCCAGAGGGTTTTGGGGGCATCGTCATCGAGTATGTTCAAAGTAGAGGTCAACAGATTTCTAGATATCAATGGCATCAAGGGTGCGGGAAGATGACATTGAGGTAGAAGATCAGTCATGATCCAGTTAAATAGTGGAACAGGTTTGTGGGACCGAATGGTCTATGCCTGCTCCTATGTTTCTGAGCCTGCTCATTGCACTGGCTTGCAGAAGAATCTTTACTGCTGCATTACCATTATTTTGTACTAAGAAGAGTTAAGTGATTATGTCTTATTAAATGCAATAATTTCCGACAAATACTTTCTGGAATGCATCCAACATTAACAAAGGGAGAGCAAAAAATATAGTTAAAAAAACGTACTGCTTTCTTTCAGTGAATTCTAATGAATGCAAGACAAATATGTAGGTATCAACTGCCAGATAACTGCTTTCAAATTAAGCATTAATTATTGTCAGGATTCACAAGAAAGTTATACCTTGTCATAAAAAGGCCAGTCTAGGTTGTGCCCAGTTCTGTATCAATTAATATTCAAGCAGTAATTACCACAAACCCTATATTTTCTATGGTAATTAAGATTTGATGTTACCTCCATTATGCAAAAAAAAATTGCAGGAATGAGCTGAAGGAAACATTTTAAGTTATAGAAACGAGTTAACTATTCCACTCTTATGTCACCAACCCGATTTGACTATTCTCACCAGCATTGAGATCAGGCTCGAGGCATTGTTTGTTTTGTTGCTTCATTATTTCCTTACAGGAAGCTAGGGATATACACAGCCTCCTCCAATCAAACTACACATCATTGTTCAACATTTGGACCTAAGAGAGTACAATGGCTAGATTGTCAAACATGCAGTTACAAATTTAAATAGAGAGATGTTTACCAATGGATTTGTTTTTAATTTAGAAGCTACTTTCCATTTGTTCTGTCTCTTCCCTCATGTCCAATCACTTTCACAGATTTCTTCCACCTGGCCTCCTCTCTAAACCAATGTTGATCCACAAGGTGAGGCTACAAGCTACACCATCTGTTTCCAGCTACATCAGTACAACTTAGTCCCAAACCAATTTCTTTACTCTCACTGGAGCCAAATGGTCCTCTTCGCATGGTCCTGCTGTAAATATTGATAGTGTGTTTCCATGGGATAAGAAGGATCTCTTATCAGCTTGTCGCCAACGCAATGCTCAAAGCTCACGCCAAAGCTCAAACTGAGCACTGACCAAATCTATCATGTATACCTTGGAACCTGATTACAAAGGGACATCAACTTGTCATCTGACTGCAACATCAAAGGATTCCTGCAAAGAGAAAAGCAAGGACAACTTAAAAATAATTGTCAAAAAGGAAACGTGTCATGGATGTAAGAAAAATAAGCAAAAAGCAGCAGCTTCAAAAATAACACAATACAAAGGCTGAGCAGTTAGCGAGCATATTAGAAGTGTGGAATAGATTGTAAATAATCTGAATTAATTAAATGTCTATAGGTAAGAGACACATTTTAAAAGGATTAACTTTTAAAATAGCAACTTACATTTGAATTGGCCAAATCATTATGCAAGTAGTTGCTAAAATATAAGTTTGAATGTGAATTGTTAATACCCAGGTACCCCCCAGCATTTCTGTCTTCTGTTTCAATAAGATGATGGTGGCAAATATATGTTATTCCCTTAGATGTCAGGATGTTTTCCATTGCATGGAATTTTTTGGTGCTTTGTTTACTGGGCCCTGTTACTTAACTGCAAGCAACTGTAGCAAAGCCAGCTTTATTAATTTTCATCGTCTGATAGTTGAAAATACATTTCCTTTCTCTACTGCAGAAGTTACAGATTTTCAACAACTTGTTGCCAGTTCCAGTAATCCTAGTTCAGGAAGTAAGGGCTCACACTGCATTTGAATAGTTGCATAAAGGGATACAGTTCCCATCAAAAATATTAACTGTGGGCAGTAGGATGCTTCATGGACAATGTAATTGGTGGGTGGGATTCTCCGGCCGCATCCGCCTGGCGACCGGAGAATCCCGCCCGAGATCAATAGAGTTCTCCATTGGACGCGGCTCGCCTGTGGTGATCTTGCGGTGGGCGGGGCGGGAGTATCCAGCCCGGTGTGTAAAGTAATAGTGTCGAAAATCAATACTGTAATTTTTCTACAGGCGCATGAGATCACTCTGACATAAATATGCAAGTCTAGCATAAATCTTTACTGTTCCAATCATATTCTTCCACAATGCTGATAACATAACCATGACTCCAATATTACATAAAAGAGACATACTCTGAATTGTAACCATATTTATTAAGTCTACCAGCCTGCATGACTTTGTAATTTACTGAGTCCAAAGCTGGAGATAACAGCCTTGTGGAACACTGAAGTTCCTGATATTGACAACTGGGACTGGACTGCCTTGAGTACTGCCAATATCTAACAATACATTTCAACTAGCTTCATTGTTTCCTTTTCCCACTACAAGCTCTGCTGAGAAATATAAATTCTGCATTGGTAAAGTTATTGTCAAAGTCCTACTAGCAGTAAAGGTGCTGCAATGAGTGAATCACTACTCATCCTTCAGATGGAGAACGAGCCACAATGTATGTTAACAGAGATTAGTAAACTGCTCTCTGTGGTGATATGCCTGTGAATAGAATTGTACAAAGTTAGCAACGTGCCACCAATCAGCTGGTGACGTCAGACAACGGTCACGTGACATGGAGCACTGGTCAGTTGGTAGTAAGGCATACAACAGGACAATCACACAGAGGGTAGTTCCAGGAGAGATCACGGAACTCAAATAATAACCTTGTCTATATAGCATTCTGTTTGTTATCATTCCACATATTCATCAATAAAATATCATTCTAGCTAAGTCACCAGATGTTCTGTGTGCATCATTGCAATGGCAAGACCACAGAACACAACATGGTACCAGGAGGTTCAACATTTAAAGGTAACAGCAGAAAAGATGAAGTAAAACCGGCCGAAGAATGAAAATCAGAAGATTCTTCCAACGACCTCGTGAACTATGGCCTTTGGTGACTCAACGCAACAAACAATGGTGAAGTTCGAGATGGCAGGTTTAAAGGCAGCCCACCAGCTTCAAGTCTCGGGTAACATCGACGAAACTGCCATGTTTTCAAACGGCAGTATAAACTCAAAGTTTCAGCCCTTGGCCTGCAGGCACAGCCTGATGAGAGGCGCATTGAGTTGCTGCTCACGGTGGCAGATCCACAAGCTATCGAAATTTACAATACCTTCACTTTTGATAGTGAAGAGGAAAGCAAGAGATACGCGAAAGGTATAAAGTACTTCAATCGGCATTGCTCTTCGTAAAAAAATGAAACATTTGAAAGATACATATTTTGTACGCGTACCAGGCGAATCTTTTGCCAGCTTTGTAACCGATGTGTGTCTGAAGGTCCAGTCCTGCAATTTCAGTAATCTAAAATCATCGCTGATCCGCGACCAAATAGTATTTGGCATATCGAATGACAAGACCCGTGAGAGATTTTTATGGAAAGAAGACTTGAAATTGGAAAATGTTATTAAGATTTGCCATGCGAGTGAGCTGGCTGCACAGAATTTCAGTACACTCAGTTTGAAACATTTTGGCGCCAACATGGAAGAGGATGCCAGTGCCATCAACACTGTGATGCAGTTCAATAAGAAACGTGGTCTCAATACGGGTGGCCATTTTAAGCGGCCGACCGGAGCCGCTATCTTATGGCGGAAATGTGGCAATGGACATGGCCCACGGCAATGTCCAGCATATGGAAATGTATGTTCCAGATGTGGTCGTACAAATCATTTTGCGAAACAATGTTTTTGCGTCCTACATTGGGCCAAACAGGGTCAATCAATGCAATTGGTGAAATGCCCCTTGAGGAATTGTTTATCGTTGATCTAATTTCAACCAAGGGCATGATGTGTCTGAATATAAAAGAGGAAGATGTCTTCACGACCAATTGGAATAACAGAAATGGTCCAGCTGATACCGTTGAGAACAGAATTCCAGTGATGCTGAATGACACACTGATAAAATGCAAGCTCGACATGGGGGCGAGAGCAAACCGCCTCAGTCTGTGCAATTTGCAAGGGCTGCAAATTCCATCAAAAGTCATACATTAACCAAGACTGGTGATAAACTACAGTGTGAATGAGATTGAGATGGGCAATGTGAACTCAAAGCATGGGTACACAACAGAAGTCACATTGTACCATTTTCCATTGTGGGCATGAAACGTGAGTCCATCCTAGTGGCGGATGCATATGAGGCACTGAACCTAGTTGAGCGGCTGTACGTGAGCAAGGCAACAGAAGATTACGGTGACGCGCAATTATATACAGTGGTGCAATTATCCAATGAAATACAGGCGATAGTGAAAGTGGAAGAAGATCAACCAGAGACAGAGATGGAGGATCCAACGGACACTGCAGAGTTCTGGTTAGCGGTCTTCGAAAATGAGGATATGCTCAGTGACATGATACAGGTGCATGATGAGCCCATCTTGCAGCATCTACAAGATGTAGCTGTAAATTTCTCAGATCCAGGACAGTCAATGAGCTTCACTCTGGAGTTCAAGTTTGAATCGAATGAGTACTTCACAAATGAGGCACTCGCAAAAACATACCAGATGGACTCGCGGCCTGATGGAGCAGGCTTCTTCATATTTGCAATCACAGGAAGAAAGGAACAAATGTCACACTGAAAACCATTAAAATGAGGCAGTCTCATAAGGGTTGGCCCACTCGTAAAGCAGTTACAAAAACTGTATTAAATGACTCTTTTTTTTCATCTTCCTACTCCTCCTGAGGTTCCGAAGCATGGAGTGTTAGATGGAAGCTCTGCAGCAAGACTCGCTGCTGATTTGAAAATAGATCAATTCCTGCATGAACACATAATTCCACGAGCAGTGTTATACTTCACCGAAGACGATGATGAGTATGAGAATATTGACTCCAATGGTGAGGTGTACGACGACATTTACGAAGACCATAAATACGATGAAGAAAGCGGTGGAGGGTGAGCCAGATGAGGACGACGATGAAGCGGTAGTGAGGCTGTTTGGCGGGAATGACAAAGTGATCACAAGGACACAAGACACTTGAGAAGTGTGAAATATCAGCGAAGGCACATGCAGAGATGGAAAGTGAGATTGAAGTAGCAGATACCTCGGAGAAAAATGACTCAGCTGCGAACAAACTCATAGTAGGATATAGGGCGGGATTCTTCAACCCCCCGCCGGGTCGGAGAATCCCCAGGGGGTGGCGTGAATACCGCCCCGCCGCCCCGACGCCGGCTGCCGTATTCTCCGGTGCCATTTATCGGGTGGGGGTGGGATTCACGCCACGCCGGTCGGGGGCCGTTGGCAGCGCCCCCACCCGGCAATTCTCCGGGCCCCGATGGGCCGAGCAGCATTCCGTTTTTGGCCAGTCCCGCCGGCGTGGGTTACCTATGGACCCACACGGCGGGACCTGGCAGGTAAGTTGGCTGGGGCAGTCCTCGGGGGGTGGGGGGGTGTGCGGGGTGATCCGACCCCGGGGGGTCCCCCACGGTGGCCTGGCCCACGATCGTGGCCCACCAATCTGCGGGCGGGTCTGTGCTGTGGGGGCACTCCTTCCTTCCGCGCCAGCCCCTATAGGGCTCTGCCATGGCCAGCGCGGAGAAAAGAACCCGCATGCGCCAAGAATGCCGGCGGTTCCGCGCATGCGCGAGATCACGCTGGCCCTTTGGCGCATGCACAAACTCGCGCAGTACCTTCACCGCCGACTGGAGCAGCGCCAACCCATCCGGCGTCCACCTAGCCCCCGAGACAGGTGAGAATTCCTCACCTTGGGGGCCAATTGACGCCGGAGTCGTTGGCGCCGGTTTTCCCGCTGGTGTTGGGACTTAGTCCCCGGAAAGGAGGATCCTGGCCATAATTCCCATTCTGGAGAAACTGGCTGCAGAGGCACACTGGGAATCATCGCAGGCCTATGCAATGGTTCCGGTAGTGGACTCCCCAATGCTCGAGGCCACTTCACCGAAAGATGTGTTAGAGGAGCAGGTAGCTGTATCTGTATGCAGCTCCATGACGACGGATGATACGTTTATAATATTACAAGACGAGGTTGAGTCATTACTTGGTTCTTTAGGAACAGATGATATATGCATTGTAATTTCGAGTGACAAGGAGCCATCACTTGAGGCTCAAACATAGGATGCAGGGGCTGCACCCAACTTTGGGGATGTGGATCCAACCCAGACACCAGACTGTGAAGTTCTGTAGCCAGCCATTGAAGGTGCAAACTTGACCACGACCGTACAGTCCCTCAGACGTATGCCAACACGAGACGTCTCAACAGACAATCCACAAACTATTGTTTCCATGGCACAGGCCAGAGGCAAGATGGGTGCTACCAAATCCAAGTGAAAAAAGAGGAGCACTCACAAAATCAGATGCAAAATCACTCTCAAAATAAAGAAGAGGAAGAGAAGGAGAGGGGGGGATACCGTGAGTCCCACTGATAACACCAAGCAAGAAGACATCGGCAATGTGGCCGATAGGTCAGAGAGCACACGGCAACGCAGCAGCAAAAAGTATCAAGTAAAGAAATGAACGAAACTGCTGACGCAGAAGCTGACAAGGATATCGGCCTTAAGGACGCATTGCGTCAAAGGGCTAGGGAACAAAAGACCGGCATGGAAAACAGTCTTCCATAAAGCTGACGAGCCCAAACGATCTGCAGGGTGATCCTGTTGGAGATGCACAATGAGCTGTGTACAAGGGACACATTCAGCGGGCATATCATGTTAATTGAAGCACAGTTAAATTTGTATATATATATATGCCACATGTGTTAAAAGATAATGTTTCTGCAGAAAAACGTTAAATTTCCAAAGGAAGGGGGATGTGGTGATATGCCTGTGAATAGTATTGTATATAGTTAGCAATGCAACCTCCAACCAGCAGGTGGCATCAGATATTCGCCATGAGATGTGGGACACTGGCCAGTTGGTTGTAAGGCATACAACAGGACAGTTGCACAGAGGGTACTTCCAGGAGAATTCACGGAACTCAAATAATAACCTATTCTGGATAGTGGAGAAACTGGGCAGCACAGTAGCATTGTGGATAGCACAATTGCTTCACAGCTCCAGGGTCCCAGGTTCGATTCCGGTTTGGGTCACTGTCTGTGCGGAGTCTGCACATCCTCCCCGTGTGTGCGTGGGTTTCCTCCGGGTGCTCCGGTTTCCTCCCACAGTCCAAAGATGTGCAAGTTAGGTGGATTGGCCATGATAAATTGCCCTTAGTGTTGGGTGGGGTTACTGGGTTATGGGGATAGGGTGGAGGTGTTGACCTTGGGTAGGGTGCTCTTTCCAAGAGCCGGTGCAGACTTGATGGGCCAAATGGCCTCCTCCTGCACTGTAACTTCTATGAGTATTCTGTTATCATGCCACGTGCTCATCAATGAATCATCATTTTAGTTAAGTCACCAGGTGTTCTGTGTGCATCATTGCAACGGCAAGACCATAGAACAGAACACTCTCCTCTGGATAATTGGGGCTCATTCTGGGGTCGGTGGGACCTGTACAAACGGAATGGTCTACACCTGGACCAGAGGGGTACCAATATCCTGGGGGGGAAATTTGCTAATGCTCTTCGGGAGGGTTTAAACTAGTTCAGCAGGAACCTGAATTGTAGCTCCAGTATACAGGAGGTTGAGAGTAATGAGGTCATGAGAAGGGTTTCAAAGTTGCAGGAGTGTACCGGCAGGTAGGAAGGTGGTTTAAAGTGTGTCTTCTTCAATGCCAGGAGTATCCGGAATAAGGTACCTGGGACTTCGATGTTGTGGCCATATCAGAGACATGGATAGAGCAGGGACTGGAATGGTTGTTGCAGGTGCCGGGGTTTAGATATTTCAGTAAGCTCAGGGAAGGTGGCAAAAGAGGGGGAGGGGTGGCATTGTTAGTCAAGGACAGTATTACGGTGGCAGACAGGACGTTTGATGAGGACTCGTCTACTGAGGTGGTATGGGCTGAGGTTAGAAACAGGAAAGGAGAGATCACCCTGTTAGGGGTTTCCTATAGGCCTCCAAAAAGTTCCAGAGATGTAGAGGAAAGGATTGCAAAGATGATTCTGGATAGGAGCGAAAGCAACAGGGTAGTTGTTATGGGGGACTTTAACTTTCCAAATATTGACTGGAAACGCTATAGTTCGAGTACTTTAGATGGGTCCGTTTTTGTCCAATCTGTGCAAGAGGGTTTCCTGACACAGTATGTAGATAGGCCAACGAGAGGCAAGGCCATATTGGATTTGATACTGGGTAATGAACCAGGACAGATGTTAGATTTGGAGGTAGGTGGGCACTTTGGTGATAGTGACCACAATTCGATTATGTTTACTTTAGTGATGGATAGGGATAGATATATACCGCAGGGCAAGAGTTATATCTGGGGGAAAGGCAATTATGATGCGATGAGGCATGACTTAGGATGCATCGGATGGAGAGGAAAACTGCAGGGGATGGGCACAATGGAAATGTGGAGCTTGTTCAAGGAACAGCTACTGCATGTCCTTGATAAGTATGTACCTGTCAGGCAGGGAGGAAGTGGTCGAGCAAGGGAAATGTGGTTTACTAAAGCAGTCGAAACACTTGTCAAGAGGAAGAAGGAGGCTTATGTAAAGATGAGACATGACGGTTCAGTTAGGGCGCTCGAGAGTTACAAGCTAGCTAGGAAGGACCTAAAGAGAGAGCTAAGAAGAGCCAAAAGGGGACATGAGAAGTATTTGGCAGGTAGGATCAAGGATACCCCGAAAGCTTTCTATAGATATGTCAGGAATAAACGAATGACTAGGGTAAGAGTAGGGCCAGTCAAGGACAGTAGTGGGAAGTTGTGCTTGGAGTCCGAGGAGATAGGAGAGGTGCGAAATGAATATTTTTCATCAGTATTCACACAGGAAAAAGACAATGTTGTCGTGAGAATACTGAGATTCAGGCTACTAGACTAGAAGGGCTTGAGGTTCATAAGGAGGAGGTGTTAGCAATTCTGGAAAGTGTGAAAATAGATAAGTCCCCTGGGCCGAATGGGATTTATCCTAGGATTCTCTGGGAAGCTAGGGAGGAGATTGCTGAGGCTTTGGCTTTGATCTTTAAGTCATCTTTATCTACAGGAATAGTGCCAGAAGACTGGAGGATAGCAAATGTTGTCCCCTTGTTCAAGAAGGGGAGTAGAGGCAAGCCCGGTAACTATAGACCAGTGAGCCTTACTTCTGTTGTGGGCAAAATCGTGGAAAGGTTTATAAGAGATAGGATGTATAATCATCTGGAAAGGAATAATTTGATTAGAGATAGTCAACACGGTTTTCTGAAGGGTAGGTCATGCCTCATAAACCTTATTGAAGGTGACCAAACAGGTGGATGAGGGTAAAGCAGTTGATGTGGTGTATATGGATTTCAGTAAAGCGTTTGATAAGGTTCCCCACGGTAGGCTACTGCAGAAAATATGGAGGCATGGGATTCAGGGTGATTTAGCAGTTTGGATCAGAAATTGGCTAGCTGGAAGAAGACAAAGGGTGGTGGTTGATGGGAAATGTTCAGACTAGAGTCCAGTTACTAGTGGTGTACCACAAGGATCTGTTTTGGGGCCACTGCTGTTTGTCATTTTTATAAATGACCTGGAGGAGGGCGTAGAAGGATGGGTGAGTAAATTTGCAGATGACACTAAAGTCGGTGGAGTTGTGGACAGTGCGGAAGGATGTTACAAGTTACAGAGGGTCATAGATAAGCTGCAGCGCTCGGCTGAGAGGTGGCCAATGGAGTTTAATGCAGAAAAGTGTGAGGTGATTCATTTTGGAAGGAATAACAGGAAGACAGAGTACTGGGCTAATGGTAAGATTCTTGGCAGTGTGGATGAGCAGAGAGATCTCGGTGTCCATGTACATAGATCCCTGAAAGTTGCCACCCAGGTTGAGAGGGTTGATAAGAAGGTGTACGGTGTGTTAGCTTTTATTGGTAGAGGGATTGAGTTTCGGAGCCATGAGGTCATGTTGCAGTTGTACAAAACTCTGGTGCGGCCGCATTTGGAGTATTGCGTGCAATTCTGGTCGCCGCATTGTAGGAAGGATGTGGAAGCATTGGAAAGGGTGCAGAGGACATTTACCAGAATGTTGCCTGGTATGGAGGGAAGATCTTATGAGGAAAGGCTGAGGGACTTGAGGCTGTTTTCGTTAGAGAGAAGAAGGTTAAGAGTTGACTTAATTGAGGCATACAAGATGATCAGAGGATTGGATAGGGTGGACAGTGAGAGCCTTTTTCCTCGGATGGTGATGTCTAGCACGAGGGGACATAGCTTTAAATTGAGGGGAGATAGATATAAGACAGATGTCAGAGGTAGGTTCTTTACTCAGAGAGTAGTAAGGGTGTGGAATGCCCTGCCTGCAACAGTAGTGGACTTGCCAACACTAAGGGCATTCAAATGGTCATTGGATAGACATATGGACGATAAGGGAATAGTGTAGATGGGCTTTCGAGTGGTTTCACAGGTCGGCGCCACATCGAGGGCCGAAGGGCCTGTACTGCGCTGTAATGTTCTATGTTCTATGTTCTGGGCAGGGTGCCCTGCAACTCTTCGCACACCCACCTCATGCAGCTGCATGTGCATTTAACCATCCTTCAGACAGTGACCGCACAATTTGTTTTGTGACTCCATAATTGCTTCCTCTCACCACTTGTGGCTGCAACTTATTTCCCCAAACTTTGCCGCCTGGTTGCCACATATCTGAACTTGATTGGCGAAGCTTGATTAAGATTACATTTTTTTAAATTTCATCTGCTGCCTTATACAGATCTTTCACTTGGACCTGCTGGCCAAATTTCCCCTTATCCCCATTAAATTGTTCCCATTAAATTGTTTCCCTATACCAGGATAGCGTTGCTTTTGGTACCCATGAAAAATTGTTCAAATGAACTGTAGCCGAACATTCAAGCTATCTGGTGACTGTTCCAGTGCCTAGCTTTGTTCCAGCAATGTGACACAAAAACCTCAGTTGTACTTGTATTAAAATTTCAATCTTTTCCTGTTTATTTTGAGGATTGCTGAACCTCACACAACTTATCCATTTGGACTGAGATTAAAGTAAAAGGATGGAATCTTCAAGTCCAGTGACTGGTGGGTAAGTCGGCGTGATTGCCACTGGGCAGCGGGCAGGTGATCTTCCACTTTTCAGCTCATTAATTATGAGCACGGTGAATCACGTGGCAGGGCAGGCACAAAGTCTTCCATCTTGCCATTACCTCATGGGGTCAAAATTCCCGGCCCAATATTTAAAAGGCAGCCGGACACACCTTCACACCTTTATTGGTCAGGCCAGGAGCTCCACACTGCTCCTATAGAATCCTTGCAGCTGCAGCCTGTGCTGGAGAAGCTGACAGATGTGAACAGCCACATCCTGGGACAAACAAGGGTGCCTTGGACATTGCCTTTCACCTTTTCTCCAGCCAAGAGCACCACCGGTGATACACCCATGGTAAGGCTGTGGTAGTCGGTATTACAGGTATTACGGTACCCTGTAATGCTGTAAGACCATTGGTGTAGGAGGTACTGTTTTCATTGGTTCAGCATACCTGCTGGTTCCACCCAGTAAGGCGGAGTATAAGAGCCCGTGTCTCCCCAGCAGCTGCCTTCTGTACCTGCGCTGCTGGGGGAAACATCTAGTGTAATAAAGCCTTCAATTGTCTCCAATCTTGCTTCTGGAGTTATTGATCGAGCATCAATTTATTACACTAGATTTTAAAGAATGGAACTCCGAATCAAGCCGGAGTGTCTGCAACTCAGCCCCCATGCGGCAAACTCAGCGGCAACCTTCAAGCACTGGCTGGCGTGTTTCAATGGATATCTCAGTACGGCCACAATTACACCCACGGAGGACCAGAAAATGCAAGTTCTGCACTCGAGGGTGAGCCCAAAGATCTACACTCTCATCGAGGACGCGGACGATTTCGAGGCCGCAATGAATCTGCTGAAAGGGCACTATATTCGCCCTGTAAACCAGGTCTACGCCCGACATCTATTAGCGACGAGGCGACAAATCCCTGGGGAATCGCTTTAGGAGTTCTACCGTGCGCTCCTGGTGTTGGGGAGGAACTGTAACTGCCCGCAAGTTTCGGCTAGTGACCACACAGAACTTTTGATCCGGGACGCATTTGTTGCAGGTATGCTGTCCTCCCAAATCCGCCAGCGATTGCTGGAGAAAGAGACACTAGGCCTCAAGGAGGCACGGGCCCTTGCTAGCTCCCTGGATGTGGCCTCCCGAAACGCCCGCGCTTACGTCCCCAACCGCGCGGCAGCCCCTTGGGCAGCGTGGAACCCCCCCGCGACCGACTCTGATGCATCCCCCATCCACCCACAAGCTTGTGCTGCGAGACTGCCAGGCAACCCCGGGGGGCCCCGCTGCTATTTTTGCGGGCAAGCCAAGCACCCCCGACATCGCTGTCCGGCCCGCTCATCTGTCTTCAAAGAATGCGGCTAAAAGGGCCACTTCGTGGCGGTATGCCAGGCCCGGGCGGTCGCTGCGGTCTCCGGAGGCGAATCGGGATCGCCACCACAACCCTCTCCACGGGCCACATGCGGCCAGCGGGTGCCGCCATCTTCCTCCTTCAGGGCCACCTGTGGCCTCCGGACGCCGCCATCTTGTCACTCGGACACCACGTGTGATGGATGGGCGCCGCCATCTGTGCACCCCCAGCCATGTGTGACCAGTGGGCACCGCCATCTTGGCTGGACTCTCAGGACCCCGACTCGGATGACCACACACCGCCCGAGGAGAACATCCAATTTCTGCCACGACTAGCCTCGGTGACCCTGGACCAGTCTCGGCCCTGAACACTCTCTCTCTCGACTGCAATGATGACCGTGCTCATCAATGGGCATGAAACATCCTGTCTGATCGACTCTGGGAGCACGGATACCTTCATACACCCCGACACAGTAAGGCGCTGTTTTCTCCCCGTTCACCCAGTTAACCAAAAAATCTCCCTGGCCTCCGGGTCTCATTCAGTGGAGATCAAGGAGTTCTGCATAGCGAACCTCACGGTCCAGGGAAGGGAGTTTAAAAATTACTGGATCTATGTCCTTTCCCACCTCTGCGCTGCCACACTCCTAGGGTTAGATTTTCAATGCAACCATCAGAGCTTAACCTTTAAATTCGGCAGCCCATACCCCCCTCACTATCTGCAGCCTCGCGACCCTCAAGGTCAATCCGCCTTCCCTGTTTGCGAACCTCACCCCGGATTGCAAACCCGTCGCCACCAGGAGCAGACGGTACAGTGCCCAGGACCGGACCTTTATTAGGTCGGATGTCCAGCGATTACTGAGGGAAGGTGTCATTGAGGCTAGCAACAGTCCCTGGAGAGCTCAAGTAGTGGTTGTAAAGACCGGGGAGAAGCATAGGATGGTCATCGATTATAGCCAGACCATCAACAGGTATACGCAGCTTGACGCATACCCTCTCCCCCGCATATGCGATCTGGTCAACAGGATTGCACAATACAAGGTCTTTTCCACGGTGGATCTAAAGTCCGCCTACCACCAGTTCCCCATCCGCCCTAGCGACCGCAAATACACTGCTTTCGAAGCAGATGGGCAGCTTTACCACCTCCTAAGGGTTCCCTTCAGTGTCACTAATGGAGTTTTGGTCTTCCAATAAGAGATGGACCGAATGGTTGGCCAGTACGGTTTGCGGGCAACGTTTCCGTACCTCGATAATGTCACCATCTGTGGCCACGACCAGCAGGACCACGACACCAACCTCCGAAAATTCCTTCATACCGCAAAATTCCTTAATCTCACATATAACAAGGATAAATGCATGTTCAGCACCGACCGTCTAGCCATCCTCGGCTACGTCGTGCATGATGGAGTTATAGGCCCAGACCCTGAACGCATGCGTCCCCTCATGACGTTCCCCCTCCCTCACTGCTCCAAGGCCCTGAAACGCTGCCTGGGATTTTTCTCTTATTATGCCCAGTGGGTCCCCAACTATGCGGACAAGGCCCGCCCGCTAACCGAATCCACGGTTTTTCCCCGGTCGACAGAGGCCCGCCAGGCCTTCAGCCGCATCAAAGCGGACATCGCAAAGACCACGATGCACGCCATCGACAAACCCCTCCCCTTCCAAGCCGAGAGCGACGCGTCCGACGTAGCTCTGGCGGCCACCCTCAACCAAGTGGGCAGACCCGTGGCCTTCTTCTCACGCACCCTCCACGCTTCAGAAATCCTCCATTCCTCAGTTGAAAAGGAGGCCCAGGCCATAATAGAAGCTGTGTGGCATTGGAGGCATTACCTGACCGGCAGGAGATTCACTTTCTCACTGACCAGCGGTCGGTGGCCTTCATGTTCGATAATGCACAGCGGGGCAAGATAAAGAACGACAAGATCTTATGGTAGAGGATCGAACTCTCCACCTACAACTATGAGATCTTATATCGTCCCGGGAAGCTAAACGAGCCTCCTGATGCCCTATCCCGCGGCACATGTGCCAATGCACAAGTGGACTGCCTCCGAGCCCTCCACAAGGACCTCTGCCACCCGGGGGTCACTCGATTCTTCCATTTCATTAAAACCCACAACCTGCCCTACTCCATCGAGGAGGTCAGGACAGCCAAGAGGAATTGCCAAATCTGCGCGGAGTGTAAGCCGCACTTCTACAGGCCAGAGAAAGCGCACCTGATAAAGGCTTCCCGTCCCTTTGAACGCCTCAGTTTGGACTTCAAAGGGCCCCTCCCCTCCACCGACCGCAACACGTACTTCCTGAACGTGATTGACGAGTACTCCCGGTTCCCATCGCCATTCCCTGCCCCGACATGACCGCAGCCACCGTCATAAAAGCCCTCCACAATATCTTTACGCTGTTCGGTTTCCCCGCCTACATACACAGCGATAGGGGGTCCTCCTTTATGAGCGACGAACTGCGTCAATTCCTGCTCAGCAAGGGCATTGCCTCGAGTAGGATGACCAGTTACAACCCCCGGGGAAACGGACAGGTAGAGAGGGAGAACGGAACGGTCTGGAAGACCGTCCTACTGGCCCTACGGCCCAGGAATCTCCCAGTCTCCCGCTGGCAGGAGGTCCTCCCGGATGCCCTCCACTCCATCCAGTCACTGCTGTGTACCACGACCAACCAAACACCTCATGAATGTCTCCTTGTCTTCCTAGGAAGTCCTCCTCCGGGACCTCGCTTCCAACCTGGCTGGCACCTCCTGGACCCATCCTGCTCCACAAACACGTGCGGGCGCACAAGTCGGACCCATTGGTCGAGAGGGTCCATCTCCTCCACGCTAACCTCAGTACGCCTACGTGGCATACCCTGACGGCCGACAGGATACGGTCTCCCTACGGGACCTGGCGCCCCCTGGATCCCCACACACACCCCCACCACCAATCCCACCCTCCCTCCCACAGGCGCACCCCACAGCCACCCCTTTCCCAGGTGTATCGGTCCTCCCACCGGTCCCGCCTAGGGGTGATGAAGCAGCCGAAGAAGCCAAAGCCACGCTCCCGGAGCCACAGATGCCCAAGCCGGCGCCTGCATCACCACCGAAGCTACGACAATCGCAGAGGACGACCAGGGCCCCCGATCGACTAACTGATTCATTCTGAACTGTAAATAAATGTTGTAAATAGTTGCGATGTAACGAGGCAAAACCACTGTACTGATGTATACCGGGTACCTCCATAACCTTAACCTCTACCACGGTGTAATGCGAGGCCTCCACCAGGGGGGTGAATGTGGTAGTCGGTATTAGAGGTATTATGGTAGCCTGTAATGCTGTAAGACCATTGGTGTAGGAGGTACTGATTTCATTGGTTAAGCCTGCCTCAAAACTCTAGAGAGAGACCATTGCCGTTGTAGCATAGAAAACTGACCACATAATCCCTTGTTAGCCATGACCAATCGGACAGGAAGATGGAGGTTTGGAGACATGAGTTGGCTGTCATCCACCAGCCTTGCCCTTTAGATGCACCCACCTCCCTCCTTCCCTCACCCCAGCCTCTGACTGCAGCCAATGGTAAACAGCACAGAATGAACAGCTGCTGGGATATCGATGTATCGAGAGCCATGTGGCCGGAACCAACCTGTTGCAATGTGGGTTCACCATAGTGGGGAGAATACGAGTGAGCACCTTTGTCGTCTCATAATTATTAGGATGTCCCTTTAGTGGGCCACATGTACTAACCTTGAACTCCGCCCACCTGAAAAGACCTTCCTCACACCTCGTGGAATCTCACTGACTGACTAACCGCATGGTCAAAGTCAGTTTGAATAAATGGTGCTCGTCGCCTATCAAACTCGCTTCACAAACTTCTGCCCTTACCCTGCCACCCACCAACCCCCACCCCCCCAACCCCACCCCACCCTCCCCTTCATCACCATAGAACCACCCAATCACGATCCGCCTCCACATGCCTTCCCTCTCCTCAGATCCAATGCCAGTTACTATCCACATTTCCACCCAGGATGAAAAGCCAGGTAACCAAACTGGCATATGTATCTGCCCACAGAGCTTCTTGGCACAATCTATCTTCCTAGTTGGAGCCTCTGCATTTACCAATTGTTAGCCGAACGTAAGCCTATTTTTGGCTGCAGCAGAGGCATACAGTTATTGAGTGGTGGGCACAGAGTAGCCCTACCTGCCTGCCATCAATTTGATGACCTCCTTTTTCCCAGTGCTTCAGATTTCCATTTGGAAGTTGTTTGATGCTAGTAAAGATAAAAGGACTGCTGCGATTCAAGGCGACTCACCTCCACTTTCTCGAGGGCAATAAAGGCTGCCTGGCCAGCGACGTCCACATCCCATTCAAGAATTAAAACAAATAAAGAGGAAACTGGTGCAGATTTTTAAAAATGTATCTTGTGATATGGATAATGTGGGAAAAGTCACGTTTATTGCATATTACAAGTAGTCCTGAGAAGGTGACGGTGAGCCTTCACTCCTAAAATACTGCAGTTCCTTTGGTGATCATGCTCCATAAAGGTGTTAATCCGATACTTGACCCAATGACAATAATGGATTAGTGATACACGTGTGCTTTTGGATCGTGTGTAACGTGGAGGTGATGATGTCCCCACAACATTGCTGCGACTTGATGGTAGAGAATATCAGGTCTTCTACTGCAATGCAGTCACAGACAAGAGAGTGCACTGTCTGGCAATTATAGCAATCGTGTTTTTGGCACATGTCCCTATCCTTCTTTTCCTATTGGAGGAAGTTTGCTCGTACCACAACCCTTAATAGTTTTAATGTGACTATTTCCAGCTCTTAGCCAGCACATCATTCTGGAATATCTACGGATTAAATATAATTTGTTTACCTTGCTTGTTCTTGATTGACGATTGTGCATTTCTTTCATATATTCATCCAGCGCGCAAACAATAAAATCAACAGTTTCAGCCCAAGGGGTGCTAGCAGAAGGCATCACACTCTTGTTCTTCAGAACACATTCTACTCACTTCCAATGTCCTAAGGCTTAACACAAGATATTTACTTCCATGCGTTTGAGTAAAGGCACGAATGCCAGCTCTATGTTCATCTGCTTATTCCCTGCACATTATTTGCTTTGGCTACCTTTCACATTTCTGTTATATGCTGCTTGTTATATGCTCTTGCCTCTACTCTGGTTTTTATACCCCAAACTGTAACTTTGAGCATCAAAGACCCAGCCTGCCTCTTACCATTCTAACTAAGAAAGAGATTTGCCACTCCCTGATCAAAAAATAATAATGATGCACGGATCCGCAGGGACAAAAGCACTCTATCGCTACAGTGCCATAGAGAATCCCTACAGTACTGAAGGAGCCCATTAGGCCCATCGAGTCTGCATCGACTCTCCGAAAGAGCACCCTACCTAGGCCCACACCCCTGCCCTATCCCCGTAACCCCACCTAACCTTCACATAAGGGCTTGTCACAGTGGCTTCATTGCAATGTTGATGTATGCGTACTTGTGACAATAAAAGATTATTATTATTATCTTTGGACACTAAAGGACAATTTTAGCATGGCCAATCCACCTAACCTTCACATAGAATCATAGAATGTTGAGGCCATTCTTTGGACATGGGAGGAAACTGGAGCACGCAAAAAATGTGCAAACTCCACACAGACAGTCACGCAAGGCCAGGTTTGAACCCGGGCCCCTGGCGCTATGAGGCAGAGTGCGAACCACTGTGCCACCGTGTCGCCCCCAGCTATCATTGGCTGCCAGCTATTATTCACTGCTCTGCACAAGTTGTACTGTCTCCCTTATCATTCATTACCAGATGTTTTTTTTTAAAGTTTCCAACGTTATTTTTTAAAAGTTTGTTCATGATATTTCAGCTTCTACCTTAACTCCATGTGGAGGGGCAGCACGGTGGTGCAGTGGTTAGCACTGCTGCCTCACGGGACTGAAGACCCGGTTCAATCCCGGCCCTGGGTCACTGTCCATGTGGTGTTTGCACGTTCTCCTCATGTCTGTGTGGGTCTGACCCCCACAACCCAAAGATGTGCAAGGTAGATAGACTGCTAAATTGGGAAAAAAAGGAATTGGGTACCCTAGATTTAAAACAAAAACTCCATGTGTGCGCCCGAATCTTCATTATGCTCTCGGTAAAATATTTAAAGAGTGATTTGATCATCAGCTTTTCTTCTAATTGGTTTTCCATGGGAACTCTTTAATGTGATTGGCTGTTCGGATAGTTTGCTGACATCTCTGCAGTTCAGCGCTGGGAATTCACATTAGACGATTCTGCAATCGCTTTCACGTTGAGACAGTTAAAGTTCTCAACACAGAGGTCACTTCGAGGTCAGCAGCGAGCACTCTAGTTTCACTGCAGACCACAAAATCCAGGCCAAAGTTCCCACTCCTCGGAGATGATACGAGATCCTCGCTGTGAGAGAGAGCGGAATCAAGAGAGGGAAACAGAAGGAAAGAGGTTGCTATTATATGTCAGTTCCAACTCTCAGATCAGTACAATTTTCTTTTACAAGCAGCACTGCCTTAATTGCACTGCTTGGCTGCAATTCTGAATATCAGATCCAGAGTGGAGTTCTGCACATGCGCCTTTATTCTTATGTGCTGAGCTCTACTCCCAACCGTTTAAAAAATTTAAATGTATTGACACTGTTGGCAGGAGCCCCTGTACTGAATACATTTAAGTCAGCACTATGTAAGATTATAAAAGGATAAATTTTCAAAATCTGCTCTCCTGGCACAAGCCTGAACTCCTGATATGTACTCCTGTTGGGCAAAGCTCGATGCCAGTTCATCAAGTTGCCCCTAAAGTATCATTCTAATGCTCTGAATGTTTTGTAAACCTGATTTGATACAGCACTGGAGTTGTACAATATACTGGGAATGGACAGGCCGGTGTGGATTCAGGAGAAGCCGAGATATTTCACATTGATTTGATCGGAGAAAGAAAGAAAACAAGAATTAACTTGCCTTACTTTTCCATCAAGTGACCAGCACATCATCTAAATGGACCATCACGCGCGGCAACCCCCTCAGGATGTTCTCCATTACTCGTTGAAATATAGCACAGGCAGCAGACACTCTGAAAGGCAACTGGGTGTAATCGCAAAGTCTTCTGTGCGTATTTACCGTAACATATTTTCACTCAGGTTGTAAATATGTGTGACTCATATCGAGTTTAGTGAACAAGTATCCATCCGCCAACTTCATGACCAATCCTCAATGCAAGCCATGGGTTAGCGATCCAACCTTGATGCTGTCTTCACGGTGAGCTTATAGTCCCCACATAACCGGTCTGTCTTGTCTGGTTTTAATACCGGCACCACCAGTGCTGCCCAATCCGCAAAACGTACAGGACTGATGATATCCAGATTTTCTGGTCAACTGTTCAGTTTCTACTTTTTCCAACAACGCATAGGGGACTGAGCGTGCCCAGAAATACTGAAGTTGGGCTCCCGAGTCGACATGAATGTGAGCTACTTTGATCTTCCCCAATCCAGCTTGAAATACTTTGTCTATTTGCCCAACACATCGCTTAAGCCTCCAGACCGTATCTCGAGGATGTGTTGCCAATTTAGTTGTAAATGGTTCAACCAATCACGGCCCAAAATGCTGGGGCCTTGTCCTCTGACCACAACAAGTGGGAGTCGCAACAACCTGTGACCATAAACCATCTGAGTCACGGTGGTACGTGCAATATCCAATGGCTCACCAGTGTAGGTGGCCAACCTAGTCTTGGTATTGGTCAAGTCAAGGAAGAAGGAGGCATAGGACATGCATAGGCAGCTGGGATCAAGTGGATCCCTTGAAGAGTATCGGGCTTGTCGGAGTAGAGATAAGAGAGAAATCAGGAGGACAAAAAGGGGACATGAGATTGTCTTGGCAGCTAAGGCAAAGGAAAATCCAAAGAGCTTTTACAGATACATAAAGGGCAAAAGAGTGACTAGGGAGAGGGTAGGGCCACTTAAGGATAAGCAGGGTCATCTATGTGCAGATCTAACGGGATGGTAGAGGTCCTAAATGAACATTTCTCATCAGTATTTACTGTTGAGAAAGGTATGAATGTTAGGGAAATTGGGGAAATAAAAAGTGATGTCTTGAGGAGTGTACGTATTACAGAGATTGAGGTGCTGGAGGTAGTAAAACATATCAAGATAGATAAATCCCCGGGACCTGATGAAATGTATCCAGGATGTTATGGGAGGCTCGGGACAAAATTGCCGGTCCCCTAGCTGAGATATTTGAATCATCGACATCCACGGGAGAGGTGCCTGAAGAGTGGAGGGTAGCAAATGTTGTGCCCTTGTTTAAGAAGGGCTGTAGGGATAAGCCTGGGAACTACAGACCAGTTAGCCTTACTTCTGTTGTGAGTAAATTGTTAGAAGGTATTCTGAGGGACAGGATCTACAGGCATTTAGACAGGCAAGGGCTAACTAGGGAAAGTCAGCATGGCTTTGTAAGGGGAAAGTCATGTCTCCCCAATTTGATTGACTTTTTTGAAGGGGTAACCAAGAAAGTATATGAGGGCAGTGCAATCGACGTTGTCTACATGGACTTTAGCAAGGCCTTTGACAAGGTACCGCATGGTAGGCTGTTGCAAAAGGTTAAATCTCATGGAATCCAGGATGAGGTAGCCAATTGGATACAAAATTGGCTTGACGACAGAAGCCAAGTGGTTTTGGAGGGTGGTTTTTCAAACTGGAGGCCTATGACCAGCGTGTGCCTCAAGGATCGGTGCAGGGTCCACTGTTATTTGTTGTATATATTAATGATTTGGAAGAGAATATAGGAGGCATGGTTAGTAAGTTTGCAGATGACACCAAGATTGATGGCAAGTGGATCGTGAAGAAGGTTATATAAGATTGCAACAGGATCTTGACCAATTGGACCAGTGAGCCGATGAATGGCAGATGGAGTTTAATTTGGATGAATGTGAAGTGATGCACTTTGGTAGATCAAATCAGGGCAGGACCTACTCAGTTAATGGTAGGGAGTTGGGGAGAATTACAGAACAAAGAGATCTAGGAGTACAGGTTCATAGCTCCTTGAAGGTGGAATCGCAGGTGGACAAGGTGGTGAAGAAGGCAATCAGCATGATAGGTTTTATTGGTCAGAATATTGAATACAGGAGTTGGGACGTCTTGTTGAAGTTGTACAAGACATTAGTAAGAACACACATGGAATACTGTGTTCAGTTTTGGTCACCCTATTATAGGAAGGATATTGTTAAACTAGAAAGAGTGCAGAAGAGATTTACGAGGATGCTACCAGGACTTGATGGTCTGAGCTATAAGGAGAGGCTGGATAGGCTGGGACTTTTTCCCCTGGAGTGTAGGAGGCTTAGGGGTGATCTTATAGAGGTCTATAAAATATGACGGCATAGATAAGGTAGATAGTCAAATCTTTTCCCAAAGGTAGAGGTGTCTAGAACTAGAGGGCGTAGGTTTAAGGTGAGAGGGGAGAGATACAAAAGAGACCAGAGGGGAAATTTCTTCACACAGAGGGTGGTGAGCATCTGGAATGAGCTGCCAGAGGCAATGATAGAGGCGGGTACAATTCTTTCCTTTAAAAAACAGTTAGACAGTTACATGGGCAGGGTGGGTATAGAGGGATATGGGCCAAATGTGGGCAAGTGGGACAGCTTAGTGATAGAAACTGGGTGGCCTGGACAAGCTGGGCTGAAGGGCCTGTTTCCATGCAGTAAACATCGATGACTCTATGACTCTAAGTCCAAGTCCTGTATGCCCTGTCTAATGCTGTTGACACTGCATACTAAACAGTCTCGCAACATTTACTGCAGGGCACTGTCGTATTCTCAAAACTCTGCAACCTTTCACAACCGTGGCAAATACCCGGTGATGGACTCACCCAGTGTCCGCTCTGCGGTATTAAAACAATACCATTGCACGATAATGGATGGAGTTGAGTTAAAGTGCTGCCCGACTAAAGTTACTAGTTGGTCGAGGGTTTGCGTGTCGAATACCACTGGGTAGGTAAGATTTTGTATAATGTGTGTGCAACAAGATGACTGTCTGGCGGTCATTCTCTGTGATATTGTTGGCCCTGATAAAGTAACGCATTAGCTAGGGCAGCACGGTGGTGCAGTGGTTAGCACTGTTGCCTCATGGCACCGAGGATCCGGGTTCGATCCTGGCCCCGGGTCACTGTCCATGTGGAGTTTGCACATTCTCCCCGTGTCTGCGTGGATCTCACCCCCATAACCCAAAAAAGATGTGCAGGGTAGGTGGATTTGTCATGCTCAATTTCCCCTCAGTTGGAAAAAAAATAATTGGGTCCTCTTTAAAAAAAAAGTAGCACATTCGCTCTGCATGCTTATTCGAGTCTTCCAAGCTGGTGTCAAAGACATGTAACCATCCGAACAGAGACATAATGAAAAGAGAAATACAACCTTTATCCAACAGGGGCTGGGAGGTGACTTATTCGGTGGTGTAGCAGCATTGATAGTTATCCAGTTTGACCCTCATCGCCAGTTTTATAAGGCCAGGAAGGAATCCACACCGAGTAGTTCAAAGAAACTTAGGTCTGGATTCTCCCAAAATGGGACTATGTCCCCACTCCAGCGTACAAACGCTGGAGTTTTACTCTGGAGATTCCTGCAAAAAAGATCAGCTGATTCAATGCCTGGGACCCAGAGTAATTCACGCAGCTTTAGCTGCGGATACGGGCCCCTGCACCTCCGGTTTGGAGTCCGCGCCATGGTGGACTCGGACCGTGGAGGCAGATTAAAAACTTAGACCTCCTCACCGATCGGCCGCGCGCCCGAGGATCTGATAGCGCGGATATTAACCCCAGCCGCCTATAAGGCCCCCCACCCCCCCAGTGTCCGATCCTCCTGCTCCCCACCAGGGCGGCTGTGGACTGAGTCCGCAGCCGCCACGTGAGCATCCCGACCGGCAATAGGTGGTTAGTTCCACGCCGTCGGGAACTCGGCCGGTCGGGAGAGGAGGATCACTGGGCGGGCCTCTGGCAATGGGCCCCCAGCCACGCGATGTTCTCCGCGATCATGGCGATTTCTGGCTCCTGGACAATCGCCACACCGGCGCCGGGCCCGATTTCGTCGTGAAGTTGGATTCTCCACCCCCGTGTCGAACGCGATTTCGGCACGGGGCTGCGGAAAATCCAGGCCTTAGTTTATTTACAATAACTATTATATACATCACCAGGTCGATCCCAACTTGGTCTGCCTTGCCGCTGCCGAACTGTCCAGCTTCATACACCGTACAACTATACATTGTTTGGAGGTCCCCCTCTCGCTTTACAGGAGAGCTCATATTCCGCAAGGTTCACAGGGAAGTTAATTGTTCCCACCCCATAAGATACAAGCGGGTTATAACAGTGCGCTTCATTTTATATTATCTCTTCATGTTCTTCCTACCAAAATGAATCACTTCACACTTCGAACTTCAAACATGTTGCATGAGAAAATGCCTCACAAAGCCCTGGAGAGATAGGACACTGCAGGAAGCAGAGTAACATGAAACACCTCATCCCCTACTTGGAGCAGGCCTGGATCTGATGGGGTGGCACTCTGCTCTTGGTGTGGGAGATGGTAAGGTCAGGAGCATAGCGTCTGCACCACTCGTAACTGAACACTGTGATCATGGCATCCTTCTGAAGAGGCAACTAGCCACAAGCTGCCACCCCTTATCTCTCTCCCTGAACCCAAGGGGGCAACACTCCCCAATTGTAGTTTGTATCCTCCTATGAAGCAATGTTCAGGACTACGAGGAGAAAGTAAGGTGGTGACATTAGGTGAATTACTCCTTCCCAGAGCCTGCACAGACCGAATGGGCTGAATGGCTTCCTTCTGGGCTATAACCATTCCATTATTCTGTGAAGTTTGAGTAAGTGTAAAGGCAATCAACTGAGGAGTGTTTGCAAATGGTCTGGGAAAGCTGAAGTAAGAAATATGGTGGTATTCGCCTGTTAAAATGGAGAGGTAAACAACAGCGTTGTGCACACAAATAAGATGGCAAGGAAGTATATGTAGCTAGATTATAAGAGATTAATTATACAGTAATCACATTTATAGCATGTTTGTGAGGGAAATGAGAGGGTTAGTGTGTTATTTTGCCTGCCTAGGTCAAGACATTTAACTTTTTCCATTACTGGTCGGCAGTACTCTTCTGTTGTTAACTTTTCAGCTATTTAAAGATTCTGTCCCAAAATTAATCCCATCAATCTTAACTGCAAGTCTATAATCAGCAAGCAGTTAATACTGAATTATTGTGACATGCAAGACTCCCTTTGTAACTTCTGTTGTTTATGCCATTAATTAACACTATCTACTAATTATTTACATAGTCAATGTTTAAATTTAAGTGCTGCTTACTATTATTCTGGGGCTAATAATATATTGTTAATTTGCGACTTTGTTGTCTGACCTCTTTGATAATTGGTTAAAAGAAGGTTAATGAATTCATTCAGTGCATGCGTGGATCCTGATGGGAGATTGGTATTGTAAATGCTAATATAATCTGACCCTGTTTCATGTCAGACAGTTTAGTGAGCCAATTTTAGATACCATCCAGACAGAAACTGGATAGTAAACCCTGGGCAGTTCATTGACAAGGAGTCAAGATGAAGGGGTAATCGATTTGTATGGTGACCTGGATCAATATTCACGTCAGGGTATTAATCCCAGTGTTCTTATATTCACTTCTCTCCACCTGGCGAGAGTGCACTTTATTTGGCAGATTTCTGACCACCAACACCCAGCTCTTGATCTCTTCTGTGTTCTGTTTCACCATGCAGGTCAGAGTCAGTAAAATTGTGGCACCTTCTTTTTGCCACTGTGTCATTGCCTTGTTGCCTTCATTGCCTGCCTCTGTCATTCTCCTGTGTTACACATTCTTGTAGATACAAAAACACAATCTTGGGGCATCTAGTCCATCTGGCTGACAGTCAAGTGAGTGAGCCAAAAGCTGTTCCTCACTTACCTGCTGCACCCCTAGGCCAGAACTGGCATTTTAAAAGTCCACGCTCGAATTATCACGAACCCCAGTAGATTATTTCCGGTTTTACAGAAGCAAGCTTGCCTCACAGAATTCTGAGCCATCTCCCTCTCCACGCCATTGGTGCATCTCAATTTCAGTTGTCGCAAAAGCAGTACAACTCACCACAAGGAACTTATAGGTCAATATGTTGTTACTCATTTCCTGTAATTGTTCTCACTTGCATTAAGGAATGTTCACAGATATCTGGATTGAGTAGAAAGCCTTCACGGACTCTCTAGGTTCTTCTCAATAGGCAAGTAACCTATTTCTAGAGAAAAATAACAGGTGGGGTCCTCCATCCCTCCCCCATCATCTGGCCGTTCATTCCATATGAGAAGGAAGACATTGAATTCTTGGACAGGGATACTGAAGAGGCAGTGGGAAACACGGAACATGGCTTAGGAGATTTCTCTTAAAATCATTGTTTCACATCTCTTCTGGGTTTATGGTGTAAATATATCTGTCATCATACCACACTGTGGATGTTTGAATTTATACCTTATACTGAAAGTGATGTGGCTGTTTCGCTGCTTATCTACCCCAGCTTACTTCTTCTTCATCTACCCTCCCAAGTGTGCTTCAGCAATAATAAGAAGAACAATGGAGGAACCTGGCCCATTTGATATGAGCAGTTGAGCTCACTTCATAGCATCTCATCCACCAATTCGCCCTCTCTTATCGAGAACCAGTTCAGAGACATTCTCCTGTGGAGTCAAGTGTATGAACAGAATAAATGTGCAACATGCAACATAGGAGAACACGTAGTACATTTGGCTTGGAAGATGTAGGCAGTCCTTGTTGAACTGATGGAGCCAGGGGAAAGATGTCTACCCTTAGCTCAGGAGCTTGAAGACCTAATTCTTGGGAGTCTTACAGTTAAAAGAACAACCAGACCAAAGACCATAAATGGCAGATGAATTCAAAGGGCTGTCTTTTCCGACTTCAAAGTGATTAGGACAGGAATACAGTCAAGGCATAAGCCAAGAGTGTGATGGAATACTCTCCACCGCCTGGATAAGTACAGCTCCAACAACATTCAAGAAGCTTGACACAGTTCAAGGAAATCAGCCTGCTTTACTGGCACCCTATCCGCCATTTTAAATATTCATTCCCTCCACCACCAATGATATGTGGAAACAGTGTTTACCATATACAAATGCCCTGCAGCAACTTGTCACGCCTCCTTTGGTAGCACCTTCCAAACCTGTGACCTCTACTACTTACAAGGACAGCGGATACATGGGAACACCATCACCTAAAATTTCCTCCCCAAATCACACATCATCCCGACTTGGAAATATATCACCATCCTTTCACTGTCACCGTCAAAGTCCTGGAATTCTCTCCCTAACAGCACTGTGGGGGTGCATGCACCACATGGACTGCAGCGGTTCAGGAAAGTAGCTCACCACCAGCTTCTCAAGGGAAATTTGGGGTGGGCAATAAATACTAGTCATGAAAGAATTTTTAAAAAAAGAATCTCATAGAGTCATCGAGGTCTACAGCACCGAAAAAGCCCTCCGGCCTATCGCGTAAGCGCCGGTCAGAAACAACCACCTAACTGTTCTTACTTCATTTTCCAACACTTGGCCCATAACTTCCCAGAGCTTCAGCAGTGGTACTATTTTGATAGCTTCCTGGCTGCTCAGTAAGCCACTATGGCCAAAGCTTGAGGCCTAGCAAGTGTGCACTTGCACTTTCATGTCCAATTACTCTATCTTGTGCCATTTAAACTCTTTGCTTTTTGCTGGACCTTATCGAGGACATGTTTTCTGTGCGCTTTCCTGCAGTACAACATATGAAACTCTTTAGGAGGCCTTGAGGTCATTAAAGAAGTTATAGAAATGAAAGTTCTTTCTTGCGTCAGTTGCGTGCAGTCTTATTGTAACAGAAATAACATAATGCCATGTAATTTAGTGCATCCTCTTTGATTCATGTTCCTTCCCACTTTTTCATGAAAACAGTATCTTTAACACAATAAAAGGAAGTGGAAGTACACTATGAACAAAAGATAAAGGTGCAGTCTGAATCAAAATGTGGAACTTACTTATCGCTCACAATAAAACTTGTTTAAACCAAGAGAAGTCTGGAAGACACAAAACTCACTTGCTGTTTCTTCTATACACTGCCAAAGCATAATTTATTTCCTTTAAATATATTAAGGATACATTATAATGTTTACCCAAACTGTGATTTCTTAAATAGATCCAATGTCCAGTAAATGGTTAAAGATGTGTTTTGCAATTTTTCATGTGAGATATCACATGGTAAATAGTGACAAGTAATGAGATGTTCCTTGTTGCCTAATTAACATGCACATAGAAAAGACAGACAAGAAGGGAGATATTTATTAATAGTTTTCCTAAGGGCACAATGAAGCAGAGTTCTGAATATTCAAGACTTGTTATTGAAGGACAGTGAAGTCTCAAGGCTTTAGCCATATTTTCAATGAAAATGGCAGTCAGTTGGAGAAATAAGTTTAGGGTTTGCAGGAATAAAAATGGATTTCAATGAGAAACTTTCACGTGGATTTTCAAAGACGTAATTCCATCGTTTAGTTTTAGCATATCATGATTAACTTTTTTTGGAGAATACAATATGCAGCACAGAGTCATTTTTGTTCATTATGACAATATCTGATTTTTTTTTCAACATTCCTCCGAATATAGTTCCTCCTAATGCAGTGTTTTGAGAATCTAACCCAACAGGAAAGGTGCTGAGTTTGTCATTTTTGTGAGGTGGGTATACTATCAGAGCGAAAACAAATATAACACTGTACCCTCTCCAAACATATCAATTGCACAGTTGGTGGTGGTCTGTTTATTGTTTTAGAGTTCCCTGTTACAGGGCACTGATGCATTGAATCTAGTAATGTCTATGTCCTGTAATGTTGAGGTCTACTGGACAGCTGGGAATGTAATATTACACTGTCCGCCCAGCATTCTGACTGGAATCTGTAACACCACGCAGTCACTGGCAATCAGGCTAGAGGCTGCAGTGCCTAACAACAGAGGAATAAGGGGTAATTTTCACTGTTTGCAATTGTGTAAAGCGGACATTATCAGCTGCCCATTGTGCATCTCTCCTGATTTACATTTCCATTGAAATCAATGTTTTGTGCCCCTGCCAAGTTTGAGTTTCACCCCCCTTAGGAATTAGAAGGGAATCTTCAGATACAAAATAGACTTGTAGACTAAATTATCAGGAGAGGCTATTGAAGAGAATGATAAACCAAGCTCAAGAGGCAATAGGTTGCACTCTTGGAGGCAATGGTTTCAGAAATGGTGAGTAAGTAGGCAAGTAAGGCTTAGATCAGTCAAGAAGAAACTAGTTTGGTGGAAGCGGGTGTTTTTTGTGCTTTATTTTGTATAAACTATCTTAACACAACCAGAGTATATATATTAACTTGTGTCTTATCAGAAATGAGAAAACGGCTATTAAAGATCACAACTTATTCAGAGATAAATAAGACCGTGGGCAGCACGGTAGCATTGTGGATAGCACAATTGCTTCACAGCTCCAGGGTCCCAGGTTCGATTCCGGCTTGGGTAACTGTCTGTGCGGAGTCTGCACATCCTCCCCGTGTGTGCGTGGGTTTCCTCCGGGTGCTCCGGTTTCCTCCCACAGTCCAAAGATATGCAGGTTAGGTGGAGTGGCCATGATAAATTGCCCTTAGTGTCCAAAATTGCCCTTAGTGTTGGGTGGGGTTACTGGGTTATGGGGATAGAATGGAGGTGTTGACCTTGGGTAGGATGCTCTTTCCAAGAGCCGGTGCAGACTCGGTGGGCCGAATGGCCTCCTTCTGCCTGTAAATTCTATGATAAATGCCATGATCTGTCAACCTGAACATTTCCTGCCCTCTAAACATTATCGTTGATGCTACAGAGTAAGTTTTACCCATTTAACTTTTGAGTCTTGCCACATCAATCCACAAGCTATCTCTTTAATAAACTCTTGTCCAAATGGGGCTACGGATGTGGAGAATCAATATCACAGATCCAATGCAGCTTCTGAAATGTGAGTTTGTCTTTGGAGAAAAGCCATAACAGCTGTTCACAAAACACTAACCCACCCACTAACAAGAAGAAGATCTATGAATAGGAGTACTCATAAAGAGAGAAAAAGTGGGAATGTTAAATGAAATAATTAAGGATCATTTTGAAAAATTGAATTGAGGTATTCCCCACAAATTGCATGGTGGCTTATCCCAGGAAAAGAAAACATGGGTTAAAATTTGCAGTATTGCTGCAAAGCGCAAGGACAAATATTTTGTAATCTTTAGCCTTGTTGTTAGCTTGCAAATATTTTAGAGGTGGTGTGTGAAATTCTTCTGTCAAGAGCCTTGGATCACCACCTTAAGGGCGCTATGTAAATATGCTGTTGTCGAGATTAGGGTAGGTGACCACAACAAGATCTAAACCATAATATTTGCTCATTATTGCAAAAAGTTTATTCCATCAAGAAATAGGCATCCTACATGTGCAATTTATGGAGTTAACATTCGCGTTACCCCAGAACACGGGGGCAATTTAATGGAAAAGTTTCTCTGTATGGTGACGACTGGGAACTACCATGAGCTTCCCAACACTCGACCTGGCGAGGCCGTCACCGGTATCAAATCGTTAATTGGTCCACTTAACGAGGCCCCATGGGCTTCACGCCGCAAATGATGGCCCCACTGGCTGATCCATCGGGAATGCACCCCCCAGCTCCCCTCGAACAAGGGGGAGCAGCACTTAAACAGATCCCGCAGAGCAAACTCCACACAGCTCGCAGCCTTGCCACCGAGGAGACCAGTCCCACAATTCGGCGATGCAGACCTGGCCAGATTGTTGGAGGCGGTCGAGACCAGATGGGATGCCCTGTTCCCCCGGAGCACCCGGAGGAAACCCACGCAGACACGGGAGAACGTGCAGACTCCGCACAGACAGTGACCCAAGCTGGGAATTGAACCTGAGACCCTGGCTCTGTGAAGCAACAGTGCTACCCACTGTGCTACTGTGCTGCCTGTAAATGTGCTCACTTTTGTGTTATAAATTTAGAGTACCCAATTCATTTTTTCCAATTAAGGGGCAATTTAGCGTGGCCAATCCACCTACCCTGCACATCTTTGGGTTGTGGGGGCGAAACCCACGCAAACACGGGGAGAATGTGCAGACTCCACACAGACAGTGACTCAGAGCCGGGGTCGAACCTGGGACCTCGGCGCCATGAGGCAGCAGTGCTAACCACTGTGCCACCGTGCTCCCCCTATCTGTGCTTACTTAACTCCGATTGCCAATTCCCTATTAGCAATAGCCTTCAGCTGCGCAGTGAGAGGCCTCCACGGCCAGTTGAAGCTATTTGTGGTCGGTGGGGCAGACGGTGGGGTTGCCCCTGTAATGGGTACACATGACCCAGGGGTGGCATGGTGGTCCCATTGGTGTTAAGACACCCATCCCCCCCCAACCCAGGGCGACCCCCCCCCGCCACCAATGGCGGCCCATTCCGACCGAGGCTGCCCCCACCACCCCGCTCCCAAGCAATGGGGCAGCAACCCCAGTGCCCTTGGGTGCATTGCCTGGAAACAAAGATGGCTCCTCACCTCCTCGGATCCCTGCAGCAGCCATTCCACCAGCGTCACAATTTTAAAAAGGCCTTGCTGGAGATGCAGTTAGATCACTGGAGGCCGTTAGATAGGGGGTCGTTCCCGTTAATAGTATTAATTGATTGGCCTTAAGTTGTGATCATTGGTTTCTCGCCATGCCACGGCAGGATCCTGATGTCACCAATGGGAGTGGGCCGGGTAGATCACAAACTGATCGGCACCTGGCGCGGTTCTCGATTTTGGCCTCTCCCAGGATCTAACAGCCTCGGCGCGCTCTCGCTCAAGTGCAACGCAGCCATTAATTCGTGCCCCACATCATTCTGCTTGGGATAAAAAGTATAAATTTAAAAAATTAAGTTGGTGCAGGTTAAGATCACAACTTTTTAGCATTGACCCCCCCCCGCCCACGGTTGGTAACAAGAGTCAGCAGTGTGACGATACCACAGCTACAATATACTCACTACAGTGTAATCAGAGTGACAAAACTGAATAGTGCAGAGACCGTCATGGAAATGAATACTTTGCATAGCGGCATGACTCACATCGGCTTTGTCCACACATTTGCATCTGTGCTGAACAAAGGAAAAATAGCACCCATTACTTTATAAAGAGACACACTTTTTGGCGAGCTAACATTAATTGTGGTATTAATGTCAGTTGTGCCTTTTAATACCGTCCAAAAGTTTTATTTACATGATTGAGTGAGTGATTTAATTTGGACAAATATTAAGCAGATTGTTGTTTGCCGTTCAAATGGGTTCCATTGCTTTTGCATGAAATATTCCTTTTAAAAGATTTCTCACTCTTCACTGAATTGAGTCTGTAAGCCACATCTGTCTTACCACTGGCAACAAAGTCAAGAGGCATGAGGCTTTTTGTAAGTTCTCCAATCCCAAAAGACTTTTTATTACTTTGCATACTGTGAAATGTCACCTTTTGAGCAAGCTGTTGCAATGTTTTCTCTGCGCCAAAATGTGAAACCTCAGAGGACATGAATTAATCCACTGTTCTCAGTGACAGCTTTTTAAAGGCATTAGAAGCCTCAGGCATATCTGACACACACAGTGCAATGCAGAACAGAAACTGCTAGTTACAAAGAACTTTTCTGAATAGCAAAGTGAACAAAATAACACCTTCTTTTAGATGATTGCTGTGAACATTTCAACGTAATGTAGATCACATTTTATAGGAAGCCATTGATGTTCATCTAAAGAATACAGGGCCATGAGGAGTAATCGGCAAAGATTTCACAGAATCAGAGAACGTCAGTGTCGTGTTGGGTGTCCTGATACACAAATGAGCCAACACGGCTGTAGATGGTACAACTTGATTTTATTATGTTAACTAACAGATGCTACTAACTATAGACTTGGGTACGTTCGCTACCAGCTAACCTATGGACCTAGCCCTATCACTAATGTTGGTGAGGCACTCAGCACATGGTCTATGTCTGAGTGTCACCCTGCAAGCTCTGTGTCCTGAGCTGTCTCCTACCAGAATGAGCGGGAACTCTCGTGTTCCCCCTTTTATAGTGCGTGTGCTCTCACTAGTGATTGGCTGCGATGTTGTGTGTGTGCTGGTTGGTCCAAATGCCTGTCCATCAGTGTGTGTGTGATTGCACCATGATATGCTGATCTGGATATCATGACATCACCCCTTTTCACAAGAAATATGCGCCTGCATGATAATAAATAAGATTGTGTACTGGGTGAAACTAAATATGTGTGTGTGAGATTAACTACAAAATGTACAGGAGGCTAACTATATACATAGGAAGATGTCAGGTGCAATATAAGAACAAAAGTGTACCAAGAATGGAACAAATGCAAACTCTCAAACACAGAACAATAATAGAAACATGTCAACAGTACTGTAAACCAGTTCAGTAAGTCCAATGGAACAAAAGAAACCAAAACAGGCTCATAAGTTCAGTCTCTCAGGTGGGCGACGAATTCGGGTTGACCGCCTCAAGGGTGGGTCAGGAGCCACCGGCTGAGGAATGGGCCTATCGACGGGCGAGAGAGGAAAATGCATCGTGGCAGGAAGCTCAACAAAGTCGACATCAGGGGCAACAGGAGGGGATGGCACCGGTGCAGAGTGTCTAGCGAGAGCGGAGTCAAACGAAGGGCCCGCCGATTGCGGCGGCGAACAAAGCCATCAGGCATGCGAACAACGAATGATCGGGGAGCTACCTGGCGGAGAACCTCAGCCGTTGCTGACCAGCCACCGTCCGGAAGGTGTATGCGGACATTGTCTCCAGGCTCCAGGGCAGGAAGATCAGTCGCCCGAGCATCATGTGCCACTTTCTGCTGATCGCGCTGTTGCTGCATCTTCCGCAACACCGGGGCATGATCGAGGTCAGGAACATGAATGGACGGAGCAGTTGTCCTGATGGTGTGACCCATCAACAGCTGAGCCGGCAACAGGCCCGTGGACAGTGGGGCCGAGCGATAAGCCAGCAAGGCTAGACAGAAGTCAGACCCGGCATCAGCAGCCTTGCAGAGAAGCCTCTTAACAATATGGACGCCCTTCACCGCCTTGCCATTCGAATGAGGATACAACGGACTGGACGTCACATGCGTGAAGTTATAGGCAGTGGCAAAGGAAGACCATTCCTGACTCGCAAAGCAAGGTCCGTTGTCAGACATGACGGTGAGTGGAATGCCATGGCGAGCGAAGGTCTCCTTGTATGCCCGGATGACAGCAGATGATGAAGTGTCGTGCAGGCGTATGACCTCCGGGTAACTCGAGAAATAGTCAATGATAATAACGTAGTCCCTGCCGAGCGCGTGAAAGAGGTCGACACCGACCTTCGACCAGGGGGAAGCGACCAACTCGTGGGGCTGAAGGGTCTCACGGGGTTGCGCCGGCTGAAACCTCTGGCAGGTGGGGCAGTTGAGCACTATGTTGGCGATGTCGTCGCTGATACCCGGCCAGTACACAGCCTCTCGGGCCCTCCGTCTGCACTTCTTGACTCCGAGGTGGCCTTCGTGCAGTTGCTCGAGGACAAGCTGGTGCATACTGTGTGGGATCACAATCCGATCCAATTTTAAGAGGATGCCATCAACGACGGCCAGGTCGTCCCGGACATTGTAAAATTGTGGGCACTGCCCCTTTAGCCACCCTTCTGTCATGTGGGCATCACATGTTGTAGCAGGAGGTCAGCCGCAGCCTCACGTCGAATGTGGGCCAGACGTGCATCAGTGGCCGGCAGTTTGGCCGATGTGAAGGCTACCTGTGCCTTGACCTGGCACACAAACCCCTCGGGGTCGGACGGTGTGTTGACCGCCCTTGACAGAGCATCTGCGATGATAAGTTCCTTCCCCGGGGTGTAGACAAGCTGAAAGTCGTACCTCCGGAGCGTGAGCAGAATGCGCTGGAGGCGAGGGGTCATGTCGTTTAGATCCTCCTGGATAATGCCGACCAGGGGGCGATGGTCGGTCTCTACAGTGAACTGCGGAAGACCAAAGACATAGTCATAAAACTTGTCAATGCCCGTCAACAATCCTAGGCATTCCTTCTCGATCTGCGCATAGCGCTGTTCTGTGGGGGTCGTGGCCCGCGAGGCATAGGCGACCGGAGCCCATGATGAGGTGTTGTCCCGTTGCAGGAGGACCGCACCAATACCCGATTGACCTTTGTCTCCCGTGTGGTGTCGAAAGACGCCAATACCGGGGCGGTGGTGAGCTTGACCTTGAGCTCCTCCCATTCACTCTGGTGTGCGGGCAGCCACTGGAACTCCATGGTCTTCTTGACCAGGTGGCGAAGAGCCGTTGTGTGTGAGGCAAGGTTGGGAATGAACTTCCCCAGGAAGTTGACCATCCCGAGAAAGCGTAGCACTGCCTTCTTGTCTGATGGCCGCTGCATGACCGTAATGGCTGCCACCTTGTCGGCATTCGGCCGGACACCCGACCGGGAGATGTGGTCCCCCAAAAACTTCAGTTCAGTCTGGCCAAAAGAGCATTTAGCTCGGTTAAGGCGCAGGCCCTGATCTCGGATACATGCAAAGACACGCTGGAGACGACGGATGTGCTCCTGTGGTGTTGTTGACCAGATGATAATATCGTCTACGTAGACGCGTACCCCTTCGATGCCCTCCATCCTCTGTTCCATGATGCGATGGAACACTTCGGAAGCAGAAATGATACTGAATGGCATTCTGTTATAGCAGAACCTGACAAATGGAGTGTTGAAAGTGCAGAGCTTCCGGCTGGACGGATCCAGTTGAATCTGCCAAAAGCCCTTTGAGGCATCAAGCTTGGTAAATATTTTTGCCCGAGCCATTTCACTCGTGATCTCTTCCCGCTTAGGTATAGGGTAGTGCTCCCTCATGATGTTGGAATTCAAGTCTTTCGGGTCAATGCAGATCCGGAGCTCGCCGGATGGCTTCTTCACACACACCATGGAGCTAACCCATGGCGTTGGTTCCGTGACCCGGGAAAGCACTCCTTGGTCCTGCAAGTCCTGCAGCTGTTGCTTGAGGCGGTCCTTGAGGGGTGCTGGGACCCTACGAGGGGCGTGAATGACTGGGGTGGCATCTGGTTTGAGCCGTATTTTGAAACTCTATTTCAAAAATATCTTGCGCCACATGATAGTCTCTCCTTTAACTCTTTTCCTGATTATCTTAAATCCATGGGTGGGATTCTTCGTCAGCCGACGCCGGAATTGCAAAACGCAATTGGGCAGAGAATCCATTTTGACGCTAAAATCATGGCAGCCGCCGGTTTCGCGCCAAATCGCAACTTTCCGGCGCTTCAACAACAGCGTCAATGCGTTCCACTCCGCACATACAGTAAACGCCATTGGCATATCGTTAGCGGGCCTGACTCGGTACTCTTCCGGGGTCTCCGTGGTGCTCCACCTCCACTGGGGGGAAATCCCGACGGCGAGGTTCACTTGTGCTTTTACAAACCATGTAACAGGCGCCGTGGCTGCTGAGGGAGAGAGAGAGGGCACGGAAGGTGTCCACGATCGCCATAGTTTGCTGTCAGTTGTGCCGCTGGCTGGGGGGAGTGGTGGGGGGTGGCCAGGAGGTGGGCTGGGTTCGGGGTGGACTGACACAGAACACCATTGCCGCAGCCAGCAAGGCAGCCGTGCAGCTGCGCATGCCGCTGACTGCCCACTGTGAGCTTAGTGCCATGGGTCATATAGGTGTCCCCCCAGGCTAACCCTCCCAGGTGCCCTCTGGCCCCAGTCGACCCATTAACAAGATGGGCGTGCTGCAGCGCAACCAATGCCATCTTCTTGGCTGAGATGGTGTGTGTGGGGAGTGAAGTGTGTATATTCGACTGCAGCTTGACAGCCTCCTGAGTGTCGATTGCATATCCAGCATTCCGGCACCATTTCCCATTGGAATCGATTGTGTTCCACGTGGCGCTGGTCCAGCCCCTTAACAGTCGCTGAATCGGTCCAGATGCGGCACCAGTTTTGCTGTCGTAGAACTCCACTGCCCCGGCGTCAACACTTAAGGCGGGATTCTCCTGAATCGGCGCAATGGCCCGACTCCGGCGTAGAAAACTGCGCAAACCACTCCGGCGTCGGGACGACCAGAAGTAGCGGAATTCTCTGCCCTTCCGGGGGCTAGGCCAGCACCGGAGGGGTTGGCGCTGCACCAGCCGGCGCCTAAGGGACTGAGTGAGCTAGCGCATGCGCAGAACCTCCGGCATATTCTGCTGCATGCGCAGGGGGGTTCTCTTCTCCGCGCCAGCCATGGCGGAGCCCTACAGGGGCCGGTACGGAAGGAAGAACTACCCCCACAGCACAGGCCCGCCCGCAGATCGGTGGGCCCCGATCAGGGGCCAGGCCGCCGTGGGGCCCCCCCCTGGATCCTCCTATGCCCCCCCCCGAGGACCGCACCAGCCAACGTACCTGCTAGGTCCCGCCGTGTGGGACCATATCCAATCCACGTCAGTGGGGCTGGCCAAAAACGGGCGGCCGCTCGGCCCATCGGGGCCCGGAGAATTGCCGGGGGGGCCGATGCCAACGGCCCCCGACCGGCATGGCATGATCCCCGCCCCCGCCCAAAAACCAGCGCAGGAGAATACGGCAGCTGGCGTCAGGGCGGCGGGGCGGGATTCACGGTGCCCCCCCGGGGATCCTCCGACCCAGCTGATGGGGCGGGGAATCCCGCCCAAAGTTTCAGCTTGCCTTCTTTTCTGAATGGTTTATAAATATTTATTTTATCAAAACCCTCCATTATCTTGAAGACCTTTATCAAATCCTCTTCAGTTCTGGTACAGTAAATGAGAAACAATAACAACTTCTATTTGTATGGCACCTCTCCTGTTGGCCAAACATCAAGAAAACAAAATGGATCTTGAGATAACAGAGATAGTAGGAAGGTGCAAACCTGGTACAAAGAGGTGAATTTTCAAAGATAGGCATAAAGGTGGAGAGACATGGAGGTGGACAGTCTTGGGAAGAGCACGGTAGTTATTTAGCTGAAACACGAGTGCCAACTGTGGAAAGAAGGGAAAGAGGATTAACAAGAGATCAGAGTCAAAGGAACAGAGAGTTCAGGCAGATGGAGTTGTCACAACAGGAGAGGTGATATAGATAGGGAAGGGCAAACCATGGAGGGATTCAAATATGCGATGATGAGGATGAAAATTTTACATTTGAGGCATTGAGGAACTCCAAACCAATATAGGTCAGTTATGGTTCGGGGTGAAAGATGTGTAGGACTTCTTGTGGGATAGGTTATGGGCAGCAGGATTTTGGGTGACCTGAGGTTTATGGTGGGTGAAGGAAGAGCTTTGGAATAATTGAATCGCGGGGTGATGAGCACATGATGAGAGTGTCAGTGGAGGATGGTCTGAAAGTTGGTAATCTTTGGGGCAGGGGAGATAATGTTAGCTGACCTAGGGCAAGTCTGGATTGGGGGCCTGATACAGTGGCTGTGAGGAGGAGAGGAGTCAGTGAAATAGAGTGTGTGCCCAAGGATTTGGTCATCTCAGCGGTTAGGTGGGAAAAATTGTGAATCATCGAAGACCAGGGACAAAATTCCGCAAAGGTGAGCAATAGGACTAGGGTCTGCATTTGCCAACAGAATCCAATACAATGGGTAATGAATGCCAAGGCTGCTAGAATTAGTAAGGCCAATGGTCCCATCCGACATCCGTTACCAACCCTGGCCCCCCAACATCCCCCCCACCCTAGCCCCTCAAGAGATGCTTGCCCAATCAGAGAGCTGACAGCACCTGGAGGATGAGGGTGACTGTGTGCCCTCGAAGTCAGGTGAGTGAGGGCACCACTCAGAGAGATCCAGCACAGTAGATGCTGAAGACAGGTGGCACTGATGCCATGGGTGCGCAGGTCAGAAGCTACGAATCCTGCGGCGAGTAATTCCCCTCCTGACTCCCCCAAAACTGTCCACCATCCATACGGCACAAATCAGGAGTTTGATACTCTCCATTTACCTGGATGAGTGCAGCTCCGACAATACTCAGGAAACTCGACAACATTCAAGACTACAAGATTCACTCCCTCCACCACCAACAATAGCAGCAGTGTGTACCATCTACAAGATGCACTGCAGGAACTCAACTCGGCTCCTTAGAAAGCACCTTCCAAACCCACAACCACTACCATCTGGAAGGATAAGAGTTATGGGAACACCACCAGCTGGAAGATCCCCTCCAAGCCACTCACCATCCCGACTTGGAAATATAATCGTCATTTCTTCACTCTTGCTCACTCAATCAAAATCTTGGAACTTGTTATGGGCGAGGCGTTTTCAGAACCCCAAAATGTATTATGTAGTTCAACCAACCTCCCCCTTTAATGTATTTGTTGCTTTTCCTAGCACACGGCTTGTTCCCTATGTGTGGGATTACAATTATGGACACGTGGGTTTTTAAACACAAAACAATGTTTATTCCATAAACTCAACTTAACATCTTAAATAAACATTGGATCTCTTAACACCAATTACTTCAAAGATAACTCAGAAAATATTGCAACAGTAAATAATTCCTCAAAATGTTCCTTCAAACTTCCAAGAGACTTAACACCTTTAAACAGAATCACATCAGGTTAAAGGCTTTACTATTATGAGTTTAAATCACCCAAATGATCCAGAGATAGTCTTTCATGGCAGAGGTCCAACTCACTGCAAACACAGACACATCCCAAGCTCTTTTTCTCCAAACTGCAGCTCTCTGGAAATACACAGACACACACAAGCTCTTTTTCAAACTGCAAAACTAAACTGTAAAATGGCAGATCTAAAACCCAGCTCCACCCAATCTCTGACATCACTGTTTTCTTAAAGGTACATTGCTCAAACATCCATGTCTTAAAGGTACTCTCACATGACAAACTGAAGAGCAGTCCAGGCAGTAGAGTGAAAAATCATTGTGTTTTCACTCATTCTTTCCTAACATCTGCTGCCTCAGTCAAAAATGTTTGAAGCAGCAGCTGTTACAAGTGTCAGAGACTTCTTGGAAAGCCAAGTACACTTCAAATGGCTTCAAATTCCTTGATAGCCTTTAAAATGCATATCTTCCACCCAATTTCACACAGCAGTGCATTTCACTAGCAAGTGAATGAGGGTTTTATTGGTGCAGACACAGCCGCTTAGGGGGGTTGTTTATTTCTTTTTCCCTTCACGCTTGAATACATCTCAAACACTCTGCTTTGATGCTAACCACAATGTTAAAAGACACTCTTGCTATGATTGACAGGACCTCACCACGTCAATAGGAGCTAAGTGCTTTCTGCTGAGAAAAAGAAGGGTCTCTGATGCGGGTCTCTGATGGGGCTCTCTGTTGGGGCTCTTTGATGGGGGAGTCTCTGATGGGGGTCTCTGACAGGGGGTCTCTGTTCGGAGGGTTTCTGTTGGGAGTGTTTCTGATGGAGGTCCCTGATGAGGGTTCTGATGGGGGGGAAATCGGTGAGCTGGGGTCGGTGGGGGGGGGGTGTTGGCCCATTATGCGTGCCTTCTGTGGGGAGTGACCCATTATTTCCGTGATGGAGGGAGGATGCCCCTACATGTCATCGTTGGGTGGGGGGCAGGATTTGCATTGTGGGGGAGAGGTGCCTTCAAATGAACTTTAGTGGGGCACCTGAGTTATGCACTGACCCCATTGACCCACCTCGGGGTCCACCACGGCAAAGCCATGTTGGGAAAACGTACATCAATGTCCACCTGGAGGATTTCCTGCTCTGGAGGGTGAGTGTATAATGTTAGGGGATTGGTTTCCAGCCCGTTAATCAAATGGAAATGGTTGCAAATCTGATGAGCAAGCCGCCAAACCTGTTTTTCTCTTAAAGCTCTATTCTCCGCCCGATCGAGCAGCGTGAATGGAGAATCCCAGCCAGGAAGGGAGATCTAAGGCGGGATTGTCCGGTCTCCATTCGGCGATCAGCCGGAGAATCCCCATTTGCGACAAAATTGGGGGCGGTGCCGCATTCGCGTTGCTCCGCCCGCTCCAAAGCAGCGTACTCGAGGAGTACGCCGCATGCCGTATCGACCGCCTCAGGATGTTACCTGAGGCCCAACCCCTGATGCTCCGGCCCCGACCAGCCGAGCTCCCAACGGCATCGGTCGCGTGTGCTATTTTTGTTGGGAACTCGGCGTGGCGGCTGCGGACTCAGCCCAGCGCCACCACAGTCAGGGGAGAGCTGATCCGTGGGCAGTGTGGACTTTGGCAGCGGCTGAGGACACTGTTGGGGGGCGGTCCGGGGGTCGCAAGCCTGGCCAAAGCGGGGCACTATTTGGCAGGCCGGGTCCACACGCGGCCGGCGCCATGTTGCACGACACGGTCTCTGCAGGCCGCCGCCGTGCGCATGCGTGGCCACGGACCTGCCAATTCTCCGGCCGTATCGGCAGCTAGAGCTGGATGCTCTACACTGCCTGTCTGTTAGCCCCCCACCAAATCGGGGATCGGTGGCAATTCCCACGCCAGCGTCAGGACATAGCCTGAAAGTCAGGGAAACCAGCCCCCCCCCGAGCTGTAATGGAGCTGCTGAGAAGAAAGTAGTGCCGAGCGCCTCAAAGAATGTCAAGAGAGGTGCAGAAAGTAGCTGTGGATTAATTCAAAGGAGATTCAAGCCAGGGCTGGCAGAGGAAGAGTAGGAATGCAAAACAGTTATGTAGGTTGGAGGGAAAAGTGCCTGAAATGTAAGAAATTAAGGTTTCTGGGTTATTGGATGGGACTAAGAGGTCCATCACTAATGGCGCCATGTGATGCAGTGGTTAGCACTGGGACTGCGGCGCTGAGGACCCCGGTTCGCATCCCGGCCTGGGTCACTGTCCGTGTGGAGTTTGCACATTCTCCCCATGTCTGCGTGGGTTTCACCCCCACAACCCAAAGATGTGCAGTTTAGGTGGATTGGCCACACTAAATTGCCCCTTAATTGGATTAAAATATTGGGTAAAATTTATATTAAAAAAGAGGTCCATCACAAGTTCCTCCTCGCCAGTGCAGGAAGAGAACAGTGAGCCATTTTTAACGGTGCCCTGACCTCTGAACCCCCCACCGCGGCCTCTGCTCACCCCCAATGCCCTAACCTGAGGGGGTCCTCGAGCCCCCCCGCATTTCACCTCATAAGGGCAGGACACCCCCAGGCCCAACCCCCAGCATGGGTAAAATGCCACCCAGACACCTTGGTACCCTGGCAGATTGGCAGTACCACCTAGGCTCCCTTGCAGTGCCATTATGCCCAGTGGCATCAAGGGTAGCAGGGCACTACCCTGACCAGACCCCAACCACCCAGGGCCCTCCATCACCTGGGAGAACCGCCCCCAAGTGCCATTACACCTGGTCCATGTTGGTGGAGACCAGTTATTTTATTTTTTTCCCAAAAAATATACTTCATTCATAAAATCTATCATAAACATTACAGAACATTTCGAATTGTCTTGACTGTGCATTTCCATCAGAGTTACACATTCCCTTGACTTTCTTCAATTCAGTTCAATTTTGATAATATTACACACTTATCACTCTTTACGTTACAATTCCTTCTTAAATATTTACATTGTTTCTTTTATACATTGGTACTGGTGGAGACCAGTACTAAATGGCGCTCGCTCCGGGTCTCCCAGGCGCAGGGGTTAGATCCCGCACCTTGGGTAACTCTGGCGAGAGCACATTCAAGTGAGCCTGACTGCACACTTTGTGGCCGAGATCCAGATTGTGGCGCCTTACAAGCTCTCGTTAGATCTCGCAAGGTAGACGAGGGCAGGTAGACACGGAAGTCAGGAGTGAAGAGGCCGTAGATCGCAGCCTTAGATCTTTTTTGGGCCTTGGGGAGTTTCTCCCCGGTCTAGCCCACACTTCAAAATAATGGGAAGCTGAACTCGCTGGTGAGATCGGCTCCTCAGAGAGCGGGCTGCGATTTTGAAAGGGTGCCCCGATCTCTAAGTGAGCATGAGGGTCCCCCACACCCCCCACCCACAAACATTGTCAACCCCACACATATGGGCATTACCCCCCCTCCCCAAGTGAGGACAACCTGCTATGGGGTCACTAAGGGCCCACCCCCTTTCTGGACCTCCACTCTCCATCCCCCCCAAACTTTATACCCTCCTTCATCTCCCCTTTCATGGGTATGGCCCCTTCAGGCTGTGACCATGGTAGTGCCAGGATGGCACTGCCAAGGTGGGGGGGGGGGGGTTAGTGCCAGATTGTCACCCTGCCCTGTCCCTGACCCAGCCAGTGGTCTCCAATGGCCTGGTCCACCTTTCTGTGGAATAGTACTAAACGGCGCCCTGGTGACGCCTCCCAGGTGAGGCCATTAGGTCCCGGGCATCGGGAGAATCTGGCGAATGCATATTTAAATGAGCCAAGTAGCTAATTTAAATGTACATATCTAGATCTTGCCCGGTGAGACTGAGATCCAGGTGCGACATCCCGGGAGATACGGTTGAATCTTATGAGGCATTTCAAGCATTGCGAGTCTTGTGAGAGGTCCTTCGTGAGATTCAACAGCCTCGTTCTGACACCAAGTCGGGCGCGACGAAGCCGTTAAATCACGTTCACATATCAATGTTTGAGGGCCTGTATAGCATGGTTGACCCATTTTAGAGCATCTATAAACCAACATCTCAGTTTATTTATTTAACTAGGACTCTTTGAGGGGCAGAATATCAGCTGAGGAACTGAAATACCAGCCAATAAAATCGGTGGGATGCAGGAGAAGGTGAACAATTAGACAGAGGACATTGATTCTGGAGCTCAGCAGAAGTCAGTGGCTTCAGGTATTACCAGTGTACGTGGGCAGAGAGAGAGGAGAGGTATTGTCTTGCAAGCAGAGGAGTTCGACAAAGTCAAGTGTGAGCAGAAAGCCAGCAATAGTAAAGAACTCAGATAAAAACACAGAACAAACTGGGTGAAGGGGATGTGCAGCATACTTTGTACAGCTAAGTTCAACTTGTAGATTGAGCTCAAATATATCCAATGTTCATTGAAAGCATGGAGAGGGGAAGTCGAGTTGTCGGAGGGAGTGCACCGACCTCCATATCTGCCCGGACCTTGAAGCACCACCTGCCCCATGTGTGGCAGAGTCTGCAGACAACACATTGGAGCTTGTCAACATCTCGGAAACCATTGGACCTGAATGGAAACAAGTCATCCTCAATCCCGAGGGTCTGCCGAAGGGAGGGGCCCCAATATTGGAAGTAGGGAATCTTAAGAACTAGAGGAGAGGACGGTAAGAAGTCTTACAACACCAGGTTAAAGCCCAACTCCTGAAACAGTCACTCACTTGTTGAATGAGCTGCGCTCCGAAAGCTAGTGATTCCAAATAAACCTGTTGGGCTTGAACCTTGTGTTGTAAGACACTTACTGTGCCCATGCCAGTCCAACGTCGGCATCTCCACATCATAGAGGAGAAGAGACTGTGAGGGAGGAAGAATAGTAATGGATAGATTTGCAAGGAGGTAACACAGTAGGGAGTTGCCAACCCAGTAGCCATCTTGAGATAGCAGCTTCCTCCTGGAGGTCAGTAACTTACTTCCGGACCTTTTTTGCTCACACTATTCAAAAGCATATAGAAGAAGGCGACTTATAAAATGTTATACTAACTGAAATTTACATGGCCAAGTGGCTGATACAGAGGAAACCAAAGGGATCAGGACAAGGACTAAGGAATAGCAAGTAGGTATTGTGTGATTAAATACAGTGTAATGCATAGTGAAACAGAAAGCACAAAGGGCAGTAATTATTGTGGCTAGTGGGATTTTGCCCGACAGCTGGAAAACCAGGTTACCTCTTTTCGGGAAGGTCTCCCGCTGTCAATCGGGCACTTAACTGGACAGTGGTGGGCTTTCCTTGGGATTAAGGACCCCAGGGGCGTAAGTCCAGCCAATCAGAGGCTGACAGTTCTTCACTGATTGGCTGCACCACTGAGGAGTTGGTGACGGCTGCCGCTACTGCACCCACTCAAGGTCTAGAATCGGTGAGGACCCAGGCTCAGGTGAGCGATGGCAGGATGGGGTGGTCACAGGATGGGGGTCCTGGGGGAGGTGGTCCTCAGCAGGATTAGGGGGTGGTTCCCCACACCTGCCGGATTGTCGGGCTCCCGTGTCAGCGGGCTGCCTGACAATGAGGCCATTAAGTGGGTGTTAAATGCCCAATTAAGAGCCTCATTGGCAACAGGATGAGAGAAGGCCATCGTTGGGGCTTCCTGCCTTGGACATATCAAGATAGTGGTGGAATGCCAGCAGGGTACCCCCGCCACCTCCGACCCCCTCCCCGATTAAATGGTCCCCCGCGACCAAACCTGCCATGGGGACGGCATTAAATTCCACCCAAACTCTTTGCAGAATGACTGGATGTCCATTGGTAAAGGTGGAAGAGATATCAGGCTGATTTTTTTCTCCGCCATTGGGATTCTCCATTTTGCCGGCAGCCCGGGGGTTTCCCGACGGCGTTGGGCTGCCCCACAATGGGAAACCCCATTGACCATCCGACGAAACGGAGAATCCCGACAGCGTGCTGAACCAGAAATGTGGTGCAGCGGGACGGAGAAACCCGCCCATCATGTTTGATGTGTGATTACTGGCTGTTCACTGAATAGATGCAAATCAATGGTAATTATTTTAATCCAATATAACTCATTGGTAAAATTTGGATTCTGGATCATTGTGGGTAACTATGTGCACCTTAGTTTCATAAGGCACTAGTACATTTCAAAGAGGAGTTTATAAGTCACAGAATAGAAGGCATGAATGATGTGAGTAATTTATTTACACTATGATGATTACAGAAGTAGAGGATACAGACACAGTGCTAACAAATCCCAAGCGAGGCCATCATCAAGAAATCTCCTTTCCACAGTGTATAGCTGTTTGGAATATGTTTCTATAAAAAGCGATTACTATGGCAATCGGGTCTTTTAAAGGACAGCTGGACAAAGTGTGGCTAGGGATAGGATGAGGGTAAGTGTAGAAAAGATGATCAAATACTCTAAGGAATAAGTTTGCTCTGAGACCAGACCATGAAAATGCCATCTGTGTAATGCAAGTGGTTATGAGTAAATAGTGTAGACGACAGTGTTGGCTGATATACTCCTCAGAAAAAAAGGAGGACATCTAATTGAGCATTACATTTGTGGAAGTTCTACAATATGCTGAACAACAATCCTCAGTGTTTTAAATAAATGAGGCAGAAACCAGGGTAACTACTCCAACATTCTAATTACAGGCCTCCCACACTCGACACTCAAATCAACTTCAATTTCTGCCACATTCACCAACCGCTGATCTACACTAGCCTCTAACCTGTTCCAAAAGATCTTTTTAAAAGTCTCATCCTTGTTTTTAAATAACTTTCTTTACTACCTCCATATGTACCTCAACCAGAATATGTTGTCCCTCAGACTCTAGCTTCTCATCAACACTCATCTCTTGACCTAGAGCAAGTGGTTGAGCATTCTGCCAGCCAAGTTCTGCCCTGGAATTCCCTTGCTAAACCCACCTCTCTTTCCCCTTCTTTGAAATTTTCAAAGCATTTCTCCTCCATCAAACTTTTGATCATGCCTTCTAATCTTCTCTTTCCTGGTTCAGCACCTGCATTTTGTACTCCCACATGGAAAGAATTTTGTGGCATTTTAATATTAAACGTCCTGGACGGGATTCTCCAGTAATGGGGCTGTGTCCCCGCGCCGGCGTGAAAAGTGGCGCCAATCACTCCGGCGTCAACAGTCCCCGATAATGGGGAATGCCCCCCTTCCTAGGGGGCTAGTTTGGCGCTGGAGTGGTCCCCGCAGCTCCAGCCAGCGCGGAACGGCCGGCGCGAGTTTGCGCATCCGCGGAACGGCCGTCGTGATTCTGCGCATGCGCAGGGGTTCCCTTCTCCGTGCCGGCCCTGGGCAATATGGCGGAGGCCTACAGGCCCACCGCGGAGGAACATAGGCCCCCACGGAACCAGCCCGCACGCCGATCGGTAGGCCCCGATCATGAGCCAGGCCACCGTGGGACCCTCCCCGTGGGGTCGGATACCCTCGTTCCCTCCCCCCCCCAGGACGGCCCCCGCAGACACACCTTCCAGATCCTGCCGTGTGGGACCTGATTAACCCACGCCGGCAGGACGCGGTCGAACTCGGTGACTGGCGCGGCGGGAATCCCACGGGCGCCCGAGAATTGGCGGGGGAGAATTGGGAAGCCGGCGTCGGGACGGCGGGGCACGATTCTCGGGTCCCCCCAGGGATTCTCCGACCAGGCGCGGGGTTGGAGAATCTCAGCCCCTATAGAAATCCTCGACCTGAATTTTGCACTCGTCGAGGCTCATGATCGGCAGACCCAGAAGTGACTGTGTTGTCCTCTTCCACCCAAGAACATGGTCATTTAAAAACAAAACAAATCCAATTACCATGGCCAATTTAGCTGAGTCCGAGGCAGATGATGAGCCTCCGGAGGAGACGACCAGGTGGCAGATGCTGGATGCCCAGTGGAATGCGTGGGAACATCTGGCGGAGATCCTGGAGGGTCTGCGTGCCATACTCTTTGTCATGGGTGAGTCCATGCGAATTTTAGCTCTTCACTTACTCTGGGCACCAAAAGCACAGCCTCCTCCACTGAGAGAGTGGTGACTCTCCTGGAGTCAGACCTGCAAGCCCTCATAGAGGCACGAACCACAGGAGGTCACTGTCAGTGTGAGAGCTGGATGAGGTACCAGGCTTCTTTTTGATGCTTTTGCATCATTGGCGAACATGTTGGGGGTGCAGATGTGCCATTGACTGTGGCATTTTCTGAGTCTGCGACAACTGAAGAGTGCCCAGCCATGTCACTGGGGACACCCTTCCAGATGGGAGCCAGGTCATGTCCCACTGACCAAAGTATGAATGCCAAGCTCTTCAGGGCCAACAGGACAGCAGAGACAGCAACCTGCCTCCAATACAACTGGTGGGTGGGGGGCAAGGGGGTGCCAAAACGTAGCACTCACAAGCGTAGGTTTAAGGTACTGTAAGCACCAAATGGGTTTTAAATGTGTGAATCTCATTAATTTCATCAAAGTAATACTTTGTACCTGTGTTATTGTGCCAACCATTCATATTCTGTTCCTTGTTTGAAATTCTGCTAAAGATATAAATAAGTATAGTATTGCAATGACCTGAGTGTCCTGTCATGATATGCAGACATGCACATAATGAGATACAGACAGGCAGCTAATGAACACAGAGAACAGGACATAACCAATCAGCAGGCAGAACACTTGGGGGTGGTTTCCCACTATAAAAGGCACGAGGCACTCACACTCCGCCTCTTTCCACTGGGGACATCTACAGAGTGAGTCAGGTGTAGATATCACATAACACCTTCACATGGCTAAGAGCTAGTCTGGTTCAGTCAGACAGAGTAATCACACTTAGGTTAACAGAGAGTCGAACTCACAGAGAACTGAGCTAACTGTGTGACAGGTTCAATAAATCAAATTGAACTAACTTCAAGGTCTGGAGTCTATTTCAGATATAGCTGCATCCAGTTGCAGCCCGTGTTATCTCAGTGTGCTTAACACGACATGGTACCAGAAGACTGCTATCCCTAGGTGTTAACCTCAACCTGTTCCGTGACGACCAGCAAATGTATCCCAGCACCATGGAGAAGATCCAGGCTCCTCAACAGCTGCAGACTTCCGGCAATCTCAGTGCCAACTGGCGGACTTTCAAGCAAAGGTTTCTGCTGTACATCGAAGCCTCAGATCTCAAGGGTGCGTCTGATGCAAGAAAGATCGCGCTTCTCCTCTCAACTGCGGGGGATCAAGCCATCTAACTCTTCAACTCGTTTAACTTCACCGAAGGCCAGGAAAAGACAAAGTTTCAGACTATCCTGGACAAGTTTGATAGTCATTGTGGAGTGGACACCGATGAAATCTTTGAGCGATATATATTCAAACAACACCTACAAGGTAAAGATGAATCTTTCAACTCCTTCTTAACTAATCTCCGTCTACTAGCACTGTCCTGCAACTTTGGTGATATTGCTGACTCCATGATCAGAGATCAAATTGTTTTTGGAGTTCACTCTGATCCTCTGAGAGAGCAGCTACTGAAAATCAAGCATATGACCCTGCCAGTTGCGATTGAAACATGGACAGTGCATGAGCACGCAAAGAAATCGGTATTCCCAATACAAATCGGCTGAAAATGAGAAACTTGCCTCCCACGAGACAGAGAGTGTGCCGGCCACCGCCCGGATGCAGCGCCGCAGCATTGATGCAAGCGGCCATTTCGCGCGGTCTTCCCTGAGCCCCACGCATGCGTGATGCGAATGGGATAACAAAGCGGCCGATCACCACACAGCGCAGGTGCGAACGTCTGCCAACTGCATTGTGCATGCGCGACGACGCACGGAGCATAATGACATCATGACGTGCCCGAACTGTGGCACTGCCCACTTAAAGAAACACTGCCCTGTAAGAGGCAGGCGCTGTTTACATTGCGGGAAGCCTGGACACCATGCAGCCTTGTGCAGGTCTGCACCACCAGTCAAGGGCCAGCGCTCCCAATTCCAACACAGGCGCATTCGGAGTGTCCAACAAGGTTTACAGGATTCTGATCCTGGCAGTAAAACGGATCCAGAGGACGATTGCCTGGAGTCCCCCTACCATGTGGGCATCATTACCACATGTGCACATGCCTCACCGACATCATCACGGAGCCTGCCCATCCTCACTGTGGATCCTGCGGATGAATGGTGTGCGGTGATGTAAGTAAATCAATGCTCTATCCAGTTCAAGCTGGACACAGGTGCTTCTGCCAATCTCCTTTCACAGACAGATTTCAACCACATCAAGAAGCCACCCAAGCTCCTTCCAGCAGCCTGCCAGCTCCTGGACTATAACGGCAATGCCATCACAGCACTGGGATCCTGCCATCTGCTCGTCTCCAACAGGAGCATTCACGCAACGCTAAGGTTTGAAATCGTCAAGCCAGACAGGGCCTCCCTGCCCGGCTCACAGGCATGCAAGCAGCTACACCTTGTGCAGCGGATCTACACAATGACCTCCCCCAATGTGGATCTTCAAGCCGGCATTGACGACATCCTCGCTCAGTATCCGGATGTATTTGACGGTATGGGCACTCTGCCATATCGGTACAAGATCCTGTTGCGGCCTGATGCCATGCCTGTGGTCCACGCACCACACCGGGTCCCGGCTCCACTGAAGGAGCGCCTGAAGGCGCAGTTAAAGGATCTTCAGGACCAGGGCATCATCTCCAAAGTTACAGAACCGACTGACTGGGTCAGCTCGATGGTATGTGTAAAAAAGCCTTCAGGGGAGCTGCGCATCTGCATTGATCCCAAGGATCTCAACCAGAATATAATGCGGGAACACTACCCCTTCCGAAGCGGGAAGAACTAACAAGTGAGATGGCACACGCCCGGTTTTTCACAAAGTTAGATGCGTCACACGGGTTCTGGCAAATCCAGCTGGATGAGTCCAGCAGAAGGCTCTGAACCTTCAACACACCGTTTGGCAGATACTGCTATAATCGTATGCCGTTCGGCATTGTCTCAGCATCAGAGATCTTCCATCGCATCATGGAGCAGATGATGGAGGGCATTAAAGGGGTTCATGTGTATGTGGACGACGTTATCATATGGTCCGCAACCCCCGAAGAGCACATCTCTCGTCTCCAGCAGGTATTCCGCCGTGTCCATGCCAATGGCATCAAGATGAATAGGGCCAAGTGTTGCTTTGGCATGTCGACACTTAAGTTCTTAGGTGACCAGATATCTCAGCAGGGCGTGCGCCCGGACACAGACAAGGTCAAGGCCATTGAAGCCATGAAGACCCCTGAAGACAAGAAGGCGGTGCTGCGCTTCTTAGGCATGGTAAACTTTTTGGGCAAGTTTATCCCAAACCTGGCCTCACACATCATGGCCCCCAGACACCTGGTGAAAATGTCTACTGCCTTTGAGTGGCAGGCAGCTCATCAAGCAGAGTGGTTGGAGCTGAAAGCCAAGCTCCCCACTGCACCTGTATTGGCATTTCTTGACCCTGACAGGAAACAAAAATCTCGACAGATGCGAGCCAGGACGGCATTGGCGCGGTGTTGCTCCAGCGCGATGACACCTCATCCTGGGCACCGGTTGCCTACGCATCACGAGCGATGAGACCCACCGAGCAGCAGTTCACCCAAATGGCAAAGGAATGCCTGGGCCTTCTCACTGGAATTCTCAAGTTCCACGACTATGTCTACGGCCGGCCGACGTTCACCATCGAGACGGACCACAGGCCTCTGGTCCACATTATCCACAAGGACCTGAACAACATGACGCCTCGGCTGCAGCGCATCCTCCTCAGACTCAGAAGGTATGACTTTGAGCTCGTGTACACGCCTGGCAAGGAGCTCATTATTGCGGATGCCTTGTCCCGCTCCATAACCTTGCCTGCTGACCCGCTGGCATTCATCCAGCAGATCGAATCACAGGTGCAGCTGTGGGCCAGCAACCTCCCGGCGTCGGATGAAAAGGTGATCCGCATTCACAACGAGACAGCCAAAGACCCTCTTCTGCAGCGTGTCATGCGCCACCTCGCCAATAGCTTGCAAAAAGGGCAGTGCCCTCAATTCTGCAATGTGTAGGACGATCTGACGGTGGTTGATGGTATCCTCCTCAAGCTGGACCGCATTGTCATTCCACTCAGTCTCCAGAGCTTGGTGCTCCGGCAAATCCACGAGGGACATCTGGGTGTCGAGAAGTGCAGGCGCAGAGCCAGGCAAGCTGTCTACTGGCCTGGGATTGGTCAGGACATCTCACACATGGTCCTGGTCCTCAACTGTCCCATCGGTCAACGCTTCCAGCCAGCACAGAGCAAGGAGACGTTTAAGCAGCACAAAATCATGACCTCCCCGTGGTCCAAGGTGGGCATCGACCTCTTTCACGCCAATGGTCGTGATTATGTGCTAATCATTGATTATTTTTCCAACCACCCAGAAGTTGCCAAGCTCTCAGACCTCACATCCAAGACCATCATCAAGACCTGTAAGGAGATGTTCTCCAGGCATGGTATTCCACTCATTGTCATGAGTGACAATGGTCCTTGCTTCAGCAGCCAAGAGTGGTCAAGATTTGCCCAGCTATATCAGTTTCATCACGTCACTTCCTGCCCACATTACCCGCAGTCCAAGGGGAAGGTTGAGAAAGGGGTGCACATAGTGAAGCAGCTCATCTGCAAGGCCACAGATTCTGCTTCTGACGTCAACCTTGCGCTGCTTGCGTGCAGGGCAACCCCTCTGTTTACCGGCATGTCACCGGCTCAACTCCTGATGAACAGGGACCTGCGGACGACTCTTCCAGCCATACACTTCCCTGATCTGGATCACCTCCCGGTGCTGCAGAAGGTGCAGAAACTCAGGGTCCGGCAAAAGCAAGGCTATGATGCTCATGCCACCGATTTGCCTGTGCTATCCCCGGCGGATGCTGTTCGGATCAAGCTACCTGATGGCGGCTGGTCAGCTCCAGCGGTTGTTGTCCGACAGGCTGCTCCTCGATCATAGGTTGTGCGTATGGCTGATGGCTCTGTTGTGCGGCGAAACAGACGGGCACTGCGCACAGTTGCCTGCCCACAACCACATTCTTCGTTGTTTCCATCTGTTATTGTGCTACGAGACCACCAGTCTGTCTGTAATCCCGCCCATCAAGGCGCCGTCGTCCCCACCACCACCTCTCCGGCGGTCGACCAGGATCAGATTCAAGCCCCAGAGACTGGACTTATGAACATTTGTTTTGTTTGCTATGTTCTGTTTTTGCACATTAGACACCTGTTTTCATATGTACATATGTTCCCATCTGCCATAGTATGTAAATAAGTTAGTTTTTCGGCCTACACATGTAAATACTTTCACATTTGCTACAGAAAAACATTTCAAAAGGGGAGATGTCATGATATGCTGACAGGCACTTAATGAGATACAGACAGGCAACTAATGAGCACAGGGAACCGGACATAACCAATCAGCAGGCAGAACACTTGGGGGTGGTTTCCCACTATAAAAGACACGAGGCACTCACACTCCACCTCTTTCCACTAGGGACATCTACAGAGTGAGGCAGGTGTAAAAATCAGATCACACCTTCAACATGTGGCTAAGAGCTAGTCTGGTTCAGTCAGACAGAGTAATCACACTTAGGTTAGCAGAGAGTCGAACTCACAGAGAACTGAGCTAACTGTGTGACAGGTTCAATAAATCAAATTGAACTAACTTCAAGGTCTGGAGTCTATTTCAGTTATAGCTGCATCCAGTTGCAGCCCATGTTATCTCTGTGTGCTTAACACGACATGTCCTTCATGTTTCCCATTGGTGCTAGCCTCATAAGTGCCTTCGATTGGACAGCAGGAGCCCAAGATTTACTACAGAGGTTGTGATGCAACATTGGTGTCATGGCATTGCCTTTACAGGAATATATATGAAGGAAGTGGTGCCCTTGAACTGAGATTGAAGTCACGCCTTGGCACCCCAAATGGAAGTGTGTTGGTTGAATCAATGCCTCACTGCTGTCGCCTCCCTGAATGTTCATCAAGGCTGCCTCCTCATTCTCACTCTCTGCCTGCATGGGCTCCTCATCAGATCCATCTGCAAAGTCTTCCTCTGAGGTGCGTGAGAGGCCTCAGTGTCCTCATCCTCGAGTGAGTCCCCCTTGCCAGTTGCAGATTGTGCAGAGCACAGCATACCACACTGATCAGCGACACACACTGTGGAAGATATTGCAGGCCCCTCCCCCCCTGGAACGATCCAGCCAACAGAACCTCATCTTCAATAGCCTTATTGTCCTCTCAACCCCCACCCATGTAGAGGCATGTCATCGATTGTATTTCTCATCCACTTCCTAGATGCCAGAGTGGCATCATGAGCCGCTTTTTCAATGGATACCCTTTGTCACCCAGTAGCCAACCATCCAGTCAAGCTGAAGTGAGAAACTTTCCTATTCACAAAGACGCTCGGTTGACCCAATGGGCACCTTGATGGCCACATGGGTGCAGTCTATGGCACCCTGGATAAGGGGGAACCCTGTGAGAGCTGCGACATATCTGGCTCACTAAGCCTGGCTGGCTTACTCCATCCGCTAATGGATGAATGCGAGGACTCGTCTGAAGAGAACTTCTTTGGGGAGGTAGTGGCGTAGTGGTATTGTCACTGGACTAATAATCCAGAGACCCAGAATAATGCTTTGGAGACCCGGGTTCGAATCTCACCAGGGCAGATGATGGAATTTGAATTCAATAAGAAATCTGGAATTTTTAAAAAGTCTAATAGTGACCGTGAAACCATCGTTAATTGTGGTAAAAACCCATCTGGTCCTTTAGGGAAAGCAATCTGCCATCCTTACCTGGTCTGGCCTACATGTGACCCCAGACCCACAGAAATCTAGTTGACTCTTAAATGCCCTCAGGGATTGCTGGTCCAGCCAGCAATGCCCACATCCCATGCACAAATAACTTTTAAAAAAATTATGAGCTTGATGCTGCTATGGACAGTTGATTCGGATACTGCTCAAATCCCCCACTGAACCCTGGAAAGATCTGGATGCATAAAAATAAAAGTTAACTGTGACCTTCAGAGCCATGGGCATAGTGGGTTCACCCACACAGTTTGGGGGGCGATCTCTGGAAAAATCACATGGCATAAAGATGTCCCAGTGTTCCTAGAAATGTGGATCCTTCTGTGGCACTGGACCTCAGTCATGTCGAAGCAGTTGGATGACTGTGCGTCTTCTGTGGACCTGTTCTCCTTGCCCTCCCTGTTGGCCCGACACTCTCCCTTACTGTACCTCTCTTCCCCAGAGCTCTCCTTGCCATGCTGCCTGCAGATACCTGGCCTTCATTCTTCTGTCCCTCTCTTCCTCCTCAGTGGAGGTGCCCCCAGCAGAATACACAAACCCCATCTGCTGAGATACAGATGGAAATACCCTGTGCACTGAAACTTGCAAAGGGCAGATATGGTCCAACAGAAATGCCAGAACAAGAATTCTCAGAACAAGGTAAACCAATTAAATACCGCACAAAAAAAAAGGGAATGGTCTACAATCTCAAGACTAGAGCAACAGCAAACTGTCACCTGAACTCCTAACTGCTTACACAGCCAGTGCTCCAGTCACCTTTTATCCCACCCTTGGGTGAGAAAAGTGAAAAAACGGGATGGCCGCTTACCTATGTGTCAACCTAGAAGTTGCATGGGCAACTTTAATTACCAGTCAATTGGACCTTTCATCCTTTTAATTGGAGGCTTAGTTGCCAGCAGATGCGCAGCGAACTCCCGTTCGCACCCGCTGACTGAAACACCACACGAGTGCGTGATGACATTGGGACTTGTGCCCAAAAGCTTCCCGCACGATTCCATCCACTTCTGGGTCTGACGGACATGCAACACTATTAGTCAGGTGGTCTTATCTTAGTCAGAGAATCAGAGAGGCCCACAGCAAAAAAAAGGCCCTTCGGCCCATTGCGTCTGCACTGGTTAAAAGCAACCAACTAACTATTCAAATTCCATTTTCCAGCACTTGGCCCATAACCTTGTATGCTTTGGCATCACAAGTGGACATCTAAATATTTCTTAAATGTCATGAGGGTCTCTTCCTCCACCACCCTTTCTAGGCAGCAGGTTCCAGGCTCTCACCACCAAAACTCCTGCCCCTTACCTTAAAGCTATGCCCCCTGTTCATTGATCCCTCCACTAAGGGGAAAGGTTTCTTGCTGCCTGCTCTTTCTATGCCTCTCATAATTTTATACATTTCAATCATGTCCCCATCAGTCTCCTGTGCTTCAAGGAAAACAACCCCAGTCTATCAAATCTCTCTTCACAGCTAAAACTCTCCAGCTCAGGCAACATCCTGGTAAATCTCCTCTGCATCCTTTCCAGTGCTATCACATCCCTCCTGTAATGTGGATTCCAGAACTGCACACAATACTCTAGCTGTGGCCTAACCAATGTTTTATACAGTTCCACCATAACCTCCCTGCTCTGAAACTCTATGCCTCGGCTAATAAAGGCAAGTACACCATATGCTTTCTTAATCACTTTATCCACCTGCCCTGCTAACTTAAGGGACTGGTGTACATGCACACTTGTTTCGTATTTTATGTTTTTATAACTACAGCTCCTGAGGTGAAAAAAATGACTGGTGGAGTCAAGCCATGATTTTTATCGGCTCTGTCATCTCAACACTGGATTAGTGAATTGGGCCCAGTCAATGAAATAGGATCCCTCGAGGCAGGTTTTCCTTCAGTCCAGCATCAAAATTTAGTTCAGCACTGTGTTTGCGCTGCTGTCTTATGACGAATGAAAATTTGAAGTTAAAACTTGAAAACCATCCAAAGTGGGATATTTCAGGTAACTCTGTGACAATTTTGTTTTGCCAATTTTGCATTAGGATAGCTGCATCAGTATAAAAAAAAGAGCTTACATGCAGAGAGACAGATCTATTCCAAAACCACTGCTGCTGCTCGTGACAAAAATGTGCAGGATTTGTGTATCCCCAGTTTACTGGAGAGAGAACATCTTTTAATATATGTTCTTTCTCTTGATAGTCTAAAGAGCTGATAAATATGAGTGAAGCTGAGTTAACATCTAATAACTGTTGGCGTATCAGTAAAAATGCTTCCATTTCCCTTGTATAATAAAGGGATAGATACATCCATGTCCCCTTGTTGCCTAGGGAAACATGAATATCCCCTGGCAAGATCAGTCTTAGCTGTGCGAATACCTAAATTTTCCAACATCTGAAGCAGAGATCTGGGCAAAAGAAAAATGCCTTTGTATCTTTACCAATTGTCCTGGTAGGTGTCCTTTTATTTGAGAGTTTAATATGCAGTGACAAATTAAAATTGTGATTGATAACCAGTTCACCCAAGTGCACATGCAATTATGAAATGAAATTATTTGTTTATTCAGTATTCTGAAAGGACCAAGTGCTCACAGCAAAATGCTTCAGAGTCAAAGAATAAGTGTGATTTGCTTCAGAGTAAACACAAAGATAATTAGGAGCCTAAAGTTGATGCAGAATTGATTCCAGTTATTACTTAGCTCGTCTTTGTCTCCAGATGTGAGCTTATACAACAGTAAGGTAACCCACGTCCGTGTGGCTGTCATGATCCAGTAATACTGAAAAATAATCAGCATCCCATTCCACTTTACAAGGACTTCATTGTTTGCAAAGCACTTTGGGTCACAAAAGGCCCTACATAAATACACATTGTTTTTTTCTTTCTTATTTTCTTTCACCTTTGTTTTACATGACTTAAAGGGATGGCCACACGCCGTTGTAATATACGAAAAGCAAGGATTAACGTAGGGCTGGAGAACAGTCCCCTCCATGGTATGCTGCAGAGAGTCACATGATAGTAGACCATGTAGTACAGTCTGGAAGGAGCCAGCCTGGAGACCATAACCATGCATTGCAGAACCTTGGATATGTACATAGTGATGGTTTAACAATAATCGGTTTATGTAAACAAGTCTCCAATCCTCTTAGTGAGGCCCCAAGTGAACCGTTACAACATTGTGGCAGCCAATGAATGAACCCATAACTTCAATGTAGCTGGAGAAGGACCACGAATACTAAGGTCTGGAAAACTAAAAAAAAAGAAAGTGTTATAACCTGCCCCCCGAATCCTATTGGCTAAGGGCAATCGGTTACCCCATGTTCCTTGGGGAATATGAGCCCCCCAATGGCGGGTCAACCGTTAGCAGTGCAGCTGTATAAATAGAGCTGGCCAGTGTGGTACTGGCCAGAGGGGAACCAGTAGTGAGCTATTGGTGCTGTGTATATATTGCTGTAAATAAAGTTACTTTCTGTTTGACTCTACAAACTCGTGCTGGATTCTTCACAAATCAAAGTTCAACCTGAGAGAAATGTGCTGACATTGAAGACACAATTGGAGTCACCTAAATAAAAGGTTCTGTTACAGGCGTGGAGGCTGAAGGATTCCACCAGGGCTCATGGAATTCCACTGCCAAACCTGAACAAAGAAGGCAGAGTTAAGGAATTTGGCCACTTCACAAAAAAGGTTGGACAAATGTTTTTAAAAAGGGGAATGCACTGTGTAGCTGAAGAGAAGAACCTGAACGAAGGCAAAGTTCACAGAACTGGCCAAATCACACAAAGTGTGGGCAAAATATCGTTTTTTTAAAAATTGAACTTTTAAAGTAGGCAACGATCAGGGTCAGCACATCTAGAGCGCAGCCGGAGGAAAGCTGCAGTTCCAGGCATTCCCAGAACACAAGGTGGCCGAGTTGGATTGCAGTTTTAAAAAAAGTTTAACATTTTTTAAAAAGCAGTTAGAGTAAAAAACAAGAAGGAATCACCCCAAAATCAATTTTCACAGTTCAGAGGAGCAAATTGCTATAGTTAGAAACATTCTTTAAACCACCCGCTGAACTTGACAAAACACAGGAAGATCATAGGGGAGGAAAACCCTCAGCCGCAGAGCCACATTGAAGAGGGGGAAAAAACAGACCTTCTTAAGAGGGCAATGACAGAAAGAAAATTAAAAGTGGCCATGGTTAGAAAATTAAAACCACCAGACCTATTTTGGCTAAGGCAAAGGCTAAACCGGATCCAAGATGGGAGCCCTGGAGAAGAAAATGTTTAGATTACAGCAGTATATCAACATTAAGTAAGGAATAAGAAGAAGTACGAGTTAAAAGTTTCTATACTTGGTTGATATATGCATGGATGAAGTAATCAGAAAATAAGATATAGATGAATCCTTAACCACATTTGGTGAGATATTAGAAGGCTTTGACACCTGCCTTAAACTCCAAGTCGTGGAAAGAAGAAGACCACAAAAGAATACCCTAAATAAGGAGCCGAAGGGGTAAGGAGATACCAGAGTGAAGGCAGGAAACCCCAGAGAATGGGACAGATAAGACTCCAGGCTGAGGGAGACAGAAGACCCGAGACTGAGCAGGACAATACTCAAGAAAACCACAAAATGGTCATGAGTCGTGTCAGTGCAATGAAGTGCATGAGCTGAAGAGTTTAGTGCAGAAGAATCGAGCTTTTAAATAGAGCTTTGTGAAACTGCTGACACATTACCTGAATTGCAACAGCAGGTGGCAGAGGGGAGTGAGCGGATGGCTGTGAATGTAAGGAAGCTGAGGTAACCCAAAAGAAACAAAACCTGAAAAAAAATGAAGCTATCCCATAGGAAAATGTGTGTCTCAGTTAGAAGTGTAAGATTCAAGCTGAGTATATATCTTTGAAAACGTACCACAAAATGAAGTCTTCAATGAACCAAGCTATTTGAGATCTGAACAATGAAATTCAGACTCTATACAAAGGTACCAGCAGGAAATAATTAGTTTTAATTTCACAGTTGGAAAATCGAAGCTGGAGTTGGGATAACTCAACCAGAAGTACAAACAGGCACAACGCAGGCAGAAAAGGCATTCAAAGAGATCATGACCCTGAAAGACTCTTTGAAGAATCAATATGTAGCCATGGAAAAACATGAGGAGCTAAAAAAGATTTTGAATACTAATTACTTCAGCAAAAGCAGTGTTGGAACTATCAGTAGCAACAAAGCAACACATTGAAGTGCTGTAAGTTGGCAAGAGGTCAACAAGAAAATAAACAGTTGAAAGAACAACTAATTGTCCTTCAGAATTAAGTGCAAATGGAGTAAATAACTGTTACAACCCTCACAGCAGACATGGGATACCATCAGGTTCACTATAGCCTCAGCTGAGTACGAACTTCCCCAATAGTGGGGTGGGGCCTCCCCTTAACAAGGGTAGCCTGTGTAGTATTAAAACCCCGGCCTAAATGAAAATCTGGGCGGGAAAACACTTTGGGGAGTGGAATAGAGAAATTGCATATGTCATTAAGCCCAGTTTTGCATCCTGTCTACCCTTTCCTTGTGGTCATTCTGTGCGGATTCTACAGTAACACCTCAGCTAGCTTGAAGAAATGAAGACTGTCTTAAACAGCAAAAGGAACCTGAGGAAACTGTTGAACTGCCTTAAGATGAAGTAATCAATCTTTGCAAAGAAAGGGAAAATCTACTGAAGGACCGTTACACACTCCATGAATTCCTCAGGTCTAAGTTTGTTCCTCTGGAAAATTTTGAATTTAATGGCGCTCTGCACAAATGGAAGAACCAGTTGGCAGAGAAGATTTAACAATGTTCAATATTCCAGGAGGAAGCCACAAAGTACAAGAAAGAGACTGAAGAGCTGATGAACCAGCTGAATGAAAAAGAGAAGGCATTGAAACAATAAGCCATGGTACGTCCCAAACCGCGAGCACATAATGAAGCCATAAGTAGCACAATTATATAACTGAAACAAGTTAAGACTTCGCTGGAAGGGCGGCAGGATGGCGCAGTGGTTAGCACTGGTGCCTGCGGCGCTGAGGACCCGGGTTCAATCCTGGCCCTGGGTCACTGTCCGTGTGGAGTTTGCAAATTCTCCTCGTGTCTGCATGGGTTTCACCCCCACAACATGCAGGGTAGGTGGATTGGCCATGCTAAATTGCCCCTTAATTGAAAAAAAATAATTGGGTACTCTAAATTTATTTCAAAAATACTTCGCTGGAAACAACAGTGGCCAACAGTGAAACCAAAAATAAAAAAGTAAAAAAATGAAAGGAGGAATGTCAAATCTCTGCTGCAGACAGAGAAATAAAAGACAGAAATAAGATTGGTAAATGTAAATCCAATGCTGAAGCTTAAAGATGGTAGCCATGATGTGGAGATGCCGGCGTTGGAATGGGGTGAGCACAGTAAGAAGTCTTACAACACCAGGTTAAAGTCCAACAGGTTTGTTTCGATATCACTAGCTTTCGGAGCACTGCTCCTTCCTCAGGTCATTCACCTGAGGAAGGAGCAGCGCTCCGAAAGCTAGTGATATCGAAACAAACCTGTTGGACTTTAACCTGGTGTTGTAAGACTTCTTACGAAGCTTAAAGAACTAGAAGAACAATCATTGGATGCCTCAAAAGTAGTCAGAACCACTGAGTTGTTGAAAAATGACACGGCTGAAATGAAAATTAAGAACATAGAAGGTCAAAAAAAGTTGAATTCTCAAAAAGCAATGTGAAAAGTCTGGGAAACAATTAGCAGAAGTAAAATTAAAGAATGTGAGCTTGAAAAATAGCACACAGGAATTAGACACTGCTAAGGAAAAACTGATCAGGGGGTTAGATAGGGTGGACAGTGAGAGCCTTCTCCTGCGGATGGAAATGGCTGGCACGAGGGGACATAGCTTTAAACTGAGGGGTAATAGATGTAGGACAGAGGTCAGAGGTAGGTCTTTACGCAAAGAGTGGTGAGGCCGTGGAATGCCCTACCTGCAACAGTAGTGAACTCACCAACATTGAGGGCATTTAAAAGTTTATTGGATAAGCATATGGATGATAATGGCATAGTGTAGGTTAGATGGCTTTTGTTTCGGTGCAACATCGTGGCCCGAAGGGCCTGTACTGCGCAGTATCGTTCTATGTTCTATGATCAGTCTAGAAAACTAACTTCCATGGCTGAAAGCTGAGTTTTCGAATGGAAAACAAGAACAGAGGAAAACACTGAAGTGTCACTCGTGTAATGGTAAACATTTGAAACAAGAATTGAAACCCCTCAGGATCAGAGAATCCCACCCCATATCTCTATTAAGTATTATGAAAAATGCCTGGAACAGGAGAAGGAATTGCTGATGAATCAAAACAGTTGGTTGAATGTGGAATTAACAGCGAAGACTGATGAAGTTCTTGAACTTATATCCAATCTGCAGAACATGTAAAATGATATGCACAGTATGGGGAGATAAATACATACTTTAAGAGCAGAATGGGAAAATTCTAAGGGCTAACTTCAACTAATTGGGAACAAAGTCCCATAGTGAGCGCGTTTAGCTGCGTATTTCCCGGCGCTCAGACGTGTATAAAGGGCCTTAGTGGGGAACGTGCGGCCGAGGCTGCACAAAGCCCCATTTTGTACTCTGGGGAGCTCCACTCGCCAGACCTCCACAGTGTAGCGAGAGATCGGCGAGGCCTCCGAAGCGGCCCCCAATCTCCCCAGTCTGAATGCAGTATGGGTGGTTCCTGGGTACCCGGCCCCCCACACCCAACTCTGACACCCATGCAGGGCACCCCCAGCCCAATCGCGTGTGCCAAACTGGCACCCTGGCAGTGCGCATTCCAGCTGGCAGTACCACCTGGGAACCTTGGCAGTGCCAAGCTTGCATCCAGGTGACACTGCCAGTGTTCCCAGCTGGCACCAGCAATTCCAGGACACCACCCTGCCCAAAGAGTATGCAGCTTGGGGCCTCTGGGGGACCCTCACCTCTGGGAGGAGTAGCAAGTAATATTAAAATGTTATTGTGAGTAGTCATACTTTGTTGGAAGGGCGGATTTGTTTTTTTCAGAAAGAGGGATGTTATGTATGCATTTAAGGGATAGTGACATGAATAGCATGCCATTGCTAAAAGTGTTTGGCAGAGCAAGGGTTAATGTGGGACTGGAGAATAGTATTGTTCATGGTATGTTGCAGCGGAGACAGCACCAATGCATGGCAGCACCTTGGAATTGTACATAGTTATGGGTTAGCAATAATTGATTTATGTTTAAACAACCAAGTCTCCAGACCCCTTAGTGAGACACCAAAGGAACCTATACAACAACAACCCCACCCACCCTCCCCCAAGCTTAACTACCAATTACCGACTGCTTCATTGTGAGTGTGCTGGAGTCATTACACTTGCTGCTATTACAGTCAGCTTACACACAAATGCGAGATGATATTGATTAAATATATATTAATAAGCCATGCTCAGTAAAATTTATTTGTGCAAAAAGCTGGGCAGAATAAACCTACTCTTGTATTTTCAAAAAGCAAAGCCATGATGTAAAATGTGCCAATTTCATCTTGGTAAACTGTCAGTAAAAGTACCAGCCAGTTATATTCACATAGCTTTCTCTTTCCAATAATTTTAATGGGTAAGAACATGGATTAAAAAGTGGGGCCTTACAGTAGAAAGCATTAACAGCCAGTTTGTCCCTTTTTAGGATTGTTGAGATTAGAACTACAGAAGTATCGATCGGGGAGAATTAGTGCAAAGTTTTTTTTAAATATCTCGTCAGGGCTTTCGTAAACAATAGTCAGGAATAATTGGAACTGAATTAAAAACAGAACACTGGAAATACTGGAAATCTGAAACAGGAGCAGGAAAAACTGGAAACGTTCAGCATGTCAGGCAGAGCATCTGTGGCAAGAAGCTACCAGATGAAGGGTTATGCCTGAAACGGTAACTGGTCACCTCTCCACAGATGCTGTGCCTGACTCATTGAGTGTTTCCAGCAGATTCTGTTTTTGTTTTGTGCTGAATTACAGGCGGTGGGTGGGTGGGTGGGTGGGGGTGGGTGAGGTGGGGGTGAGGGGGGGGGGGGCGGTGGAGGCATAGCAGAGTTGGTCAGACATGGCGTCAATGCTTAACTAAGAGGGAAGATCTTGAAATATAATCACAACTGCAGATATATTGGAAAGATAGGTGATATTACATTGAAATAAGAGACTAAAGACACTGAATCTCACCCTGATTACTGAAGACAGTATAAAAAAAGCAGCAATATTGGTATATTTGCAGGTCAGGCTCTCATGAATGAGCGATCAAGGATATAGATTCTGTATATTTTCACTTGTTAATCATCTTATTACTACTCTCTGAAAGGCTGTTTTAGTTCAAAGCAAATGTATTTCTTCAAATTAAGTCTACTGTTATTTTTTGGAACATGTCCATTTTGGTATGTTTAAACACAAACCCATGTCAGATTTAACTTTTCAAATTATTGGAAAACAAAGAATTTCCATGGGCGAGATTCTCCAGCCTTGTTGAGCTCTCACTCAAGCGTAACGAGGCCGCTGAATAGCGAGAGAGGCCGAATACGAGATCCACGCCAGGCGCCAAACAGTTGGCGATGCAACCGACCCGCTCCTGTAGGCGAAATCGGGATCTCGTGGCATGGCGAGACACCGATTATCACCACTTAAGCTCCATTTGCATACAATTAACGAGAGAAACTCCTTATCCAACGGCCTCCCGTCATTCAGCGGCTTCCCCAGCAAGTGGTCACACTGGCGCCAATCAGTACTCCTTTTGAAAAACGTGAACCTGGTGGAAGGGCTTCTGTGCGGAGCCGAGGAAGGGAGTAGCCATCTTTGCTCACAGGCAACAAGCACGGGGGTGCTAGTCTTGCCACCCCAGTGCTCGGTGGGGTGTTGGGGAACCCTCGTGGGGGGTGGGAGATCCCTCCGCAGGGGTGGGTTGCCATGGGGGGGGGTAGGAGATGCGCTGAGGGAGCAACCGGGGAGGCAACAGCTGGTGGCAAGACCATGCCAACCCTTGGATCGTGTGTACTTGTTCCAGGGGCAATCCCTGGTCATGCCCATCTGGTGTCTACTTACTCGTGCTGAACTTTTTCTGGCACTGGAGGCCAGTCCTCCTGGTTACGCTCCCCAAGCTGATGGCTGCTGCCACCTCATCCCAGGCAACACTGGTTGCCTTGTGGCTGACCCTCGGGGGAACAGGACATCCCTCCTAACCTCCATGGCATCTAGCAGCCTCCCTAGGTCAGAATCCCTGAATCTTAGGGCTGGTCTCCTTGGCGCCATTATTGCGAGCTGGCTGGGGTTGGCTAAGCAAATGCAGTTTAAGTGCTGCTTGACCTTGTTAGCGTGGGGCAGGCGAGTGCGGTCCCAGCGAATCGGCCGGTGGGCCTTCATTTGCGATGAGATGCCCGTGAAGCCTCATTAAGTGAACCAATTAATGTTGAATTGCGTTGCCGGCATCGCTGGACCGAGCGCCGAGAAGCTCGCGTCAATTCCTGCTTGCTTCCGCACTTTGACATTTTTCCGGAGAATTGAACCCCATTTGTTTCCACTGGAAGCCATGAGTAAATATCAACATCCTGGGGAGGTGGGGGGGTGGGGTGGTTGTCGCTGTCCAACGATATAAACATGATGGCTACCAGAGCAGATCAGAGGCTGCGAATTCTGTGGATAGTAACTCACCTTCTGACTCCTCGACCTTTGCCCACCATCTACAAGGCTCAAATCAAGGGCTGAATCATACGGAGAAAGGGGGAGGAGGCAGATAGCTTGTCTCACCGGAAGCAAAGTTGATGTGAGGCCAACATACTCCACGCTGACTAACCCCTGAGTCATAAAACGCAGCAGGCATCCCTCACTGGAGTGCATCAGTGGCCACTGCTGGGACTGCAGGAGAAGGAAGAAGACTTATGGATCCTTAGAACAAGCAAGTCTGGGGTCTTGGGCAGGGTTTGGGTAGGCCAAGGGGAGGGGGGGGGGGCTTCAGTATTGGGGGGTGGGATGCCCCATGATCAGCAAAGTGCAACCTCTGAAGAGCAAACCTCTGAAGAGCCTTCCCATCCTTTTAAATTGGGTTGCTCACTCTTGCCCAGCCGCCCACGTCAAATTTTAATGGCAGGGTAATGACTTGGTTACCTATTGAATATAGTGGATGGGCTGCTGATTTTGGGGCCTACCACTCCCCCCCCCATTATGGGTTGGGCACCTGCCATATTTTGCATGCCCCCACCCAAAACACACCCGTAGTGGGTGCGTAAAATACAGCCATAGGATTGTGATGGACTATTCTCCATTTGCCTGGATGAGTGCAGCTCAAACAACAATCAAGAAACTCAACATAATCCAGGACAAAGCTTGCTTAATTGGCATCCAATCCCCAACACCTTCAACGTTCACTCCCTCCACCATCAATGCACAGTGGCAGCAGTGTGTACCATCTACAAGATGCACTGCAAGAACTCATCAGGACCTCTTCGACAGCATCTTCCAAACCCATAATTGCTACCAACTAGCAGGACAAGAGCAGCAGACACATGGGAACACCACCACCTGCACACGCACCCCCCAGCCCCCGCCCCGCCCCACACTAAGTCACTCACTGATATAGAAAAATATTGTCGTTCCTTCACTGTCGCTGGGTCAGAATCCTGGAACTCCCTCCCTAATAGCACTCTGGGTGTACCAGCACCACATGGACTGCAGCAGTTCAAGAAGCCAGTTCACCACCATCTTCGCAAGGGCAATTAGGGATGGGCAATAAATGCTGGCCTAGCCAGTGACTCCCACAGCCCACGAATGAATAAAAATTAAATAAATGCACTAGCAGACTACAGTTGTCATTTTGAAATACCTTCTGTATTAAAAATATTATAAAACTTTTAATTTAACAAGTGTTTTTGGTGTTTGGCATGAATCACTTACTGAGTATTTGAGCTGCCCACCACTGTAATATATTCCTCTAACACTTGAGCTGAAACATCATCTCTTCTTGAACAATATTGTTGAGCTTTAAAGCATTTGCAGCTTTGCACTAAAAGCCCCCCAATGCTAGTATTATCAACCTTATTGCCCCCCTCATGTTCTATATCTTTTACCAGCTGAAACACTTTGGGCTGGATTCTCCGATTTTTAGGCTATGTCATGACGCTGGCGTGGGAACGGTGGCCTTTTACCACCGCAAAATTCGGTGCAAAATGGCCACCGATCCTCCGTTTGGCTGGGGGCTAGCAGGAAGGCAGCGTAGGACACCCGGCTCTAGCTGCCGATACAGCCCAGAGAATTGCCGGGTCCGTGGCCGCGCATGTGCACGGCGGTAGCCTGCAGCAGCCGCGCCGTGCAACATGGAACCGGCTGCGCGCGGACCAGGCCTGCAAAATAGTGCTCCCCTTTGGCCGGCTCGTGAGCCCTGGACCACCGCCCACCAGTGCGCCCAGCCCCTGCCAAAGTCCCCCCTGCCTGTGGATAGGCCCTCCCCCGACTGTGGGGGCGCTGGACTGAGTCCGCAGCCGCCACACCAAGTTCCTGACAGGTAAGACCATGAGAGATCCACGCCGTCGGGAACTCGGTCGGTCGGTGATGGAGCATCGGGGGGAGGGCCTCAGGCAACGTCCTGAGGCCATCGATACGGCGTGCGGCGTGCTCTCGGAGGGGGAGGAGCATCGCAAAAGCGGCGCCGCCCCCGATTGCGTCGGAAATGGGGATTCTCCAGCTGATCTCCAAACACGATTTTGGCGTCGGCAACCCAAGAATCCCGCCCCTTGTCCATCATGTTCCTCTGCATCCCACATTTTCAAAAGGCTAAGACATATAACTTAATCCATCCATAAACTGATGTAAAGTAATCAAGGCCCATAGGCATAAAGGTTCCTTGAAAATATAGACATTTATTGGGAATTTCCTGATGGTTTGCTCCTCTTCACTACTATTACATTGGCAGACAGTCAGCAGAAACCACACTTACTGACCTGGAGGAGTAAGAAAAATCCTGAGGAAATTCCCAGTGATAATCACACAAACTGAACCTGAAAATGACAAACATAACCATTGTTTGACTTTCGATTTTAATTTGTGTATTCAATAAGCTATGATTCAATTTCACTTTCCAGACTAAAGTGTGTTCAATTGGTTGAAAATCGGTTGTGGAAAACTTGACAAATAACATCACAAGCCAAGCAGCTACATGAACAACAACTTGGCGGGAATTCTCTGTCCGTTCAAGTCGGCGGGAATTTTCCGGTCCCCGTGCAGTGAGTGGAGTTTTGGCTGAGCGCCAGATTCTCCGCTCTGGCTGGTCGCGGTGGCAGGGCAAACTCAGATCGGAGAACCCGGCCCTATGTTTAGATTGAGCCTGTAACCATAATAAAACATCCACAGCTGCTTCACAGGAGCTTTATAAAATACAGTGTGACACCGAGCCATGTAAGGGCCTAGCGTTTATGTTCAGGGTACACCCGAAGTTGGCATGGGCGGGAGAGGATGGGAAACACGCTCCATCCAAAATCGAGTTGTTAATGTGTGTGGTAAACCACTGTTGCACCTGTATTAGGTGATGTAAGGTAGGACCTGTACTACAGGTTCGCCGGTAGTCCCTGCCTGCTGGCTCCCCCCAGTAGGCGGAGTATAAATATGCGTGTCCTCCACTCAGCAGCCATTTCGCCAACTGCTGTGGGAGGCCACACATCTCAGAGCAATAAAGCTTCAGTTGTATCCAACTCTAGTCTTTGTTCAATTGATCGTGCCTCAATTTATTGCTCTAAGATTTTCTAAAAGATGGACCTCCAAATCAAACCAGATCGCCTGCAGCTGGATCCACAATCAAGCGACGCCAGAAAGGACTTTAATCACTGGCTAGCTTGCCTCAAGGCGTACCTCAACTCAACGACCACCCCTGTTCCGGATGCTCAGAAGATATAGACCCTGTACTCAAGGTTGAGCTCCAACGTGTTTCCGCTGAACCAGGACGCCCGAACTACGCCGACGCCATGGCGCTTCTCAAAGAAAACTATGCACAGAAGACGAACACGCTCTTCGCCAGGCACGTACTCGCCACTCGCTCTCAACTCCGTGGTGAGTCCACAGAAGACTTCTGGCGGGCCCTAATCCCACTCGTCCGGGACTGTGACTGTCAGGCCACCGAACATTCCAACCTTCTTATGCGGGACGCCTTCGTAACGGGGATTGGGTCGGACCTCATACGCCAAAGACTGTTAGAAGACTTCCGCCTCGACCTAGCTGAAACAAAGAAGCTAGCGCTCTCCATGACGGTTGCCTCACATAACGTTCAGGCCTACCCAACCAGCCGCGTGGCCCACTCCTCCTACACCTCGTGGACCCCACAGACGGCCACTCCAGCGGGGGCCTTTCCCAGCCAGTATGCCTGCGCCACACGCCAGCCCCGCGCACCCCGGGGGTCCCCAATGTTGCTTCTGCGGCCTGCAGAAGCACCCTCGCCAACGCTGCCCGGCCCGCGCTGTCCTTTGCAAGGCTTGCGGCAAAAAGGGGCACTTCGCCACGGTGTGCCAGGCCTGCGCAGTCGCCGCTATCGCCCCCACCCCCCCTAGCCTACACACAATGGGCGCCGCCATCTTCATCTCCCCGGACCACGCGCGGCCAGTGGGCGCCGCCATCTTCACCTCCCGGGGCCACATGCAGCTTGAAGGCGCCGCCAACATCACCTCCCGGGGCCACGCGCGGCCAGTGGGCGCCACCATCTTCTCCCCCTCAGTCCACTTGCGGCCCATGGGCACCGCCATCTTGTCCAATCCCCGCAACGTGCGGCCCATGGGCACCGCCATTTTGTCCACCGCAGGATCTTCAGGCACCACTATCTTGCCTCCCCCACGGGGCATGGACACCGACAGCATTCCAGGACCTGGGCCCCCCAGGCTCCCCATCATCCGACGACAGCGACGACCAACCACAACTCGCCTCAGTGATGATCGACCAGTCTCGTCCGCACAACCTGGCCACCGCATCGGCCAGTGTGAAAATCAACGGCCACGTGACCTCTTGCCTGCTGGACTCTTGGAGCACCAAAATCTTCATACACCCGGATACGGTAAGGCACTGCTCCCTCACGGTACACCCCGCCAACCAAAGAATTTCCCTGGCCTCCGGATCCCATTCCGTCGAGATCCGGGGGTTCTGCACGGTCACACTCACGGTCCAGGGCGTAGAATTCAGCGGCTTCCGCCTCTACGTCCTCCCTAACCTCTGCACTGCCCTCCTACTCGGCCTGGACTTCCAGTGTAACCTCCAGAGCCTAACCCTGAAATTCGGCAGGCCCCTACCACCCCTCACTGTGTTCGGCCTCGCGACCCTAAAGGTCGATCCGCCTTCCCTCTCCGCCAATCTAACCCCGGATTGCAAACCCGTCGCCACCAGGAGCAGACGGTAGGTACAGCACCAAGGACAGGACCTTCATCAGGTCCGAGGTGCAGTGGCTGCTTCAGGAGGGCATTATCGAGGTGAGCAACTGCCCCTGGAGAGCCCAAGTGGTAGTCGCTAAAACTGGGGAGAAACACAGAATGGTCGTGGACTACAGCCAGACCATCAATCAGTACACGCAGCTCGATGCGTACCCCCTCCCAATTAGATTGCACAGTACCGGGTCTTCTCAACGGTAGACCTCAAATCCGCCTAGCACCAGCTCCCCATTCGTAAATCTGACCGTCCACACACTGCTATCGAGGCGGACGGCCGTCTCTATCACCTCAGGGTTCTCTTCGGCGTTACTAACGGGGTCTCGTAATTGTAGGTGGAGAGCTCGATCCTCCACCGCAAGATTTTATCGTTTTTCATCTTGCCCCGCTGTGTGTTATTGAACATGAAGGCTAACGACCATTGGTCAGTGAGGAGAGTGAATCTCCTGCCGGCCAGGTAATGCCTCCAATGCTGCACAGCTTCAACGATAGCGTGGGCCTCTTTTTCGACGGATGAATGCCGAATTTCTGAGGCATGAAGGGTGCGGGAAAAGAATGCCACGGGTCTGCCTGCCTGATTGAGGATGGCGGCTAGGGCGACGTCCGATGTGTCACTCTCTACATGATAGGGCAGTGTCTCGTCTACTGTGTGCATCCAAAGGGAGATGGACCGAATGGTCGCCCGGTACGGTTTGCGGGCCACCTTCCAGTACCTAGTCAATGTCACCATCTGCGGCCATGATCAGCAGGACCACGATGCCAACCTTGCCAAATTTCTCCACACCGCCACTCTCCTCAACCTCACCTACAACAAGGAGAAGTGTGTTTAGCACGACCCGCTTAGCCATACTCGGCTATGTGGTCCAGTACGGAGTTCTGGGGCCCGATCCCGACCGCATGCGCCCCCTCATGGAGCTCCCCCTCCCCCTCATGGAGCTCCCCCTCCCCCACTGCCCCAAGGCCCTCAAACGCTGCCTGGTGTTCTTCTCGTACTATTCCCAGTGGGTCCCAAACTATGCGGACAAGGCCCGCCCACTCACTCAGTCCACCCATTTTCCCCTGACGGCCGAGGCACAGCAGGCCTTCGCCCGTATCAGAGCCGATATCGCCAAGGCCAGGATGCACACAGTAGACGAGACACTGCCCTATCATGTAGAGAGTGACACATCGGACGTCGCCCTAGCCGCCATCCTCAATCAGGCAGGCAGACCCGTGGCATTCTTTTCCCGCACCCTTCATGCCTCAGAAATTCGGCATTCATCCGTCGAAAAAGAGGCCCACGCTATCGTTGAAGCTGTGCAGCATTGGAGGCATTACCTGGCCGGCAGGAGATTCACTCTCCTCACTGACCAATGGTCGTTAGCCTTCATGTTCAATAACACACAGCGGGGCAAGATGAAAAACGATAAAATCTTGCGGTGGAGGATCGAGCTCTCCACCTACAATTACGAGATTTTGTATCACCCCGGCAAACTCAACGAGCCCCCAGACGCCCTATCCCAAGGTACATGTGCCAGCGCACAAGCAGATCGACTCCAAACCCTGCACGACAGCGTTTGCCACCCGGGAGTCACACGGTTGTACCATTTCATAAAGGCCCGCAACCTGCCCTACTCCATCGAGGAAGTACGGACAATCACCAGGGACTGCCAGGTCTGCGCGGAGTGCAAGCCACACTTCTACCGGCCGGACCGTGTGAGCCTGGTGAAGGCCTCCCGCCCCTTTGAATGCCTCAGCGTGGATTTCAAAGGGCTCCTCCACTCCACTGACCAAAACACGTATATTCTCAGTGTGGTCGATGAATACTCCAGGTTCCCCTTCGCCATCCCATGCCCCGACATGACGTCTGCCACCGCCATCAAAGCCCTAAACACTATCTTCGCTCTGTTCGGTTTCCCCACCAAATCCACAGTGACAGAGGATCCTCATTTATGAGCGATGCGCTGCGTCAGTTCCTGCTCTGCAGGGGTATCACCTCCGGCAGGACGACCAGCGACAACCCCCGGGGAAGCGGGCAGGTAGAGAGGGAGAACGGGACGCTATGGAGGGCTGTCCAACTGGCCCCACGGTCCAGGAACCTCCCAGCCTCTCGCTGGCAGGAGGTCCTCCCTGATGCACTACACTCCATTCGGTTACTATTGTGCACCGCCACTAACAACACACCCCATGAACGTCTTTTTGCCTTCCCCAGGAAGTCCACATCCGGGGTGTCGCTCCCGACTTGGCCCGCAGCTCCAGGACCAGTCCTGCTCCGTAGGCACGTCCGACACCACAAGGCGGACCCATTGGTGGAAAGGGTGCAATTGCTCCATGCCAACCCCCAGTATGCCTACGTGGCGTACCCCGACGGCCGCCAAGATACTGTCTCCCTCAGGGACCTGGCACCAGCAGGTTCCACACACACACACCTCTCCGGCCCGGCGCCACCCTCCCCTCCCCTGGCGCTCCCAGCATTAACCCCACCAGGACCATCCGTCCTTCCCCTGCTGGGATGAAGAGGATTTCGGCACACTCCCGGAGTCACCGAACATCGGGCCAGCATCGACATCGCCGCCACCGCTAAGTCGCTCCCAGCGGAACATCAAGGCACCGGACCGGTTAAATCTCTAACTGGCACCAGACTTCAAAAGACATATTGGTTCTGATCAAATACTGTAAATATAAATTCATTGCTGTATATAGTTCTCCACCACCCCCGCCGGACTCAATTTTAACACGGGGTGAATGTGGTAAACCACTGTTGCACCCGTATTAGGTGATGTAAGGTAGGACCTGTACTACAGGTTCACCGGTAGTCCCTGCCTACTGGCTCCGCCCAGTAGGCGGAGTATAAATATGCGTGTCCTCCATTCAGCAGCCATTTCGCCAGCTGCTGTGGGAGGCCACACATCTCAGAGCAATTAAGCCTCAGTTGTATCCAACTCTAGTCTTTGTTCAATTGATCGTGCCTCAATGAGTTATTATACTGCCTCGTCAACTAAGGTGCGCCCAGCATGTAACAAGCTCTGTGAAAGGCTGAGCTCTGCCGAGGAGGGTGGGCAGCCAGAAAAGGGAATGTGCGGGCTAGCTCTTCCAATCTGCCTCCTCAGGGTGACAGCCACTGCGGAGCTGAGTGAGGAATCTGCTGACTTGTAAAAAAATATGAATGGCAAAATTGTGCCATGAGAGTCTGGGCAGCACAAGCACACACAGACCTCAGTCCCCAGAGACATTTGTTGGGCGAGATCTAACGGCCGATCTAACGGGACTCTGTTTCATTTCCATTAAATCAGAGCAGTTAATTGGATTTGAGCCCTGACATTTCATCCTGACCCTAGTTAAAATATAAGGCAGCATTGCCAATTGGTCTGCCTACCAACCCCTAGAGGCAGTTGGGTAACATTAATTTCCCAGTCAACTGCTGCTTAATTAATTTAAATTGGTTTCTTGATAGTCGGCAGGCACACTTCAAACTCGCGCCCATGCCCGCTGACTGAAATAATGTGCGAGGTCAAAATGACGTTGGGGTATGCGCCTGCTGTCTTCAGGCACGATTTTACATACTTCTGAGTCCGGCATTTGACCAAGCAACGTAAAGGTCTGGCCAAGGAGATTGGTCAGATGGCTAAAATCTTGGGCAAAGAGATAGGTTATGTAGTGATCTGTACATCTGTACATACATCTGCACATACAGGGACTACCGACAGATGTAACAGCCACAGCATCACGAGAGAGCAGCATCAGAGACGGGTATAAAGGGTAGAGCCCAAGGCAGGATCAGCCTCTTTTAGAAGCACAGGGCTAGTGAGCAGCAGCACACAGAGACAGCTCAGCATAGGCACTTTACCTCAGTTTCACTGGTGATACCTCTTGAATATTTTACATCTAGTTGAGCTCTGGAAGCAGAACAAACCCTTTGAATAAAGTGTTTGTGTTAACTGTAAGTCTTCATTCAGACTTGAGAATAACAGGTTATAAGGAATGTCTCAAAGGAAGAAGGTGATGTGGAAAGGAATAGGGAGGCTACTCCAGAGGTTGGGGTCTAAGCAACTGAAGACTGCCACCAGTAAATAGTGGAGCAAGTAAAAGTAGGACCACAATTAGAGGAGCGTAGATATTTCAGAGGGTTGGGATGTTGGAGAAGATTTCAGATATAGGGAGGAGCAAAGCAATGGAGGGTTTGAAAATTAGGAAGAGAATTTTAAAGTGAAGATATTGCTTGATCGGGAACCAATGTATTTTGGCACGCACAGGGATGATTGGGCAATACGACTTGCTGTAAGTTAAGACTCAGGCAGCAGAGATTTGGATGACCTCAAGTTTATAGAAAGTAGAATGGGGGATACCAGTCATGAGTGCATTGAAATAGCCAAGTCTCGAGGTAATGAAGGCAAGAATGAGCGTTTCAGCAGCAGATAAATTGAGACAGGGGGAAAGTTGGGCAATGTTACTGAGGTGGAAATAGGTGACCTTAGCGATAGCACAAATATGAGGTCAGAAGCCCATCCCAGAATCAAATGTGACCCCGAGGTTGCAAACAGATCAAATTAACCTCAGACTGTTGCCAGGGGTGGCGTCAATAGTTAGAGAATGGAGTTCAGAAAGGAGACTGAAAGCAATGGTTACAGCCTTCCCAAATTTAATTGGGAGGAAGTTTTGCTCAGCCAGTACTGGAAACCAGTGAAGCAGTCCGATAACTTAGCAATGGCGAGAGTAGGAGGTCATCGCCATACATGCAAAAACTAACACTGTATATGAGTGATGTCGCCAAGAGGCAGCATGTAGATGAGAAGTGAGAGGGTGCCAAGGGACACCAGCGGTAATGATGCTGCAGTGGGATGAGCAGGAAGAGAGAGTGACTTTGCAAATCAGTAAAGCCTGGATTACACAGAACAGTGCTTCTTTTTATAAACAAAAGTTCCTTATTGATTTTCTTATTAAAACTCAATGATCTTTTGTTTTAAACTAATTGCAAATACAAACAGTACGCTGCGTTTCAGAAAAGTTCTGGTTTTGACCTCTGCCACACTTTATTTCACCCCAATTTAGTTTGTCACACTTTCCCGTGTGTAAATCTGCATCCGTTGCATTTTACTCAGAGTAAGTGGACTGCACCATAGGGAGTGAAGAAGGAAGTGGATTTCTGCATGATCGCAGCGACTACATACCAACATTCCCCATGCTGCATTATTAAACAGAAGGCATAAGATAATCAGAAATATAGGCCAGGAATCTCCGACCCAGCGCAGAGTTGGAGAATCCCCGGGTGGGGGCAAGAATCGCACCCCGCGGCCCAACGCCGGCTTCCCAATTCCCCCCCGCCGATTCTCGGGCGCCTGCGGGATTCCCGCCGCGCCGGTCGGGGGCCGTTGAAAGGGAGTTTGGCAGAGTCCCGGCGGCGTGGGTTAGTCAGGTCCCACATGGTGGGACCTGGAAGGTGTGGCTGTGGGGGCCGTCCTGGAGGGGGGGTTGGGGGGGCTCCGACCCCGGTGGGGGGGGGGGTGGGGCTCCCACGGTGGCCTGGGCCGTGATCGGGGCCGACCAATCAGTGGGCGGGCTGGTTCCGTGGGGGCCTATGTTCCTCCAATCTGGAACCTGTAGGACTCCGCCATATTGCCCGGGGGCCGGTGCGAAGAAGGGAACCCCCGCGCATGCGTGGAGTCACGCCGGCTGTTCCACGCATGCGCGAACACGTGACGGCTGTTCCGCGCCAGCTGGAGCTGCGGGGACCACTCCGGCGCCGACCTAGCCCCCTAGGAAGGGGAGCATTCCCCATTATCGGGGTCCGTTGACACCGAGTGGTTGGCACCGCATTTCATGCCAGCGTGGAGACACCGCCCCATTATTGGAGAATCCCTCCCATAAGCTGCAGAGGTTGGAATATAAATTGCCATCTGATTCTCTGAACGTTATTATGAAACAAATGTCATGCTTGTCACGTTGTTGGATAATTTCTCACTTATCTTCTGGGTTAAACCAGGCTTTGGTGCTCGCTGAAGTGAATTTGATGGTAAATAAAATGTTAACATTTCATTGATTAGAAATTTTAAGTCAGCGTTAAGCTCACTGGTATTGGTGCCAAGTGTTTTCTTTATCATTTCAATATTAAACTCCAAACACAAAGGAGAAAGGGTCATCCAGATGCTGCAGCACAGTATTTCCATTATCGACCATGACCATCTGGCACCAAAATTGGCAAACATTTGGTGCAGATTTTGTTGTGGATTCCTGTTCATTGAACTGAAGCGGCATCTGGCAGCAACCAGCTCCGAGTGTACACCAGAACAACAAGCAATGGGCTGTGCTGGACTAAAACACTTGTATGTACACACGGCAATTTCACTCCTACTGACAAGATAAGCTTCGGAGTGGCTTTTGATTTTCAAACATATTTTCAGTAACTTTTCTACAAGTTCCAGTGTTGCCTTCTTTACTTTGGGGTGAACCACAAGCTGTTTCTTATATCGACCAAATGACCACACAACCAATATGTTCGCTCAAAAACACTGTTTATTAATAACACAAGACTTGTATCTCTGTGCAATAACACACGCGGCTCCGTACTAAACTACACCTAACAACTAAGATAACCTTTACTTAACTTCGAGTGACCGGCACTGTGCGAGATAAGGCCTTTATCCGGATCCACGTGGTCAGTTTGGAAGTTGTTGGGTTTGTCTCAGCTGGGCTCGTCCTTCAGGAATGGTCGCGGATCCTTTAACTTGGTTGTTCTGCTGCAGTTGGTCGCACACAGGCCGGTCCCAAAAGAGGCAGATCTCTAGTGCGCAGGGCTTTTTATCCTTCATCCCTTTTTGGGCGGTTCTTACTCCAGGTCCAATGGACCAATAGGGTTTTCGATCACCCTCATCGATCTCAGCCAATTAGGGGGCGAATACCTCGATAGCTGGGCAGGTCCTAGCTATCATTGTCCCAGGCACGTAGGACTTTCCAAATAAGAGGGGTGGTGCCGGTTAGTCTGCTACTGTTGTAACTCCTTGATTCAAACTCTATTGTCCTGGGGGAAATGGTGATCGACTCTTAATGGATACAAGTTTCAGCCAAGTCTGGTTTCTTTGCACAATACACAGAGGCTTTGTACCTGTCTGTGTCCCAAATTGATCACAATTCCCATGGTCCTTTGCAGGTGGCCATTTTACCTGGCTACACCAGTCATTACAATCCATTCAACATCGATGTACAGTCCCACGAGCAATTAGGATTGTCCAACAAGAAAACGTTTATGACAAACATTTTTTAAAATTCGTTTATGATGTGGAATTCTTATACTGCCTATCCCCAGTCAGCCTGGAAAGGTGGCGATGGGCCACCTTGAACTGCCGTCATTCATTTGCAGAATAATTTAACCAATCTCTTCGGAATTTTTACCAGCAGTTTGATGTAACTGAATGACCCTGAAAAGTACTTTAGGAGGCAGCTAAGAGTCGACCACACTGGCATGGGGCTGGCGTTACATAACGACAGACCTCCAACGCGCAGCTCCATCACAGTTCCTCAGTTCCACTCCCAGCTCTGCCCCCTCTCCACCCGATCCAATTCTATCTCTGTTTCCCACTTCAATACTTGGCTCCATCCCCAAGAACCACTCTAAACAATTTGCCTCAACACTGTTCTTGGCTGCATTTCTAGTTCCGTCCCTGACTGTCAACCCCAGCTCTGTCCCTCTGCAATATATTTGAATTAGATTCCCAGTACTGTTCACAGCTCTGTCCCTCACTGCCACTCCCTGTATCTGTCCTGCAGCTTGACTCTGAGCCCATTCTAGCATCTACCTGCTACCTTCAAGTAGAATAATTTCCCTAATATAGTTTTCGAAAATCAGTAGTTCTCATCCACAGTGTGTAATAGTTTTCATCTACATTGAGCAATTGAAGTAGATGATCGGAGGTGAGACACAGAGTGGGTAAGGGAGAGAAATCACAATCACCAGCCCAGGGGCGACACGGTAGCAAAGTAGTTAGCACTGATGCTTCACAGCGCCAGGGACCCGGGTTCGATTCCTGTTTGTAGTATATATAAATGATTTGGAGGAAAATGTAACTGGTCTGATTAGTAAGTTTGCAGACGACACAAAGGTTGGTGGAATTGCGGATAGCGATGAGGACTGTCTGAGGATACAGCAGGATTTAGATTGTCTGGAGACTTGGGCGGAGAGATGGCAGATGGAGTTTAATCCGGACAAATGTGAGGTAATGCATTTTGGAAGGGCTAATGCAGGTAGGGAATATACAGTGAATGGTAGAACCCTCAAGAGTATTGAAAGTCAAAGAGATCTAGGAGTACAGGTCCACAGGTCATTGAAAGGGGCAACACAGGTGGAGAAGGTAGTCAAGAAGGCATACGGCATGCTTGCCTTCATTGGCCGGGGCATTGAGTATAAGAATTGGCAAGTCATGTTGCAGCTGTATAGAACCTTAGTTAGGCCACACTTGGAGTATAGTGTTCAATTCTGGTCGCCACACTACCAGAAGGATGTGGAGGCTTTAGAGAGGGTGCAGAAGAGATTTACCAGAATGTTGCCTGGTATGGAGGGCATAAGCTATGAGGAGCGATTGAATAAACTCGGTTTGTTCTCACTGGAACGAAGGAGGTTGAGGGGCGACCTGATAGAGGTATACAAAATTATGAGGGGCATAGACAGAGTGGATAGTCAGAGGCTTTTCCCCAGGGTAGAGGGGTCAATTACTAGGGGGCATAGGTTTAAGGTGAGAGGGGCAAGGTTTAGAGTAGATGTACGAGGCAAGTTTTTTACGCAGAGGGTAGTGGGTGCCTGGAACTCGCTACCGGAGGAGGTAGTGGAAGCAGGGACGATAGGGACATTTAAGGGGCATCTTGACAAATATATGAATAGGATGGGAATAGAAGGATACGGACCCAGGAAGTGTAGAAGATTGTAGTTTAGTCGGGCAGTATGGTCGGCACGGGCTTGGAGGGCCGAAGGGCCTGTTCCTGTGCTGTACATTTCTTTGTTCTTTGTTTGTCCTGGCTTGGTTCACTGTGCCTGCGTGGTTTCCTCCGGGTGCTCCGGTTTCCTCCCACAAGTCCCAAAAGACGTGCTGTTAGGTAATTTGGACATTCTGAATTCTCCCACCGTGTACCCGAACAGGGGTGAAATTCTCCGGAAACGGCGCGATGTCCGCCGACTGGCGCACAAAACGGCGCAAATCAGACGGGCATCGCGCCGCCCCAAAGATGCGGAATGCTCCGCATCTTTGGGGGCCGAGCCAAAACATTGAGGGGCTAGGTCGGCGGCGGACGAATTTCCGCCCTGCCAGCTGGCGGAAAAGGCCTTTGGTGCCCCGCCAGCTGGCGCGTAAATAACATCTCCGGGCGGCTCATGCGCAGGAGCATCAGCGGCCGCTGACGGCATTCCCGCGCATGCGCAGTGGAGGGAGTCTCTTCCGCCTCCGCCATGGCGGAGACCGTGGTGGAAGCGGAAAGGAAAGAGTGCCCCCACGGCACAGGCCCGCCCGCGGATCGGTGGGCCCCGATCGCAGGCCAGGCCACCGTGGGGGCACCCCCTGGGGCCAGATCGGCCCGCGCCCCCCCCCCCAGGACCCCGGAGCCCGCCCGCGCCGCCTTGTCCCGCCGGTAAGGTAGGTGGTTTAATTTACGCCGGGGGGACAGGCATTTTAGCGGAGGGACTTCGGCCCATCCGGGCCGGAGAATCGAGCGGGGGGGCCCGCCAACCGGCGCGGTGCGATACCCGCACCCGCCGAATATCCGGTGGTGCAGACTTCAGCAACTGGCGGGGGCGGGATTCACGCCAGCCCCCGGCGATTCTCCGACCCGGCGGGGGGTCGGAGAATCTCGCCCGTGGTGCTGGAATGTGACGACTAGGGGGTTTTCACAGTAACTTCATTACAGTGTTAATGTAAGCCTAATTGCGACACAAATAAAGATTAATATTATTAGATAGCAGGGAGTTGGCAATATCAACTGATGAATTGTGATGAAGTAGAGAAAAGTCCTGGCAGGAACTGAGGATGAAGTTGTGAAGCAAGCTGGTTTGAGCACGGGGGAGGATGATACAGCACAGAGGAGGGCAATCGGCCCATAGTGCCTGGCCCTGACCATCGGCAAATCTATTCAATTTATCCCACGCCCATGCTCTCTCCCTGTCAATTTTTTCCTTCAGTACTTAACCGATTTGAGATACCCTCAATTACGACTCAGGAGAGAAGGTTGATAATTCAAAGGCTTTAATTACCAGAGAACCAGACAGCTGCCGAGACGTGTGCTCACTGCACACTGCCCACTGAATGTAACCTTATATACAGTTCCCTGGGGGCGGAGCCGGAGGCGGAGTCCCCCAGTGTTCCAAACCCGGTCTTAAAGGGGCCAAGCAATAAAGATAAATGTGTATACAGATATCAATCATCACATTCACCCCCTGTTTAAAAAAAAATGCATAGTCCGTCGGGGGTGAAGTGGAATTACATGTTCAGTCTTTTGGGTGGTCTGATTGTCCATGTCGACCTTGTCAGCTCCAGTGGTGGTGCGGTGGATACAGTCGTCCTCGGTGATGGTATATCCGGGAGCACGGTTGTCTGAGCCTTTGCCCGTGTTGGAGCAGGGGGGTATCCGGGGTGACTAGGGTGATTGGTGCCGGTGCCGGCTGAGGGGAGGGGGGCGCTATGGGGGGGCGCTGTCAGAGTCGACGGCTGGTGCGGGGAGGGGAGCATCGGTAGAATGGGGGCATCGGTGGGTGTGCCAGTGGGTGCCAGGTCTTGCAGGGAAACGGTGTCCTGCCTGCCATCGGGGTGCTCGAAGTAGGTGTATTGAGGGTTTGCGTGTAGTAGATGGACCCTCTCGACCAGCGGATCTGTCTTATGGCTCCTCACGTGCCTTCGGAGTAGAACTGGTCCCGGAGTCGTCAGCCAACATGGAAGCGAGACCCCAGAGGTGGACTTCCTGGGGAAGGCAAACAAACGGTTGTGAGGGGTCTCGTTCGTGGCCGTACAGAGGAGCGACCTAATGGAGTGTAGGGCATCGGGTAGGCCCTCCTGCCAGCGGGCGATTGGGAGACTTCCTGACCGTAGGGCTAGAAGGACAGCCTTCCAAACTGTTGCGTTCTCCCTCTCCACCTGCCCGTTTCCCCGCGGGTTATAGCTGGTCGTTCTGCTCGAGGCGATGCCCTTGTTGAGCAGATATTGACGCAGCTCATCGCTCATGAACGATGTACCCCGGTCGCTGTGGATATAAGCGGGGAAACCAAACAGCGTGAAGATGCTGTGCAGTGCCTTGATTACGGAGGCCGAGGTCATATCGGGGCAGGGGGCAGCAAAGGGGAAGCTGGAGAATTCATCGATGACAGTGAGGAAATAAATGTTGCGGTTGGTGGACGGGAGGGGCCCTTTGAAGTCCACGCTTAGTCACTCAAAGGGCCCAGAGGCCTTTACCAGGCGGGCCCTGTCTGGTCTGTAGAAGTGTGGTTTGCACTCCGCACAGATCTGGCAAGCCTTGGTCATGGCCTTGACCTCCTCGGTGGAGTCAGGTAGGTTGCGGGACTTGGCAAGCCGGGTGACCCCCGGGTGGCAGAGGTCATAGTGGATGGCCCTCAGGCGGTCTTTTTGCAGTTTGGCGCACAACCGCGGGATAGGGCATCTGAGGACTCGTTGAGCTTCCCCGGACGATATGCAATATCGTACGTGTAGGTGGAGAGTTCGATCCTCCACCTCAGAATTTTATCATTCTTTATTTTACCCCGTTATGCGTTATCGAACATAAAGGCGACCGGCCGTTGGTCGGTGACGAGGGCGAACCTCCTACCGGCTAGGTAGTGCCTCCAGTGCCGCACAGTCTCCACTATAGCTTGTGCCTCCTTCTCGACTGAAGAGTGTCGAATTTACGAGGCGGTGAGGGTTCGGGAGAAGAACGCTACTGGTCTTCCCGCCTGGTTGAGAGTAGCAGCCAGGGCGACGTCTGATGCGTCACTTTCTACCTGGAAGGGAATGGTCTCGTCAACCGCGTGCACCTTGATGATATTGGCCTTGATATGACTGAAGGCCGACTGAGCCTCAGCCGTCAGGGGAAAAACCGTGGCCTTAATGAGTAGACGGGTTTTGTTCGCATATCTGGGGACCCACTGGGCATAATAGGAAAAGAGCCCTAGGCACCGTTTGAATGCCTTGAGGCTACGGGGGAGGGGTAGTTCTTTAAGGGGGCGCAGGCGGTCGGGGTCTGGGCCTAGGGCCCCGTTTTCCACGACGTAGCCGAGGATGGCTAGCCGGGTTGTGTGGAACACGCATTTCTCTTTATTGTATGTCAGATTGAGGGCCCGGGCGGTCTGGAGGAACTTCCTCAGGTTTTCGTCATGGCCGCAGATGGTGACGTTGTCCAAGTACGGGTATGTAGCCCGTAAGCCGTACTGGTCCACCATTTGATCCATCGCCCTTTGGAAAACGGAGACTCCGTTTGTGATGCCAAAAGGAACCCTGAGGAAGTGGAAGAGCCGACCGGCTGCTTCGAAGGCAGTATAGGGGCGGTCCTCTGGGCGGATAGGGAGTTGATGATAGGCCGATTTTAGGTCGACCGTGGAGAATACTCGATACTGGGCGATTTGGTTCACCATTTCTGCTATGCGGGGAAGTGGGTATGCATCGAGTTGCGAAAAGCGGTTTATGGTCTGGCTATAGTCCACCACCATACGTTGTTTTTCTCTGGAATGGATTACCAGTACTTGTGCCCTCCAAGGGCTGTTGCTAGCCTCTATGACCCCTTCTTTTCGTAGCCACTGAACCTCTGACTTGATGAAAGTCATGTCTTGGGCACTGTACTGCCGACTCCTGGTGTCGACGGGCTTACAGTCGGCGGTGAGGTTCGCGAAGAGGGGGGGTGCTGCAACTTTCGGTGTCTCCAGGCTACATACCGTGAGTGGGGGCAGGGGTCCGCCGAAATTCAGTGTCAGGCTTCGGTGGCTGCACTGAAAGTCCAGACCGAGCAGCAGGGGGGCGCAGAGGTGAGGGAGGACATAAAGCTTAAAATGGGCGTATTTGGCGCCTTGGATAGCGAGGTTCGCGACACAATACCCCGTGATTTGGACCGAATGAGACCCAGATGCGAGGGCGATAGTTTAGGAGGCGGGAAAGGTGCACAGGGAGCAGCGTCTTACCGTGTCTGTATGGATAAAACACTCCGTGCTCCCGGAGTCAAAAAGGCAGGGGGTGCCGCGGCCGTTGATTTGAACCTGCATCATTGAGTTTCGCAGGTGCTTCGGCCGAGATTGATCGAGCGTGATCGCTCCTAGTTGCGGGCAGTCAGAGTCCTCGGTTGAATCGGACTCGCAAAATGGCCGCCGTTGGTCGCACGTGTTGGGTTTTGAAGACAGCCACCGCCACGATGGCCACCCCCATGACTCGCACGAGGCCGATGACGCATCGGAAGTAGGCGTGCTCGTGGTCCCAGGAGTTCGATTTCTGGGCCCAATGAGACTTTTGTTTCTGGCCTTTGGGCCCAGCCAGGCAGACCTTTGCAAAGTGCCCCTTCTTTCCGCATTCGTTGCAGATTCATGCAGCAACGCTGGCATGAGTGCTGGCCTTGCCCACAGAAATAGCATGGGGGGCCCCCAGTGTGAGCGGGTCGCAGCGCGGCGCAGGCCTGTACCGTGGCCGAGTCTGGAGGGGATCGAGAGGGGTTCGCAAGGTCCGCGGAGTACGTGCGTAGATTATGGTGGGCCACTTCCAGGGAAGAGGCGAGCGTTACCATGCCTTGGAGGTCCTTAGCTCCGTCTTCTAGGAGCCGCTGCTGGATGTACGTGGATGGGATACCGGACACGAAAGCATCACGAATATGTAAGTTCATGTGGACTTCTGCCGTCACCTCTTTATGATCGCAGTTCCTGGCGAGCACGGTGAGTCTCTCCAAGTATTCGTCTGGCGTTTCCCCGGAGTGATGGCGGCAGGTCGAGAGCAAATGTCTGGCGTGTACCTCGTTTATCGGCTTTACGAAGCGCTTCTGTAGGATTTCGACCGCCATTTCGTATGTCGTAGCTTTCTCGACCACGGAGGATAGTCGGTGGCCCACCTGGGCATGTAGTAAGCTCAGCTTGCGAGGTCCGTCAACTTCAATCTCTGAGGAATTCAGATAGGCCTCAAAGCACCGGAGCCAGTATTTAAAATTTTCAGTGGCCTCCGGCGACCGAGCATCCAAATTGAGCTTCTCCGGCTTTAGACCGCTGTCCATCTTGATGTAATTTGCTAATTAAATTGAGATACCCTCAATTACGACTCAGAAGAGAAGATTGATAATTCAAAGACTTTAATTACCAGAGAACCAGACAGCTGCCGAGAAGTGTGCTCACTGCACGCTGTCCACTGAACGTAACCTTATATACAGTTCCCTGGGGGCGCCAGACATTCTCCGACCCCCCGCCCGGCCAGAGAACCGCAGGGGGGTGGCGTGAATCCCCCCTCCCCCCCGCGGCTGCCGAACTCTCTGGTGCCGGGGTTTTGGCAGGGGCGGGAATCGCGGCGCGCCGGTCGGTTGGCTCTGCGGGTGTCCTCCGGGGTCCTCGGGGGGGGGGGGGGAGCGCAGGGGGATCTGGCCCCAGTGTGTGATGGCCTGGCCCTCGATCGGGGCCCACTGATCCGCGGGCGGGCCTGTGCTGTGGGGGCACTCTTTCCCTCCGCACCAGCTGCTGTGGACTTCTGCCATGGCCGGTGCGGAGATGAACCTCTCTGCGCAAGTGCTGGGATGACGCCAGCACACGCTGGCGCTCCCGCGCATGCGCCAACTCGTGCCGGCCGGCGGAGGCCCTTCACCACCGGTTGGCACGGCATCAAGCCCCTTTCGCGCCGGTTGGCACGTCGCCAACCCCGACGGTGCCAGCCTGGCCCCTGAAGGTGCGGAGGATACCGCACCTTCCGGGCGGCCCGACGCCGGAGTGGTTCACCCCACTCCTCGGCGCAAATCAGTCCAGCATCGCGCCGCCCTAAAGGTGCGGATGTCTCCGCATCTTGAGGGGCCGAGCCCTCACCTTGACGGGACAGATTTCCAGCTGGCGGGAAAGGCCTTTGGTGCCCCGCCAGCTGGAGAAACTGACTTTGCCGGGCGGCGCATGCGCGGGAGCGTCAGCGGCCGCTCACGGCATCCCCACGCATGCGCAGTGAAGGGGGTCTCTTCCGCCTCCGCCATGGTGGAGACCATGGCGAAGGCGGAAGGAAAAGAGTGCCCCCACGGCATAGGCCCGCCCGCGGATTGGTGGGCCCCGATCGTGGGCCAGGCCACCGTGAGGGCACCTCCCGGGACCAGATCGCCCCGCGCCAGCTGGCGGGGCACCAAAGGCCTTTTCCGCCAGCTGGCGGGGCGGAAATTCGTCCAGCGCGGGCCTAGCTCCTTAAGGTTGGGGCTTGGCCCCCCAGGACCCCGGAGCCCGCCCGCGCCTCCTTGTCCTGCCGGTAAGAGAGGTGGTTTAATCAACGCCGGCGGGACAGGCATTCTAGCAGCGGGACTTCGGCCCATCCGGGCCGGAGAATCGCGGGGGGGGGGGCCCGCCAACCGGCGCGGCGCAATTCCCGCCCCCGCCGAATCTCTGGTGCCGGAGAATTCGGCAAACGCCGGGGGCGGGATTCACGCCAGCCCCCGGCGATTCTCCGACCCGGCGGGGGGTCGGAGAATCTCGCCCTAGTTTTTGAATTTGTTCAAAACAAATCCCAGGGGCGAGATTCTCCGACCCCCCGCCGGGTCGGAGAATCTCCGGGGGCTGGCGTGAATCCCGCCCCCGCCGGTTGCCGAATTATCCGGCACCGGATATTCGGCGGGGGCGGGAATCGCGCCGTACCGGTTGGCGGGCCACGTCCCGCGATTCTCCGGTCCGGCCGAAGTCACGCCGCTAAAATGCCTGTCCCGCCGGCGTAGATTAAACCACCTACCTTGCCGGCGGGACAAGGCGGCGCGGGCGGGCTCCGGGGTTCTGGGGGCGGCGCGGGGCGATCTGGCCCGGGGGGTGCCCCCAAGGTGGCCTGGCCCGCGATCGGGGTCCACCAATCCACGGGCGGGCGTGTGCCGTGGGGGCACTCTTTTCTTTCCGCCTTCGCCACGGTCTCCACCATGGCGGAGGCGGGAGAGACTCCCTCCACTGCGCATGCGCGGGAATGCCGTCAGCGGCCGCTAACGCTCCCGCCCATGTGCCGCCCGGCAATGTCATTTCTGCGCCAACTGGCGGGGCACCAAAGGCCTTTTCCGCCAGCTGATGGGTGGAAATCAGCCTAGCCCCTCAAGGTAAGGGCTCAGCCCCTCAAGGTGTGGAGAATTCCGCACCTTTGGGGCGGCGCGATGCCGGACTGATTCGCGCGTTTTTGGCGCCGGTCGGCGGACTTCGCGCCGATTATGCAGAATCCCGCCGCAGATGTCTGCTCCTGGCGAGACAGGTGACCTGGCTTGAAAACAGGCCCAAACCAAAATCTGCCTTATTGTGTAAGTCGCAAATTCCATTCCAACCTGACCCCTGAGGGATCAGGAAATTTCTTGATGTTCGCTGACATTGCTTTGGTTTGATAGAGCATCAAATTTAGTTCCAGTGCAGTCTCAAGCCCATGTCAAAAATGCTTGCAGTGAATTTAAATGTCCAGACAGTGCAGCCGCTGCCTTCTGCACATTTAAACATTTAATTTTCAATTAATGCAAGAGGAGATTTTTGCATCTGTACAGTGAGGCTTTTAGCACTTACCGTTATTAAAGAATAAATTAGACATCAAATTTCAAGCGTTACACAAACACAGTTATCCATGGAAATCTAGAGGACGCTGTCATATTGTCCTGCTCGTCTATAAACTGTGCAATCGCTGTATCTTGTCAAGAGATTGTGCATTGAAACACGTGGAACTTTATGAGGTTGCAAACCTCGTCAGGAAAAGTTAGGGCTGGTCCATTCCAATGTAATCAATTCTTTTAGTAATATGTGAACTGTTAATTATTGCCAAACGGGGGTGCGATTCTCCGAGCCCAATGCCGGGCCGGAGAATCGCAGCAACCGCGCCATGATGCCCCGACACCGGCGCACGATTCTCCGAGGTGCGGAGAATCGGCGCCATTTGCGCCGGCACGTTTGACGCGGCGCCAGCCGCGGGCCAATGGAATTGGCCGGGCAGCCGCGCGGATACGACAGAGTCCCACCGGTGCCGTTCACCCCGGTCGCTGCCGGCGGGAACTCTGCGCGAAAGGTCGGGGGGCGGCCTGTGTGGGGGGGGGGCCCTTGGGGGGGCCTCCGATGGAGTCTGGCCCGCCATCGGGGCCCACCGATCGGCGGGCCGGCCTCTCCCGCCCGGGCCTACTTTCCTGCGCGGCCGGCCCCTGAACACCGACGCCATGTTGTGTCGGGGCCGGCCATGCTGAAAAGGTCTCCCGCGCATGCGCGGGTTGGCGCGGCGCTCATTTGCCGCCGGGAAGGGAGTCTGGAGCGGCGTGAACCGCTCCAGCACCGTTCTGGCCCCCTGTGGGGGACAGAATCGGTCATCCCCGTGCCCGTTTCGCGCCGTCGTGAAAAGCGACGGAGTTCACGATGGCACGAACACTTCGTCTCCGTTTTGGAGAATTGCCCCCAATATCTCCAAGACTGAAATTTGACTTTTTCAAGCATGGTTTCATTTCTTCAGATTTTATTTTTTTAATTCTTTCACAGGATGTATTACTGGCTAGGTCAGCATTTGTTGCCCATCCCTAACTCACCTTGAGAAAGTGATGCGTCGTCTTCTTGAACTGCTGCAGTCCATGTAGATCCAGCAACAGTAAAAGGAATGGTGATATAGTTGCAAGTCAGGATAGCATCAGACGTGGAGGGAAACTTGAAGGTGGTAGTGTTCCCATGCATCTGCTGCCCTTGTCCTTATACCTGGTGTTGAAAGACTTCTTACCTTGTCCTTATAGATGGTAAAGGTTGCAGGTTTAGATGGTGCTGTTGAAGGAGTTGTTCCAGTGCATCGTATATATGGTACACATTGCTGCTACTGTGTTGGTGATGGACGGAGTGAATGTTTAAGATAGTGGATGAGGTGCTAATCAAGCGGGATGCTTTGTTCGGAATGATGTCAAGCTTCTTGAGTTGTTGTTGGAGTTGCACTCATCCAGGTATGACTCCAACCAATGGAGAGTTTCTCCCAATTCCCATTGACTCCAGTTTTTCTAGGACTCCTTGATGCCACAGTGAAATGCTACCTTGATGTCAAGGGCAGTCAGTCTCACCTCACCTTGAGTTCAGCTCTTTTATTCATATTTGGACCAAAGCTGAAATGAGGCCAGGAGCTGAATGGCCCTGGCAGAATCCAAACTGATCAGCAATGAGCAGGTTAATGCTGTGTAAATGTCGCTTGATAGAACTGTTGACACCACCTTCCATCACTTTTCTTATGATTGATTAGACTGATGGGGCAGTAATTGGCCAGGTTGAATTTGTCCTGCTTCTTTGTGGACAGGTCATACCTGTGCATTTTTCCACATTGTCAGGTAGAAGATAATGTTGTAGACACTGTACTGGAACAGCTTGGCTGGGGGTTACCGTAAGGTTATCAGGGGCCATAGTCGTTGCAGTATCCAGAACCTTCAGCTGTTTCTTGATATCACGTGGAGTGAACTGAATCAGCTGAAGATTGGCATCTGCCAGTCTTTTGCACTGAGGTGTTGGGCTCCTCCATCATTGGGGATGGAGATATTTGTGGAGCCTCCTCCACCAGTTAATTGTGTATCACCATTCACAACCGGATGTGGCAGGACTGCAGAACTTGCCCAAGTGTAACAAATGGTGACCATAATATCTGGCCTTCTGAATTAAATTATTAATTGCTGATCAGTTCCTTGTTCTGTACTAGGAAGAGGATGGCACTGCCAACTCAATGGATGTAGCTCCCAATCAGCCTACAAAGAAAGGCAGCCTTATCCCACCAATCTGGCCGTCATTAAATTTACATCCTGGAGATGTGTTAATCTACTGTACCAACTCATTAGTTATTTTTCATCGTTATTAATCATAGTTAGCTTGCTATTTTTGCAAACCTGTGGAGGCAGGGGAAAATTGACAGCCTGCAAAATCCTGGTACTTCCCCTATCACCAGTTTTTTTTCAAACTTTTTCTGTTTGGGGAACTTATTGTTGGGGGACTCACTGCCAATATGAACTCACTCTCAGGAACCACCCAGTTCTGGTCTTCAAAAGGCAACAACAGTATCAAGTTTCCCAAAGAAAAACAATTATTGGTGCAAATTATTTAGTAGCATAAAAATAGCATGCTGGTTAATCAAAAATGAATGAGTAACAGATAGAAGAAATCAGATAAACCTCCCAAATTCCCTTTCTAAACTCCCCTCGATATGAAAGTGCTGATTATTTGGTTGCCAAATCAAAATGTGAACATATTGGTTAATCACCCTTAACTAGCTTAGTTAGAATTGTTGAAACTTGCAAAATTAAAGTTAGCTTGCAAATTAGACGTGACTTTTGTTAGCCAGATAATTTCATTGGCAGAAGTGCCTGTATCAAATCACACATTGGCTAGGTATCACTTTAAAATGTAGTCAATTAACATGTTCACCCCTTCGAAGGCTGTCGGCTGACTATGGGTCATTAATAGGGTAATTAGTGATGCTGGCTCTGAAACATAAAGTAAAAGGCTACCTGAGGTCACAGAAGGGAATGAAATTGGGAAAGAACAGCACGTTTCTATGTGGCTGAGTTTGCTGAAATCAGCAACATAGAAATGAAGGAGAAATTAATCTGCAAATGGATCACATTTGATGCTAATTCAAGCTATTGTAAGGTAACTTGAATTGAACGAAGAACAGTATGTGGTATTTCATCTATTTGTGGATATCTGGCTTTGTTGGTGGTCAAAAACACTGGTCAAATTGCAACAGTGCTGGTGGTGATGAGGCATTTGAAATCTTGGAATATGCAGAACTATTTCCCATGTAATTCCCATTTCACGTAATTCATTTATTTAATCTTTCAGTTCTTACCTTTCTGTTAAGGGCAATGAGTTATAAACAACTGGACTGTATTTTAACTGTGGTGGCTAAAAATAATTATGTTTATCTTCCCAAAAGTCTTTGACAGCATTGCAAAATAATCTCTACCTTTAAATTCATTTGCAGATTTTCTATTCATATAAGGCTAACAAAGGTATTTATATTTGTAAAGAGCGCAAAGGAGTATGGACGCTCTTATACCCTTGGGCAAAGAAAGGATTAATTATCTACAGACAAACATGATCTATACTTGTGCATGCCTTTACATCCAAACCTTAACTGCAGAATTCCTAAGGGAAACAAAACATGTGCCTCTGTGCAAATAAACAACCGCTCAAAATCATTTAGAAGTGGTTCATTATTCACTAGTTCTGGAAGAGGTAATATGTGGTGTATGCAAGCGAATGATAAAGTCAAGGGGTGAAGTCTTTGAAACGAAACTGTAATCATCAGTCTGGGAGAGAAGAACATTTATTTTAAACAAGTTATATTTGCTTGTTTTGAAGTTACCAAAATTTAAATATTAATTCTGCTGTGTTTTCTTTAGCTGCCCCTGCACATTTAAACAAAACTTAATCCATAAAGTATCATGGCCAGTTGGAGCTTCACCAACTGAGCTGAGGAGATTCCAATAAAGGAACCCAACCATTCAAAGCTGAAGCTGGGACCAAAGCTGATCTCACCATTTTGGCACCGGCGAGTACTACCTATTTGTAATGTGACAGCACACTCTCCAACTGACTTTGGTATTCTCCAATTTTTGGTACAAAGATTTGCTTCTTAGCTTTGCACGAGCTGAAGAGTCACCTTGGAAATATCACAACTTTTTTAGCCGTTTGATAGTTCTGGGAAATGTGCTTTTTAATCCATGCGCTTGTTGGACTCATGAATGATGGGATGAATCTCTGCGTCATGCTGGATAGGAAGATGCTGAAAGTGCACTTTAATGCAGTGTTTGTCAAACTTTTTTGCTCGGGACACATTTTTACCAATCGGCAACCCTTCGTGCCGGCCGACCGACCTTGGTGACCCACACCGACTGACCTTCGCGACCCACCATTTTCACTTACCGTTAATGCGACAGGTGAGCCTTCTTGGTCCTCACAATCGCACTTACTTTGTGATTCATTGTTACATTTCTGATAATGACTTCAACTGATGATTTAAGATCTCACCGCATCCATTGAAAAAATAAAGAGGTTTGGCCTCGAACTTGCCATGCATAGTCTTCAAATCCCTTTGAAGTTTTTAGGGTTTTAAATTTTCATTTGCCAGTACTTCCCTGCAAATAACACACATGAACCTTGAATCCTGATTTGCATTGGCATAATTAATAAACCCACACCTCAAGTAATCATCTTGAAATAAATAAATAAATAAAATAATCTTTATTGTCACAAGTAGGCTTACATTAACACTGCAATGAAGTTACTGCAAAAAGCCCCTAGTCGCCACATTCCTGTGCCTGTTCGGGTACACAGAGGGAGAATTCAGAATTCTCAGCTAGTACGGGAAGTGAACCCACGCTGCTGGCCTTATTCTGCATCACAAACCAGCTGTCTAGCCCACTGAGTTATGCTCTTTGTTCCTGTTTTCAGCTTCTTCTCGATGGGTTGTTCATCAGAGGCCCTGGAGTTCACACCAGCACTGCTGGCAGCTGCAAAATGGAGGAATCTCTCTTGCACGCCCAGAACATGTGGCGTCAGTGTAAGGAGCACATGGCCTGCTCTCTGCCACCGCTCCAGACAGGAAGACTCCAGCGATTAAAAAAATATATCTGCTCCTGGGTCAGTGCACTGACGTCAAGAGGAGGCATTGCTGAGGGGTGCGCATGCATGGAATGGTCAGCAATCTGAAAGCCGGTCGTGGCTGGCATTTTTAAAAGACGGTCGCGCCATTGGTCACTTCCTCCCACGATTGTGAAAACCGCGACACATGGCCCCGTAATCGGAAACGCCGCGGCGCTTGGCCCTGCGACCCTCCTGACACTCGCCTGCGACCCACCCGCAGGTTGCGACCCTGGGTTTGAAAATGACTGCTTTAATACGATTCATAGTGATAACAGTAACTGGTAATCTTACTTAGAAAGACCACTGAATGCATGATTTTTAAACAAAAGGAAACGGCAGGAATGCTTTTCCAGAGTTGGGGGTCAAAGCACATATTAGATGAGAAAAGAATGAGTTTTCGACCCCTCACCTCAATGGAAACAATGGCCGGGATTCTCCTTTCTGGGGACTATGTCCCCACGCCGGCGGGAAAACCAGCGCCAACCACTCCGGCAACAACAGCCCCCAAAAGTGCGGAATTCTCTGCATTTTTGGGGGCTAGGTGGACGACGGAGAGGGTGGCGACACTTTAGCCGGCGCCGAAGGGATGGTGCGGGTTTGCGCATGCGCCAAAGGGCCGGCGTGATTCCACGCATGCGCAGACCGGTCGGCGTATTTTGCCGCATGCGCGGGGGGTTCTCTTCTCTGCGCCGGCCATGGCGGAGCCCTAGAGGGGCTCGCGCGGAAGAAAGAAGTGCCCCAGGGAAAGAGCCTGCCCGCAGATCGGTGCGCCCCGATCGCGGGCCAGGACACCGTGGGGGACCCCCCTGGGGTGGGATCCCCCGTGCCCCCCCCCCCCCCCCCCCGAGGACCGCCTACGCATACTCACCTGCCAGGTCACGCCGGCTAGAGTCATGTGCCAGGTCCCGCCGGTGCGTGAGGTGAGTAATTCATGGCGGAGGGACTGGCCAAAAATGGACGGCCGCTCGGCCCATCGGGGCCCGGAGAATCGCCGGGGGGGGGGGGGGGTTGCTGCCAACGGCCCCGACCGGCATGGTGGGAATCCTGTCCCCGCCCGAAAAAAGGCGCCGAAGAATATGGCAGCCGGCGTCGCTGCGGCGGGGCAGGATTCGCGCTGCCCCCGGGGATTCTCCGTCCCGGCGGGAGGTCGGAGAATCCTGCATTTAGAAAACAATATTTTTATTCCTAAATGCAAAGATTACTCTGATATAAAATTAATTTTGTTTTTGTAAGTGAAATTCAACAGCGATCTCATTGACCAACTTATAACATTTTATTTTACCTTTGTGCAGACGTTACAGAAATGGGATTTCAGAAAATAGGAGAGATGTGCTGATAATGGAATTTTCTGAAATAAATAACCATATTGTCTTTTTCGGTGTGAAAATTGAGACGATTCCCATCGTCTCCGGCAGCACCATCCGGACTGCAATTTTCAGGCACTTAGAAAAATGTTTTTCCCCCCCCCCAAGCGGAAACCGCCGAGCCTGAGGCACAAAGTGTCTAATTCACCCGCTCCGGGGCATCTGAGCACTTCAGTGGCGCAGGTGGGATGCTCTTTCAGAGGGTCGGTGCAGACTCGATGAGCTGAATGATCTCCTTCTGTACTGTCGGAATTCTATGGCTCTAAACGTCTCCGCAGCACTTTCAGTTGTTCGAGCCAGGAGGATAGCAGCGAGGAAACCATAGACTCATAGAGGGCACTCTCACCCGTATGCTGAATGCTGTGGAGGAGGCGCGGGCAATACTATTCCTCGGGGTGGCAGGGGACCCTGCAGCAAAGAACAAAGAACAAAGAAAAGTACAGCACAGGAACAGGCCCTTTGGCCCTCCAAGCCTGAGCCGACCATGCTGCCCGTCTCAACTAAAATCTTCTACACTTCCGGGGTCCATATTCCTCTATTCCCATCCTATTCATGTATTTGTCAAGATGCCCCTTAAACGTCACTATCGTCCCTGCTTCCACCGCCTCCACCGGCAGTGAGTTCCAGGCACCCACTACCCTCTGTGTAAAAAAACTTGCCTCGTACATCTCCTCTAAACCTTGCCCCTCGCGTCTTAAACCTATAAGCAAGATAGCGCATCCTGCCTGGGTGATGTTCACAGCACTGGGTAGCACCAGCAGCCTGTTCAAAGGAAGGGGGTGCAATGCCACACGATGATGAATGACCTACTCTGTTCTGCCAGGTTTCGTGCACCCTGTTTCCTCTCTGCACTCCATCTTGCTCCAGGTGGGGTGCTCTTTCAGAGGGTGGTGCAGAACTCGATGGGCCGAATGGCATCCTTCTGCACTGTAGGGATTCTATGGTAATAAACCTCACAGGGTCCCAGCACCCGACCTCCCACAAGCTTCTTCATCGCCCCTCATCAGAACCCCTCCCTGCTTATGAGCAGCGCCCACATCGCCCAGGAATCAACGGCATATGGCCCGCCAATCGGCCAACTCACATCATCCCCATTTGTGTTCCTGCAGGAGAAGCTCACCCACAACTGCCATGAGCAAGAGAAGACTGACGTGAGATGCCCGAGCTGAGGTTCCTGACTCCTTACAAGGAGAGCACATTAGAGCCTGCAGAAGCGGATCCTGCGCTTAGAGCAAGATGGGTCTGTCAGAGAAAGTGAAGAGCCACTGCACCTTCAACTAAACTCATGTGAGTTCTGTATACTCCAAAACCTTGACCAGGCCATCTACTAATATCATCCTCCTTGCCTTGCAGAAACATCACTCAAACAGCTTGGCCCGTCCACCAGCAGTCTCTCACCGCCCACCCTCAAAAAGGCCTTGGAGACTTCCGGTTGCGGCTATGCGGAGCTAAGCCGCACGATTCGGCAACTCCCGCTATCACGGACCTTCGGGCTCGTTAGAGGAGCCCCAACGGAATTTTTTTCGAAGACAACCCGTGGGGAAGGGAAGAGAGAAGTCCCACTTCAACTTTTATGGACCGGACCAGAAGTGAAACGGCCAAAAATGCGGCATTGGAGCAGCGGGAGAAGCGAGGGAAAAAAAAAAAACGGCGGCGGCGGGGACAAAGCGGAGTGCGGGCCGGAGCTGCAGGAGTTCATCAAGCGCTGCTTCGAGGAGCTGCGGAAGGAGATGCTGGCGCCTATGCTGTCGGCGATTGAAGGACTAGGGATGACCCAGAAGGCCCACGAGGTAAAGATCCAGGAGGTACAGAAATGAGTCAGTGAGAATGAGGACGAGATCTTGGGCCTGGCAGTGAGAGTGGAGCAGCACGAGGCACTACACAAGAGGTGGGCGGGAAGATTCGAAGACCTGGAGAACAGGTCGAGGAGAAAGAATCTGCGGATCCTGGGTCTCCCTGAAGGAGTGGAGGGGGTCGATGCCGGGGCATACACGAGCACAATGCTCGGGGCGATGATGGGCGCGGAGGCCCCTTCGAGGTCGCTGGAGCTGGACGGGGCACACCGGGTGCTGGCGAGGAGGCCCAAGGCAAATGAGCCGCCAAGGGCGATGGTGGTGCGATTTCACCGTTTCACGGACAGCGAGAGGGTCCTGAAATGGGCCAAGAAGGAGCGGAGCAGTAAGTGGGACAATGCAGCGATCCGAATATACCCGGACTGGAGTACGGAGGTTGCAAAGTGGAGAGCGGGTTTCAACCTGGCCAAAGCGGTGTTGTACCGGAAAGAAGTGAAATTCGGAATGCTGCAGCCAGCGCGACTGTGGGTCACATACAAGGACCAACACTATTATTTCGAAACGCCTGAAGAGGCGTGAACGCATACTGATTGGGACACTCCCACACGGGGAGGTCAATGGGACAGCGGGGGAAGCCGGGGTCAGCAGGTGTCAGCTGACTTACGGGAGTGATATGGGGGGAGCAAAAAAGCTAGACAGGGGTCTGGCGGGGGGGGTGGGGTGGGGGGAGGGGGTTGGGGGGGGGGGGTTGCTGCTGCACTGGCCGAAAGGGAATGGGACACAGAAGAGGTGGTCGGGGCGGGGGTCCCCCGGCTGGGGGACTGGAGGGTGAGGGAGATGGCTAGAAAAGGAGATGGCTAGTCGGCGGGTGGTAGGGGGGGTGGGGGGGGGTGTTTTGAGAACCCCTCCAATCCGGCTGGTAACGTGGAACGTGAGGGGCCTGAACGGGCCGGTGAAGTGGGCCCGAGTGTTCGCGCACTTAAAGGGACTGAAGGCAGACGTGGTCATGCTCCAAGAGACACATCTGAAGGTGGCGGACCAGGTCAGGTTAAGAAAGGGATGGGTAGGACAGGTATTCCATTCGGGACTGGACGCAAAGAATAGAGGGGTGGCAATATTGGTGGGGAAGCGGGTGTCATTTGAGGCCAAGACTATTGTAGCGGACAATGGAGGGCGATATGTGATGGTGAGCGGTAGGTTGCAGGGGACGTGTGTGGTGTTGGTAAATGTATACGCCCTGAACTGGGACAATGCTGGATTCATGAAGCGCATGTTGGGGCGCATTCCGGACCTGGAGGTAGGAGGCCTGATAATGGGAGGGGACTTCAATACAGTGTTGGACCCAGCACTGGACAGCTCCAAATCAAGGACTGGAAAGAGGCCGGCGGCGGCCAAGGTGCTTAGGGGGTTTATGGATCAGATGGGGGGAGTGGACCCATGGAGGTTTGCAAGGCCGCAGGCCAGGGAATTTTCTTTTTTCTCCCATGTACACAAAGCCTACTCCCAGATAGATTTTTTTTGTTCTGGGCAGGGCGCTCATCCCGAGGGTGGAGGGGATGGAGTATTCGGCCATAGCCTTTTCGGATCACGCCCCACACTGGGTTGAACTGGAGCTGGGAGAGGAGAGGGACCAACGCCCGCTGTGGCGGCTGGATGTGGGACTGCTGGCAGATGAGGTGGTGTGTGGGAAGGTGAGGGGTTGCATCGAAAGGTACTTGGAGGCCAACGACAACGGGGAGGTGCAGGTGGGGGTGGTATGGGAGGCGTTGAAGGCGGTGATCATGGGAGAGCTAATCCCCATCAGGGCTCATAGGAGAAGACAGAGGGCATGGAAAGGGAGAGGTTAGTGGGGGAGATTTTAAGAGTGGACAGGAGATACGCAGAGGCCCCGGAGGAGAGATTACTTGGGGAAAGACGACGGCTCCAGGCGGAGTTTGACCTGCTGACCACAGGGAAGGCAGAGGCACAGTGGAGGAAGGCGCAGGGGGCGACCTACGAGTATAGGGAAAAGGCTAGTCGGATGCTGGCACACCAGCTCCATAAGGATGGCAGCGAGGGAAATAGGGGGAGTCAAAGATGGAAGGGGAGCCACGGTTCGGAGTGCGACGAAAATAAACGAGGTATTCAAGGCCTTCAATGAAGAGCTGTACAGATCTCAGCCCCCAGCGGGGGAAGAGGGGATGAGATGATTCCTAGGCCAACTGAAATTCCCGAAGGAGGAGGAGCAAGAGGTGGCTGGTTTGGGGGCACCAATTGGGTTGGAGGAGTTGAGCAAGGGTTTGGGGAGTATGCAGGCGGGGAAGGCCCCGGGACCGGACGGGTTCCCGGTGGAGTTCGACAGGAAGTACGTAGACCTGTTGGCACCGCTACTAGTGAGGACCTTTAATGAGGCAAGAGAGGAGGGGACCCTGCCCCCGACAATGTCGGAAGCGACGATTTCTTTGATCCTAAAGCGGGACAAGGACACGCTGCAATGTGGATCGTACAGGCCGATCTCGCTCCTCAATGTGGATGCTAAGTTTCTGGCAAAAGTGCTGGCCACGAGGATCGAGGACTGTGTCCCGGGGGTGATCCATGAGGACCAGACGGGATTCGTAAAGGGCAGGCAATTAAACGTGATAATGATGCCATCGGAGGAGGGAGAAGCGGAGATAGTGGCAGCTATGGACGCGGAGAAGGCCTTTGACCGAGTAGAGTGGGAGTACCTCTGGGAGGTGCTGCGTAGGTTTGGGTTCGGGGGAGGGTTTATTAGTTGGGTTAAGCTCCTTTACAGAGCCCCGGTGGCGAGTGTAGTGACGAACCGGCGGAGGTCGGAGTACTTTCAGCTGTACCGAGGGACGAGGCAGGGGTGCCCCCTGTCCCCCCTGTTGTTTGCATTGGCGATCGAACCCTTGGCCATGTCATTGAGGGTGTCTAGTAAATGGAGGGGGGTGGTCCGAGGGGGAGAAGAGCATCGGGTGTCGCTTTATGCGGATGACCTGTTGCTGTACGTGGCGGATCCAATGGAGGGGATGGTGGAGGCCATGCAGACTCTAAGGGAGTTTGGGGAGTTTTCGGGATATAAGCTCAATGTAGGGAAGAGTGAGCTCTTTGTACTACAGGCAGGGGACCAAGAAAGAGGGATAGGGGATCTACCGCTGAGGAGAGCGGAGGGGAGCTTTCGGTATCTGGGGATCCAGATAGCCAGGAGTTGGGTGGCCCTACATAAACTGAATCTGACGAGGTTGGAGGAGCAAATGGAGGAGGACTTCAAAAGATGGGCCATGTTACCGCTCTCGCTGGCGGGTAGAGTGCAGTCGGTCAAAATGGTGGTCCTTCCGAGGTTTCTGTTTGTGTTTCAGTGCCTTCCCATCGTGATCACCAAGGCCTTTTTTAAGAGAGTAGGTAGGAGTATTATGGGGTTTGTGTGGGCGAATAGGACCCCGAGGGTAAGGAGAGGGTTCCTGGAACGCAGTACGGACCGAGGAGGGTTGGCGCTGCCAAACCTGGGGAGTTACTACTGGGCAGCAAATGTGGCGATGATCCACAAGTGGGTGATGGAGGGAGAGGGGTCGGCATAGAAGAGGATGGAGATGGCGTCCTGTAAAGGAACAAGCCTGGGGGCGTTGGTGACGGCACCGCTGCCGCTCTCGCCGACAAAGTACACCACGAGCCCGGTGGTGGTGGCAGCACTAAGGATCTGGGGCCAGTGGAGACGGCACAGGGGTGCAATGGGAGCCTCGGTGTGGTCCCTGATCAGGGGTAACCACCGGTTTGTCCCGGGGAAGATGGACGAGGGGTTTCAGAGCTGGCATCGGGCGGGGATTAGAAGAATGGGGGACCTGTTCATTGACGGGACGTTTGCGAGCCTAGGGGCACTGGGGGAAAAGTTTGAGATACCCCCGGGAAATGCCTTTAGATATATGCAGGTGAGGGCGTTTGTGAGGCGACAGGTGAGGGAATTCCCGTTGCTCCCGGCACAAGAAATTCAAGACAGGGTGATCTCGGGTGTGTGGGTCGGGGAGGGCAAGGTGTCGGCAATACACCAGGAGATGAAAGAAGAGGGGGAAGCGCTGGTAGAGGAGCTGAAGGGTAAATGGGAGGAGGAGCTGGGGGAGGAGATTGAGGAAGGTCTGTGGGCAGATTCCCTAGGTAGGGTTAATTCCTCCTCCTCATGTGCCAGGCTCAGCCTGATACAATTTAAGGTGGTCCACAGAGCGCACTTGACGGGGGCGAGGTTGAGTAGGTTCTTTGGGGTAGAGGACAGATGTGGAAGGTGCTCAGGGAGTCCGGCGAACCATGCCCATATGTTTTGGTCATGCCCGGCACTGGAGGAGTTCTGGAGAGGAGTGGCGGGAGCAATATCTCAGGTGGTGAAAGTCCGGGTGAAGCCAAGCTGAGGGCTAGCAATATTTGGAGCAGTGGACGAGCCGGGAGTGCAGGAGGCGAAGAGGCCGGCATTCTGGCCTTTGCGCCCCTAGTAGCCTGGCGAAGGATCTTGCTAATGTGGAAGGAGGCGAAGCCCCCCAGCGTGGAGGCCTGGATAAACGACATGGCTGGGTTCATAAAGCTGGAGTGGATTAAGTTCGCCTAGAGAGGGTCTGCGCAGGGGTTCTACAGGCGGTGGCAACCGTTCCTAGACTATCTCGCGGAGCGTTACAGGAAGGTCGGTCAGCAGCAGCAGCAACCTAGAGCGGGGAGGGGGGGGGGGGGGGGGGGGGGACGGGGGACGTCCTGGGAGGGTGGAGGGGGGGGGAAGGGGGGATTGCCTGGGAGGGTGGATGAGCAAGAGATGACATGAAGGGTTGGGGAAACTGGCACGTGTGGGAGAGAGCCAGTGTACAAAGCTATGTAACATATCATTTACCATGTATATATCTTGCTCTGTGCGATTTCTTGTTATTTTGTTAAGAGGGGGGGGTTACTGTTTGTAAGGGTGAAAAATTGTGTTAAAAAACTTCAATAAATATATATTTTTTTAAAAACAAGGCCTTGGAGGAGATGTCAGAGGAAGACACAGAAGCTGAGCCACGGCTATGGCCTGCACCATCCACCATCGCAGAGACACACACATCTCGGTGGGCGTCCTTAGTACACAGGCCTTTGGGTCACTATCTGGTGAGCACCACACACAGCTACTGATGCACATCAGGTGGAGGCAGAAACACCGCAGGGATCAGTCAGAGGTCTGCTGGATCTCAGAACTCAGCTGTACCCCAGCCAGGTTCTGTGTCTCTGGATACGTTTGTCCCTCAGCTGCTTGAGATGCAAAGGCAGAGCTGGGAATACCAGGAGGGGGTGACACTCCTGTGATTGAATGGAGGAGTACCACAGCCTTCTGTCGAAGGTGATGGTGCCAGAAATGCATGGCACCCAGACCAACACTGCAAGGGTAATGTCTGCAGTGAAAAGCCAGATCCATGATGGGAGAACTCCAAAGCATGGCTCAGTCCTTGAGGACCATGGCTGCGGGCTTCAACTGCATGGCTCGGTCTCTGGCAGGCCTCCAGGACTGGCAGCGCCAGATGCCATTGAGGCTTCTGGAGCTCACTCCAGCTGCCCTTACGTTGCATGGCGTCACCCGTGGCCCACGAGCATCCAAAGGGAAGAGGATCCACTGGCACACATCCAGGGGCCTTCCACCCATGAGACCCTGGGAGTGTCCAGTCAATGGGATTGGCACAACTCAGGCACAATGGGCAAAACAGGATGATGCGACAATATAAGTGTAGCCAAAGGACGCCTGCCAAGGGCATCTCAGGTAACAGGCCACCTCCGCCTCTGACGTGCATATTGGGGGCACACCTAGGCATAGTGGGAAGGTACTCAAGTGTAAGGAATTGTCGGGGCACAGCTTGGGCATGGGTGAAGTTAGGCACAGGTATTTGGGGACGTTGTCAGTTGTTGAACCTATCAATCTCATTGAATTAGATATTATTGTTGATCACCACGTTAATGCCTCAGAATCTTAACCCTCCTCCCAGTGGCCTAGCATTTCCCCCATCAGGATACAGTTATTTGGAGTGGCCCTCAATGCTCGCCAGACAGTTGGGCACTCTTAGTGCGAATAATTTATTTGTAGTTATAGGAGTCAGACATGATTCAATGAACCCTAGACCCTCGCCTCTAATCCCTCTCTCGAGCGAGGAGACAAAAGGAATGCAGCATAGAATCTCACTCAGACATGAACCGGGGAGTCAGTGAGTTGGCAGCAGACAGACGTCAGTCAGACATGAGCAGTATCTGAGGAGCATCACAGACCATTCCTCACTGTGAGTCGTCATCACCCTCCTGTATTGACTGGGCAGCAGGCACTCAAGCACTCCCCTGGATGGCGAGGATGATCCTGGATAAGAGCGAAAGTAACAAGGTAGTTATTATGGGAGACTTTAACTTTCCAAATATTGACTGGAAAAGATATAGTTCAAGTACATTAGATGGGTCGTTTTTTGTACAGTGTGTGCAAGAGGGTTTCCTGACACAATATGTTGACAGGCCAACAAGAGGCGAGGCCACGTTGGATTAGGTTTTGGGTAATGAACCAGGCCAGGTGTTGGATTTGGAGGTAGGAGAGCACTTTGGGGACAGTGACCACAATTCGGTGACGTTTCCGTTAATGATGGAAAGGGATAAGTATACACCGCAGGGCAAGAGTTATAACTGGGGGAAGGGCAATTATGATGCCATTAGACGTGACTTGGGGGGGATAGGTTGGAGAAGTAGGCTGCAAGTGTTGGGCACACTGGATAAGTGGAGCTTGTTCAAGGATCAGCTACTGCGTGTTCTTGATAAGTATGTACCGGTCAGGCAGGGAGGAAGGCGTCGAGCGAGGGAACCGTGGTTTACCAAAGAAGTGGAATCGCTTGTTAAGAGGAAGAAGGAGGCCTATGTGAAGATGAGGTGTGAAGTTTCAGTTGGGGTGATGGATAGTTACAAGGTAGCGAGGAAGGATCTAAAGAGAGAGCTAAGACGAGCAAGGAGGGGACATGAGAAGTATTTGGCAGGTAGGATCAAGGAAAACCCAAAAGCTTTCTATAGGTATGTCAGGAATAAGCGAATGACTAGGGTAAGAGTAGGACCAGTCAAGGACAGGGATGGGAAATTGTGTGTGGAGTCTGAAGAGATAGGCGAGATACTAAATGAATATTTTTCGTCAGTATTCACTCAGGAAAAAGATAATGTTGTGGAGGAGAATGCTGAGACTCAGGCTATTAGAATAGATGGCATTGAGGTACGTAGGGAAGAGGTGTTGGCAATTCTGGACAGGCTGAAAATAGATAAGTCCCCGGGGCCTGATGGGATTTATCCTAGGATTCTCTGGGAGGCCAGGGAAGAGATTGCTGGACCTTTGGCTTTGATTTTTATGTCATCATTGGCTACAGAAATAGTGCCAGAGGACTGGAGGATAGCAAATGTGGTCCCTTTGTTCAAAAAGGGGAGCAGAGACAACCCCGGCAACTATAGACCGGTGAGCCTCACGTCTGTAGTGGGTAAAGTCTTGGAGGGGATTATAAGAGACAAGATTTATAATCATCTAGATAGGAATAATATGATCAGGGATAGTCAGCATGGCTTTGTGAAGGGTAGGTCATGCCTCACAAACCTTATCGAGATCTTTGAGAAGGTGACTGAACAGGTAGACGAGGGTAGAGCAGTTGATGTGGTGTATATGGATTTCAGCAAAGCGTTTGATAAGGTTCCCCACGGTAGGCTATTGCAGAAAATACGGAGGCTGGGGATTGAGGGTGATTTAGAGATGTGGATCAGAAATTGGCTAGCTGAAAGAAGACAGAGGGTGGTGGTTGATGGGGAATGTTCAGAATGGAGTTCAGTTACAAGTGGCGTACCACAAGGATCTGTTCTGGGGCCGTTGCTGTTTGTCATTTTTATCAATGACCTAGAGGAAGGCGCAGAAGGGTGGGTGAGTAAATTTGCAGACAACACTAAAGTCGGTGGTGTTGTCGACAATGTGGAAGGATGTAGCAGATTACAGAGGGATATAGATAAGCTGCAGAGCTGGGCTGAGAGGTGGCAAATGGAGTTTAATGTAGAGAAGTGTGAGGTGATTCACTTTGGAAGGAATAACAGGAATGCGGAATATTTGGCTAATGGTAAAGTTCTTGAAAGTGTGGATGAGCAGAGGGATCTAGGTGTCCATGTACATAGATCCCTGAAAGTTGCCACCCAGGTTGATAGGGTTGTGAAGAAGGCCTATGGAGTGTTGGCCTTTATTGGTAGAGGGATTGAGTTCCGGAGTCAGGAGGTCATGTTGCAGCTGTACAGAACTCTGGTACGGCCGCATTTGGAGTATTGCGTACAGTTCTGGTCACCGCATTATAGGAAGGACGTGAAGGCTTTGGAGCGGGTGCAGAAGAGATTTACCAGGATGTTGCCTGGTATGGAGGGAAAATCGTATGAGGAAAGGCTGATGGACTTGAGGTTGTTTTCGTTGGAGAGAAGAAGGTTAAGAGGAGACTTAATAGAGGCATACAAAATGATCAGGGGGTTAGATAGGGTGGACAGTGAGAGCCTTCTCCCGCGGATGGAAATGGCTGGCATGAGGGGACATAGCTTTAAACTGAGGGGTAATAGATATAGGACAGAGGTCAGAGGTAGGTTCTTTACGCAAAGAGTGGTGAGGCCGTGGAATGCCCTACCTGCAACAGTAGTGAACTCGCCAACATTGAGGGCATTTAAAAGTTTATTGGATAAGCATATGGATGATAATGGCATAGTGTAGGTTAGATGGCTTTTGTTTCGGTGCAACATTGTGAGCCGAAGGGCCTGTACTGCGCTGTATCGTTCTATGTTCTATGCACGGGCACCCTGATGTTTGGGATCTCGGCCAACTTCATCTCCTGGCCACAAAGGGGTCATGGCATCCTGGAGTGGGCCACGCTGTCGTGCAGCAAACTAGTCCTCCATGAAGTGAGAGGTGATGAGGGCATCTCTAGCCCTCCTCGCCCCCGTCTGGCCTCCATCCTCTGGATCATCAGCGGGACCTTCCTCGACATCCTCCTGCATAGGATTAGGTGGCATAGTGTGTCTTATTGTACCTTTTCTCCACAGCGGCCTGGGGCCTCCACGCTGGCATTATCAGCCATGACCTGAGGGGATATCCCTTATCCCCAACAAGCCATTCCAGCAGCCTGGGGTGTGTCTCTAAAATTCCAGGGATCTGCAACTGACTGAGAATATAGCTGTCATGTAAGCTCCCTGGAAAACGAGCGCATGAAGTACATCTGGTGGTCACACACCAGCTGCACATTGAGGGAGTGGAACCCCTTCTGCTTTATGAAGGGGACTCCCTGTTGCTGATGCCACCGGGCACAGAGAGCGACATGGGCGCAGGCGATTGCCCCTGCATCTGTGGCAGATCAGCTATGTTCCCAGAGCCCAGAGCCCCCTCAGCCTGGTCCAGGTCAAAATGTATGTAGTCCAGAGCCACAGCATAAAAGTGCACCCATGACCTCACATTTGTACATCTTGGCAGATGCCTGTGATATTCCAAACAGGTCATCTGTGGAGCCCTGGAAGGACCCCGTGGTGTAAAGGTTTAGGGCTTCCATGACCTTAATGGCCACAAGGAGCAGGTGTCCTCTGCCGCCACATTGCACCAAGTCCGCAAGGATGTGGCACAGGCGCTGCAGTCGCCCTCGTGAGGTGGAGCCTTTGACAGCACATAGTGTCCGACAGCTCCATGAAGGACATGTGAGTCCTGTAGACACTTGGTCTCTTTTAGTGCCTTTGTGTCCCCTGCATGGCTGATGTGGCTTCCGGCCTGAGCCTGCCCTGCAGCCCCCTGGTCTCTTTCTGCTGGATCTTCCCTCAGTGCTGCTGTATATTGCTGCTGGAGTCTGTCTGGTAAACCACAATCCTAGAGCAATGATCTGGGGTCCCAGGTTCGATTCTCAACATGGTAAATGGTGGAGTTTGAAATCTAAAATTAGCCAATCTCCAGGACTTGCACCGGCCTATGACATTGTCCACTTACTGACTCGACTTTAGACTCCGGTTTGGTTCTCCACTCCCTTAGCCTCTCTAACATTGGGGATTCTGACAGGAGGGTTCGATGCTCACTCGTTCCGAATGACCTGGACGGTGATGTCCGCCTTGGGGGCTTATGGATACTGACTGTCAGGCATGGGGTCCCAGCTGGACAGCGACCCCATTGCCTCTTGATCCTGTGTCACCAAGTGTTGAACCTTGAAATGTGAGGATTCATCCCATTCTTTGAACTCTTTCGGAAGTACAACCAATCAAACTGAATTAAACAAATTGAGGGACAAATTAAAAGGGGCAGCTCCTTAAAGGGACACTGCCTGAAACAAAAACAAACAGCAACAGAAACTTTAAAACATCAAATCAAAATGTTATTAAAAGGGTCGGTAAAGCATCCCAGATCCTGCGGCACAGACTGAGGGATAAAGCAAAAGGGTCCGCTCCTGACAGGGGCAGGGACCAAACAAAAACAAAGAACTGAAACTTAAAAACATCAAATCAAAAGGTGTTTAGAATAGTTGATAAAACAGCCCAGTCCCTGTGGTGCCCATCAGGCATGGAAGGCCTTGATGGTGCCAGTGGACACCACATGCTCCCTCTCCAGGGACTCTGGCCACAAATTAAGCTCCGGAAGTGTGGGGGTGAGGGTTACAGACAGTCAGGCTGGATGACCCCCACGAACGCCCACTGCCTTGACCTGTTAATAGAACGCCCGCTGCCTGGACCTGTTAATAGCAAGTTTTGCTAGGCCCAGGAGCAGGTTCACAAGGAGGTCTTCCTCCTTCCCCGCCCTCTCCGCATCGGGTGCCCCATATATCAGGAACGTGGGACTGAGGTGCAACCAAAACTGAAATAAAAGGATTGTTAAGAAACTAAAAAAAGGGAGCGCAGCCTAAAAAAATTGAACATAGACATGGTCCTCTGACTCCACGAGACCACAAAAGAGGCAGGCATCTTGGGAGTCCGTGGACGATTGCATGGGACTGCTGCATGCAATAACCTCCACCCCAGGTCAGCAAGATTGAAGGGAAGAACTCCTCCGTAGATGTAACTTCTCCTTGACTTTGAACTATTTTAGAGTTCAACCAACTAAACTAAATCAACAAACCTGAGCGAGCTTTGCGCATGAGCCGTTGGAGAGACCACATCCGGAGTGAGGCACAGCCAGAGTGAGTTTTAAACTCGGGAATATGAAACAGAGTGGGAATTTGGTGAGAGCGGGAAGAGATGCTTTTTCTCCTTGCTTTGTAACTTAAAATCTTCAGAGATATTTTTCCCCTGCTGCAGCTGAGGCCACAAAGGATGGCGTAGATTGATAAGTAGTGGCTAAGGTCTCTACAACCTTTAGAGTTTGAAAATACTTTTTGTGGTTTATAATCTGTAAGGATTTTGGATTTGTTTATTGTCACGTGTACCAAGGTACAGTGAAAAGTATTTTTCTGCAAGCAGCTCAAACAGATCATTAAGTAAGGGAAAAAAAGAAAATGAAAAGAAAATACATAATAGGGCACACAAGTTACACAATGTAAATATATAAACACCGGCATCAGGTGAAGCATACAGGAGTGTCGTATTAATCAGGTCACTCCATAAGAGGGTCATTTATGAGTCTGGTAACAGCAGGGAAGAAGCTGTTTTTGAATCTGTTCGTGCGTGTTCTCAGACTTTTGTATCTCCAGGAGTCCGATGGAAGAAGTTGGAAGGGTGAGTAAGCTGGGTGGGTCGTTGATTATGCTGCCCGCTTTCCCCAGGCAGCGGGAGGTGTAGATGGAGTCAATAGATGGGAGGCAATAGATAAGGGCTATAATTGGTAGTAACGAGGACGAAGAAAGAAGGACCATAGAGAATTGGATTTAATCTGATATCAAGCATCTTCCAAAGGTTTAATCTAAAGGGGTAAGTCATGACAGGAGAGCTCAAATCCTTTGCTCCTCTTGTTCCATGTGGGAAGCTTAGAACATTTCCAGTGCCCAGGGTAAGCATGTGTGCAGGAACTGTCTGCAGCCACAGCTCCTAGAAGCCCAGAATTTGGAGCTGGAATGGCGGCTGTGGACACTGTGGGATATCTGTGAGACATTATGTCATGGATAGCACGTATAGAGAGGTGATTACACCGCAGGCTCAGACTGCACAGGAAGGAAGGGAATGGGTGACCACCAGGCAGCGAAAGAAAGCGAGACAGGAAGTGTAGGAATCTCCTGTGCATTCCCCTGCAAAACTGATATACCGCTTTGGATACTGTTGAGGGGTATGACCTCTCAGGGGAAAGCAGCAACAGCCAAATTCGTTGCACCTTGGTTGGTTCTGCTGAAGAAGGGAGGAGTAAGAAGTGCGGGAATGCAATAGTTAAAGGGGAGTCAATTGTAAGAGGGATAGATAGGCATTTCTGTGGCCACAAAAATGAATCTAAGATAGGGGGTGCGATTCTCTGCTCCCGCGCCGTTTCAGAGAATCGCCTGGGTCGCCATATTTTCCCGCGACGCCGGTCCAACGCCCTCCAGTGATTCACGGAAGCGGCCAGATTGGCACAATCGCGTTTTGCGCGGCGCGGTCCAGTGAATCGCCCGAGACAGCCAAATTGGCGATTCACCAGTACCCCCGCGATTCTCAGTGCCGGATGGGCCGAGCGGCCTGCCCAAAATGGCGGGTTCCCCCCGGCGCCGTTCACACCTGGTCGCTGCCGGTGGGAACAGTGTGGGAATGCTGGGGGGGCGGCCTGCGGGGGGGGGGGGGGGATCCTTCACCGGGGGGGCCCTCAAATGGGGTCTGGCTCGCGATCGGTGCCCACCGATCGTCAGGCAGGCCTCTCTGAAGGCAGACCTCCTTTCTTCCGCAGCCCCGCAAGATCCGTCTGACATCTTCTTGCGGGGCGGACTCGGGGAGGACGGCAACCACGCATGCGCGGGTTGGCGGCGGCCAACCCACGCATGCGCGGGTGACGCCAGTTATGCGGCGCCGGCCGCGTCATATATGCGGCACCGCCTTTACGCGGCGCCAAGGCCTGACATGCGTAAATGACGTGGCGCCGTTCCTAGCCCATTTTCGGGCCCTGAATCGGTCAGGATAGGGGCCGTTTCGCGCCGTCGTGAACCTCAACGGCATTCACGATGGCGCGAACACTCTGTCTCCATTTCAGAGAATCGCGCCCGATATGTTGCCTCCCTGGTGCTAGAGTCGAGAGTGTCTTGGAGCGATTCCAGGACATTCTGGAGGGGGAGGGTGAACATCCAGTGGTCGTGGTGCACATCGGTATCAAAGAAATAGGTAAAAACAGGGATGAGTACCTAAAAGCAGAATATAGGAAGAGGAAGTTGGGAAGAAAGTTGAGAATTCGGACCTCAAACGTGGTGATCTCAGGATTACTACCAGTTACACGTGCTAGTCAGAGTAGAAATAGCAGGATATATTGGATGAATACATGGTTGAAAAAATCCTGAGGGGGAGGATTTCAGAATCCTGGGAGATTGGAAACGGTTCTGAGGGAGGTGGGATCAGTACAAACTGGACGAGTTGCGTCTGGGCAGGACCAGGACTGATGTCCTCGGGGGACTATTTGCTAGAGCGGGTGGGGAGGGTTTGAACTAAAATGGCAGGGGCATGGGAACTTATGCATGGAGTCAGAGAAGGAAGAATCATGTATAAAAACAAAAGACAGAAAGGGGAATAAGAAAAGTGATAGGCAGAGAAACCAAGGGACAGATTCAAACAGAGCCAGAGTGAAAAATATCGGGAGCGAGACAAGTAATGCTAAAAAGACAACTTAAAAGCTTTGTCACTTAACGCGTGGAGCATTTGCAATAAAGCGGGTGAACTAATCACGCAAAAAGATGTAAACGGGTATCATATAATCGGGATTACGGAGAAAAGGCTGCAGGATGAACAGGGATGGGAACTGAACATCCAGGGGTACTGTGTACTTAGGAAGGACAGACAAAAAGGAAAAGGCGGTGGGGTTGCATTGCTGGTTAAGAACCAAATTAACGCAATAGTGAGGAAGGCCATTAGCTCTGACAATGTGGAATCTGTATGGGTAGAGCTTAGAAACATCAAGGGGCAAAACACATTAGTGGGTGTCGTAGATAGACCCCAAACTGCAGTAGTGATGTTGGAAATGGCATCAAACAGGAAATTAGAGATGCATGCGATAAAGAACATCTGTAATTATGGGTGATTTTAATCTGCATCTAGATTGGACAAATCAGATTACCCACAATGCCTAGAGGAGGAATTTCTGGAGTATATATGGGATGCTTTTCTGGACTAATACGTTGAGGAACTAACTAACCATCCAAGAGTGGGTACTGTGTAATGAGAATGGAATCATTGGCAATCTAGTTCTGCAAGGCCTCTTGGGAATGAATGACCATAATATGACAGAATTTTTCATCAGGATGGAGCATGAAGCAGTTGATTCTGACACTAGGGTCACTAAAGGAAACTATGATGATATGAGGCATCAGTTGGCTTTGATCAATTGGAGAACGTTACTTAAAGGGATGATAGTAGATACGCAATGTCAAACATTTAAGGAGCCAATGAGGGAACTGAAACTATTGTTTATTCCTGTCTGGCACAAAAATAAAACAGAAAAGGTGGTCAATCCATGGCTTACAAAGGAAATTAGAGATAGCATTTGGTCCAAGGAAGAAGCATACAAATTGGACAAGAAAAACAACAGGTCTGAGGATTGGGTGCAGTTTAGAATTCAGCAAAGAAGGACCAAGGGATTGATTAAGAAGGGGAACATAGAGTACGAGAGCAATTTTGCAGGGAACATCAAAACTGATGGTAAAGATTTCGAGAGGTATGTGAGAGAAAAAGATTGGTGAAGACAATTGTGGGTCCCTTAAAGTCAGAAAACGATTGAATGTATAATGGGGGACAAAGAAATGGCTGAGTAACTAAATACCTACCTTCGTTCTGTCTTTACAAATGAGGACACAAATCGGGGCAGGATACTCCGATCCCCCGCAGGGTCGGAAAATCGCAGGGGGTGGGGCGGGCGCGGCGTGAATTCTGCCCCCGCAGGTTGCCGAATTCTCCGGCACCGGAGTTTCGGCGAGAATCGCGCCGGTCGGCAGGGCCCCCCGGTGATTCTCCGGCCCGCGATGGGCCGAAGTCCCGCTGCTGTCATGCTAGTCCCACCGGCGTGAATCAAACCACCTCCCTTACCGGCAGGACTGGCAGCGCGGGCGGGCTCCGGGGTCCTGGGTGATCGGGGCCCACCGATCCGCGGGCGGGCCTGTGCCGTGGGGGCACTCTTTTCCTTCCGCCTCGGCCATAGCCTCTGCCATGTCATGACGCCATGACGTCAGCAGCTGCTGATGCTCCTGCGCATGCGCAGACTTCCGCCGGCCGGCGAAGTCCTATCGGCCCCGGCTGGCATGGCGCCAAAGACCTTTCCCGCCGGCTGGCGGTGAGCCAACCACTCCGGCGATGGCCTAGCACCTCAAGGTGAGGGCTTGGCCCCTAAAGGAGTGGAGAAATCCGCACCTTTGGGGTGGCCCGATGCCGGAGTGGTTCCCGCTACTCCATCCCTCCGGGACCCCCCCGCCCCGCCGGGTAGGGGAGAATCCCGGCCCAGATATCAGAAACATCGGGGAATGCGGGATTCAGTGAAAGGGAGATCAATATTATTAGAGAAATTGTGTTGGGGCAATCCGTGGGATTGAATGCTGATAAATCCCCAGGGCCATTTAATCTACATCCCAGAGTACTTGAGGAGGAAATAGTGGACACATAGAACATTCAGTGTAGAAGGAGGCCATTCGGCCCATCGAGTCTGCACCGGCCCGCTTAAGTCCTCACTTCCACACTACCCCCGTAACTCAATAACCCCATCTAACCTTTTGGACACTAAGGGCAATTTATCATCGCCAATCCACCTAACCTGCACGTCTTTGGACTGTGGGAGGAAACCGGAGCACCCGGAGGAAACGCACGCAGACACGGGGAGAATGTACAGACTCCGCACAGTGACCCAGCGGGGAATCGAACCTGGGACCCTGACGCTGTGAAGCCACAGTGCTAGCCACTTGTGCTACCGTGCTGCCCTTAAATGACCACATTGGTGATCACCTTCCAGGATTTTATAGATCCTCGAACAGGTCCTGCAGATAGGAGTGTAGCTAATGTAACTCCACTGTTTAAAAAGGGAGTGTGGTAAACCACTGTTTCACCTATATTAGATGATGTACGGTAGGACCTGTACTACAGCTACGACGGCAGTCCCTGCCTGCTGGCTCCGCTTAGTAGGCGGAGTATAAATATGTGTGACCTCCGTGCAGCAGCCATTTCGCCAGCTGCTGTGGGAGGCCACACATCTTAGAGCAATAAAACCTCAGTTGTATTCAACTCTCATCTTTGTGCAATTGATCGTGCATCAATTTATTGCTCTAAGATTTTCAGAAGATAGACCTCCGTATCAAGCTGGATCGCTTGCAGATGGATCCGCAATCAAGCGACACCAAAAAGGACTTTCAGCACTGGCTAGCTTGTTTCGAGGCGTACATCAACTCGGCGCCAAGCCCTGCTCTGGAGGCTCAGAAAATACAGATCCTGTACTCTAGGTTGGGCTCCAACGTCTTTCCGCTGATCCAGGACGCGCCAAACTACACCGAAGCCATGCCGCTACTCAAAGAAAATTACGCACAGAAGACGAACACGCTCTTCGCCAGGCACAGACGCGCCACTCGCTCTCAACTCCCTGATGAGTCTATAGAAGACCTCTGGCGGGCCCTAATCCCACTAGTCCGTGACTGTGACTGTCAGGCCGTTACGGCCACTGAACATTCAAACCTCCTTATGCGGGACGCTTTTGTTACGGGGATTGGGTCAGACCTCATACGCCAGGACTTCTAGAGGGGGCCACGCTTGATCTCACAGAGACAAAGAAGCTAGCGCTCTCTATGACGGTCGCCTCGCGCAATATCCAGGCCTACACCCCCAGCCGCGCGGCCCACCCCTCCTACAAATCGTGGACCCCACAGACGGCCGCCCCAGCAGGGGCCTTACACAGCCAATGTGCCATGTGCCAGTCAGCGAATCCCTGGGGTCCCCGATGTTACTTTTCCAGCCAGCAGAAACACCCCCGCCAACGCTGCCCGGCCTGCGCTGCCCTTCATAAGGCTTGCGGTAAGAAGGGGCACTTCACTGCGGTGTGCCAGGCCCACGCAGTCGCCGCTATCGCCCCACCCCCATCGTTTACGGACAATGGGCGCTGCCATCTTCACCTCCCCGGACCAGGTGCGGCCAGTGGGCGCCGCCAACTTCTCCCCCTCAGACCACGTGCGGTCTGGCCACCGCATTCTCTCTCTCAGACCAAGCGCGGCCAGTGGGCGCCGCCATCTTTCCCTCCGCACAACACATGCGGCCCATGGGCGCCGTCATCTTTTTCAACCCCCGCCCTGTGCAGCCCACGGGTGCCGCCATTTTGTCCTCCTCAAGATCTTCAGGCGCCGCCATCTTGTCTCCCCCATGGCACATGGGCACCACCAGGATTCCAGGGACCGTGCCCCCCGAGCACCCCATCATCCGACACCAGCGACGACCAACCACGACGCGCCTCAGTGACCATCGACCAGTCTCGTCCGCACAACCTGGCCACCGCATTGACCAGCGTTAAAATCGATGGACACGTGACCTCTTGCCTGCTGGACTCCGGGAGCACAGAAAGCTTCATCCACCCGGATACTGTAAGGCGCTGCTCCCTCGCGGTACACCCCGCCAATCAAAGAATCTCCCTGGCCTCCAGATCCCATTCCGTGGCGATCCGGGGGTACTGTATGGTTACACTCACGGTCCAGGGCTTAGAATTCAGCGGCTTCCGCCTCTACGTCCTCCCTAATCTCTGCGCTGCCCTACTACTTGGCCTGGACTTCCAGTGTAACCTCCAGAGGCTACCCCTAAAATTCGGCGGGCCACTACCACCCCTTACTGTGTGCGGCCTCGCGACCCTAAAGGTTGATCCACCTTCCTTCTTCGCAAATCTAACCCCGGATTGCAAACCCGTCGCCACCAGGAGCAGACGGTACAGCGCCCAGGGCAGGACTTTGAACAGGCCCGAGGTCCAGCGGCTGCTACGGGAAGGCATCATCGAGGCCAGCAACAGCCCCTGGAGAGCCCAAGTGGTAGTGGTTAAAACTGGGGAGAAACACAGAATGGTCGTGGACTACAGCCAGACCATCAATCGGTACACGCAGCTCGACGCGTACCCCCTCCCACGCATATCTGATTTGGCCAATCAGATTGCACAGTACCGGGTCTTCTCAACGGTAGACCTCAAATCCGCCTACCACCAGCTCCCCATATGTAAAGCAGACCGTCCATACACTGCCTTTGGGGCAGACGGTCGCCTCTATCACTTCCTCAGGGTTCCCGTCGGCATCACCAACGGGGTCTCGGTCTTCCAAAGGGAGATGGACCGAATGGTCGACCAGTACGGTTTGCGGGCCACCTTTCCATACCTAGACAACGTCACCATCTGCGGCTCCACGATGCCAATCTTGCCAAATTTCTCCACACTGCCACTCTCCTAAACCTCACCTACAACAAGGAGACGTGCGTGTTCAGCACGACCCGCTTAGCCATCCTCGGCTATGTGGTCCAGAACGGAGTTCTGGGGCCCGATCCCAACCGCATGCGCCCCTTCATGGAGCTCCCCCTCCCCCACTGCCCAAGGCCCTCAAACGCTGCCTGGGGTTCTTTTCGTACTACGCCTGGTGGGTCCCAAACTATGCGGACAAGGCCCGCCCACTCAGACAGTCCACCCATTTTCACCTGACGGCTCAACAGGCCTTTGCCCGTATCAGAGCCGATATCGCCAAGGCCGCGATGCACACAGTAGACGAGACGCTGCCCTTTCAAGTGGAGAGCGACGCATCAGGCGTCGCCCTAGCCGCCACCCTCAATTGGGCAGGCAGACCCGTGGCATTCTTTGCCCGCATCCTTCATGCCTCAGAAATTCGACACTCATCCGCCGAAAAAGAGGCTCAAGCTATCGTTGAAGCTGTGCGGCATTGGAGGCATTACCTGGCCGGCAGGAGATTCACTCTCCTCACTGACCAACGGTCGGTAGCCTTCATGTTCAATAACACACAGCGGAGCAAGATCAAGAATGATAAGATCTTGAGGTGGAGGATCGAGCTCTCCACCTACAATTACGAGATTTTGTATCGCCCCGGCAAGCTCAACGAGCCCCCAGACGCCCTATCCCGAGGTACATGTGCCAGCACACAAGTAGACCGACTCCGGCCCTGCACGACAGCCTTTGTCACCTGGGAGTCACACGGTTGTACCATTTTATAAAGGCCCGCAATCTGCCCTACTCCATCGAGGAAGTACGGACAATCACCAGGGACTGCCAGGTCTGCGCGGAGTGCAAGCCACACTTCTGCCGGCCGGACCGTGCGTGCCTGGTGAAGGCTTCCCACCCCATTGAGCGCCTCAGCATGGATTTCAAAGGGCCCCTCCCCTCCACCGACCGTAACACGTATTTTCTCAGTGTGGTCGATGAGTACTCCAGATTCCCCTTCGCCATCCCATGCCCCAACATGACGTCTGCCACCGTCATCAAAGCCCTCAACACAATCTTCGCTCTGTTCGGTTTCCTGCCTACATCCACAGTGACAGGGGATCCTCATTCATGAGTGATGAGCTACGTCAGTTCCTGCTCAGCAGGGGTATCGCCTCCAGCAGGATGACAAGCTATAACCCCCGGGGAAATGGACAGGTAGAGAGGGAGGACGGGACGGTATGGAGGGCCATCCAACTGGCCCTACGGTCCAGGAACCTCCCGGCCTCCCGCTGGCAGGAGGTCCTCCCTGATGCACTACACTCCATTCGGTCACTACTGTGCACCGCCACTAACAACACACCCCATAAATGTCTCTTTGCCTTCCCCAGGAAGTCCACATCAGGGGTGCCCTCCAGACTTGGCTCACAGCTCCAGGACCCGTCCTTCTCTGTCGGCACGTCCGAATCCACAAGGCGGACCCGTTGGTGGAAAGGGTGCAGTTGGTCCATGCGAACCCCAAGTATGCCTATGTGGCATACCCCGACGGCCGCCAGGATACTGTCTCCCTCAGGGACCTGGCACCAGCAGGTTCCCCACACACACACCCCTCTGGCCCAGCACCACACTCCCTTCCCCCAGCGCTCCCAGCAGCAACCCCCCCAGGACCGTCCATCCTCCCACTGCCCATGCCAGAGGATGAAGAGGATTTTGGCATGCTCTCGGAGTCCCTGAAGACGAGACCAGCATTGGCATCACCGCAACAACTGCGTTGCGCCCAGCGGCACATCACGGCCCCGGACCGGTTGAATCTCTAACCGGTCCACTTGACATCAAAAGACATATTTTTTCTCACAAAAATTGTACATGTAAAATTCAGTTGTTGTATATAATTCTCCACCACCCCCTCCGGACTCAATTTTAACAGGAGGTGAATGTGGTAAACTACTGTTGCACCTATATTAGGTGATGTATTGTAGGACCTGTACTGCAGGTACGACGGTAGTCCCTGCCTGCTGGCTCCGCCCAGTAGGCGGAGTATAAATATGTGTCCCCTCCGTGCAACAGCCATTTCGCCAGCTGCTGTGGGAGGCCACACATCTTAGAGAAATAAAGCCTCAGTTGTATTCAACTCTCGCCTTTGTGCAATTGATCGTGCATCAGGGAGGTAGGAGAAAACAGGATATTATAGACCAGTAAGCCTGACATCGATATTGGGGAAAATTTTAGAATCCATTAGCGAAGATTTTATAGCTGAGTACTCAGTAAACAGAGGCAGGATCAGACAGAGTTCGCATGGATTTATAAAGAGGAAATCACGTTTGACAAATCGACTGGAATTCTTCGAGAATGGAACTCGTAGAGTTGACAAGGGGGAGCCAGTGGATGTGGTATATTTGAACCTTCAGAAGGCATTTGACAAAGTCCCGCATAAGAGATTGTGTGTAAAAAGCGCATGGGATTAGGGATAGTGTATTGAGATGGATAGAAAACTGGTTGACAGACAGGAAGCAAAGAGTAGGAATTAACATGTATTTTTTAATTCGCAGGCAGTGACTAGTAGGGTACCACAGGGATGGGTGCTAGGACCACAAAAATTCACAATATATATTAATGATTTAGATTAAGGAAAAAAATGTAATATCTCCAGATTTCCAGATGACACCAAGTTGGGTGGGAGGATGAACTGTGAGGAGGATGAGCTGTGAGGAGGATGCAGAGATCATTCAGTATAATTTGGACAAGTTGAGTGAGTGGGCAAATGAATGACAGATGCAGTATAATTTGAATAGATGCGAGGTTATCCACTTTGGTAGCAAAAACAAGGCGGCAGACTATTATCTGAATGGCCATAAATTAGGAGAGGGTAATATGCAATGAGACCAGAGTGTCCTCGTACACCAGTCACTGAAGGTGAGCATGCAGGCACAGCAGGCGGTAAAGAAGGCAAATGGTATACTGGTCTTCATTTCGAGAGGATTGTGCAGGTGCAGGGATGTCTTGCTGCAATTTTACAGGACCTTGATTAGACCACATCTGGAATATTGTATGCAATTTTGGTCTCCTTATTTGAGGAAGGATCTTCTCGCTCTAGAGGGAGTGCAGCAAAGGTTTACCAGACTGATGCATGGGATGGCGGGACTGACGGATGAGGAGAGATTGAATTGGTTAGGATTGTATTCGCTGGAATAAAAATGAGGGAGAATTTCATAGAAACCTACAAAATTCTAACAAGACTGGACAGGGTAGATGCAGGATGTTCCAGATAGTGGGTGCATCCAGAATCAGGGGTCACAGTCGGAGGGTATGGGGTAGACCATTCAAGACAAAGGTGAGAAATTTCTTCACCGAGAGAGTGGTGGCCTGTGAAATTTGTTACCCTAGGAAGTAGTTGAGACCAAAACATCATAAGCTGGATTCTCCACCAGCGGGATCCTCCATTTTGCCGGCAGTACATGGAACATAGAACAGTATAGCACAGAACAGGCCCTTCGGCCCTCGATGTTGTGCCGAGCTTTGTCCGAAACCAAGGTCAAACTATCCCACTCCCTGTCATTCTGGTGTGCTCCATGTGCCTATCCAATAACCACTTGAAAGTTCCTAAAGTGTCTGACTCCACTATCACAGCAGGCAGTCCATTCCACACCCTTACCACTCTCTGAGTAAAGAACCTATCTCAGACATCCCTCCTATATCTCCCACCCCGAACCTTATAGTTATGCCCCCTTGTAACAGCTAAATCCACCCGAGGAAATAGTCTCTGAACGTCTACTCTATCCCCCTCATCATCTTATAAACGTCTATTAAGTCGCCTCTCATCCTCCTTTGCTCCAATGAGGAAAGCCCTAGCTCCCTCAATCTTTCCTCATAAGATCTACCCTCCAATCCAGGCAGCATCCTGGTAAATCTCCTTTGCACCCTTTCCAATGCTTCCACATCCTTCCTATAGTGAGGTGACCAGAACTGCACACAATACTCCAAATGTGGTCTCATTTGTACAATTGCAACATAACCCCAAGGCTCTTAAACTCAAGCCCCCTGTTAATCATCATAGATCATAGTAATCATAGAATTTACAGTGCAGAAGGAGGCCATTCGGCCCATCGAGTCTGCACCGGCTCTTGGAAAGAGCACCCTACCCAAGGTCAACACCTCCACCCTATCCCCATAACGCAGTAATCCCACCCAACACCAAGGGCAATTTTGGACACTAAGGGCAATTTATCATGGCCAATCCACCTAACCTGCACATCTTTGGACTGTGGGAGGAAACCGGAGCACCCGGAGGAAACCCACGCACACACGGGGAGGAGTGACCCAAGCCGGAATCGAACCTGGAACCCTGGAGCTGTGAAGCAATTGCGCTATCCACAATGCTACCGTGCTGCCCACTTAATAAATGCTAACACACTGTTGGCCTTCTTCACGGCTCTATCCACTTGAGTGGCAACCTTCAGAGATCTGTGGACATGAATCCAAAGATCTCTCTGTTCCTCCACATTCCTCAGAACCCTGTTGACCCTGTAATCCGCATTCAAATGTGTCCTACCGAAATGAATCACCTCGCACTTATCAGGGTTAAACACCATTTGCCATTTTTCGGCCCAGCTCTGCATCCTATCAATGGCTCTGCAGCCTACAACAGCCCTCCACCTCATCCACTACTCCACCAATCTTGGTGTCATCAGCAAATTTACTGACCCACCCTTCAGCCCCCTCCTCCAAGTCATTTATAAAAATCACAAATAGCAGAGGACCCAGCATTGATCCCTGTGGTACACCGCTGGTAATTGGTCTCCAGTCTGAAAATTTTCCATCCACCACCACCCTCTGTCTTCTATGTGATAGCCAGTTACTTATCCAACTGGCCAAATTTTCCTCTATCCCACACCTCCTTACTTTCTTCATGAGCTGACCATGGGGAACCTTATCAAACGCCTTACTGAAATCCATGTATACGACATCAACTGCTCTACCTTCATCTACACACTTAGTTGCCTCCTCAAAGAATTCAATCAAATTTGTGAGGCAAGACTTACCCTCCACGAATCCGTGTTGACTATTCCGGATTAAGCTGCATCTTTCCAAATGGTCATTAATCCTATCCCTCAGGACCTTTTCCATTAACTTACCGACCACCGAAGCAAGACTAACCGGCCTACAATTACCAGGGTCATTCCTATTCCCTTTCCTGAACAGAGGAACAACATTCGCTACTCTCCAGTCCTCTGGCACTATCCCCATGCACAGTGAGGACCCAAAGATCAAAGCCAAAGGCTCTGCAATCTCATCCCTTGCCTCCCAAAGAATCCTATGATATATCCCACCTGGCCCAGGGGACTTGTCGACCCTCAGGTTTTTCACAATTGCTAATACATCTTCCCTCAGAACATCTACCTCCTCCAGCCTACCTGCCTGTATCTCACACTCATCCTCAAAAACATAGCCCCTCTCCTTGGTGAACACTGAAGAAAAGTATTCATTCAACGCCTCTCCTATCTCTTCTGACTCCATGCACAAGTTCCCATTACTGTCCTTGACCGGCCCTAACCTCACCCTGGTCATTCTTTTATTTCTCACATAAGAGTAAAAAGCCTTGGGGTTTTCCTTGATCCGACCCGCCAAGGACTTCTCCTAGCTTTCCTAAGACCTTTCTTTAGCTCATTCCTTGCTACCTTGTAACCCTCAAGCGATCCAACTGAACCTTGTTTTCGCATCCTTACATATGCTTCCTTTTTCGTCTTGACATTCAACCTCTTTTATAAACCATGGTTCCCTCACACAGCCATTTCCTCACTGCCTGACAGGGACATACCTATCAAGGCTACGCAGTATTTGTTCCTTGAACAAGTCCCACTTTTTATTTGTGCCTTTCCCAGAGTTTCTGTTCCCATCTTATGCTCCCTAATTCTTGCCTAATCACATAATTACCCCTCCCCCAATTATAAACCTTGCCCTGCCGTATGGCCCTATCCCTCTCCATTGCAATAGTGAAAGACACCGAATTGTGGTCACTATCTCCAAAGTGCTCTCCCACAAACAAATCTAACACTTGGCCCGGTTCATTACCCAGTACCAAATCCAATGTGGCCCCACCTCGTCGGCCTACCCACATATTGTGTCAGGAAACCTTCCTGCACACACTGTACAAAAACTGCCCCATCCAACCTGTTCGACCTTGAGGTTCCAATCAATATTTGGAAAGTTAAAGTCACCCATGACAACTACCCTGAGACCTCCACACCTATCTATAATCTGCTTTGCAATTTCTTCCTCCACATCTCTATTACTATTTGGGGGCCTATAGAAAACTCCTAACAACGTCACCGCTCCTTTCCTATTTCTAACTTCAGTCCATATTACCTCAGTAGGCAGATCCCCCTCGAACTGCCTTTCTGCAGCTGTTAAACTATCCTTGATTAACAGTGCTACTCCTCCACCTCTTTTACCACCTTCCATACTCTTACTGAAACATCGATACCCCGGATCTTCCAACAACCATCCCTGTCCCTGTTCTACATCGTAGTCCCAAGTACCAATCCTAGCCCCAAGTTCACCTACCTTATTCGGGATGCTCCTTGCATTAGACACACTTCAACCCACCATCCTGCCCGCCGGTACACTCCTGCGACCTTGATATCTTCCTCAGTACCTCACTACTGGACTACAGCTTGTTTTCCCATCCCCCTGACAAATTAGTTTAAACCCCTCCGAAGAACCGTAGCAAATGTTCCTCCCAGGATATTGGTGCCCCTCTGGTTCAGGTGCAAACCGTCCTGTTTGTACAGGTCCCACCTTCCCCAGAATGTGCTCCAATTATCCACGTAACTGAAACCCTCCCTCCTAAACCATCCCTGCAGCCATGTATTTATCTGCACTCTCTCCCTGTTCCTCAACTCGCTAGCACGTGGCACCGGCAATAAACCAGAGATGACAACATGTCTTGTCCTGGCTCTCAGCTTCCACCCGAGCTCCTTAAATTCCTGTTTTAAATCCCCGTCCCTACTCTTACCTATGTCGTTGGTACCGATGTGTACCACGACTTGTGACTGTTCCCCGTCCCACTTAAGGATTCTGAAAACATGGTTCGAGACGTCACGGACCCTGGCACCCAGGAGGCAACATACCATCCGTGAGTCTCTTTCGTTGCCACAGAAACCGTCTATCCGTCCCTCTAACTATCGAGTCCCCAGTAACTATTGCTCTCCCCCCTTCCCTTCTGAGCCGCAGGGACAGACTCAGTGCTCGATTTCCGGTCACGCCTGCGGATTTCCCAAATGAGGGGGGTGCCCATAATGGGGAACCAAATTGGCCGACTGCTGGGACGGAAAATCCCACTGCCGGTGGGCGCAAGCCGCACCAGAAAACGGGTCCGGCGGGTTGGAGAATCCCATCCTATATGTTTTCAAGATGCAGTTAGATAATAGCACTTAGGGCAAAGGGGATCAAAAGCAGGATTCACCCATGATCATAATGAATGGCGGAGCAGATTCAAAGGGCCAAATGGTCTCCTCCTGCTCCTATTTTCTAAGTTTCTACGACAAATTAAATGCTGTCCTTAAAGGGACACTGCCCGAAACAAGAACCAAGAACAACAGAAACTTAAAAACATCAAATCAAAAGCTGTTTAAGCGGGTCGATAAAGCACCCAGACCCGGTGGTCCCCACTGGCCATGGAAGGTCTCAATTGTGCCAGTGGACACTGCATCCTCCTGCACAGGGACACACGACCATAACTGAAGCTGCCGAGGAGTGTGGAGGGGTTGGGGGGGGGGGGGGGGGGGGGGAGTTTACAGTCAGGCTGGACAATCCCTTCAATCGTCCGTTGCCTGGACCTGTTAATGGCAAGTTTCGGCAGGCCCAGAAGCAAGTTCACAAAGAGGTCCGTCACCTTCCCCACCCAGACCCCCTCTCTGCACCAGGTGCCGGTAGATCAGGAGCGTGGGACTGAAGTCCAGAAAAAACTGTAACAAAATGTTTGATAAAAAAAACTAAAACGGGGGTGCAGCTTAATACATTGAACATAGACACGGTCCATGGACTCCACAAGGCCTCAAAAAAGGCAGGCATCTTGGGATACTGTGAATTGGTACAAATGATGGTTGCATGGGACTGCTGCATGGAACACCCTCCACACAGCTCCCCAAGATTGAGGGGGGGGGGGGCGGGGGGGGAGGACTCCTCCGTTGGGATCTACTCCTTGACTTTGAACTTTTGGGGAACTGACATTGTTCCAGGTTAACTCTTAATCACCAATTTTGTGATGAGCATGCATCTCAGGCATGCTAGAGAGACAGGGCTAATAGGCACCCTTCTTATTCAGGCTGTATCATTCAGTCATGACATTGCAGTCATGCCTCAACACATAAGCTTACACGACAGCTACTCCAGAGGTTAAGGACCCCCAACCCCAAGGTGAACAAAGTGTTGCCTTCGCTTTCTGGGTCACATCCACCCAACCCTTTAGACCCGGTTCCTTGACTCTCATCACACCCCACCCCATGTGCCCTGTCACCGCCCCATACTCCATGTCACAGACTGCAGACTTACACAGCAATAAAAGCTCACTTAAACAAGACAGCAGACCCCCAGGACCACCCACATCAACCCCCACCCCAGCCCACAATGTAGCCGTATTCCGTCAGCTGCCCTCTTTCTCTCACATGACCCCTGAATACCCGTTAATCCCCTTCCCGGTTCCTGCCCCCCCCCCCCCCATCCCCCCTGCCCCCCTCTCCGGAGCTGGCAAGTGGGCTCTGGCCTGTTGGACTCCCTGGTGCTCACCTTCTTCTTTCCTCTTGGAGGACATGGTACCTGGTCCCCACTTTTAAAAAGCAGTAGTAATTCGCACCGGTGTGATGTCACATCCAGTGGATGGGATGATTAGATGACGGCTGAAGATGCGACGTTAATCAGGCTAAGTATATGGTACTGAATTCAAATCTATGGAAATCAGGTTTGCTCCCTTCTTGGGCATGGACTTCATCATGTCATCGGGGAGGATCTGGGAAGATCACGATTGCAAATCTTGGTGGCGTAAACCTCATTTGTGGTCTCTTGCAAGATTTAGCGGCCAATATGGGATTTGCGTCTACGGCTAATGCAGCCGCTTAATCCTGCCCATGTATTAAAATCAATTCTCCCTCTATAGGTAGTTATGGATTTAGGTCCTAGAGTTTCATGTTATCAGCTGTAGCGAGTCCGTGAATGGTAATGTTTTGTCAAAATGGTTGCTGACCTGTGTGCGGGGAAAATACAGAGTATTTTGGGATTGTTTTGGTCTGATATGAATTTGATTCCTAAAATGTGTTTTGATCGAGAATTCATCCTTGAATTATACTGTTGAAAAAAAAGCACATTGTTTCGGAAAAAACACAAATTTCCATTGTAGGTTGTAAACCACTTTATTTAGTTGGTTCTAATCTATACCCTGCAATTAATTGGTTCATGTATTAAGAACAGTAATTAGTAACAATAGTCAGCAGAAATTACCCTCATTAGTGACAGGCTAAATCCAAAATGTTACTGCACCACAAACTATGTTCTATAAATAAATAGGATTTGTGTACATAAAGGATATAATGTTTTTTCTAGTTTTGCTGCATTTCCCTATTTTATATACATTTATTCACAGAATGTAGTCATTTCAGATTCTGCAACATGAAGCAGAATACAGCACCGGCAGACTTATACATAACAAAATAATCCTTCAAAATTCAAGGTGTTCCTTCTGCCCGATAGCAGTTGTACAGTCCACTACTGAAATGTGGACCAGCAGTCTCATTCCCTGGGATTTGGCATTGTGTGCGCACCCTGAAGTACAATTTTGATTAGTGCAGTAACGAAGAGGCATCCTTTGCATTGGATCTTCACCTCATTACTCTGGACCAGTCCATTGAGCAGAAGAATGGGTGTGACTTGACATCTTCAAAACCCGACACACCAGCACCAAGCCTCTCGCTGGGATTATACTGCAAAAGCTAAAGATGGGGAAGACAAAAGTATCACACATATCTTGAAGTGGAAATGATTCAGTTACAGATGCTGCGGAATAAAAGCATTCTATAGTTATACTCACCACATTGGCACCTTTCATGATTTTAAAAAAACAACTAAAGACCCTTTTCTTTCGTTCACTGAGTAGCTCGAAGATTTAAAACTTATCATCTTATTACTTTTCTTTGATTCCATGTAAATTCCTCTGCCACTAATTAAAGAGTGGGCAATATGCTCAATAATGCTTTGAGGTGCAAATTGTGTGTCCTTAGATGTATATTGTAAGGCTCTACCTGTAAATGCCATTGTTTTATATACAAGTGAAAATAGTTTCCACAATTGGCCAATTGGTGACCCAAATACCTTTCAATGCACTTTAATTCATCACATTCCATCAACTGTGTAATGAAGACTTCCGGGTGCGGCGATGACCAGCTAGGTCGCACCTTTCGGCAGCTCCCGGTGGAACGGACTTTTGGGCTCTTGATAGGAGCCCCAACGGCAATTCTAACGGCAAAAAACACTGTGCTGGAATCCAGAAGGGAATCCCCCTGGACACGGATGGAAAAAAAGAGAGGAAAGTGGCCGGATTGCGGTGGATCCTCTAGAGCAGCGGCCAGGAAGGCAGGCACAAAGCAAGATGGCGTCGGAAGGAGGCAGTTTAATATGGGGCCCTGACCAACAAGAGTTCCTGCGGCGTTGCGTGGAAGAACTCAAAAAGGAGATGAAGAAGGAGCTGTTGGCCCCGATATTACAAGCGATTGAGGGGCTAAAGGAGGAGCAAAAGACCCAGGAACAGGAGCTTCGGGTCCTGAAGGCAAAGGCTGCTGAGAATGAGGACGACATACAAGGCCTGGTGGTGAAAACGGAGATGCACGAGGCACAACACAAAAGGTGTGTGGAAAGGCTGGAGGTGCTGGAGAATAATGCGAGGAGGAAGAATTTAAGGATTCTTGGTCTTCCCGAAGGTGTAGAAGGGGCGGACGTTGGGGCATATGTGAGCACGATGCTGCACTTGTTAATGGGATCGGAGGCCCCGACGGGTCCGCTGGAGGTGGAGGGAGCCTATCGAGTTATGGCGCGAAGATCGAGGGCTGGAGAAATTCCTCGAGCCATAGTGGTGAGATTTCTCCGATATAAGGACTGAGAGATGGTCCTCAGATGGGCAAAGAAAACTCGGAGCAGTAGGTGGGAGCACGCGGTGATCCGCGTATATCAAGATTGGAGTGCGGAGGTGGCGAGAAGGAGGGCAAGCTTTAATCGGGCCAAGGCGGTGCTGCACAAACGGAAGATTAAATTTGGAATGCTGCAACCGGCAAGACTGTGGGTCACACATCAAGGGAAAGACCACTACTTCGAAACGGCAGATGAGGCATGGACATTTATTGTCGAGGAGAAACTGGAGTGAGCGGGCCATAAAAAGAACGTTTGGAACAAAGTGGGGGGGTGAATATGTGGGATGAAGGGGGGCAAAAGAGGGAAGAGATGACTTCCCAAGTTGTTAATCCTGCGACCCTGTAACTTTTCTCTCTTCCCCATGTCGTGGGGGAGGGGGGGGAGGGAGGATGAGGAGCTGAGGGCGCCGGCCATTGGGGGCGGGGCCAAAAGGGAAGCGCGGGCTTTGTTCTCGCGCTATGGTAATCACGGCGGGAACAAGGAAGCAGGAAGGAAGGGGCCTCGCACAGTGTGAGCCGAGATCACGGGGGGAAGCCGAGGTCGGCCAGAGTTTGCTGACTTCTGGGAGCAACATCGGGGGTGCAATTACGCTAGTTTGGGATCTAGCGGGGTGGGGGGGGGGGGTTAACTGGGTTGCTGCTGTTGGGGAGAAGGGGGAGCTGGTATGGGGGGGGGGGGGGGGGGGTGCCGCTTGGGGGAGATACGGCTATGTGGGAACCGGGTGAGGTTCCTTTTTGTGTTTCAGTGCCTCCCGGTGATGATCACGAAGGCTTTTTTCAAAAGAATCGAGAAGAGTATTATGAGTTTTGTGTGGGCTGGGAAGACCCCGAGAGTGAGGAGGGGATTCTTGCAGCGTAGTAGGGACAGGGGGGGGCTGGCACTACCGAGCCTAAGTGAGTACTACTGGGCCGCCAATGTTTCAATGGTGTGTAAGTGGATGGGAGAAGGGGACGGAGCGGCGTGGAAGAGATTGGAGAGGGCGTCCTGCAGGGGGACTAGCCTACAAGCAATGGTGACGGCACCGTTGCCGTTCTCACCAAAGAAATACACCACAAGCCCGGTGGTGGTGGCTACATTGAAAATTTGGGGGCAGTGGAGACGGCATAGGGGAAGGATGGGAGCTTCGGTGCGGTCCCCGATAAGAAACAATCATAGGTTCGTTCCGGGGAGAATGGATGGGGGATTTGGAGCATGGCAAAGAGCTGGGGTAGTACAACTGAGAGATCTGTTTGTAGATGGGATGTTTGTGAGTCTGGGAGCGCTGACGGAAAAATATGGGTTGCCCCAAGGGAATGCATTTCAGTATATGCAATTGAGGGCTTTTGCGAGGCAACAGGTGAGGGAATTCCCGCAGCTCCCGACGCAGGAGGTGCAGGATAGAGTGATCTCAGAGACATGGGTGGGGGATGGTAAGGTATCGGACATATACAGGGAAATGAGGGACGAGGGGGAGATCATGGTAGATGAGCTGAAAGGGAAATGGGAAGAAGAACTGGGGGAGGAGATTGAGCAGGGGCTGTGGGCTGATGCCCTACGTAGGGTAAACTCATCGTCCTCGTGTGCCAGGCTAAGCCTGATACAATTTAAGGTGTTACACAGGGCGCATATGACTGGAGCACGGCTTAGTAAATTTTTTGGGGTAGAGGATAGGTGTGCGAGATGCTCGAGAGGCCCAGCGAATCACACCCACATGTTCTGGTCATGCCCGGCACTACAGGGGTTCTGGGTGGGGGTGGCAAAGGTGCTTTCGAAGGTGGTGGGGGTCCGGGTCGAACCAAGCTGGGGGTTGGCTATATTTGGGGTTGCAGAAGAGCCGGGAGTGCAGGAGGCGAGAGAGGCTGATGTTTTGGCCTTTGCGTCCCTAGTAGCCCGGCACAGGATATTGTTAATGTGGAAGGAAGCCAAACCCCCGGGTGTGGAGACCTGGATAAACGACATGGCAGGGTTTATAAAGTTAGAACGGATTAAGTTTGTGTTAAGGGGTTCAGCTCAGGGGTTCACCAGGCGGTGGCAACCGTTCGTCGATTACCTCACAGAAAGATAGAGGGAATGGAAAAGAAGTAGACAACAGCAGCAACCCAGGGGGGAGGGGGAAGGAGGGGGGGGGGGGGAAATCGAACAGACTCTCAGAGATGTTATTGTATATGTATAATATGTATAGGTAGTTGTTATAGGTAATTGTTTGTTGGATTGTATTTTTGGAGAGTATTTATTTTGGACAAGGCAGTTGCCATTCAGTTTTGTTTTTGTTTATATATTATTTATTTACTTGTTTAAAACTGGCCACTGTTATTTATATTGCTTTATTGTTGTGTAAAAGAAACACTACGTACTGTTATGTTTGGCCAAAAATCTTGAATAAAATATATATATTTTTTAAACTGTGTAATTAAATTACATGTATGGATTAATTCACATTTCCAATATTATTTTGCTATTATGTGCCTAGCCACTAAATGCCTGCAGATTTCTGAGCAGCATCCAACGGCCTTCTTCACACAACTAAGTTATTCAGCTTTAATAATGCTATTGGGGTCAATTCTTAACTATCATGAGGTGAATGGCGACCTTTCCAAAACCAATTCTTCAGGCACCTGGCTTGTCACTGTTCTAAATGAAATTACTGCAATTGATATCTGCAGTACACTTCTTATCTAGCAACCAATAATTCAATTTAAATCTATTGTCTTGGATCCTATGAGCTTTCACTCACCAGGAAAGTGCGTATGACAGATCCTATCAAATGTTTTCTGAGCGATAAGATAAACAATAATCGCCAGCTCACCCTCATCACCTATTTCGTTGGGTCGTTTGATAGATCCAATAAATGTGTACGGCATAACCTACCTTTCATAAATGGGTGCCATCTTGGATTAGTTGCCCCTTACTCTTGCTACGAGCTTTTGATCACTTTCCTCTGGCTGACTTCATTACAGATATCAGAATTACAGGTCTAGATTTCCCAGGCTTATGCTTTTGATCCATTGAAAATGGCTGGAATCACACTGACTACCTTCCAGTCATTTGATACCAACGTCGTTTCCAAGCACTTCTGCAAAAATCGCTGTAATGTTACACTTTTCACTTTTTCCTCATTTTGTTCTGTACTCTCATCGGCACTTCTTTCCCCAGGTATCACGTCCCAGTGCAGATAAATCCAGTCATCACTACATCTGAGGTTATATCATCTCTTTTGATTACTATAATTATCAACACTTCAAACCCTGCCATGTTAAATCCACCTTCAATACTCAATTGCATGCAATGTTATCAACAAAAAGTTTTACCAGCTTATCCATGCATTGTGCATCAAATTATAACCAATTCCACTTAAGACCTAAGTAGGAATTTGCAACAGCACAAAGGTTGCTCTTAACACAACCAAGGTTTAGACATTTCACTCGTGCAGTATGCTAAATTGTGCAGCTGGTGACAAATTCTTAAATAATTTACTTTTCTTCAAAGTTATTCATAAAATAGCAAACATTACTAACTAACTGATACACACTTAAGTATTTAGAGGCCACAGCTGTGAATTCCAACGAAGGAGACATCTTATTATGAATAGGAAATTAAAGTAAGAAATCGATGACACTAAATCCATACATTAAACAAGACAATTTTAAGTGGAGTAGTCTGTGAAGAGAAATACAAGCGCCTGAACAAAATAGGGAGCATATCCAAATTTTTATTCTGTATCTTTATAACTGTACTTGAGAAGCTGGGTTAAGTGCAACTTGTTTAGGGAAAAGCAATTCAGTCTTCTATGTGTTACAATATTCGATCAGTACTAGATAGGTCAGGATGCCTGATTTGACAATTACTAAATGCATTTATCATGGTGTACAATTATTTTTTCTAAGGGATGAAATAAAAGAGATAATGCATTCCTGCTTCATTGAATTGTGCTGGAGGAACTGTCCCTTCAACGGCAATGTTTATTGTAAATGTGTAGGACTGCTGGACAGGAGTTGCAATTTTAATTTCCTTTAAACTTAAAAAAAAAGAAAACTGAAACTCTTTGGGGGGGGGGGGGGGGGGGGGGGGGGGGGGGGAGAGAACCAAGATCACTTTAACACCAAAACTGGCCACCTATTGAAATTTGGGTAATAAAACAGAAAATCTGAACAAAACAGTTTGAAGTTTTTGCACGCTAAGAAAAATTGAATTTATTAAGAGCAGCAGTACTTGAGGTTCTCAAATGGATAAATTACATGTTTCACTGTGGCACCAGCCATGGCACAGTGACTAACAGACAAGATACTACCAGGAAGTCATGGGTTTGAGACGATTTGAGTACACAAGCTAGGTTAACACTGTAAGAACACTGTACTGTCAATGATGGCATCTTTTAGATGAGATGTTAAACTAAGGCCTATGCATTGGCCCTTGCAGCCAGGTGTCAAGCTACAATTTTGAAGCAGGCAAGGGAATCCCTCCTTCAGCCAATATTTATCTCTCAGCTGTTTGTGGGACCTTGCTGTACACCAGCTGGATGCCTCATTTCCTTACTTTGCAACAATGACTACCCTTCATTAGCTGTAAAGCACTTTAGGATTATGAAGTCATGAAAGGTGCAATAAAATGTATTTCTTTGGGGAGCACGGTGGCACAGTGGTTAGCACTGCTGCCTCACAGCACCGAGGACCCGGGTTCGACCGCCGTCCTGGGTCACTGTCCGTGTGGAGTTTGCAGTCTCCCCGTGTCTGCATGGGTCTCAGCCCCACAACCCAAAAAGATGTGTAGGGTAGGTGAATTGGCCACGCTAAATTGCCCGTTAATTTGAAAAAAGAATTAGGTACTCCAAATTTCTTTTTCAATGTCTTTCTTTTGAATGGGTGTAAGCACAAAGTCTACCAGTTAAACAGCGTATTCCATGGAAAGGAAACTTTAGGCAAACAATGCAACTATTGTCATTCTTAATCCTCCAATCTTCCTCCATGTTAGGTGCAAAAATCAAAGTCAACAAATATTTAAAACAGGAACATACATTCCTCTTCCCACAGGCAATGCTTGTCCCAGAATAGTTAAGACCTATTATAAAACCCTTCTCACTGCCACGGTCGAAATCAGCTAACTCCCATGGCTGGAAGCCGATTTAAGGATGACTAAAGACTAAATTCCGCAGTGTCTTGAAGAGGGTCTGGTTTCATTACCGACAACATCGGGGAGCTTAGCCAATGCCTCCTCCCCACACCTGCACAATAAAAACAGACCACTCCCCAAAAATCGAGAACCCGCACAATCTAACATTGTGGAATTCAATAATTCCTCAGGAATGTCTAGCCTGCGAGCGTTAGCTGATCTCAGTTTGGGAAGGGAGGAAAGGCGTTACAATGAAATATCCTGGGCTATGATGTTGGGGGGGGGATAAAAGTCATTGCAGGCTGTTGTCCAGTAATCCCAGCTCAGAAACTGGCATCTGCAGACCGGGGTAAAAGGGATTAAGCTCGGCTGTGATCTCCTCACCGTTAAATAAGCAGCTCACATTCCACGTTTAGACTCACACATGAAGGATTCATGAACGTACAGGAAGATTTGCTGATACCAGAGTATCATTGCCCAGCATGAGCCACTGCCTTCAGATGGATAGAGGAGACGGGGGAAAATGGCCGAGGAAGAAGAAATGCCAATAAAAGGAAAATCACAAAGGGAAATGAAAGGAAGGCGCCGACTTCCCCACAATAGGGATTTTCCTCAGTTCCTCCATGCAGCTAGAACAAAAAAGGCACTGCTCCTTTAAAGCACAATTCCTTAAAATGTCTATTCTGCAGCATTTCATTATAATAGCAGATTACCTGCTGCACCACTGATCTGGCTTCCTCTGACATGTGATCAGGCATGTTTAGAGCTGTGTGTGTGTTTATTCCAGCTGGATGGCACCAAAACAGGGGCTGCAACAAAGAAAATCAGCCACCATCATTGAATATTATTTAGATATACTTAAAAATTCAAATATGCATCGCAGCTCACAACCCTGCTATACTCACTTTCCCAGTGAAGAGTTCAAACAAAATTGCACCTAGACTCCACCAGTCACAAGCTTCAGTTTCTTCTGCTATCCCACCGACCTCTAAAGGTAGAAAAGCATGTTAATATGCAGTATTTTAACACCGTTCCGGCCCAAATCCTCATTAGGTACTGTTACAACATTCTTTCTTTAACCCAAATGAAATAAATTTTGCACCATAACGGTATCTCATGCCATGTCCTAGTTGTCCTGCAGATATTGATTTGGCTACCCCTCTTGCCCGTCCTCGCAGTCACCAACTCCTCATGGACTTCTTTATCATGAAGACTGAGGCCATCTGTTCAGCTGCCTTTGTAACATCCCCCACTTCCTTTTAGTCACCTAGCCAAAACGGACTTCAGCCCCTCTCCTTCGTCTTGAAGCGACAACGGCAATAATAATAATAATATTTGTCATCACAATAGGCTTACATTAACACTGCAATGAAGTTACTGTGAAAAGCCCCTAGTCGCCACATTCCGGCGCCTGTTCGGGTACACAGAGGGAGAATTCAGAATGTCTAAATTACCCAACAGCACGTCTTTCGGGACTTGTGGGAGGAAACCGGAGCACCCGGAGGAAACCCACGCAGACACAGGGAGAACATGCAGACTCCACACAGACAGTGACCCAAGCTGGGAATCGAACCTTGGACCCTGGAGCCGTGAAGCAACAGTGCTAACCACTGTGCTGCCCAAACCCAGCCATGTTGACCATGAAAAGTCCTCCTTGCTAACATCTGGGGGTTTGTGCCAAAATTGAGAGCGCTGTCTCACAGACTAGTCAAGCAGCAGCCTGACACAGTCATACTCACGGAATCATATCTTACAGATAATGTCCCAGACACCATTGTCACCATCTCTCGGTATGTCCTGTCTCACTGGCAGGACAGACCCAGCCGAGGTGGCGGCAGTGTTATACATTCGAGATGGAGTTGCTCTGGGAGTCCTCAACATCAGTTCTGAACCCCATGAAGTCTCAAGTCACCGGGCAAAATATGGGCAAGGAAACCTGCTGCTGATTACCACATACCATCCCTCCTTAGCTGATGAATCAGTACTCCTCCATGTTGAACACTACTTGGAGGAAGCACAGTGGGGCAAGGGGCAGGATGTACTCTAGTTGGGGAAACCTCAATGTCCATCACCAAGAGTGGCTCAGTAGCACCACTGCAGAATGAGCTGGCTGAGTCCTAGAGCCACAGAGTTTTTACAGCACAGCAAGAGGCCTTTCAGCCCATTGTTTCGGTGTTAGCCATCAAGCATCTGTCTATTCTAATCCCATTTTCCAGCACTTGGCCTGCAACCTAATATGCCTGGCATTCCTCATCTAAATGCTTCTTAAATGTTGTGAGGGTTCCTGCCTTTACCACACTTTCAGGCAGTGAATTCCAGATTTCCATTGACCTCTGGGTGAATAGGATTTTCCTTATATCCCCTCTAAATCTCCTGCTCCTTACCTTAAATCTATGTGCCCTGGTTACTGGCCCCTCTACTAAGGAGAAAGATTTCATCCTATGTCCCACAATTTTGCAGACCTCAATCAGGTCTCCCCTCAGCTTTCTCTGCTCTAAGGAAAACGACCCTAGCCTAACCAGCCTCTCTTCATAGTTGAAATGCTCCAACCCTGGCAACATCCCGGTGAATCTCCTCTGTGCCCTCTCTAGTGCAATGACATCCTTCCTATAGTGTGGCAACCAGACCTGCACACAGTACTCTACCTGCGACCTAATGAGCATTTTATACAGCTCCATCATAACCTCCTGCTCTTATCTTCTATGCCTCGGCTAATAAAGACAAGTATCCCTTCTTAATAACCTTATCTACCTTCAATGATCTTTGGACATGCACCCCAAGGTCTCTTTGGTCCACTATACTTCCTAGCGCCCAAATGTTAATTGTGTATTCCCTTGCCTTGTTAGTCTGCTGAAAATGCATAAACTCACACTTTTCAGGGTTAGATTCCATTTGCCACTGTTCTGTCCATCTGACTGTCTATATCATCCTGTAATCTAAGGAAATCCTAAAGGAGATAGCTACTACAGGTGGTGAGGGAATCAACAAGAGGGAAAATCATACTTCAACCTCATCCTCACCAAACTTCCTGCCACAGATACATCTGACCATGACAGTATCAGTAGGTGAGACCACCCACAGTTCTTGTGGAGATAAAGTCCCGTCTTCACATTTAGGATACTGTCAATCGTGTTGTGTGGCACTACCACCGTGCTAAATAAGATAGACCTTGAACAGATCTAGCAAATCAAGACTGGGCATCCATGAGGCGCTGTGGGCCAACAGCAGCATTGAACTCGACCACTATATTCATCCTCATGGTCCAGCATACCCCCCACTCTTACCAATACCACCAAGGCAGGGAATCAACTTGGTTCAATGAAGCATACAGGAGCACATAGAACATAGAACATAGAAAATACAGCACAGAACAGGCCCTTCGGCCCACGATGTTGTGCCGAACCTTTGTCCTAGATTAATCATAGATTATCATTGAATTTACAGTGCAGAAGGAGGCCATTCGGCCCTTTGAGTCTGCACCGGCTCTTGGAAAGAGCACCCTACCCAAACTCAACACCTTCACCCAACACCAAGGTCAATTTGGACATTAAGGGCAATTTATCATTGGCCAATTCACCGAACCTGCACATCTTTGGATTGTGGGAGGAAACCGGAGCACCCGGAGGAAACCCACGCAGACACGGGGAGGACGTGCAGACTCCGCACAGTCAGTGACCCAAGCCGGAATCGAACCTGGGACCCTGGAGCTGTGAAGCAATTGTGCTATCCACAATGCTACCGTGCTGCCCTTGAGAACAAATAAATCTACACTATATCATTTAACCGTAATCCATGTACCTATCCAATAGCTGCTTGAAGGTCCCTAATGTTTCCGACTCAACTACTTCCACAGGCAGTGCATTCCATGCCCCCACTACTCTCTGGGTAAAGAACCTACCTCTGATATCCCTCCTATATCTTCCACCTTTCACCTTAAATTTATGTCCCCTTGTAATGGTTTGTTCCACCCGGGGAAAAAGTCTCTGACTGTCTACTCTATCTATTCCCCTGATCATCTTATAAACCTCTATCAAGTCGCCCCTCATCCTTCTCCGTTCTAATGAGAAAAGGCCTAGCACCCTCAACCTTTCCTCGTAAGACCTACTCTCCATTCCAGGCAACATCCTGGTAAATCTTCTTTGCACCTTTTCCAAAGCTTCCACATCCTTCCTAAAATGAGGCGACCAGAACTGTACACAGTACTCCAAATGTGGCCTTACCAAAGTTTTGTACAGCTGCATCATCACCTCACGGCTCTTAAATTCAATCCCTCTGTTAATGAACGCGAGCACACCATAGGCCTTCTTCACAGCTCTATCCACTTGAGTGGCAACTTTCAAAGATGTATGAACATAGACCCCAAGATCTCTCTGCTCCTCCACATTGCCAAGAACTCTACCGTTAACCCTGTATTCCGCATTCATATTTGTCCTTCCAAAATGGACAACCTCACACTTTTCAGGGTTAAACTCCATCTGCCACTTCTCAGCCCAGCTCTGCATCCTATCTATGTCTCTTTGCAGCCGACAACAGCCCTCCTTACTATCCACAACTCCACCAATCTTCGTATCATCTGCAAATTTACTGACCCACCCTTCAACTCCCTCATCCAAGTCATTAATGAAAATCACAAACAGCAGAGGACCCAGAACTGATCCGTGCGGTACGCCACTGGTAACTGGGATCCAGGCTGAATATTTGCCATCCACCACCACTCTCTGACTTCTATCGGTTAGCCAGTTCGTTATCCAACTGGCCAAATTTCCCACTATCCCATGCCTCCTTACTTTCTGCATAAGCCTACCATGGGGAACTTTATCAAATGCCTTACTAAAATCCATGTACACTACATCCACTGCTTTACCTTCATCCACATGCTTGGTCACCTCCTCAAAGAATTCAATAAGATTTGTAAGGCAAGACCTACCCCTCACAAATCCGTGCTGACTATCCCTAATCAAGCAGTGTCTTTCCAGATGCTCAGAAATCCTATCCTTCAGTACCCTTTCCATTACTTTGCCTACCACCGAAGTAAGACTAACTGGCCTGTAATTCCCAGGGTTATCCCTAGTCCCTTTTTTGAACAGGGGCACGACATTCGCCACTCTCCAATCCCCTGGTACCACCCCTGTTGACAGTGAGGACGAAAAGATCATTGCCAACGGCTCTGCAATTTCATCTCTTGCTTCCCATAGAATCCTTGGATATATGCCGTCAGGCCCGGGGGACTTGTCTATCCTCAAGTTTTTCAAAATGCCCAACACATCTTCCTTCCTAACAAGTATTTCCTCGAGCTTACCAATCTGTTTCACACTGTCCTCTCCAACAATATCGCCCCTCTCATTTGTAAATACAGAAGAAAAGTACTCGTTCAAGACCTCTCCTATCTCTTCAGACTCAATACACAATCTCCCGCTACTGTCCTTGATCGGACCTACCCTCGCTCTAGTCATTCTCATATTTCTCACATATGTGTAAAAGGCCTTGGGGTTTTCCTTGATCCTACCCGCCAAAGATTGTTCATGCCCTCTCTTAGCTCTCCTAATCCCTTTCTTCAGTTCCCTCCTGGCTATCTTGTATCCCTCCAATGCCCTGTCTGAACCTTGTTTCCTCAGCCTTACATAAGTCACCTTTTTCCTCTTAACAAGACATTCAACCTCTCTTGTCAACCATGGTTCCCTCACTCGACCATCTCTTCCCTGCCTGACAGGGACATACATATCAAGGACACGTAGCACCTGTTCCTTGAACAAGTTCCACATTTCATTTGTGTCCTTCCCTGCCAGCCTATGTTCCCAACTTATGCACTTCAATTCTTGTCTGACAACATCGTATTTACCCTTCCCCCAATTGTAAACCTTGCCCTGTTGCACGTACCTATCCCTCTCCATTACTAAAGTGAAAGTCACAGAATTGTGGTCACTATCTCCAAAATGCTCCCCCACTAACAAATCTATCACTTGCCCTGGCTCATTACCCAGTACTAAATCCAATATTGCCCCTCCTCTGGTCGGACAATCTACATACTGCGTTAGAAAAGCTTCCTGGACACACTGCACAAACACCACCCCATCCAAACTATTTGATCTAAAGAGTTTCCACTCAATATTTGGGAAGTTCAAGTCGCCCATGACTACTACCCTATGACTTCTGCACCTTTCCAAAATCTGTTTCCCAATCTGTTCCTCCACATCTCTGCTACTATTGGGGGGCCTATAGAAAACTCCTAACAAGGTGACTGCTCCTTTCCTATTTCTGACTTCAACCCATACTACCTCAGTAGGCTGATACTCCTCGAACTGCCTTTCTGCAGCTGTTATACTATCTCTAATTAATAATGCCACCCCCCCACCTCTTTTACCACCCTCCCTAATCTTATTGAAACATCTATAACCAGGGACCTCCAACAACCATTTCTGCCCCTCTTCTATCGAAGTTTCCGTGATGGCCACCACATCGTAGTCCCAAGTACCGATCCATGCCTTAAGTTCACCCACCTTATTCCTGATGTTAGGTGCAACACCAAGCATACCTAAAAAAGGTGTCTACCTGGTGAAGCTACAACATAGGACCGCTAGCATGCTGAACGGCAAGTAATAGACAGAGCTATGCAATTGCACAACCAACCAATCAGATTCAAGCTCTGCAGCCCTGCCGCATCCAGTCGTGATTGGTGGTGGACAATTAAACAACTCATTAGAGGAAAAGGCTCCACAAATATCCCATCCTCAATGATGGAGGAGCCCACTACATCAGTGCACATCACAACAATCTTCAGCCAGAAGTGACGGGTGGATGATCCATCTCCCCAGCATCACAGATGTCAGACTTCAGCTAATTTGATTCATTCCACATGATATCAAGAACAGTTGAAGACACTGGATATGTCAAAAGCTATGGGCCCTGACAATATTCCGGCAATAACCTTGAAGGTTTGTGCACTGTAACTTGTTCCACCCCTAGCCAAGCTGTTCCAGCATAGCTACAACACTGGCATCTACCCACGGCAAGTTATTTTTCCGGTGGTGCATTTCACCCTGGCCAGGAAGAAGAAAATTCTGTGCATTTTATCACACAAGAAACTATTCTACACCACCACAAACCAAATGGTGGAACTACCCTATTAGTTGAGATATTAAGTTTTATTTGCATAAGGCTCTAATATGCCTGAACAAATTGGCTTGTTTCCTTGATTTAGTTAACAAAACTGTTTCTTTGAAGTGAAAGGATTATTTTGTTCTATTGCATAGAGGAAAATAACCAGAGGCATGCAAAGTGATCACAGGAGAGACACCAATCCATTTATGGTTAATTTTCTGTTCATTTCATACTAAGTATTTCATTTGTTGGAAACCTCCACGCTGCCAAAAATATCAGTCTTAGCACTGATAAAGACAAGGGTTACTTTGTTGCTACCAGAGCCGGAGGTCCTCAAAATGGTTTGCAGAGTGCCACTTTCAGGGCAGCCTGCACAGCGCCCCATACTTGAAGGGTGCTAGCGCAGGCGTACTGTATATCAGGAGCACGCAGAATGGGCAAGACATTAAACAGCCGCTCTGGCTGATTTGACACACGTTTTACAAACTTGGTCCATGCAGATCCAGTGCATGCCCTGTACTACCCATTGCTAGCTAAACATGTGTTAAAGCAGGCTTGGCGAATTGCTGCAGTCCATCTTCTGGGTGGTACATACTGCTGCCAAGATTGTGGACATTCACTGATATGAATGGTCTGAGCATGGTTGAACCCTAATTACGCACTAATAGAATTTGCAGCTACAGTATCGCTCCCCGTTTATACGTGGGGCTGCAGAGTCATGTATATGCATTTGACATTCTTGCACCATGAAAATCCCACTATTTCGGAAAAGTCACATGCTTGCTCTTCCTGCTTCTGATTGGAGGGAAAACGATAAACTTGTCGTAGAGGACCTCCATCATTTCTCGCCGGATGGTGAACTGAAAAATGTTGGCAATGCCTCCTGTTTCCGCCCTGAAGGATCAGGTTGCATAGAAGCTAAAAGAGACATCCACTGGCAGCCCTATTATCACCCTGCTTTGAGGCTGTTCGAGGTGGCACAGTTCAGTGACCAGCTGCTTGGTGAAATGAAGGCACCTCAGGAATTGTTTCTGGCTGAGGTGGAAGTAGGCGAAATGCTGCCCGACAAAGCTTGGTCAGTCAGTGAATGTTTCTGATGCTGGATGGGGCGTTGATTGAGTGGGCTGCTTGAGGAGCTTTTGATTTCTTCTGCTCTTGGAAGGTTTGTGAAAGGGAGTGTAGCCGCATCCTAATGGATGGCAGAGATTTGCGATCTGTTCATAGAAAGGATGCTAGTTTTGGGGTCTGTAGCTGACATCCTTCTTAATCAGCAAAAACAACAGGGAGATTGAGTTGGGGCTTCAGAGAGGGCAAACTATACACAAAAGGAGGAGTATCCCAACCCCCAATGATATCATGGTGTTGCGCTGCTCCAGAACACGTCTCCCAGCTCCACATCCGAATTCAAAAATGTGCAGGTTAGTGTTCAACGGTTATGCAGGTTAGGTGGGGTTATGGGGTTACAGGGATAGGGTGGGGGAGTGGGCCTGGGTGGGGTGCTCTTTCAGAGGGTTGATGCAGACGCGATCGGCCAAATGGCCTCCTTCTGTGTGGTGATGTGCATCAATGTAAATGCATGTAGGCTAACTAGACACTAGAGGGAGCACCAGAAATATCACACACACACACTCAGCCAATAGATCAGTTAGATAGGAGACGACCAATGGACAATCACGATGCACACGGAGGTGACACAACCACAGAGGGGCTTTACACCAACCCATATATAAAGGATACCACACACATGATCTGCCTCTTTCCAGTGGAGACAGTCAGTGAGTAGAGACACAGAGTTGATTCAATATTACACCGACCACGTGGATTGCAGCAACTGGTTAGTCAGTCTGGGTAGCTACAGTAGGATTAGCAGTAGTGTCGAACCAGAGTAATAGAAGTGTAAATAGTTTAATAAACGTGTTGAAGTTATCTCCACGTCTGAACCTTCCTTTGTCAAGTGCACCACAAGGAAGCCGCTTATGTTACAGCTACAACATAACAAATCATTCTGCACTGAAGGAATTCTATGGTTCTACTTGGGAGCCTTCTATCTTCCCTGTTGCTGTATTTGGTGTCCTTTGCCCTACAGCCACTTGGGACTACAGGCAGTCAGCGGCAGGTTGTGTAAATACAGCTCCCCTTTAAAAGGGGAAGCCTACCTATAAGAGGTACAGGCTGTCTGAAACGTATGTTGGTCGTCAAGCGTGCTGCTGGACGCCCTGTTGAGCATTCAGCCAGCTGGCAATGTGGGGCGCACTCGGCTGAACGCTACATTCAAAGTTTGCTTTCTGCCTGCCTTAACGAGGCGAGGAGCTTGATAACGGGAGCAATTTAATTTTTTTCCTGAAACACTTGAAAACAGGCCAAGAGCTTTTCTAAAACATTGAGCATCTGCCTGTACTAACATGACAGGATAAAGTTTGCTCAGAGATAAAATAGACTGAATGCACCATTCATAAACATGGGGGGCGATTCTCCGAGCCCCGAGCCGGGCCGGAGAATTGCCGCAACCGCGCCATGACGCCACAACTCCGGCGCGTGATTCTCCGAGGTGCAGATTATCGGCGTAATTTGTGCCGGCGCGGCTCCGGGCCGCTGGAATCCAGCGGGGCCGCCGATTCTCCGGCCCGAATGGGCCGCGCGGATATGACAGAGTCCCGCCGGCGCCGTCCACCCCTGGTCGCTGCCGGCGGGATCTCTGCGCGAACAGTCGGGGGGCGACCGGTGGGGGTGGGGGGGACTCTGTCCACAGGTTGGGCCTCCGATGGGGTCTGGCCAGTGATCGGGGCCCACCGATCGGCGGGCCGGCCTCCCCCCGCCCCGGGCCTACTTTCCTGCACGGCCGGCCCCTGAACACCGACACCATGTTGAGTCGGGGCCGGCGTGCGGAAGAGGTCCCCCGCGCATGCGCATGTTGACGTGGCCCAACTGCGCATGCGTGGGTTGGAGCGGCGCCCATTTGGTGCCGGTAAGGGAGGCTGGAGCGGCGTGAACCACTCCGGCGCCGTGCTGGCCCCCTATGGGGGCCAGAATCGGTTGTACCCGGGCCTGGTTCGTGCCATCGTGAAACGCGACGGTGTTCACGACGGCGCGAACACTTGCGCTCCATTTGGGAGAATCGCCCCCATAATTTGGATTTCCATTTATCAGAAACCCTAATGGACAAATCAAAAAATGCTTCCATGCAATAATCTTTCTGTATAATGCCTTTTCAGCAGTTGTTCATTTTATACCTTGTACACTATTTAGTAATTTTGCAAATAAAGGTACTAATTGCTTTGGTCTATGCACGGTGGTTTGTGTGGTGATACCTATCATTTCATTCGACCTAGTTTAAAGCAGTTTATTGCAAGTAAAATAATTGTTCATCTTTTTGGGTTTGCAATCTTAGGGAAATTGAGAATGGAAGTTTGCAGCTGTGGTTTCAGCTATGTAAGCTCTAAAGCTCTCTAATACCTACCCAAAACCTCCCTGCCTCCTATCTCCCTTTCCTCCTTTAAGCCATTCCTTAAAACCTACCTCTATGACCAAGCTTTTGGTCATCTGTCCTAATATCTCCTTATTTCATAAACCGGTTGCAACACAGACGGAGGCCATCTGGCTCATGTCCATGCCAGCTCTCTGAGAGAACAACTCAGCCAGTCTTGCTCCCCTGCCTTTTCCCCACAGCCCTACAAATCATTTCTCTTCAGGTAATATCCAATCCCTTTTAAAAGCCACAATTGTATCTGCCTCCACCACACACTTAGGCAGTGAATTCCAAATCTTAACACCCCCTCCCCCCCACCGCTTTTCCTCATGTTACTTCTGGTTCTTTCATCAATCACTTTAAATCTACGTCCTCTGGTTCTTGGCCTTTGTGCCAATAGGAACAGCTGCTCCTATCTACTCTGTCCAGACTCACATGGCTTTGAATGGCTCTATCAAATTTCCGCTCAACCTTCTTTTCTTCAATCTATTTACATAACTGAAGTCTGCAAAACCCTTGTTCAAGCCACATTCTACCTCCATAAGCTTGAGGTCATTCAATGCTTTGTGTCTTAACTCAATCCGCTATCACCCCTGCGCTCGCAGATGTATGCTGTCTCCCGCTTAAACAAAGACATGATGTAACAATGTGCATCCTCATTTTGAAATCCCTTCATGGTCTCGTCCTTCCCTAGCTCTATAACCTCCGCTTACCCCAAAACCCTCCGAGATACCGGCATTAATACCGGCCTCCTGAGCATCCCCAATTTTAATCACTCTACCAATGGAAGCCGTGCTTCTGGTGCCCAAGGTCCTAAACTCTAGAATAGCCTCCAACACAGGTCGCTCTATTTCAAATTCCTCTTTCAAGACAACCTATCTCTTTGACCAAGTTTTTAGTCACCTGAGCTAATATCACCTTGTGACTTGGGTATTAGATTTTATTTATAAAGCTCCTGAAAAGCACCTTGGGACGTCACAGAATAATTTACGGCACAGAAGGATGCCACTCAACCTTAAACTATGGTGGCTCTCTGCGGAGCCATCAAATCAGTATCATTTCCCTGCTCTATCCCCATAGCCCTGCATGTTCATGGCCTTCAAGTGCTCATCCAATTTCCTTTCAAAATCACTGATCATCTCTGCTTCATGGGCAGGTCATCATTGTTGCTGTGTAAAATAATTCCTCACATTCCCTCTCCCCTTTTGCCTGAAATCTCATATTTGTTTCCCCTGGCCATTGTACATCCAGCAAACGGGAAGAGTTTTTCCTTGTCTACTTTATCCAAATCTGCCATGATATTGTGCACCTTTCAACTTTCCCCAAATCTCCTTTGCTCCTAGTGTTGCTATTACTGATCCTTGGAGAACTCCCTATATTAGTGCCCTCCAATCTGAAAAACAACCAATCACCAAGGCCACAGCTCGAGGGAGGGTCATGCCCATAATAGGGGGCGGGGAGAGAAGATGAGGAAGTGAATGGCAGGTAAGGTATGAAGGGGCCCCATCAAGGTGGGGGGGAGGGGGGGGTCCTGAAGGACCAGGAGGACGGGGTCAAAGTGCGAGGATGGGGAGGCCTTAAAAAGGGGGAACCCTCAGCGACCCCATAGCAGGGTGTCCTCACTTGGGGGGGGGTGTTAATGCCTATGTGTGTGGGGGTGACATTGTCCATGGGTGGGGGACATTGGGGATCTTCAAGCTCACTTGGAGATCAGGGCACCCTTTCAAAATGGCGGCCCAATCTCGAATGAGCAGGTCTCACCGGCGAGTTCAGCTCCCCAGTGATGAACAAATTTCTAAGTGTGGGCTACACCAGGGAGAAACTCTCTCAGGTCCAAAAGAATTACTAAGTGTGGACGAATACCAGTTTGGATCCCACCCAAAGAGCAGCGAGAAACATCCCACCGAACTTGCCCAAAATGACATCCGCCCAGAGAGTCCATATTTGCCATTCAATCAGAGATCAGCAAGTGCTGGGGATTCCTTCTTCACAATGCTTGGTCAAGTGGTGACAAGGCTGAGGATTACCAGAAACCTAGGGGCTGGCACAGCTGGGGAGGCCTGGAGGGAGCATTCCTGTTCCTCCTGCCACCCAAAGGGTTCAAAGAGAGATATTGTATTGAAAACATGCTTTAGCCTCTTCTGGCCAGTGGGCTCCTCCCCCAATATTTCTGTTGCCAGGCAACACATAGCATGAGCCTACCCACTACCTGAACATTTAAATTAAGTTGTATCGTCAATAACATTTTTGTTCTGCAACTTTTGAATCTATGTAAACCTTAAAAATTACGGTGGCTGTTGCAGATTGAAGGCACACTAAAATTCAGACCAACAGATCTGTCAGCATGTTATTGAAAATCAATTGGAGAGACCCAGGAGAACATGAAGCACCTCTCTTTAATTGCTAAGCTTTTCAGCAACATAAGGTGTTTACTGTTCACCTCAGACACATTGCATTATCAGATGCTCTCTCTGGGCATACGATCAGACCTACACACATCAGGAACGAGGTTTTTTTAACCTATACATGAAAAAAAAAGTTAAACCCCAAAATCTAACAAAGGTGATCAACAATAATGTGCTACTTCGGCTGTGCATATTAATTCAGTTCTTTCGTACTGCTATTGCTCAGTAACTTGCCAACGTTAGGTACCCCACAGGTGGCATCACCAGAATTCACTACTGATTTTAACAAAATGGCTTTAGCTTATAATTCTTTTCATTTATATTCAAATTGTTTTCATTATTGGAAATGGTGACAAGGCACCATTTAATAAACGTGAATTCATGATTTTGATTGAATTCTCAATGACAACACTAGCTGATCAACACAGTGTTTGCCTACAGCAGTAGCATTTGAAATACAATAACACCAAAAGCGAGGTCCCATTAAGGTACTCGAAACCCCCTGAAAATCTTAGGTGTGAACGGGTTAAGGAACAGTCTCATTATTGAAATACATTTGCGAGTGGGTGTATTAGATAAACAAAAGTTTGAGTAGGAGTCAAAAAAGATTCAATGTCAACTCTGAAAGAGGAAGATTAGTGTTGAAGTAAAACATTTAGCGATTATCAGCATGGTGAGGCAGGTTCCGTTTTCAAATGAAGGAGTTCCACCTGTCGTTTAAGACAAATATTTTCCATGCAAAGGAAGAAACTACACACTTCCCAATCAGATAGTTACTTCCCCAAAAATGTCAACATCAAATGGAGTTAAGAGTCTAAAAGCGTTCGTTATTACTTGTGTATTCCATGCAGCTCTAATAATCCACCTGGTCTCATCCAAATAATAGCAATTCATTTCAGAGAAGCAGCAAAAACGGTGTTAAAATATCTTCCTTCCTTCCAGGTCTCCTTCACTCCTTGAGGAAAATCTTCAGATAACAATCACAAAGTTACCTCTTTAAAACTGCATTCCTTGTCCTACTTCCACCACTAAATTAATCTCTTCAGTACCATTTCCTCTCTGCTCCCCAAGATCCTCCGAACAAAAAAAACAAAAGCCTTCAACTCCCGAGTGAAGAGTCGGAAACTTTGAATGGTTTTACCTAACTTGCCTGAATAGTTATGCAGGAAACGTTAGATGGAAAAATCCTAGTCTAACTTTTGGGTAATTTTACAACGGACTCCAGAATCACTCACACTGACCATCTCCCCTCCACTGCCCCCAGCGATTCACCGCCCAACCCCAAAGCTATTCCCCCTCCCCAGTTCCCCTTGACCCCTCGCCCCCACCCCACCTCTGACCCTCCATCTCAACCCGAGACAACCTCACCAACCCCATTCAGCTGCCAGCTCTCCCATCTGCCTCACCCACTTACCTCATCCACCCCTACCCACTTACCACATCCACACTATCCTCTTACCCATCTTACCCCCTTACTTTCTTTCCCTAGCTTTTCAAAGAAGCTTTGGGACTTATTCGAATATGGCAGCTTGTGCCATAAAAAGGATGTGACTTCTACATAGGAGTAGGTAGGAGTGACCACTGCAAAGTGCTTGTGGAGAAGAAGTTCCAACTTCATACTGAAGAAACCCTCCACTGTGTTCTGTGGTACTACCACAGAGCTAAATAGCGTCAATTTGGAATAATCCGACAGTTCAAAAATGGACAATCATGAGGGATTGTGGGCCGTGTACTCCAGAATTAGCCATGCCAAGCTTATGGAACTTGGTTTGAACAAGATTTGACAGCTTCTCGACAAGGTGGAAAACTGCCCTTGTACGTCTCTGAGGGATTCAGTGGACAGGCAAGAATGTGGAATTGAGGCAGAAGATCAGCTCCAAACTTGCTGAATGGCAGGGCAGGCTCAAGGGGCTGAATGGTCTGCTCCTGCTCCTACTTCTTATTCTCTTATGCATGTTCTCTCCATAAAAAGCAGGATAAATCCACCCAGGCAATTACAGCCCCATCGGTCTACTCTCAATTATCAAAGTGATGGAAGGACTCATCAACAGTATCATCAATTACCAATTCACCAATGCTCAATTTGGGTTCCACGAGGACCACCCAGCTACAGACCTAGAGCCTTGGTCTAAATATGGACAAAATAAGCTGAATTCCAGATGTGAGGCAAGAGTGCCTGCCCTTGACATCAAGCCAGCATTTGACTGCATTAAGGAGCCTGAGCAAAACTAAGTCAATGGGAATCAATGGGAAAACACTCCAATGGTTGGAGTCATACCTGGCACAAAGGGAGATGGTCAAGATTGTTGGAGGACAATCATCTCCATCCCAGGACATCACTGTAGCGTTCCTCGGGGCAGTGTCCTAGACCCAACTACCTTCAGCTACTTAATTAATGACATTCCCAATCATCGGGTCAGAAATGGAGATGTTAACTGATGACTGCATAGTGTTTAGTTCCACTTAAAACTCCTCAGAAAATAAAGCAGTCTGTTCCAACATGCCACAAGACTTAGATAACATTTAAGCTTGGGCTTATAATTGGCAAGTAATATTGGCGCCACCCAAGTGCCAGGCAGTGACCATGCCTAACTACTTCTCCTTGACATTCAGCAACATTACCATCATCAAATGCTCCACTGTCAATATCCTGAAGTCATCACTGGTCAGAAACTTAACTGGACCAGCCTCGTACATTCTGTACCACAAGAGCATGTCAAAGGCTGGGTATACTGTGGTGAGTAACACGCCTCCCAACTCCCATCATCTAAATGGCAAGTTTCAAGAGTGTGAAGGTGAGCATTATTCTTACCTAGTTGTGTGCAGCCTCAACAACACTCACAAACCTCAACAGTATTGAGGGCAAAGCAGCCTGCTGGATGGGCAAATCACCCACCACATTCTTGAAGCAAGTCCCACCTACAAGATATACTACTGCAGCTTGTCACGTCTATTTCAACAGCATCTTCCAAACACATAACCACCAAGAAGATCAAGAGCTACAGGCGGTGAGATTACCACCACCTGAAGCTCCCCTCCAAGTCACAAATCATACTGGCTTGAAAATATATTGCAGTGCATTCATCGTCGTTGAGTCAAAAATTCTGGATCTCCCTACCTAACAGTACTATGGGAGTACCTTCACCACATGGACTACAGCGGTTCAAGAAGGTATCTCACCACCACCTTCTCAAGGGTAATTCAGCATGGGCAATAAATGCTGGCCCACACCCCATTGATGAATAAAAAAACTATTTGGTGGAACCTTCTGATCATAGAATTTACAGTGCAGAAGGAGGCCATTTGGCCCATCGAGCCTGCACCGGCCCTTGGAAAGAGCACCCTGCTTAAGCCCATGCCCCCACTCTATCCCCGTAGCCCAGTAACCCAACCTAACCTTTTGGACACTAAGAGGCAATTTATCATGACCAATCCACTTCACCTGCACATCTTTGGGCTGTGGGAGGAAACCGGAGCATCGGGAGGAAACCCACGCAAACCCGGGGAGAACTTACAAACTCCACAGAAAGTCACCTGAGGCCGGAATTGAACCCAGATCCCTGGAGCTGTGAGGCAGCAGTGCTAGCCACTGTGCTGCCACTTATAGAATGCCTTTTGAAAATCTAAATATACAGCACCACATCCACATGTGCCCCTTCACAACCTCAAAAAAACAGATTTGTCAAACAAAATTTCCCTTTTACAAATCCATGCCGACTGCCCAATCATATTATGATTTTCTAAGCGCCCTGCTACCATGTCTGGATATGAATGTCGTGGTTTTCAGTGATTAAAAATTCAGTACTGACAAGAAAGCAGACTGCATATCAGCAGCATTTGAATCCCAACATGGAAGGTCTCCAGCATGCTGCTGGCATGGGACAAAGAATAAAGATTTTTCCTCATTCAAAGGCTACAACATATTCAAATGAGTTGGTACCTCTCTGCTCTCTCGTCTTCTGCCACCAAATAATATTCCCTTTTAACTGAGCTCTCTTCCACTACCTTTTAGCCACACTAAACATAAAAACGGGTATTTCTAACCATTTGATTTTCAAACAAATTGCAACCTCCAGCCAGATTTTCCTGGTATACTGGATACTCAGCAACCCCATATCCACAGGATACAGTACAGTCGAGATCCCATCGCTGCTCTTCTTCACATTGGTGAATGTGTCTCACTCCATTCTTTTGTTATGGGCCAGGGTTTAACAACTCCAAAGTATATTATGCAGTCCACCTGACCTATAACCTTGATGCTGAATTTGGCTAAAATGAGCACAAGGTGTTATTCAACGGACTTCTTAGGCGCTTTTAATCATAAAAAAACAAGCTTTATTCTAAGAATTTAGGTAACATTTGTATAAATACACACAGTGAGAATTATCAACTACAAACATAAAGACCCCACACAGCTACAGTAATCTATATATAACCCTTAATGAATTTCCCCTTAACTGTTCCAATTCAATAACAAAATCCAAGTAAAACCAGAAACCCCTTTTGAAAGCTGTGGCCCAGCACACTGCATTCTCACTGGTATAAGACTTGTTATTAATACTCTGTTCCCCTTTTCAAACAGCAGATTTGAATTCCTTCCAGAAAGCAATTATCTATTTTAAGTTACCAAGCAGTCTGTAACAGCATTTAAAATTTAGAGAAAAACATTTCTTTCAACCTGTGCAGTTCAAGCCAGTCCAAACTCAAAGTGAAACTAAAAACTCAGAGCCACAGCCCAGCTCCACCCACACAATGACATCACTGAAGCCATGAGATAAGACAAAAACATATCTTAAAGGGACACTCACATGACACTTTGAATAGGAGTTTTCTGTGCCTGTAAAAATGTGTCTGCCAGAAAACTGCCTCTTAAACCAGAGGGGTGAAGGAGGGACCAAATCCTCCTCCATTTCCCAACTGATACCGCTCCATTTCAGACACAAACATAGCGGTGACAAGGTCATCACACTTTCAACTGGTGCAGTGTAGCTGAGAGAATTAGTGAAACAAAACCAATTTGGTCAAAGTTATGCGGTGGTATATGGATAGTTGTACATATTGGAGCAGTCTCAATTTGAATGAAAGTAAGGAACCATTTACTCTGGTTACCGTCATTGCTTTAAGCTAAAGAACGGAGATAGATCTCTTTGTTAGGAGATTAGATTATTTTACTCAATGTGTACAGGATGTATATAGAACAATATAGTTATCAGCCCCTTTTGCCTCTATTAAATGGTTCAAAGCTTGGTTCATGGGTGAAGTTGCTCTGCGACACTTGCTTCTCGACAAGTGGGAAGCCACAGTTCCTGGGCGCAATCCTCCGATCGCGGGACAGAATGTCCACGCCGTCATGTTTCACGACGGCGCAAAACGGGTGCGGGCAGTACTGATTCTGTCACCCACAGGGGGCCAGCACACGGTGCTGGAGGGGTTCACGCCTCTCCAGCCTTACTTTCTGGCACGCACTGGGGGCGGCGGCAACCCGTGCATGCGCAGCGGCCACGTGCCAACCCGCGCATGTGCGGTGGCCTTACTGAACGCTCCGTCCCCGATGCAACATGGCGCGGAGGTTCTGGGGCCGGACGTGCAACAAAGTAGGCCCGGGGGGGCCGGCCTGCCGATCGGTGGGCCCCGATTGCAGGCCAGACCCCATCAGAGGCCCCCCCGGGGACGGAGCCCCCCTCCCCAGGCCGCCCCCCGACCCTTCGCGCAGAGTTCCCGCTGGCAGCGACCAGGTGTGGTCGGCGCCGGTGGGACTCTGCTTTTTCCGCCCAGCCGCTCGGCCCATCCGGGCCGGAGAATTGGCAGCCCCGCCACGTACAGATGCCCGCGACCGACGCCATGCCAAACGCGCCGGCACAAATGGTACTGATTCTCCGACTCCCATCTCCGAGATGCGTGATAATGTGCACGGTTAATTCGGTTTTTAATTGTGGAAAAATGTAGACGACAGCGATTTCTTTAAAGAAAAAAGCCTGCAAAACAATAATATATGAATAAAACATGTATACCAGGTAGCCAATTAACACTTCACCAGGTAAGATCCTAGTTTTGAAGATGGATGCCTCTGAAATGATGCAGTACATCAGTGTATTCCCACCTTTTATGATAACACACATCTGGTGGTTTCTGTTATGTGAATATGGGTCACTGTCAAGTTATTAATAGTACAGAGTACAAGACAAAAGGGTACACGGTCACCTTCGACACTGAGATGTGCTGTCATCTGAAAAATAATCATTTAAAAGGGGGAGGGGCGGAACACATATTTAGAAACTTCCATACAACAAGCTAGTGTCAGAATCCATACGTGGAGAAAATTTGATCTGAGAAAAAATTAGCTTTTATTCTCTTACACTCTAATTACCCCTCTCCAGAAGTTTTGAGTATTTTCAATGTACAAAAACTTCCAAAAGGGGCTCATGGAATAACTGTACAAGATGGGCACGAACATCAGTCCTTCAAGTTTCCATGGATCTGGATTTCAGTACGGGCTGCCGTTTAAACAAAATACAGGGCGAAATTTAACAGCCGCGCCGTGAGATTTACCTGGCTCAAACACGCCTCGCGAGATCTAATGGGATCTCATAAGCGTTGCGTCGCGATCTGGATCCTGCCCACAATGAGCAGGATCCAGGTCAGGATGATCTGGATATTAAAGTGCCGCACTAAGTAGCACTTCGATATGCACTTGCCGGAGTTACGCAAGGTGCAGAATCTAAGCCCCATGCCTTGGAGACCCAGAGCGAGCGCTGGTTAGCACTGTTCTCCACAAACAGGGACCAGGTGTACCGGCACTTTGGGGGGGGGGGGGGGGGGGGGGGGGGGGTATACCAGGAGATGTAGGGGAGGGGAGCCTGGGCTCTGAGAAAGGTGGTACCCTGGCACCCCAGATTCCACCCAGGCACCTTGGCACTGCAAACCTGGCAGTGCCATTGCAGGAAATGGGATTACGTGCAGCCTAGGCGGGGTGCGTTCCCAGCTGAGGCACCAAAATGAAACAAACAAACAAAGAACAAAGAAAAGTACAGCACAGGAACAGGCCCTTCGGCCTTCCAAGCCGCTGCCGACCATGCTGCCCGTCTAAACTAAAATCTTCTACACTTCCGGCGTCCATATTCCTCTATTCCCATCCTATTCATGTATTTGTCAAGATGCCCCTTAAACGTCACTATCGTCCCTGTTTCCACCACCTCCTCCGGGAGCTAGTTCCAGGCACCCACTACCCTCTGTAAAAAAAAAAACTTGCCTTGTACATCTCCTCTAAACCTTGCCCCTCACACCTTAAACCTATGCCCCCTAGTAATTGATCCCTCTACCCTGGGAAAAAGTCTCTGACTATCCACCCTGTCCACACCTCTCATAATTTTGTAGACCTCTATCAGTTCGCCCCTCAACTTCCGTCGTTCCAGTAAGAACAAACCAAATTTATTCAACCTCTCCTCTTAGCTAATGCCCTCCATACCAGGCAACATCCGTAAATCTTTTCTTCGAGAGCCTCCACATCCTTCTGGTAGTGTGGCGACCAGAATTGAACACTATGGGCGGGATTCTCCCCTAACTGGCGGGGCAGGCCGTACCGGCGCCAAGGAGTGGCGTGAACCATTCTGGGCTTCGGGCCGCCCGGAAGATGCGGGTTCAGGGGCTAGGCCGGCGAAGGGCTTGGCACCACGGCAACCAGCGCCGAAGGGCCTCTGCCGACCAGCGGAGCGGCAACGTGTGCTGGCGTCATCCCAGCACATGCGCAGGGGGGTTCTTCTCCACGCCGGCCATGGTGGAGGTTGACAGCAGCCGGCGCAGAGGGAAAGAGTGCCCCCACGGCACAGGCCCTTCCACAGATCGGTGGGCCCTGGTTGTGGGTCAGGCCACCGTGGGGGCACCCCCTAGGGCCAGATCCCTGCCCCCCCCCCCCCCCCCCCCCCCCGAGGACTCCACAGGCCACCCAGGTCTCACCGGTGCGGACCTGGTTTGATTTACGCCGGTGGGACCGGCCTAAAACGGGCGGCCGCTCGGCCTATCACAGCGCGGAGAATCGCCGGGGGGGGGGGGGGGGGCTGCTGCCAACGGCCCCCGACCGGCGCGACACGATCCCCGCCCCCGCCGGGGCAGCCGACGTCGGGGCAGAATTCACGGCGCCCCCCGCCGATTCTCCGGTCCGGTGGGGGGTTGGGGCGGTGCGGCCTAATTAAGGTTCCATAAAACTGCAACATGACTTGCCAATTTTTAAACTCAATGCCCCAGTTAATGAAGGCAAGCATGTTGTATGCCTTCTCGACTACCTTCTCTACCTGCATTGCCACTTTCAATGACCTGTGCATCTGTACACCCAGATCCCTCTGCCTATCAATACTCTTGAGGGTTCTACCATTTACTGTATATTCCTGACCTGTATTAGACTTTCCAAAATGCATTACCTCATATTTGTCCGGATTAAATTCCATCTGCCATCTCTCCGCCCAAGTCTCCAAACGATCTAAATTCTGCTGTATCCTCTTGACAGTCCTCATCACCAATTCCACCAACCTTTGTGTCGTCCACAAACTTACTAGTCAGACCAGTTACATTTTCCTCCAAATCATTTATATATACTATGAACAGCAAAGGTCCAAGAACTGATCCCTGTGGAACACCACTGGTCACAGCCCCCCAATCAGAAAAGCACCCTTCCATTGCTACTCTCTGCCTTCTATGACCTAGTCAGTTCTGTATCCACCTTGCCAGCTCACCTCTGATCCCGTGTGACTTCACCTTTTGTACCAGTCTGCCATGAGGGACCTTGTCAAAGGCCTTACTGAAGTCCATATAGACAACATCCACTGCCCTACCTGCATCAACCACCTTTGTGACCTCCTCGAAAAACTCTATCAAGTTAGTGAGACACAATCTCCCCTTCACAAAACCTGTCTCTCGCTAATACGTCCACTTGCTTCCAAATGTGAGTAGATCCTGTCTTGAAGAATTTTCTCCAGTAATTCCCCTACCACTGACGTAAGGCTCACCGGCCCGTAGTTCCCTGGATTATCCTTGCGACTCTTCTTAAACAGAGGAACAACATTGGCCATTCTCCAGTCCTCCGGGACATGGCCTGAAGAAACAGGGTCCCGTTAGATGGCGAGGTCTTTATCGGCGCTGCAAGCGGCAGGAAACACCCGACCAAACGTTCTCGACACGGGACTCTGTTTTATTTCCGTTAAATCAAGCCCATAATTTTGAAGCAACCCAAATTAATACTGCACTGTGATATTCCAGGCCTCCAATTAAGGAAGCTCAAGAGGTAATGGGCCTTCTGCACTTAAGTATTTAATCCTGACTTAAGCTGTAACTTCTTCTGTCCAGTCAATAATTTACTTGAAGACTGTTGTGCCAACTGTTCTGTTCTGGGGACATTATCTGTCTGAATTGCAGCTAAGAATTTCATCAGTAGTGCATGACATCTCCTGCAGGTCACTTGCTATTATTACAGTTCTTCCTATAAAAATATGCTGATTCTGATTCATGCTAACATGCTGTCATGTTTGACAGCAAAACCCAATTTAGCCATCCTCACCAGGTGTCAGGGAGGGGGAAAAAATCAAATTCAGATTCAATCCACCTGTATGTGCACTGGTAAAAATGATTTGGCTGCCACAAAATAACACTGTTAACATTCCGAACATTCAGTATCGCAACAGGTACCACATCGGACTGTTGAGCAAAATTCAAAACGTGTAGCACCTGCAAGTTGAGCAAAGTACTCCACAATAAGTATGAATAATTGGCCTATTAGCCATGTAAATTAGTACAACCCAAATTAACTATCAGTGTGCGACTATTCCCAAGTTACTTTACAATGCATTGTTTCTTATATAACTTTCTTTGGCCTTCGTGCTGCTGGAACAGAATCCATGCTGCTTTTCAACATTAACCATCGCAAAGTGAGGTTAGGGTTTAATGGAGTCAAAGGAATAAGTGACAATCAATTGGAAGGGAAGGAAAGGAATCGAGATCAGAAAAATAATGCAACAAAGTGTTTTTGTGTTTTACTAGTTACACATAGTAACTAAAACATTACAGCAAAGATGGGGGCACTAGGGTCAGGATGTTCCCATGGGCTTTGGGACCCTGGCATATGGAGAAACCGTCATTAGCAGTGATTTTCCCCAAATTACCAATTAGCGGCCAGAGGGCGGACTTGCTGTACAATTAAAGACAGCTGGTAGGCTCGTGAAGCTGAAGGGCCAAGAGGAAGCTTTCCAGCATTGAAGAAGCAGTGGGATGTCCTTACAGGTGGTGAGAGAAGAGGCGACCTCAAGATAATTCAATACAAAATAGAATCAGCAGGTAGGCCACCATAGTGAAGCCAGGTAGGTGGGGAGGGCTCCAATGTCTGCCTGGAGTGCTGCCACCACCATACTGCAAACCGCAACCTCCCCTCACCGACTTAAAAGTGGCCTTTTAAGTAACTCAATTGGCTATTTGCCACTTGCCAGCAGGTAGTCCTGATGCCCCATATTCTAACTCTGGGAAAATGGGATGGGGGCATAATGATGCCAACAGTGTGAATTTTCATGCCCACTCGTGTCTGTGCTTGGCCCCCATCAGGGGTTGAAATCTTACCCCAGAGGGCATTCCAGACAGCTAGAGGATAAATGCACCTACACAAAAACTAAATTAAAACTGAATTGTCAGAGAAGCCATATTTACCCTGTAATTTTTCAGTGTCATGAGCAACAAAATCCTGTTTTCTAGGTTTTATTTGATTTAACAAGTTAATGTAAAGAATCAATGAGAAAATTAACAGATTAATTTGCATTCATTCATATAACAATGTAACCTGGGGCATTCGTCGAATCATAGAATTTACAGTGCAGAAGGAGGCCATTCAGCCCATCAAGTCTTGGAAAGAGCACCTTACCCAAGCACACACCTCCACCCTATCCCTGCAAACCAATAACCCCACCTAACCTTTTTGGATACTAAGGGCAATTTAGCATGGCCAATCCACTTAACCTGCACGTCTTTGGACTGTGGGAGGAAACCGGAGCACCCGGAGGAAACCCACGCAGTCACGGGGAGAACGTGCAGACTCCACGCAGACAGTGACCCAAGCCCGGAATCAAATCTGGGACCCTGGCGCTGTGAAGCAACAGAGCAAACCACTGTGCTACCGTGCCACCCTTTGAATTTGAAGGAGCGTTGCTTTAAATGGAAATAAACTTAAAAGGCCTGAGGAAAAGTAGGGCATTTTATTAGAATTAAATTTTGCTAGGACGAACATGAAGAGACAATAGAAAATAAAGACCACAATTCTCTAGGGAGTGCAAGAACAGAGAGACCTGAGCATATATATTGAAAAATTGTTCAAGGTGGCAAGGCAGGTTGAGAAAGATGGTTCAAAAGGTGTACGGAGCCACAGGCTTTATTAAAAGAAGCACAATGTACAAAAGCAATGAAGTTACGATGGGCATTTATGAGCATAGGTTCAGCCCGTCTCCAAATCTGGGCACTACACTTCAGGAAGGACGTGAAGGCTTAAGAGGAAGTGCAGAAATGTTTATAAGAATGGCACCAGGTTTGCAGAATTCAGTTAGGTGGATAGACTGGGACAAAGACAAGGTTGTCCTGCTTGGAGAAGAAGAGGTTGTGAAGAAATTTGATAGTCAAAATCATGAGGCGAGGAGACAGGGTAGATAGCGAGAAACTGTTCCCATTGTTGGAAGGGTCGGGAACCATGGGACACCAATTTAAGGTGGTTAATTAATGGCAACATAAGGAAAAACTTTTTTATGCAGCTGGAATGCACTACCGAAAAGTGTTATGAAGGCAGAAACAACTAGGCCTTTCAAAAGGGAATTGGATAAGCATCTGAGGAGAAAAGGTTTTAACAGGACTTTGGGGAAAGGGCAGGGAAGTGGCACTAACTGAATTGCTCTTGGAGAGAGCCAGTACAGACATGACATGCTGTAACCATTTTATGATTCTATTCTAAAAAAATTTTTTAAATCCTCCCTCATGTCACTCTAATTCTATGAAATAGCAAAACGTAAAAGTAAAGTCGCCATAGTCCCAGATGACTTTAGGCTACTTTCCCCTTTTGAGTTGGAGAGCTGACCCGTGGTGATTTAACCTGAGGATTACCGCACCTCAGACACGGGGGAAGGTTGAGGAGGTGGGGCCCGAATGAATAACCTGGAATTGAACCCAGAACATGCTGGCCTTGTTCTGCATCACAAACCCAGCCCAGGTCATCCTCGACCCTGAGGGACTGCCCAAGAAGCATCACAAACCAGCTGTCCAGCCAACAGAGCTAAATCGGCCCGTAACAATGGTGCCCAATGTGGAGAGATCACATGATGTAAATGCAGAAATGATATACAAACATACAGGATAACAAAATTACGGGTTAAAACAAATTAGATCAGTTTAGTTCACTGATAATAATCTGCATGCTCACAAAATACAGTCCTGCTGTATTTACTGTGAATTCTGTTGAATTGCACAATTCCAACATACATTCCATTTGTTTTCTGTATCTAACACTGTCAATTGTGTATCAAAGTTAAAGTTGCATCCATAATTATATGAATTAAAAAATAAAATCTTAAGCTATTCGCAAAAGAAAATGGGCAGGTTTTGGTCACAGAGACCTAGTCCTCGGGTTTTCCCCCTTTGCCAGTTTTCATTGGGGTTTCCCCTCTCAACATATTTCCAGCATGTCTGACCTCATTGACCCAACTTGCCCCATTCAAATCTTTCTAGTCATAGACCAGCCCTATTGATCCTGGCCTGAAAACTGACCCAGCCCTTGAGTTGCTCTCGTTCTATCTCCAACTTTGCTCTTCCGTGATTCACAAAACTTAAAATTGATCCAAAAAACTTGTGGAATCCCAATTTAATGGATGCACTATAAGAAAAGCCTTAGAATTAATTTTAACATAAACACTTCTGGATGGAAACTGACAGGACCACGTGAGCACCCAATTTTACACTCCAGTGACCGCAATTGACATTGCCTTTTTGTTTTTTCTCTTCTAAGGAGATTTTCATCCAATTTGTTAATCTTCACCTAATTACATGCTCAATGTTCTTCAACAGATTCCTTGCCAAAGACTCCTGAAAACCAATGTACACCACCTCTACCCATCTACATCTGCTAGCTCTTCAAAGGATTGTCTCAGATCTGTTACATATGCTTTTCCTTGCTAAAATATCTAGTGGTTCCTTCTTTTTTCTCTGCATCTAGATATTTAGTAATTGCATTTTAATTGAAGATTTCAAAGTTTTAATTGCCACAGTTCAGAGTTCCCTCTTAGCAATGTGTCTGTGCACCCACGCAACAGTCCATCAGGGGTGGTGTACTTAATTATTACAGACGCGCACACCCTGATGGTTAAGTGAGGTTTACCACCACTCTAGCCAATGAGCAAAGAATTGGTAGACTCTTCCAAGACAGGAAATGAACAGATGAGAGTCAAATCAGATGTGATTAATCAGTTGGAATTAACAGTTGAAATTGACTCACGTCAGATCCTGAAGCTATGTCAACACTTGTCTTTCTTGCAGCCTGCTCCCCGCCTCCCGCTCACTGCCTTCCTCCCTGACCCTCCTGTTTGGGAGTCCCTCATGCTCCTTCCTCGCACTGCCTTCTTCCAAGTCCATGCTCACAGTGAGAGGCCTGGAGAGGAAGGCCACGAGCTGGGGGGAGGCAGCAAACAGGAGGGGTGGAGTGGGAAGCGGGAAGTCGGGAGAGGCAGCAGGCTGGGAAGCAGCAAGCAGGAGTGGAGTTGAAAAAATAACCCGAGTTAGCAAGTTACAGGAGAACATTTGGGGTGGATAACACCACTAACCTAGTGATTCTGCTGCAGCTGGTTTTGTAGAATGAATAATCCCAAAGACATTGAACACGCGAGGTGTGATGAAATTCAAATACTTGCCTTTAGTTCGTAGGTGGGGATCTGTGGTTCCCGGCGAACTTCGGGCCTCCTGCACTTACGGCAGCTAGGAACTTGACACACATGTGCAGTTCGAGATTTTTACTTTCTTCAGGTCAGGGACCTGACCTGCCTGCTCAGAAAGAAACAGACCAGCGCAGAAGTGCAGGCCAGATGACCTGAGTCTGAGAACTATTATCTGGAGTGTGTCCCAGGAAGCAGGGCATGGGAAGGGGGCAGGGAGAAAGTCCCAAACAGGAAGGGGGACAGGGTGAGGTCCCGTAAGTGAAGTTCAATAAAGGAGCGTGTAATAGGCCATAGAAAGAGCTGCAGGGAGCAGGCTTTGAATGAAGTGGGCACAAGAGGAGCCCTGACGAACTGAGAAGGCAGCTGAAGGTGGGCCGTTGGGGCAAAGATACCCCTTTGGCGCAGTGGTGTTCTGCTTGGCACAGCTAAAGATTTGAAATTGGGCTTGGAGTGTGAAGCTAGAGAGTACGCAAAGATCCAGGGCAAAGGAATCTCGGAAGGCGAGGCTGAAACTCTGCAGGGTGCGTCACTGTTGAAGGCATTCAAGTGGGGCAACTTTTGAAGAGAATTCCAACATTCGATCTTCAAATGTGGAAATGGGAAACCCTTGTAAGAAGGACAGAAGTTTTGGTGAGGTTGGTTGTCTCGCAATGTGGCAAATGTGAGACTTCCGGTAACGGCGGGCTGAAGGCGGCCGCACAATGGAGGGCTCCCGGTCGGCAACGGCATTTTCGGGGCTTTAAGCCCGGTCCCAGGGTCCGCGGAGGCGGCAGAAGAAGGGAGAAGGCACGGAGGAGGCACAGTGAAGACACAGGAGGAAAAAAGGCACAGAGAAAAATGTCGAGGGTGAGCAAAAAAACGGCCGAAAAAAGAACAGCTGGAGGTCCGTCGGGGAGTGGAAAGGTCACCGCGGGGTCACCAGGAAAAATGGAGGCTGGAGCACCAGGGAAGGCCGCACTGCTTACGGTTGAAGAAATAACTAAGGTGATGGCTGCGGAATTTGAAAAGCAGTTGGCGCAGATTGCGAAATGCATGGAGACGGTGAGGAAGGAGATGAGGGAGGTTTTGAGTGTGCTGGTGGAGGAGGCGGTTTCCCCGGTGAGGACGGAGGTGGCGAGCGCAGTGGCGGAGGTGCGAGAGCAAGGGGAGGCGCTGAAGGAAGTGGAGGAGACGTTATTGCAGCACGGTGATCAACTTGCCTCGATGGGGAAAGAGATGCGGAAGGTGATGGATACTAACAAGGATCTGCGAGGAAAAATGGAAGACCTGGAAAACAGATCCAGGCGACAGAATTTGAGGATTGTGGGGCTGCCCGAAGGAGTTGAAGGACCGAAGCCGACTGAGTACTTTGCCGCGATGCTGGCAAAACTATTGGGGGAGGGGGAGGATTCCTCCCAATATGAACTGGATCGGGCTCATCGGTCGTGAAGGCCTATATCAAAGGCGAGTGAGCCGCCAAGGGCAGTGACTCTGTGCTACTATAGGTACAGGGTGAAGGAGAAGGTCCTGAGCTGGGCCAAGCAGAAGCGGGTGGTGCAGTGGGCTGGAGCTGGTATACGTGTATACCAGGACTTTACGGTGGAGCTGGCAAGGAGGCGGGCTGCCTACAACCGGGTGAAGAGGGCACTGTACATTAGCAAGGTGCGGTGCGGCATTGTATATCCAGCGAAGCTGAGGGTGACTTACAAGCTCAGGGACATTTATTTTGGAACGGCGGAAGCAGCGGAGGAGTTTGCAAAAGCAGAAGGACTGTGGCAGAACTGACAAATTGAGGAATGGCCATGTGCCGATGTAACCTCATGACTGTATTTTCTTCTTTTTTGTATCACTGCGCGCGGGTGTAGAGATTAAAGGAGCCAATGTGGTATATATTTGGACAAGGGAAGGGACGGGACTTTCACTCGAAATGAGAGTTCTTTGGGGTGTAGGTGGATATGCGGGGTTTGTGTGCTAAAAGGGGATCTCTGGGCTGTCCTAGGCCGGGCAAGTGGGAAAGGGACCCGGGCGGGGGCCTCCGCGCTGGCCGGTTTAAGCCGGCCAGTGAACGGGAGTGAGGTGGGGGAGGGGCTGCGGCCATCGGAGCCTGGCAGAACAGGGTCCGAGTGGTCTAGCCAGGGTGGAAAGTTGGGGGGAAGGAACCGAGGTTGGGAGGAGGAGTTTTACAAGAGGCAGTGGACAGGCGGAGCTGGAGACCTGCGGTGGGGGGGGTGGGGGAGAGCTGTGTAAGATTAAGGGTGACTACGGGTAATCCCAGATTCCTTTTTGCCATTTGTTTATGTAAACATGCGGGTTAAGGTTTGGGGGTTGGTGGGTAGATGGGATCGTTGTTATTATGGGGACTGACATATCTTGCTGATTATTGTTTATTGTTGATGGATGTAAATGTGGGAGAAAATGTGAAAAAGGAGAATAATTTAAAAAAAATAAAATAAAAAAAACGTGGCAAATGTCTGGGTGGTTTGTTGAGACATCCATGGAATCTGTTTTGTTTGCATCTGTCATCTATTGTGTAGTGTGGTGTGCCTGACTACAGTTCGCCTGTTAATTCATATGTACCTCATACTTACCTGAATGTTGACGTACAAGATAGATTTTGTAAATTGTTTAATATTTCTGAATTGTAAAGTTGATTTTTGTTTGTCCCAAAATCATACAATCTTGCAACTTTATTCACTTAGTAAGCGTTTTGACTCTCAAACTTTAAACAATATGTTATCGATAATAATTAGATCTCTCTCTTTCCTCCCACTGCCTCCCCCCGATCATGTCCCGAGGTCCAGCCAGGGATCACGGGTGGCCTGGTAGCACAGTGGTTAACACTGTTGCTTCACAGCTCCAGGGTCCCAGGTTCGATTCCCGGCTTGGGTCACTGTGCGGAGTCTGCACGTTCTCCCCGTGTCTGGGTGGGTTTCCTCCAGGTGATCCGGTTTCCTCCCACAGTCCAAAGCTATGCAGGTTAGGTGGGTTGGCCATGCTAAATTGCCTTTAGTGTTCAAAAAGTTAGGTGGGGTTACTGGGTTACAGGGATAGGTGGAGGGTGCTTTTTCCAAAGGCCGGTGCAGACCCGATGGGCCGAATGGCCTCCTTCTGCACTGTAAATGCTATGAAATCTATAATCTATGGTCATTTGTGGACAAGCATCACACCGTTTCAATGGCTGGGGGTGGTATTTGTTCCTCCTCTTCCATACCAATGGTAACTTTAAAAAAAATGCAGGTTATTCTTGTTTCTACTGGTGGTGCACTTCTGTACATTATCTTGCTATTGGTGCACGTAAAATTCATTCTGCACATAGAACATTACAGCGCAGTACAGGCCCTTCGGCCCTCGATGTTGCGCCGACCTGTAAAACCACTCTAAAGCCCATCTACACTATTCCCTTATCGTCCATATGTCTATCCAATGACCATTTGAATGTCCCTAGTGAAGGCGAGTCCACTACTATTACAGGCAGGGCATTCCACACCCATACTACTCTCTGAGTAAAGAACATACCTCTGACATCTGTCCTACATCTATCTCCCCTCAATTTAAAGCTATGTCCCCTCGTGCTAGACATCACCATCCTAGGAAAAAGGCTCTCACTGCCCACCCTATCTAATCCTCTGATCATCTTGTATGCCTCAATTAAGTCACCTCTTAACCTTCTTCTCTCTAACGAAAACAGCCTCAAGTCCCTCAGCCTTCCCTCATAAGATCTTCCCTCCATACCAGGCAACATTTTGGTAAATCTCCTCTGCACCCTTTCCAATGCTTCCACATCCTTCCTATAATGCGGCGGCCAGAATTGCACGCAATACTCCAAATGCGGCCGCACCAGAGTTTTGTACAGCTGCAATATGACCTCATGGCTCCGAAACTCAATCCCTCTACCAATAAAAGCTAACACGCTGTACGCCTTCTTAACAACCCTCTCAACCTGGGTGGCAACTTTCAGGGATCTATGTACATGGACACCGAGATCTCTCTGCTCATCCACACTACCAAGAATCTTACCATTAGCCCAGTACTCTGTCTTCCTGTTATTCCTTCCAAAATGAATCACCTCACACTTTTCTGCATTAAACTCCATTTGCCACCTCTCAGCCCAGCGCTGCAGCTTATCTATGTCCCTTTGTAACTTGTAACATCCTTCCACACTGTCCACAACTGGAAGAAAAAATTTAGAGGGTACACTTTGTTAAACCTGTTTTTTGAAACTGGGCATTAAATTGGTCACTCTGCAGTCCTCCAGTACACACCACACTCAATGAAGCCTGGAATATAATTCTCCATTTCCTTCAGCACTTTTGGGTGTATCCATCAGGTCCTGGCAGTTTCCTCTTTTAGACCAGCTAACATCTCTATTTTCTCAGCCCACATTTAACCAATTCAAAAATTACCTCCTCTCCAACATTCTCCTTCATAACCACTGCAGCCAGTGCGTGTTAATTGTACCCTTGATTTCCATCTGTCCTCTGTCAAACTCGTTATCCTCTCCTCTCAAGTTGTCAACTTACATTCAACAACTTTTTAAAACGATATTTTCATTTCCCAAGATTCTCTCTTCCTTATTCATTATTGTCTCCCATAAGTCCTCCTCTTCAGTTTTAGTTTGCTTCAAAAGGTTTTATTTATCTAAAACATCAAGAAATGTGAATTGAACTGCATTTTTAATGGTTTGCATACATTTCTGGATGTTGATTTTCTCTTTCCACCTCACCCATGAACGATGCGATTTAAAAAAATGTAGGCCATTTTGCCTTTCGATGACAAATGTAGAACAGACGATACTGAATCAGCCATCCATATATCTCATTTTCTTTTCGACTGAAGTCAATAGAAATTAAAATCGGAAGTGATGATTAACAGGTGACGGATTCAATATTGCTCGTTTTACACTATCCCCAATATTAAAATTATCCCAATGGTTAGTCTCAAAATTTTCAAGTGGCGTTGGAAACAAAACATTGTGACTGATTGATTACAGGATCATTCAACCTAATGTTAATTGTCAGCTCCAAACAAAACATACAGAAAGCATAATCATCCACCTCTGAAGATAACCACCCCCCATGACACCTATTGAGAAAGATCCTGCTTCACTCCCCCAGAGAATTACTCCCCAAAGATACCCAATAAACAATCTTATTTCTCATTCCAATCCATCCACTGGCTTCCAATCCATTCCCTTCAAACCCCAATGGTTGAAGTCGTTGCTCACAGACTACCGCTATCCTATAATTTCCCATGCAAAGCAACGCCTCAAAATCATCCCCTCCTTGCCCCAACCAACCCCAATAGATTACCTTAGATTTCAGGATTAGCCTCTGCTTTCATCATGAAAGTAGCTTCATTTAGGCTTAAACTTTACAGGAAGAAAGCTCTTAGCAGCAACAGGAATGTATATTAGAGCCTCAAAGAGGTAAATGAAAAATGTTTGTTTTTGATTTTCTCTTTGAGTTCACTGCAACTCGGGACAATTCTCCGCTCATGGGAGAGCTCCGACAGAGGGTCCGCGCCAGGCCGCGAACGGAGCTCGATGCTTGTGTTCAACCCGGCACTGGATGCAATCGGGTCCATGCCCTCGCTGGGCGTGAACCTGATAAGCATGTTTAAATAAGCATTTAAATATGCTCAGCCCATTTCAAGCTGAGGTCTCCAGGCTCCCAGGATTCTCCACTACGCCGGCAGAGCAGATGTGATGACCAAGTTGGAGGCTCGGAGGCCATTGGAGCCCTAGGGTGGTCGGAGGTAGGGAAGGGCACCCGGGTGGCAGGTTGGCAGGGCCCCCTTCAGGCCAAGGGGACTTCGCCATGAAGGTTGGGAATCGAGATGGAGCCATGAAAGGAGGGGAGGAGAGGGGAGTTCCAGAAAGGCTGGGAGGGCCAGGAAGGGTTGGCGGGTGGGGGCAGGATTGGAGGGTGGAGGTGGGGCAGGAGGTCCAGGAAGGGACAGGGGGAAGGGCCCATGGAAGGCTGGGGATCCAGAAAATAGGGGGCCATGAGGCAACCTCATAGCGGGCTGACCCAGGGAAGGGCCACGGTGCCCCAAACCCAGCTATCCTGCAGTGAGGAACCTGCAATCTCACTTTGAGATTGGGGTTCCGTCAGAGGCTCCAGAAAAAGGACTTAAGCGTGGGAGAATTACAATGGGAATTGTGCCGGAACAGCCGGTGAGATTCGCACTGGTTTTCCTGCCCAAAATGAAAAGCAGTGCACCGTGCGCACTGTGGCTGATCGAAATCGGGAGACACCACTCCCGGGATCTACCTGGCTCGGAAACCCTCATGAGATCTAACGCGACCTCGCGAGATTGTGGGCGGAACCACTTTTTGGCAAAGCTGCATATTAGAGCGAGGAAACTAATCTCACTCTAATATGCAGTTTCACAAGGTGTTGGGGTCTATCCCCTTCACTCGGAGACCTCGGGCGACGCCATTCAGCACTGGTCCACACAAACGGGGACCAGACAGTACGGCACTCAAAGTGGTCTCCCGGAGAATCGAGGGCTCCCAGGTGCATGCCCTTTGTGCAGGGTGGTACCTTGGCACTATTGGTGCCACCTGGGCATCCTGGCATTGCCAGCTTGGCATTCTGGCAATGCCATCTGGATGCCAGCCTGGCACTTCCAAGCTGGCATTTTCTTGCACAGCAGCGATTTGGCCGAGTGTGCCCTGTGAGAGCGTTCCGGGGACCCCATCATAGTGAGTTGGGGTTGGGGAAGGTGGTCAGGGTCTGCGTCGGGGTCTTTAGAGATCGGGATACCATTTAAAAATGGTGTCCCGATCTCTCGATACAGTGAGGATTCCGGCGAGTGGAGCTCTTCAGTGCAGAAAACGGGGCTATGTGCAGCCTCGGCCGCACGTTCCCCGCTGAGGCCCCCTATCTAACCTGAGTGACGTTTGATAGCGTTGTGTTTCTCGGTGCTGCGAGCGCCAGGAAACACACGGCTAAACGTGCTCGCTATGGGACTTCATTCCCATTTAGTTAAATCGTGGCCTTGTAAATCATTTCTTGGGGAGAATTTTATACCTGCAAGTCTTGCAATTTTCTTTTCAGGGAAGCTAGAAGTACCCAAAGTTTTTTAAAAAATTATAAAATCCTAATTCAATATAAATTTAAATAAGAAGCAAATGTTTTTTGGAAAAATAATAAATTCTACCCATGTCACACTTTTTAATTGCAAAGAAATGCTTTGCATACCAAATGAATCACACACATAAAGAAAGGTATGTGGGCTGCATAATAGACTGAAGGGAAGGCTTACAAAGTACTTTATATGCAACTAAGTGTTCTAACCTGGGGCGCAGTACATTTTCTCTATGGCACTGCTGTCATAGGAATCGTCAACCTCACTCCATCTGCTGAAATACGTCAGTTGAATGTGTCCTAAAAACAAAATGACATGAGAAATCAAAACAATTTTTTCCTACATTTTCTGTAGAAGTGAACTGTAATTATTCTTTTGTAGCTAAAAAACAGTATCATTAAGAATAATGGCATCATTAAGCACTAGAGGCTATTACTGTGGGTGAATTCACTGCACTGGAAATGAGGCTTCAGACAGGAAATGAAGATACTAATTATAGGATAAAACGCCTACTCACTTAATTGGAAGCAAGTAAGCAACAGCAAAAGATATTAGGGGGAAAAATGCATTTGCAAAAGTTCCTGACCTTTGTCATTCAGCAAGACGTTGTTTGGGTTCAAATCGCGGCATATGATTCCTTCTCGATGAAGTGCATCAAGGGCCACAGCTATCTCTGCTGCCCAATACTGAATGGAGCTCTCTGGAATGTGGGCACTGGAAGCTTGCACAAAACTTTCTTCCAGCTCTTTAAACATGTGCGATATCAGCTTGTCCGCATCTGTTTTTGTGACAAAGTGGCTTTTGGTCTTTGCCTTTTCATTTAGGTCCTCAGAACGTGGGCCATCGTCTCGATCACAGCTATGTGTGTGTTCTCGGTGTGCCTGCTCTTCATCGGAAATATATTTTCCAATTGTATATTTTTCTTTTGTAGTTAGGGAAACTTCTTTGTGATCAGAATAAATTGAACAATCTTCACCAGAATCTGTACCATAAGGACTGACTCGGTGTTGCAGTTGAGGAATAGGACTCAGATTTCTATGAATGTGTTCCACGTCTGAGGAGCTACCGGATACAACAGTCATACATGACGGCATATTTTCAGCATGAGTAATGGAAAATATGGAACCAAATTCTTCTTTTTTCTCAAAATGCAGACTGGCACTGATTTGCTTGTATGGGTCTTGTTCCTTTCCATTCTCAGAAAGTTGCAGCTGTTGTGTTGAGATACTATCTACACCTGTGTCACAAGAGCCATCTTCCTTTGGTAAAACCTGTTTCAGTGAATTCACGCAATGATCAACATTATAATTAATTTGCAAAACATCCGGTTTCTCATAGTGTCTATTCTCTGAACTATCAATGTTAGTCGCACTGCATTTATCAGATAAAAGAAGTCCAGCTGCCTCGCCATCCTCTAAAACACCTGGCAAATTTACTAAGAGATCAGGCCTACCCTCCTCACAGCTGCTTGTATCTCCACCTGCTGCATCCTGAAAGGAGATAACTGGTACAGAATCATTTGCTGATCTTCTGCTGCAAGTGTCTGGGGCCAAAACTACAAGTGACTCCAGTTTAATGTCGCTTGTATCAAAACAGCTCTCGTTATTGTCCACTTCAGACACCAGATTAAAAATTGGTGCCGACTCTATTTTCGCAATTTGAATGTTTTCTGCTGGGTCAAGATTTACCAGTTCATTGGCACTATCCTTGCTATCGATTCGGAAAAATTCCATTGGACTATTTTTGGACAGACTTAGAGACTCCGAGGTTTTTGTTGGGCTGAAAACCTCAGTGCTAATGTCTTCTGTGAAGAACCGAAGCTCTTGGTTTGTAGCAGGGGAACAAAGGCTGTCGTTACTAAGAAGGGAATGTGACCGGGAGGTCACTCCCAGATCCGTGGAACTTCCAGGTACATCTTCACAAACTGTTGGAAAAGTTTCGGCAGTTAGGCGGTCAGGCTCTTTCTTCTCCTTTTCATATTCATGGCACAATGTCAGATAACTACTGGTGCACTCTTCGTCAACCACGTCAGATTCCGATGATGGCGATCCTAACAGTTCCTGTGAATTCTCCTGAGTATCTTCATCTGGGGCACTGCTATCATCCTGTGAACTTGAAGTCGGGTTACTCTTCACAGGTAGGCCCTGAAGCATATTTCCAAGGTCACTCCCCACCGAGCCCACACTGCTGTTCATGCCTTCTGTGCTCGACTGGCCCATGGTAAAATTACCGTGTACAGTGATTGATTTGGGACCATGCTTGTCCAAGTCATGAGATTCAAAACTTTCTTCGTAATTTGTCTGGAGAAATTTGCTTACATAAGACCACAGTTTACCACCTAAGTTCACAAAAAAAGATTAATTAGCAAAAATAAGAAAAACTTCAGACAACTTATTTTACAGAGGGTTTCTTGATTCACAATCTTTCAACGAATATCCCGCTTACTTAGAAACCGTAGGGCTTGTTTAATCTGTGCTGAAGGAGCAATTCACCCAGCATTCCACTCCCCCCCCACCCCCCTTGGACCCCTGTAAATTTCACCCTTTTGGAACTTTTTGTGTCTCACGTCCATTACAATCTATTGAAGAAGCTGATGCTCAGAAACGTTTGAAAGAATCACAGGTTCATGCACCTTTACACAAATCAACATCATTTATATATGAAATATAAGTGCAAGCAATGTGCTTACTTCAATTTTGTTAATGTATCGAAAATATTTTGTTGTGTAAAGCCTATTATTATCTGCTTCACTAAGGTACTAAAATCATACTGAGCATCTGCACAAATAATGGCAGCCCACACGAACATCCAGGGCTATTATGTTCAATTGTGTTTACTGTGCCAGATTGGAATGCAGGTATAAACTGGCAGCCTTTACTTAATACTCCTCTAAGTGCTTGAATTGTAATGATTTAATTACTACTTTAAACCCAAGTGCACATCACAGCTTCCAGCATATCAAACAGTTCTTTTGTAATAAGGTTTTGCTAAAACTAAAGATGTCATTCCAAATGTCCAGGTCCTCATGTGCAAAGTGCTTATAATATTTGGTAGTTTTATCGCAGGAGACATTGGTTTTCATTTTTTTTTTAAACTTCTATTTATTGCTTCAAAGCCTGTCTCCACATTCTCTTGGGAGAGCAGCATACACAAAACCAAGCACTTTTACCTGGAGCCGTTAAAGATGTTCTGACAATGGGTTGGAGCTTTCTTGAAAAATAACGGTTTGTTAATGATGCACACCGTTATTAACGTGCAAATTGGTCCTGGGTTCAGGGGATTAAAGGATACGGCTCGAGTTGCGAATCTTCAAAACTTGCTGCTGGCTGATTTACATCCCTCCGCTGTTTGTTGACAAACAACATCTTGCACTTAATCTCCCTATTATTTTTGCGAACTTTCTGAATTTCCAGATTAATTTGCTTTCAGTGGAAAACTGTATAGTCAAGTCTGACGATCTTAACGGTTTAACAATGTTATTATTAATGCAATACCAATCGACCTCTCTGGCTCAAAAAACTGAACAATTTAAACCTGCGAGTCTCGTTCCTTTAGGTAGGAAATTGCTCAAGGTTTTTAGAATGGCATTTTAAAAATTACCTTACTTTTCCTCTGTCTCGTTTCCCTCCCTCACTCAAAATTCCCCCCCCCCCCCGGATTGACTCTAATTCACCCTCCTGTGCCATCGTTCCTATTTTTTTCTCACTCCTTAAATCCCATTGCTGAAGGAGATGCACTGCTGGTCCCACCATTCATTGGTGTCCTAGATGAAAGTAGCTTTTGCTACTTCATTATCAGCTTGTACGTACAGCAAGTTACGGTGCAAAACAATATTCAGCTGAAAGGAGTAGAAAAAAGGTCTAATTAATGGAACAGCTGTGACGTGGCCCAGCCAGCAAATTGCAGCCTAAATGCTTTATAGTAGGAGATAGCACTTAACATTAGTTTTTCCTCCACTGACAAAAGGCCACTGTTACCATGAAGTTCTTTGTCTAAAAAGGCCGCTGTTACCATGAGGTTCTTTGTCTAACATGTTTGAACATAACAGTCCAACCTTGGAAAATTCAGCTCCAGAATATTTTTGCATTTGAATGTTAAACGGGGCTAGAATTCAAAACTGCATTCTGTGAATGGCGCTCCAGTACTCTACCAACAGCGTTAGCAAACTGTTCAAATTCAGGAATGATTTAATTCTATAATATGGCCAGAGTGTAAAACATTGTACTGGCTAACATAGATACATGACATGTAAACGCTTCTGTAAAGTGGATTTTGATCAAAACAGATTTGTATTAGGGGGGACACATGCATGAATACAGCTCCATTTACTGCAAGGAAAGCACTAGAGAGATTCATATTTGCCTCACGTTTTATACGTTGCTGTAATAGAGCGTCAGGAAAATACCTTGTGGTCAAAGTTTACACGAGGTGTACGATATAATGATAAAATTACTCTACGCGAGAAAAAAGATTAACAACAGACTTTCGGAGTCATCTGTGATACTGCTGTAAGACTTAGAGATTCTACTTGGTATTTCAGTCACAGAGTGCATTGGTCATAAATGGCTTGCATTTGGATCATAAAGGTTAAATATACAATTTAAATTTCAATATAAAACATACACTACCATACCAGTACTAATTTCTGCAGCATGGATGCCAAACACCACCCTACCGCCATTAAGCCCTGTGAAGTAATACTGCTGATCTGCAGAATTTCCACAGTAATTGCTGATTGGTGGTTCCATAATGGGCGTCAATGGAGGGTCTCCTTGCCGGTGTTGGTGGGTTTGGCATCCAAGCCATAGAGATTAGTATTGGTACAGTAATGCATATTTAATATCAAGTTCAAATACCCATAGTACACATGACTGAAGATCTGACAATCAGACAACACAAAACTCCCTTCAACATTCTAGTGTGTTATTTTGGGAGGGTGTAACCAAAATGCACTTACAATGTTCACACTGCGTGCATTTAATGAGCAATGCAATTGTAGGCCCAGGCCATTTTCACAAGAGTAAAAAGCTAAACCGAAAGCCTCCACAGGGAGCGAGGCACAACAACCGAGGAGATTTTGGTCCAATTATTCCACATTATTAAGTTTGGGGAGAATTGTTCTTTTGACATTCTGTTTGAATAAGGCACGTGCTTACTGGTGTGGAATAAATCACATTCTGACTGGGTCGGGTGTTTGGTATAATTTGGTGAGATTAATGCAGGGGAAATCGAAACCCTGGCCATTGTGGTGGCTGAAGTGATGAGGATACAAAATATTCTTGTCCTCCAGCATCAACATATCAATTCAACATAAATCCAAATTTTTTCTTCTTATTAGGTGATTACTCTGGATGGAATTTCACTCTATTTTAACGAGTGTTTACTTAGTGCCTGCATCAACAAATAATCAAGCGTTCTTTGTATACCGGTGGAATCCAACTTCACTGTGTAAACCCATTAAAGGAAATCTGGTTCCATTATTTTTATTTCAAGAAAGAGCTGGGGCAGTATTTTATGGTCCCCCACCGGTGGGTTTGAAGGTGCGGTGGGGTGGGTGCATGTAATGCCAGGACACAACCTACCCACCCATTTTGCATAGGGCACTGGAGGCCTCTGGTTGCCCACTCACTTACCCTTGTGCCTATTGAGGCCAACTAATGGCCAGTTAAAGACCTCATTCTGCTCCCCATTAGTACTTTACCCACAGTAGGGGAAGGCCCACCCCAGAAGGGTAGTACTCCAGCTTTTCCTGGTCAGATAAGGGTCGGGGTGTGAGGGGGTGGTGAAAACTCCTTTTGAGGTCCACTGTGCCAGAGGCATTCCTCTACAAGGTCACACGCCCCCTCACACCTCTTTGCTCCTCCTCTCTCCACCCCTGACCTCTCAAACCCCCCCCCCCCCAACATCCCCATCACCGTTTTCCCTCCTCAACTTGCCAGCCAGCATCCGCTGATATGGTGAACTCATCTGAAGTCCGGCCTCCTTTAGCCTCTCTCCTTCATGGACTGCCTGTAGTCCCAGAAATGTCCAGTGCTCGAACCTGGGGCTGCTGTAACTACAGAGCTGCCAACCAGAGTAACCAGCAGCTCTCTAGGATAGAACATATGGATGATAATGGCATAGTGTAGGTTAGATGGCTTTTGTTTCGGTGCAACATCGTGGGCCGAAGGGCCTGTACTGCGCTGTATCGTTCTATGTCTAACTTCCACCTGACTGATGGGAAGACGACCCCTTGCTCGCCAATTAGGGCTGAAAGGAGAGTTAAATGACTGCGGGGGCAGCCAGCATTTGCTGGAAGACATTTCACGCAAATTTTTCAGGTGGCAGGGCGGGAAAGCCCAACATTTGTAAATTCTTGCCGCTGACAGTTCATAAGTTGTCACAAGAATTGTGTAAGTAATGTAATTATTTTTCCCTAATTACAGTAAAACTTTTCCAGGACTTTGAATCATTTGAATGTTGCTCAAGGGTGGGATTTATTAAATAATTGAAAATAGGACAGGAAAGCCCTCCAAGCCTGTTCCATCATTCTATTAGCATTGGCTATTCTACAAATAAACTTTTACTTGCCTTTGTTCCACATCCCTCAATGCCCATAACTCACAAACATTTATCAATCTCAGGCTTAAAAATTCCAATCAACCTAGTACGCACAGCATTCAGGGGGCAGATTGATCAAATTGCATACATTTGAAAAATGTTTTTGTTTGTTTTCAGAACACTGTTATTACACTTGGGACGTTCTACCAAAGGCAATATCAGCCCTTGATGGAGTATGTTGCAATAATGGAAACATAGAATTCCTACAGTGCAGGAGGCCATTTGGCCCATCGGATCTGCACTGACCCACTGAAAGAACACCCTACCAAAGCCCACTCTCCCATCCTATCCCTGTAGCCCCACCTAACCTGCACATTTGTTTGGACACCGAGGTGCAATTTTAGCGTGGCCAGTCCACCTAACCTATACACCTTTGGACTGTGTCAGGAAACTGGAGGAATCTCACGCGGGTACTGGGAGAAGGTGCAAACTCCACACAGTCATCCAAGGCGCTGTGAGGCAGCAGTGCTAACCACTGTGCCGTCCTTGTGACAGCAATGTAGCTCATTCGCCATAAAATGCTTGGAAGATTTTTTTTTGTGGAAGAAATCTACAAAATTGAATGGCAAATTAAAAGTGAGCTCGCAAATCTTCTTAAATTTAATAAAAATAGAGACCAACACACACCTTCTGCATACTGCAGCAAAAGAAAGATGGAGTCTTCAGAGACGATTTGCTTCTTCAATTGCACCATGTTGGGCACACAGTGGGGAATGATGGTCTTTCTTTTCCTGCTGCACTCGCTGCTTTTCCTCAGACTCTGACAGAGAACAGAAAGGTCAGTTGTACTCTCTGCTGCTTTAGAACATGCTGTGCTCCGCACTTATCCACTACACTGATCTATTTGTGCTATTCTGTGCTTCAGAAAACCAGTTAGTCCTCTTCATCTTGTGCTCGGTGCCCCAAGCTCCCCAAGGCCTAACTGATGGTACTTGGCTGCTATCCAACACACTGAGGATGGCACTGAACAGCCATTAAAATCAATTACATGGGTCAACGTTTTTATTAGTCTCTCTCTCTCTCTCAACCAAGTCAGCAGAATAATACTTAGATTATTTTTCTCAGAACAAATGAAACAGAACATTACATAAAAAAATACACAGGCTATGATTAGTGTGAATTTTCAGGCTGCAGGCGGTGCTGCTGAAAATATTTCTCTCCTTGTTGGAGAGACTAGACCAGGGGACAGAGTTTAAAGATAAGGGGGTCTTCCCATTGAAGATGGAGGTGAGGATAATTTTCTTCTCCCGAGGGTTGTTAGGCCGTGGAAATTCTCTTCTTTAGAGAGCGGTAGATGCAGGGTCATTGAATATTTTTAAAGCCGAGTTAGATTGATTCTTTACTGACGAAGCAGTCAAAAGGCACAGTTGGTAGACAGGAAAGTGGAGGCCACTATCAGATCAATTATGATCATTTCAAATGAAGCAGCTGGCTCAAGCGGGAGAAGGGACTGTCCGTGCTCCTGATCTGTATGTTTGCATTAATATACAGAAAATCCCTACTTAAACACAATTCAATTAACACAAATTATACCGGGACGGTCACGGCCTTGATATTTGGGTTCACCTAAACAATGAGGTCTGAAGTGGCTCTGATATTGGGTCTTGGACTGGATTGTAATGGAGTTGACATGATGCAAAGGCCAGTGTAAAATCTACTCTCGAAACATTAGATAATTGGGTTTGGGCCGCCCTTGTGGGAGTGAGACAACAGTGGGGGTGCAGTGAGTCAAATTGCAGGGTCAGTGAACCTGGGAATGGATTTTCATACCTCCAACCGTGTCCTAGCAGGGGTGGGGGGGATTTCGAAATTATGGACATGACCCAATTCCACGATCCCCAACCTGATGCTTGCCGCCCCCAATTTTCACTGGGGCGTGCTAAGGGTTCCAGCGTATTGCCATGCCCGCTCCATGCAGACTCACTGCAAAATCATGTCCCTCCCACCCATCATTAATGGCCCGTCATGCCCTCCATGCTAACCCATGGCCCTTCCATGCCCATTCGCCCAGTATACACAGTACAGAACCAGTAACAATGGCATGGTGAAACAGCCCAGGTGGGAAAAGCATGACCCTCAGAAGAATTAGGTGTGGGAGGTTGCTTACACACCTGGACAGAACTGTTGACTTTGCGCGATTGACATTTTCATGCGGTTATAAGTTATTTTTCCCGTGATCTCTTTTGTCTGTGTTTCAATGTTGCACAAGATTAAGAAGTGTGAAGTGCTTAAAAGTTTATGTTATTAACACTTTTAATGGTCTGATGATTGACACGTTATCGGGTTGCATGGAACACAATTTTTTTTTAAAGAATTGTGGATGTTTGTTTTTCTCTGAGCAGTTTCACATATATTGTTATTATGTGGTTCATTGGTTCTGTACGTAATATATACTGGCTGAGTGAGCATGGAAAAGTTGGCTTTGCAGCTATAAGGGGGGAATGGGGGTGGGAGCACGAGCTGATATAGGGAGCAGATTTGTGAATGATGGGATGTGAGGGCTAGAGGGCATCAAATGTAACCAAACAAAGCCAAGCCCGCCTGCCTTGGCATTCAGCCACATCAGATTTGCTTCGGGGGAAGGTGGGCCCGACTTTGTTGGGTATATGCAGTTCTGCCAAGTCAGGACATTTCATGACTAGCCACCCATCTCAAATCCAGCCCCTGGAGTCGCAGGAGCCACAAGATCAATTTGGCTCAAAGAACCTGGTGCCAGGGGGTGGAGGTGAGATTTGGTTGGTGGTCCTGAAAACACGAATCAGGAGTTGAGATCAGGTCAGGGTCAAATGCATTGGCTAGAAAGTCCTAAATCATCAGGTCAACACCTAATTGGGATGGGACAAGAAGCCTGGAGTCACAAAGGTAAGATACTGGCAATTTAGGGCTGGGAGCATGTGAGATCAGAATTGTGAACGGTCAGGGGCCGTGGTCGGCACCAGGGTGGTAGTGGTCAGAAGTGATCTGGGTTGATGCCCCCAGCGCGAGTGGTTGGGAGTCGGATCAGAAGTGGTCAGAGGTTGAGACTAAGGCTGGAACTTTCCAGATGTTCATGCCGGCAGGATTTTCCTGTCCAGCCAATGGCACGTCCCCGCCGCAGGTTTTTGGCAGTTAAGTGTGTATTCAACGGGAAACCATGTTGACAACGGGTGGGACCAGAAGATCGCACCACTGGCCAATGACGGGCTGCCTCCACGGTCATGAAACAGACGGCGGGTTGTGCGGAAAATCCCTCCCTAACAGTGTGGAAGGTTGGGGGCGGTGACCAAAGGTTGAGGGTCTACCCAAGTGCCGCAAGGCGTCAGGATCAGGAACTCACCCACAATGTACAGGACCAAGCAGCACGCAAGTAGGCCTTAAACCTACTTACGGACTACTTATCAGGTATCTACAGACTGCCATGAGTCTATCGGCCTCCCCAAGGGTGGATTCAGAGCTAGATGTGTGGTCCATCAGGATCAGGCACAGCTGGATCGGAAAACAATGATCAGGCGTATGTGAAGCAACGCCATCAACTAGATGTAGTCCCATGGAGCCTACCGAATATTCTATTTGACTTAATAGACCAAAAATATTTTTAGCTTAAAGTTCTCCTCCGGGACTTGTGGTGGTGGTATGTAGGGGGGAGGCCATACATAAGGTGTCTCCCACTAAGGTACTGTACTTTAGTCCTTTTGCTCAGTTTCTGAGGGTATTTTTGTTTAAAAACCCACTTGATTGATGGTATAAGGTGCCCACATAAAGGGAATGCCCAGAAGGACCAGGGCAAAGAAACATGAAGGCAGGAATTCATTGATGGAATTGGAGGCTTCACAGGGCTCTTCAGTGGGGAAAATAGCAGAGGCAACTTCTGGGACTCCAGTCACTCCATCAACGGCCAAGATGCTTCCCGGCATCTTGGCAGCAGAATTAGAGAAGCAACTGCGAATTGTGTCGGAGGACCTCCGTAAGTCGATGGAGAATGCCGTGGCTCCCATTTGGTTGATGTGGGGGGAGATCAACGAGACGGTAAAAGTGCATGGCGCTGGGATATAGGGCATGGACGTGACTCTCTCTCGAGGCATAGCGACCAGACTGCCTCTCTGGAAGCAGAGATGTCGCTGATGGCTGGGGTGATTGGAGGCTAATGGGAGCGCAATGTGGCCGGTAGATCCCGAGTGAAGTCTCCCGCAGGCTTCCCCACAGCCACAACACATCACAGGGTCTACCCAAGTGCCGCAAGGTGTCAGGATCAGGAACCCGCCCACAATGTGCAGGACCAAGCCGCGCACACAAGTAGGCCTTAAACCTACTTACGGACTACTTACCAGGAATCTACAGGCTGCCCAGGATCAATCGGCCTCCTCAGGGAGGGTACAGCCAGGCGCCATTCAGTCCTGGTTCACACAAACGTGGACCATGCGGAATGCCACCCAGGGGTCTCCCAGGCCATCGGAGGAGGTCCCTGGGTGATCAGGGACAGTGCAGGGTAGCATCCTGGCCCTCCTCCTAGAACGCAGGCACCTTGGGACTTCTCGGTTGGCACCACCATCCTGGGACTGCCAAGGTGCTCGGGTGGCACTGCCAAGCCAGCAAGGGCAGTGCTAAGGTGCCCGGGTGGCACTGCCAAGGGTCAGGTCCCGAGGGCAGCCAGGCCATGAAAGGATGGTTGGGGGGAGGGGGGTGCAGAGCAGGTAAGAAGGGGCTTCAGGGAGGTTTGGGGGTGGGGCGGGGGGCCTGAAGAGGGGAGCCCACAGGGGCCCATAGAGGGGTGTCTGCACTCGGGGGGGATGTGGGATAATGTCCATGTGTGTGGGGGGTGATATTGCCCGTGGGTGGAGGATAAGCTCAATTAGAAATCAGGGCTTCCTTTCAAAATTGGCGGCCTGATCTCCGAGTTCAGCTCCCCAATGATTACAAAAGTGTGGGTTTGACCAGGGCCCCAAAAAGTGGTCAAGATCAAACAGCTACGTTGCACCAGGAAAGCAATTCGCTGCGGCACAGCGTGGCCGAAAAAAGCCGGGAGACCCCGCTCCCAGGATCTACCCGGCTCACAACGCTTGCGACATCTAACGTTATCTCGCGAAATGTTGCAATGTAAATATCGCCCATTGTGGGTGATAGAAAAAAAACGCTTGGAAAAAAAACTGCATGTTAAAGCGAGACAGCTGGTCTCTAATCTGCAATTTCCCGAGGTACCCGAGGCATTGGCATTCATCCCCATCGCCTCGGAAACCTCAGGCGAGCGCCGTTTAGTACTGATCTCCGCAAACGGGGACCAGACGGAATGGCACTCGTGGGGGTCTCCCAGGGGAATGGAGGCCCCAGGTGCATGCCCTGATGGCGCCACCTGAGACCCTGGCAGTGCCAGCCTGGCACACTTGCAGTGCCACCTGGGTGCCAGCCTGGCACTGCCAAGATGCCCACAGGTGGCATGGACAGCTGCCGGGGCATTGCTAGGGTGCCAGTGCCAAGCTGGCATTTTTTTTGCACATGCGCAATTGGGGTTTGAGGGGGTCGGGGATTGTTTTGGGCGTTCCAGAGATTGCGAAGTCATTTTAAAATGGCATCCCGATCTCTCGCTTCAGAGGAGTTCCAGCGAGCAGAGCTCCTCAGTATACAAAACGGGGCTAAGTGCAGCCTCGGCCGCGCATACCCCGCTGAGGCCCAATCTAACTGGGCTGACGTTTTATAGCGTTGTGTTTCTTGGCGCTGCAAGTGCTGGGCAGCATGCAGCTAAATGCATCCGCTATGGGACTTTATTCCAATTTAGTTAAATCCCACCCTGTCATCAGATAGCAGTGGGGAACAGGCCAGCAGAGCCAGCAGGAAAATCCCAGCAAAACCCGCCAAAATGACAAATCGTGGCCTTAGTGTCAAACTGGAGACATGCCCGCTGGTGGCCAGTTCCGGGGTATCGGACTTGCCGGTGCTGCAGACTGGGGTGAAGATGGATATCCTCGCCTTTGCCTCGTTAATAGCTCAAAGGCGTGTTTTGCATGTGTGGAGATCTCCTTCTCCACCCAGTGCCTTGGCCTGGTCAGGTGACCTCATGGCGTTCCTACAGTTGTAGACGGTCAAGTGCATCATTAAGGGGTCGGTGGAGATGTTTTACCTAAGATGGCAGCCATTCAATTCCTTTTTCAAAGAGTTAGACACCATCAGTTGTGAAGAGTGTTTTTGTCTTAATTTTGGGGGGGGTTCAGATTAGTTGTGTTCTTGATTTTTGATTGTGTTCTTTTTGCATTTTAACTTGTAGCAACTAGGTTATATTACACTGTTTATAATGAAAAAGTTTTCAATAAATTTTTGTATAGTTCTCATCATATTTGTAAATATCAGCCAGTTACCATAATTATTTTTCAGGCAGTCTACAACATATTGGTGAATAGGTTTCTCTATCATTTGCCATCAGAGCTTTTAGGAAGCCTCATTTTGTAATCTTCTATCTGATCAGAAGAGTCTCAGTTTTTCTCTGTAGTAAGTGTTCAGATAGTTGATCTTAGCTGGTGCATCAAAGTCAGTCCAAGGGCAGCACAGTGGCGCAGCGGTTAGCATTGCTGCCTCAAGGCACCAAGGTCCCAGGTGCGATCCCGGCTCCGGGTCACTGTCCGTGTGGAATTTGCATTTTCTCCCCATGTTTGCATGGGTTTCGCCCCCACAACACAAAGATGTGCAGGGTAGGTGGATTGGCCATGCTAAATTGTCCCTTAATTGGAAAAGAAAATTAATTGGGTACTCTAAATTTTTTTTTTTTTTTATTAAAAACAAGGTCAGTTCAAGTTGCATCCTTAGCCTCGAGCTATAGGGTAGCAAAGATGAAAATCAGATAGATTTTCACTACTGGTCACTACCTAATAACTCCTGCCAAAAAGTGAGCATCTAAAGCCCTAAACTAACTTGTAAGGAATACCCACCTAAGGGAGAGTGTCTAGCGCCTGTTAAACAAGTCCCTGGCGTGGGGAGCTGCTCCGTTGGTTCCCAAGGCTTTGCTACTGGAAATTATGGGATGGGGAGCGGAATACTAGACAACTGCTCACATGGTGTCAGAAATGTGCCATTCAGCACAATGCGATTTATTTTCAAAAATTACAAATGGTAATTTGTTTTTGGCGAGCATATAGGACAATTTCCACTCCCTACCCAACCAGATGAACAGCCTAGTTAAAACCAGGAAAGCCGCCAAAAGTATGCAGCGGCCTGACTTCAGAAAATATGCAGCAGGTGGAACTCAAATCAACTGGGCTTAAGCAAAAGATGGTGGGGTGGGGGTGAACATAATATGTAATAAGATTTTTTTTATATACACACACACGCACATGTACAAACAAACATTTTTAAAATACTTATATACACATATATGTAAAGATTTGTAGACACACATACACAGTTACATAAGCACATGGAGGGATTGCATTTGAAAATCATTAAAGATAACTATGACTTCTAGGAAAACAGCTTGGAGAAATGCTGGAATTCCACTACTATCCGAAATAGTTAATCAGACGAATCCAAAAATAAACAACCATTTTGACCAACACGTCTAGGCCAATTGGAATTTCGACCAATGACATATTAAAAAATGATCCACGATAAGGGGACTATTTACTTTTCTGACTGACAAGTTGGTATTTCAGTAAAGCATAAAACATCATCTAGTATGAGTTACCAAGATAAGGGTGGGGAGAGATTTAATTTTGTTCAGCTTGCGCTGCACGAATGCTCAGTGAGACTGAGTGCAGAGCTGCAACAACACATCGTATTCCAGAGGTCCCCGACCGGTGTGCCGTGTGCCCCACAAGTGTGCCGCAAAATAAGATTCAAAATGATTAAATATTAATGTCAATAAACTAAATCTAATCTTTGTTTTCAGCTCCATGGTTGGCATTTCCAAGTCCCAATGTACCTCGGGTCTCCCACACATGTGCCGGCTGGGAATGGGCCACACCTGCGCAGTTCAGGTTTTAGAAACATTGGCCAGGCGCATGCGCATAGGCCTAACCGATGTAAAAGAAAATCAGAACTGTGCATGCGTGGCCCTTTCCCGGCCGGTGCATGCACGGCTCGGATTACCAACATAAAACATTCCGAACCATACTGGTGCAGCCCTTTCCTGGCTGACCCATGCACAGGAGATCCCAGGTACGTTGGGAATTGGAGATGCCGAGCACAGAGTTGAAGACAAAAGGCCCCATGCTCCTGCGCAATGAGCAAAAACACAAAATGGGTACAAAAGCCAGGGAAAAGCGAGGGAGACAGGAAGAGGTTGAAAAAAAAAAACAGGAGAGAAGGCAGGAAGAGGTAAAAAAATAATCAAAGTTCCTATTAAGGGGAAAACAGAGGTAAGAAACAGGAACCTATAAAAGTTCAGGAAAGGAGAAACAGGCTTCAGTATTGCATTTGCAAATGGTAATAAAGCTTCTTAAACTAATGAAAATTGCATTAAATGGTGGTTTGATGGGGTTTCGGAGGTTTTAAAGGTAAGAGGCTTTTGCGAGAGGGCATTTCAGTGGAAGAAAGTAGGAGATGTGCCTCAAAATATTTCATTGTATAAAGGTGTGCTATGACCTAATAAAGGTTGGGAACCGCGGCCTTATTCCCAAATTCAGGAGAATTTCCCTTACTGGCCGGAGAGATTTCTGTTGCTGAAACCAGTCATCCTTAAGGCATCTTTATTTGTGACTGCTGAATTAGTGTCAATTGGTGATGAGTTATGGGCAGTTCCGTGCTGCTGAGAATGGATTGAGAGTGCCCAAACTGTTTTCACTTATGATAACAGCTGTCAAGAAAAAAAAGAGACAGAGACAGAAACAAAGATTCTATCCCATCTGCCTGAGCTGAATTTAAATTTCTGTTCTACAGGTGAAAGGTCATTATGTTAAGCAGGCCTCATTTCGCCCACACGAAACAAAATCCAAATTATGCATGGTTCAGTACCTTTATTATAAGCATATATTGGTTGTGGGGGTGAACATTTGGCAGGACAATGGGAGGATTCCCCGCTCGTCTTCAAAATAGACCATAGTATCTTTATATCCATTTGAGGCAGCAGACGGGGTCTCAGTTTAATGCATCATCTGAAAAACAGTGCCCTCTGACATGGCAACACTCCTTCAGCACTGCATTGGTGTTAGCCTAGATTTGAGTGTTCAAGTCTCTGGAATGCAACTTGAAACAACTTCATATGCTTTCAACCAGACTGTTAAGGGAGCACATAACTATAGCATGGAAAAAGGTGCAAAATGTCTGACCTTGCGATCATCAGTTTTGGGGCAAATGGACTTTCATTAGCAATCAACTTGAGAAAGCACTGGTGCAACTTGACTCTTTTTCCCCCAAATATTACAACTGAGGCAAGGAGGGCAATGAGGGGAACACTTTTCAATGGCCCATGGAGGTATGCAGGACCCTTGATGGTTTAAGTGGATTTCCCAGCCAGCATATGGTGTGCCTGAGGAGCTTGGAGGTAATCTGTGAAACGGTGATGGCTTTTCAGGGGCAAGTTGGGTAGTCATCTGAGGCAGATGCTCCATTCAATGGGAGGGGGCGCCGAGCTAATAAACAGCCGCAGCTGCGACAGGAGGTTACCATGGACCCTTTTTGGCCCTTTTTATACCCCCATTTGTAGCCAGCAACTAGGAATGGACGTACCCTCACACCTCTCTATACTCTCCAGCAGTGTCCACCTCTTGCCAGGGGGCTGCTGAACTTTCAGTGTTGGATATTCACTCTCAAAACTTAGGAGTCTTGTTTGCCACCCTTAATTTATAGTTCTGTGGCGATCTCCAAAACTCTCTCAGTGTCCCGCCATTGGCATTTCTGAGATCCTACGCCAGCGGCTGGTTTAGCACAGGGCTAAATAGCTGGCTTTTAAAGCAGACCAAGGCAGGCCAGCAGCACGGTTCAATTCCCGTAACAGCCTCCCCGAACAGACGCCGGAATGTGGCGACTAGGGGCTTTTCACAGTAACATCCATTTGAAGCCACTTGTGACAATAAGCGATTTTCATTTCATTTCATTTTCATTTCATTTCACATTTAATCCAAAGGTGGGTTCGGGGAATGTTTATTTTAAGAAATGGTTGATTCGGGGATATGCCTACAACTAAAAATAACCAAAATAGCAAAGTTGAATTTTTACAATTGGGCCACAAAATAGTCAGAATTTTAAGCTGCTACTTACTTTTAAAACAAAGGTCTCGTGTGTTCTGCAGTCCAACACAAGTAAAACCTTGAAACACAAATTCAGGCATTATCAGGTCTCCATCAACACAGAATAAGCTTCACATTGAATACACATTTATCCCAATGTCAAGCCAGTTTGAAAGTTGCATTTACAATGAGTTCAGTCAGATCGTGTAGAACCCAAAATTGGCCCCTAAAGAAACACCTGAAAATGGAAAGACATAGAAATGCTGGACAAATGTTTTCACTGCCTCCTCTCCACTTTTCCCATAAAGCCTGAGAATATTTACTGTGTGCTGACACGAAGAAAGCACATCTGTGAATTTTTTTTTCTAAATTGGCCGTCGGCAGATAGTTTTCCCAAACAGGTGTTTTATAAATGACTGTAAATCAGCCCCTGGAAACACCTCCTCCAAGCCAGGCGAAACCAATGATAATATAATTAGAGTCAGATACATCAGGCGGGTAGATAGTCTCCATCTGTTCAATGTCATATTTAATCACTTTTACTTCTTTAAATCTGCAGCAATTGAGCTTTCATAAACTTACTTACTAAAACATGAATATTTCTGCTGCCAAGTCCTGTGGAATATGCATGCAATACAGCTGGGCTGTATCTGACCCAACTGGTGTTCTATGATGTAAACAGAAATGCAGTATTTTCAATTTCAATTATTTATCCCCCACAGAAAATGCTTTCTACAGGGGGTGGCAAGTGTCTTTACAAAGCCACTTAACATTTTACCGCAAAGTGGCTTTTCTCTTTCCCCCTCATTATAAAAATGACTCCTTTCCTCTATCAAATGTTGCAACAGTGGATATGTCAGGCACGGTGCCACTTCTAGCTGGTAGCTGGTTTTGGTAGTACAACACGAGAAGAACACATCCAAATTGCCAAGATATAATTTTAAAAGGCTTCATGAAGATATTGAAGAAAATTTTGATTTTACAAATGATACAAGTTGTGACTGATTCCGTTATTTTAAGGCAGCAGGGTGACGGCCAATGACAATTACTTCTGCAGGTGTTTCTCCAATACAAATGGCTCTAACTTTATATCAGTAGCCATACTCATTCACTGAGGATTCTTCAGCAATTCTGGCATTTTAACCATCCACACATTTGGATCTAGATTCAGTAATTTCTTTCCCAATTCCCGTGAAACCGTCAGTATTTCCTGCAGCAGTGACTCAAAGTTCACATCCAGTGACTCAAAGTTACCACCCCAATTTATGAATAGTTAGTTACTTTGACAAAGGGTCATCTGGACTCGAAACATTAGCTCTTTTCTCCCCCTACAGATGGTCCAGACCTGCTGAGATTTTCCTGCATTTTCTCTTTTGGTTTCAGATTCCAGCATCCGCAGTAATTTGCTTTTATTTAGTTAGTTACCTGGATAGGTCAATACGCCACAGTTACCCTGGGTGCCATTTCTTTTTGAATTAGCAGTTACAAATTTTAACAATCTTTACACTTTCCTTTGCTGTTAACTTTAGGCATTTTACCACTAAAAGAATCATGATTAGCTTGTGTATCAAGTTTTTCTCTACTTATTCCTGTTGATCATTGAATTTCCTTTTGTGGAATATTACATTTAAATGCCATTATTAGCAGATACTTCAGGTGGGGAATATAGATTCTGGCTTTAAAAATTAAAATTAAATGAGGGTATCATAGCTCATTCTTTCAAAGGATACTCTAAAGCTCAGTTCACGTTGCAACATCATCCACAAATTTCACCCTGCTGCCAATTTCTAAGATACAAAATATACCACGTGAAAAATCAGTACTCTCCTTAATTCAAGCATTCTTCAATGAAAAATACTTTCCAAGTCTGTAGATGTGGTACCTGGAATGCGGATTGACATAAAATTATTCAAGTCCTTCCCCCATCGCTGCGGAAAATGGTTGCATATTGCTCCCAAGGGGAGACAGTATCATAGGGGTACCACTGCTCCCCACCAATCCCCTTGGTCCTCCCCCAGTAGCTACACTGCTCCACACATCCCCGCTCCCACTCAAGTCCCATGCATGCCACATGCCATCACCACCTGAACTGGCAGGACTCTCGCCTGGACTCTCCCCATCTGTCTCATTTTAAGGCAAACCAGGACATAACAGGCGTGAGTGGGCACAGCAGCTGATTTCATGAGCAAAGATGTCTCACGCTCTTAAAGAGAGCCCTCGAGTTGGCCAGAGAGGAGCAAGACTGCACCTGCACAGACATCGAAGTGTGGGCAGCAGACAAAAAAGTGAGACCCCTCGGGACAAACATTGCTCCTCCAGTTATCCCCCATGATGCAGTAAGCCATCTCCCTTCCCAAGCAGGGCAAGCAGCTGAACAGCCAGGATCATCCTCGTGCTCTCTGGAAACCACAGAGATGAGCATCTCGGAGGGAGGCTTCTCGGAGATGAGCACCCTCCACCAGTGCAGAGACACACCTCGGTGGGATTACTTAGTAGGCAGACTCCTGGGTCACTCACTGGTAAAGATCACAATTGAAGATCTACATCAGGCGAGGCAGGGCATCCCAGGGAACCAGCAATCAGAAGGACGCTGGCCAATAATAAGCTGACCAATGACATGGCCCCGGATCCGGGCACCCCCGAGCTGCTGGAGCTACGAAAGGCAGAGTTGCGAGCATCAGGAAGGGATGACAGCATCCGTCCTCAGACTGCAAGACTGACTGGAGGACATGGACCTTTGAGAATCTCAGCGCTCACGCACGCGCACACACATACACGCACAATTGACTAATCAAGGAAGGGCGAGGTAACATTTCAGGCAAATGACTGCCTCCTGTGGCAGACAAGGCACAGCTGAATGGAGTGAAGCCTGAAATTAGCATGACAAGCACATCCAGAGAGGGGACCCTCATTCTCCCAAGTCACAAGGACTCCAAAGTGTACAAGGCTTCAATCAGCCACAGCCCAACATTAATTCCAGACAGTCAAAATTTCCTGACTAGTAGATTTCAACTTCCATGCAGCTTAACCTCTTTGTCCCCCAACGCTGCCGGAATAAGGTTCAACTCACATTGCAGTCGTCCTCCCTCCAGTGAAAGTGACTTCATGCCCCATGAATGCAATCCATTCCGGAGTCTCTCACTCTGCCCTTATAGCCTGGCTTCTCATGGAACCCCTCCCATTCGCCCCCCCCAATGCTGACGCTCTGTATTCACCTCCTCCCACTCACTTTCCAGCTCTCACTAAGGAAAAGCACTCCCTCAGCAGTGATCTGGGCATAAGCCCAGCCAGGAGGACATGGGAAACGATGCCTGCATGCCAGCCTCCAGACTCCCTTAGCAAGGGCCACACTGAAAAGAAGGAAAGGCAAGGCCTGCTAGCCATCCCTCCCCGCAGAGACTGAACCGCACCCCTGGCCCGAGTTGAACTTAGCAGTATCCCCTGTGTCCTCTCCGGTGCACCCTGAGCATTCAACACCCTGGAGGGTGATAGCTCACCTCCAAAATCCCACTCTGAGGTGAGGTTGCAGGTTCATATTTACGTAAACCTGTTGTAAATGTGCCAGCTTGACGTCACGCCGCCGCTCGCTGAATATTCAGTGAGGGAGCCCCGGAGTGAGTGCTCGCTAGTGACATGCAAATGTACTAAAATGAGGTTCTTGGGCTCCTGTGGCATGTTTTACGTTACTCCACCGGCGAGGGGACTTTGAAAATCAGAAATCACAATCTCGCCGGAGAAAACAGTTTTCCAATTCTCTCCGGATTTTGCGCCCATATCGCCATTCTCACTGACGGCTGAAGCAAGATCAAAATCATCTCAGTTGTTCCTATGATAGCTAACCTAAATATTTCAGTTTGGATTAAAAAGACAGCAGTATTACTGATATACCACTAGGCTGTTGCAGAACTAGCCTTGCGACAAAATAACAGAACCTGCAGTCAACTGGAAGAACTTGCATTCTTCTTCCCAGTTGGATTTATTGCTTACCGATATAAATGAACTCCCTCTGAGTTCTAATCAGAAGACGTTTTCAAAATGCAGCAACATTAATTATAGTTGAATGAATTCACTTATATACACTACTGACTTTAAATCCAATGTCCTAACCAAACACCAGTGAAACACAACTGCCCCAGGAGTTCACCATCTGCTGTCACTCAAAATCCTTTCGGGCATCTTCATTGCACGGTGCTCTTAGTAAAGAGGCATAGTAATTAAAGGGAGAAGCTCCAGTAGAGGAGAATTGATCGTGTATATTCGGGGACAAAAGAACAAGTTTGAGGAAGATTGCCAACTAGGACACAACGGACAATTATATATTACAGCAGGCAGGGAACAGAGAGAACTATATAGGCAGTGAAAGGAAACAGCAGAGCTTCTAAAAAGGTTCATTTAGTCTAACATTTATCTTTTTGAATATATTTGACTTGGATATTAATAAAAAATGCTTGACTATGAGCTCAGCATGATTGGGAGCTAAATATTCCAGGCTGTAGGTTCTTTGGCAAGGACAAGAAAATTGGTAAAGAGAGGGGCAGTAGGCTGCATGGCAGCACAGTGGTTAGTACCATTGCTGCACAGCAGCGTCCCAGGTTCGATTCCCGGCTTGGGTCAGTGTTTGTGTGGAGTCTGCACGTTCTCCCCGTGTCTGAGTGGGTTTCCTCCAGGTGATCCGGTTTCCTCCCACACGTCCTGAAAGACGTGCTGTTAGGGTAAGGACATTCTGAATTCTCCCTGTACCTGAACAGGCGCCAGAATGTGGTGACTAGGGGCTTTTCACAGTAACTTCACTGCAGTGTTAATGTAAGATTACTTGTGACAATAAACATTATTATTATTAATAGTGATTTAAAAAATAAATACACACAATTACAGCAAAGTAAAGAAAGAATTTCATGCAGGCTGATCAGGCAGTGGAAACACTATCAACAAAATTAAAGAATTGCAAAAGATGCAAGACCCTGGTGGGAGTTTTCTACACACTTCCTTACAGTAATGATCCAGTGGGAGAATGCATAAATTTAGAGATTGGGAAAGCATGTAGCAAAACATATTTTGAACCAGTAAGAGGATGGATTGATATTTATACACCAGGTTTAATGATGAGTAACAAACCAGACAGTTAACTGTCTGACAGGAAAGATACGTAAAAATAGTGGTGGTAATATGGTATTTGGATTGTGAGGGAGAGGTTGGGGGGGGGGGGGGGGGGGGGGGGGGGGGCATCTCAAACTAAGGTTCACAATTTTATGTGTGAAACACACTGAAGGGATAAGAAATGATTTTATCAAAGTTAACTGGGATGAATCATTCATAGACATGCCTACAGATACAGTAGGAAGTATTCAATAAGTATTTAGCATAATACAAAGCCAGCACATTTGCCTAAGAAGGTAAATGGTGCTATTTAGAGTCACAGATGTTTACAGCATGGAAACAGGCCCTTCGGCCCAGCTTGTCCATGCCATCCAGTTTCCATCACTAAGCTAGTACCACTTACCCGCTTTTGGCCCATATCCCTCTCTACCCACCCTGCCCATGTAACTGTCTAACTGCTTTTTAGAAGACAAAATTGTACCCGCCTCTACCACTGCCTCTGGCAGCTCGTTCCAGATGCTCACCACCTTCTGTGTGAAGAAATGTCCCCTTTGGTCTCTTTTGTATCTCTCCCCTCTCACCTTAAACCTATGCCCTCTAGTTCTAGACTCCTCTACCTTTGGGAAAGGATGGCAACTATCTACCTTATCCATGCTCCTCATTATTTTATAGACCTCTCTATAGATCACCCCTAAGCCTCCTATGCTCCAGGGAGAAAAATCCCAGCCTTTCCAGCCTCTCCTTATAACTCAGACCATCAGGTCCTGGTAGCATCTTCATAACTCTTTTCTGCACTCTTTCTAGTTTAATAATATCCTTTCTATAATAGGGTGACCAGAACTGCACACAGTATTCCAAGTGTGGCCGTACCAATGTCTTGTACAACTTCAACAAGACGTCCCAACTCCTGTATTCAATGTTCTGACCAATGAAACCTAGCATGCAAAATGCTTTCTTCACCACCCTGTCCACCTGCGACTCCACCTTCAAGGAGCTATGAACCTGTACTCCTAGATCTCTTTGTTCTATAACTCTCCCCAACGCCATACCATTAACTGAGTAGGTCCTGCCCTGATTTGATCTACCAAAATGCATCACCTCACATTTATCCAAATTAAACTCCATCTGCCATTCATTGGCCCACTGGCCCAATTGGTTAACATCCTGTTGCAAGGACAGCACAGTGATGCAGTGGTTAGCCCTGCAGTCTCACGGCGCCAAGGTCCCAGGTTCGATCCCGACTCTGGGTCACTGTCCATGTAGAGTTTGCACATTCTCCCAGTCTATCTGGGAGAATGTTTCACCCCCACAACACAAAGATGTGCAAGGAACACGCTAAATTGCCCCTTAATTGGAAAAAATGAATTGGGCACTCTAAATTTAAATAAAAAATCCTGTTGCAATCTTATATAACCTTCTTCACTATCCACTATGCAATCATTCTTGGCGTCATCTGCAAACTTACTAACCATGCCTCCTACATTCTCATCCAAATCATTTATAAGTATATATATATATATATATATATATATATATAACAAATAAAGCAGACCAAGCACCGATCCCTGAGGCACACCGCTGGTCACAGGCCTCCAGCCTGAAAAACAACCCTCTACAACCACCCTTTGGCTTCGGTCGACAAGCCAATTTTGTATCCAATTGGCTACCTCGTCCTAGATTCCGTGAGATTTAACCTTTTGCAACAACCTGCCATGCGGTACGTTGTCAAAGGCCTTGCAGTGTAGACAACGTCAACCTCACTTCCCTCATCTACCTTCTTGGTTACCACTTCAAAAAACTCAATCAAATTGGTGAGACATAACTTTCCCTTGCAAAGCCATGCTGACTTTCCCTAATTAGCCCTTGCCTGTCTAAATGCCTATAGTTCCTGTCGCTCAGAATACCTTCTAACAACTCACCCACTACTGAAGTAAGGCTCACCGGTCTGTAGTTCCCAGACTTATCCCTACAACCCTTCTTAAACAAGGGCACAACATTTGCTACCCTCCAATCCTCAGGCACCACTCCGGTGGCTGTCGATGATTCAAATATCTCAGCTAGGGGGCTGGCAATTTCGGCCCTCGCCTCCCACAACATCCTGGGATACATTTCATCAGGTCCCGGAGATTTATCTATCTGGATCCGCTTTACTTCCTCCAGCACCTTCTGTGTAATATGTACACTCCTCAAGACATCACTTTTTATTTCCCCAATTTCCCCTATCATTCGTGCCTTTCTCAACAGTAAATACTGATGAGAAATATTCATTTAGGACCTCTCCCATCCCTTGTGGACCTGCACATAAATTATCCTTGCTTATCCTTAAGAGGCCCTACCCTCTCCCTAGTCACTCTTTTGCCCTTTATATATCTGTAAAAGCTGGATTTTCCTTGGCCTTATCTGCCAAGACAATCTCATGTCCCCTTTTTGCCCTCTTGATTTCTCTCTTAACTCTACTCCAACAAGCCCGATACTCTTCAAGGGATCTACTTGTTCCCAGCTGCCTATACAGCTCCTTCCTTTTGCCCATGGCCTCAATAACCCGAGTCATCCAGGGTTCCCTTCTTCTACCAGCCTTACCCTTCACACTGAGAGGAATGTACTTACCCTGAACCCAAGTTAACGCCCCTTTGAAAGACTCCCACTTACCATCTGTTCCCTTGCCTGTAAACAGGCTTCCCCAATCAACTTTTGAAAGTTCCTGCCTAATACCATTGAAATTGGCCTTGCCCCAATTTAGAATTTAAATTTTTGGGCCAGAACTATCGTTCTCCATAGCTATCTTAAAATTAATGGAATTATGGCCACTGGTCCCAAAGTGATCCCTCACTAACACTTCTGTCACCTGCCCTTACTTATTCCCCAAGAGGAGGTCACGTTTTGCCCCCTCTCTAGTCGGGCCATCCACATCTAATGGGGAATTTTCTTGAATACACTTGACAAATTTCTCTCTATCCAAACCCCTAACGCTATGGCTGTCCCAGTTAATGTTGCGAAAGTTAAAGTCCCCAACTATTGCCACCCTATTGTTCCGGCAGTTATCTGTAATCTCTTTACATATTTGCTTCTTGATTTCCCGCTGACTATTTAGGGGCCTATAGGACAGTCCTAACCGGAGCACCCGGAGGAAACCCACGCAGACACGGGGAGGATGTGCAGACTCCGTACAGACAGTGACCCAAGCCGGAATCGAACCTGGGACCCTGGAGCTGTGAAGCAATTGTGCTATCCACAATGCTGCCGTGCTGCCCCTACCCATATAGACTCAGTGGGTGAACGCTTGGATATATCCTCTCTCTGTACTGCAGTGATGTTGTTCCTAATCAAAAACACAACTCCCCCTCCCCTCCTAACTCTTGGTCTATCTTTCCTATAGCATCTATACCCCAGAACATTAAGCTGCCAGTCCTGCCCCTCCTTTAGCCATGTTTCAGTAATAGCTATAATATCCCAGTCCCATGTACCTATCCTTGCCCAGAGTTCATCTGCCTTGCCCATCAGGCCTCTTGCATTGAAATAAATGCAGTTCAATCTATTTCTCTGCCTTCCACTTTTCTCATTACTGGCTTTTGTTTCTATCCCCTCTTTACTACCCTCTGACTTTCAGCATTGGTTCCCATCCCCCTGCTATATTAGTTTAAACCCTCCCCAACAGTGCTAGCAAACAACCCCCCTAGGCCATTGGTTCCAGTCTTGCCCAGGTGTAAGCCGTCCGATTTGTTATGGTCTCACCTCTCCCAGAACTGGTTCCAATGTACCAAAAATCTGAATCCCTCCCTCCTGCACCATGTCTCCAGCCACGCATTCATCCAATCTATCCCGTCATTCCTACTCTGACTAGCACGCGACACTGGTAGCAATCCCGAAATTATTACCTTCAAGGTCCTACTTTTTTAATTTAGCCCCTAACTCCCTAAATTCAGCATGTAGGAGGACCTCATCCTGCTTTTTACCTATATTGTTGATTCCTATATGCACCCAACAGCTGCCTATGCACCCTCCCCCTTTAAAATGTCCTGTAGCCGCTTTAGTTAGGCAATTATGCTCAACAAATGAGGGGAGACATTATCAAACTAAAAGGAAAGGTTAATGAAATGCAAGAAAAATTAGAACTCCACAAAACTGGGAGAGCTATAAAAAGCAACAAAAGATACAAAAATGGTAAATGAGGAACAAACTAAATAAGAAAAACCTTGCAACGGATATCAAAGCTAATAGTTTTTGCAATAGATGAAGAGCAGTCGGGCTATGTGAGACCATGAAAGGCAAAAACATACAGGACTGTAATGGACAATAAAGAAATAGCAGACTTGTTAAATAAGTACGCTGTATCCGTTTTCACAATGGAGGTGGAGGGCAAAATACCAAAGTTATAAAGGAACCTAAAATACTGTCAAGGGGAGGGAGTTAGTGGATTTAATAAAAGTTTTTTTTAAAAAGGCAACAAAGTTAATAATGGAACTCAGAAGATAGTCAAATCTCTTGGTTCTGATGGTTTCCATCCCAAGTATTAAATAGATCAGGAAATTGCAGATGTATCAGACAGAATTTTCCTAAGCTTTGCAGGTTTATCACAGATCACAGAATTTACAGTGCAGAAGGAGGCCATTCGGCCCATCGAGTCTGCACCGGCTCTTGGAAAGAACACCCTACCCAAGGTCAACACCTCCACCCTATCCACACAACCCAGCAACCCCACCCAACACTAAGGGCAATTTTGGACACTAAGGGCAATTTTTATGATGGCCAATCCACCTAACCTGCACATCTTTGGACTGTGGGAGGAAACTGGAGCACCCGGAGGAAACCCACGCACACACGGGGAGGATGTGCAGACTCCGCACAGACAGTGACCCAAGCCGGGAATCGAACCTGGGACCCTGGAGCTGTGAAGCAATTGTGCTATCCACAATGCTACCGTGCTGCCCTATGGATTATAACTGGATTTGAAACCATTACTTAAGAAGGGAGGAGATGCACTTAGATACCAGCCTGCCAGTTTAATATCAATTGTCGCAATGTTATTGAAATCTATCTGAGACTAAGGCCCCAATATGCACGGGAAGGGGGATACTGCGGATGAGGATGAAAATAACCAGCTCAATTTAGCAGTAGGACCTCATTATTACACTTTTCCTCAGTTTCACACCCATCAAGTTGATAAGCTAAACTTTTGATGGTAACAGGATCACCTACAGCAGGAAAATGCAGTCAGGAACCCTGGGGAATGATTTATGGAAATCAGGAATGGACAGTAGGCTTCAGATTGAGGACTGGGTAGGATGGGGAGAGGAAACGAGGTCAGAGGGTTGGTCAGAAGTCTTTGAGAGGAGATCGGAAGCCTCAAAGAATGGGGTGGGGAAATCAGAGGCCCCGTGAGGGAGGTCAGAGGGAGACCAGAAAGGTCAGGAAGGGGTCTAATCGTGAGGCATTGGCAAGATAGACACACTGAATCCACTGTACAGATAAGCAAGAAGGCGCTTATTCCTCATCTCCTTTCCCTAGACCCCAAGGCATTTCCAGCCAGAAGGTGGTGGGTAATTAGGGTCACCTGTCCGTCTTCTCTTGAAACTGGAAGCAGGTAGATTGCAGACAGGTTCAGATTTACTCATCTGAGTCGACCCAATCCTGTCCTTTTTTTGTCAACATTTCTAACAGTGACTTGACACTGTGACAGATGAGTACACCTGCTTCAGACCCTAGAAAACCAATGCAGAATATTTTCGAAGGTGGAGGCTTGGATCTCTGCAGGTGCAAAAGGGTGTGGATTATTATTATTAATTATTATTATTATCATAAGCTAATGCACAGGTATGAAACATAGTCAAAAGGCTAACAGAATGCTGGCATTTAACACAAGGGGCTAGAATGCAAAGGGGAGGGAATCATGCTTCAGTTGCATAGAGCCTTAGTCACACTCCATCTGAATTACTGTGTTTAATTTTGGCCACCAAAACTCGGGGAGGATAAATTGGGGATACAGAATGGTACTGACGTTTAACGGATTAAATTATGGGACCAGGTTGCATAAATTAGGTGTGTACTTCCTGGAGATTAAAATTTCGAAGGGGAATCTAATTGGAGATGTTTAAAATGACAAATGAATTCAAGAGGGTAGATACAGAGAAACTATTTCCTCTGATGGGGAAAACCACAACAAGGGGGCATAATCTTAAAATAAGAGCCAAGCTCTTTGGAGTAGAGCACTTTTTCACACAAAGGGAAATGCAACCCTGGCAACCTTCCCCTCAGAACACTATAGGATGCTGAATAGAAGAATCCCAAATGTTTCCCTCCACCCCCAAAGACCACTGACCCGCCCATCCTGAACCTCGACTCTCCCTCGCCCTGGTCTACCAGCCAGGCCTCGAGAATACCCTCCTCCCACTTACCTTTCCAACCAGCTCCAAGGACAACTGCTTTTAGGACTAGACGCAGTCTCAGCAGTAGCTAGCACTCCCAGTGGCACTGCTGGATCCAGAGACCTGCAGAATATTTGATTGCCAACAGCCCTTAGATGTGTTCATGGACAGAGGGCCTGCTCTATGCCAATTAAATGACCGGCCGCGAGCAAGGGCCCCTAGCCCAGCATACAACCCTGGCCATAGAGTGAAGAAAGATGCTAAAAAAACTGAACAAAAATTTTTCTAAATAAGTTATTATGCAAAATAGCTTTAAAATCTACTATTCATGGCACTCCCTGATTGTAAAATGATTTTTTTCAGTGCTGGTTCTGCATACTTATCACATTTTATTAATCACAAAAAGATGTTTCCACCTGTGATGTGGGAACAGGAGAGTTGAACTTCGTACTGATTTCAATGACTGTTAGGTCCAGGAAGAGCCACCATGCACCCTGCATCAGATGCCCGACTGACAGGCAGCAAGCTCAGGATCTCCGCGCCAAACTGAAAATGCCCAATATCATCACTCATAGAATTTACAGTGCAGAAGGTGCTGGAGGAGGCCATTCAGCCCATCGAGTGTGCACCGGCACATGGAAAGATAACCCTACCTAAGCCCACACCTCCGCCCTATCCCCGTAACCCCAACTAACCATTTTGGACACGAAGGGCAATTTAGCATGGTCAATCCACCTAACCTGCACATCTTTGGACTGCGGGTGGAAACCGGAGCACCTGGAGGAAACCCACGCACACACTGGGAGAACGTACGGACTCCGCACAGGCAGTGACCCAAGCCGGTTATCAGACCTGGGACCCTGGAGCTGTGAAGCAACTGTGCCAACCATTGTGCTACCGTGCCGCCCAGTATTGTCAAGCCCCCAAATTCTCACCACAATATCTGATCCGTTCAGCCCCCACAAATATTTTTTTGAAGTCAGCATTAATATGCAGAAATTGATCTCCAGGTAAAAGGAAATATCTTGTAATTTAATTTCTATTTCATCAACGGATACTTGGTTCTCAGATCAAAATAAGGAAATTATTACAAATGGGTATACGGGAAGAGCTAAACCTACATTCATCTGCTAATTTAATCAGACCTTTTCCATGTAATTTACTTTCAGCACTCCTAGTGTTAGATTAGAAGAGGAAGCTGCTGAAAATGATTCACTGTGATAGTTAAGACGACCCCTCAGGATTCAGCTCAGTCTCTGAAGACAAACATAATTTGTGAAAGTGCTTAAGAAAATTAATATAGTTTGGCACATCTGTTTAATACAAGGTCACTAAATAAAATCTCCTTTGAAGATATGATTGGAATGTCGAGGTTCTCATTAATTTTCTCTGTATAATACTTTGTGTCTGGATACCAGTTTTCGAGATACCAGTTTTCTTTACAAATATAAACCTAAGGGTTAAGATAAACACATAGCTAAGCATATATAGGAGAGTGAGAGAGAAAGAGAATGCGTGAGATCATAATAATAATTCAATCTCAAGAAAACAAGGCTGTTCATATTATGTTGTGATACGAGGCGAGGTTGTTACATGGTGTATGTACATCTTCTACATCACAATTACTCTGCTTCTCCCATGTTCATTTTGGAAGCCAAAGGTAAACGTCTCGCAGTGAAACTGGAAATTTCGTTGAACTTCGGTTTTCCACTGACAAACAACACGAGTTTTGCCCTCGAGGGTTAGGATGTCACTATAACACTTGACTGAATTACTGGCATTCATCTATTATTCTGCATCGCTTACTTCATTGTGTCAACATGGAGTAGCATTACATATGCGTGGGACAAAACCAAACCTACCTGCAGCTATCACTGTAAAATAGCCTAAGGGTCTCGTAACATTTAATGAGGCAATCATGTAACTATAAATATATCATTACTACAGTGATCTGAACATTGAACTAAAAAGTCTTGCACCTGCAAATATCATATTCTGCCAATTTTGTCAACAGATTTTTCTTCCCCCTCATAAAAATTGTTTAAATTTGATTTTGCTACAATACAAATCAAATATGACCCTTTTGCAGTGACAACACCCTATTCTGATTATGTTGGCCTCCCTCACTTGTGTGGCACTTTGAGCATTTAATCTCTGATTTTGAACTCTCAAAATCTTCCTTGTACATACTTCTGTAAGCAATATTTTGCACCTGCAATTCTTGTTACTGTCTTGTTCAAACCGTTAGTCTATTAAAAGTATATGATATGGCTTAAGCTTACAATGCAGCATTAGTATTTACAGCCATTTATATTTATATAGCACCTTAAGCACTCAATTTAACAGCAGTTGTTTCAACATTACAATGCAATATTTAAAAAGGCCATATCAAATTCCCTCCACTAACATACCTACACAATCCTACTTAAACAAACTCACTTTGCCCCCTCGGTTTCTGTAAAATGCAGGAAAACCAAGTCATTTTTTTCTTTTGTTTCCTAGCTGTCAAAACCAATAGCTTCAAAAGCTACAAACTCAGCTGGTGGTTGATTTATGGTTAAACCCTTGAAATGATGCTGAAGAATTACCTTGTCAATCACCCCAAGGACTCTGAAGGCCTTCAGCTCCTCTGCAGGATTCCTCAGATTCCAAGCAGGCCTTGAACTTAGTGGTCCCGGAGGCTAATAGAAGATATCAAAGGTATCACATCAATCATAGTAACACTTAAAGGAAGATGGCCTACTGGAGCAAATGCCAAGTTATAGAAAACTAAATTTGTCACAGAACAGTTGTGGACAAGATCAAAAGGTAATTTGTTTCCGCTTCAAACCCATGTCTAGCACAGAGGAGAATCCCCGTAGAAATATTTATTTGGTTAGGATACAGTCATTATTAAGTTTAGAGTGTGACAGCTGTTCGCAAATATCAACAATGCAATATTAACAAATATGTTTCCTGTTGTGTAAAAAAAAACAAGCATCACAAGTCAACAAAATCTTCAGGACCTAAAAGATGCAAGATGTAACAGATATAAAATTAACTGATGATTAACTGCAGTAGATTAGACCACTGGTCCTGAAAATTTGCAGCCATTTAATTCGAACTCCCGCCATAAATTCAGTGGGATGACACTGGAACAGGCTTGAAATTCAGCTGAGAATGGTTACAGCTACAGCCAAGTGTTTTGTATGGCCTAGAACGCATGGGTTCCTTATTTAAGGGTTCTCAAAGTTTGGGCCTTCAGAGTAGATTTAGCATATATCAACCCAGGCCCTCTTACTCGATCACTGTTAGGGGACGCAAAACAGACACAAGAATGCCAATTTCTCCTGTACAGCAAGTCCTCACTTTAAATTGCCCTGGTTAACATTATTAAAGTTGCTGCTTTTTCAGGACCCGTTTCACAGGATTATGTCACGATTTTTGTTTTTATATCATTGCACTCTCTCATCTGCATCATCATCATGTGTCACGTCTTCATTGGGCATTATTGCGTGCCGGTCTCCTCAATGCACTCTTTGCTGTCCTCATTTCACATGCTGCGTGTAATCTCACTTCGGCCAATTTAATGTCCATCAAAGTCGGGCCCTCTGGCCTTATCAGCGTCATCAATCAACGCAACTTCGATTTCTTTTTAAACCCAGGGATGAAATTCTGAAGAAAGAGTGAGAATTTTTTTTTATAAAAAGCAAAATGTTGAGCCTGGGCTCTTCACCTCTGTGGAAAAGGTGGCCCATTTCTTGCTTCTGCAAGTTGCTTTAATTCGAGAGCTTCATGAGTGCATGCTGTGCAGGGAGCACATTGAAGTCTCTGCGAAAGAGGTATATGTTACTGTACACAGGTACAATACAGTTGGTTTCCTTGTCTCAGGGCTTATTTGGGTGAAAAATATCCTTTAGGAGGCTGACTCTGCAATCATCTGCTTAATTTTGAAACTCCATCAAGTCTAGCCCTTGGTCAAGTCTGCAGCAGGTGAGGCAGAAGACATTTTAAAATCAGTGAGAGTCATTTGCAGCAAGCATGGATCAGCACTAAGGCTCTAACTCACTCAAAGCCATCTCCACTCAAAAGCTTTAGGGATGTCCTCAAAGCTTCGCTCAAGAAGTCAAACAGATCCACCAATTCATGGAGACCACCCAAAAAGGAAGGGTTCATTTGGGAAGGCACCGTACACGCTAGACTTTGATGGGAACACGCAGAGGCTAAGTCAAGGCAGCGGAGAGAGTGCAAAAGCCTCCAAGAAACACGTACCCACATGTGGCAGAGTCTGGAGATTGCACACTGGACTTGCCAACCACCCCAGAACCAATTGTGACCGAGTGGAAGCAAGTCATCTTCAAATCTTAAGAAGAAAGGAAGATTTGCAAGTGTTAGCCAATTTGAATTTATACAGTATTTCTTTTGTATTCAGTGGTAAATTTTATTTTGCAAGCTATTCCAGTGAGGATTGCAATGTTCTACACGCGCGCTACAGTATTTCAACTTGTACATAGGTTCCTTTGGACATTTCCGCACAGAGAAACCAAACTTCAGCTTTAACATTGCTTTCAATGGGAATACAGGATTCCCTTAAAGTTGTTTCACTTACAAGTTACTGGGCGGGATTCTCCCATTCGGCGGCAGTGTCCACGCTGTCAGAAACGGCGTTGCGTTTCACGACGGCGTGAACAAGCCGCTGGGAGTACCGACTATGGCCCCTACAGGGGGCCAGCACGGCGCTGGAGCGGTTCACGCCGCTCCAGCCTCCCATCCCGGTACAAACTGTGCCCCGCGGGATCCGCGCATGTACAGTGGCGCCGGCTCCAACCCGCGCATGCGCGGTGTCCTCCCTCAACGCGCCGGCCCCGACGCAACATGGCGGGGGAGTTCAGGGGCCGGCGCGGAAGAAAATAGGCCCGGGGAGCGAGAGGCTGGCCCGCCGATCGGTGGGCCCCAATCGCGGGCCAGGCCCCATCGGAGGGCCCGCCCGGGGTCAAAGCCCCCCTTCCCTCGCGCCCCCCCCCCCCCCCCCCCCCGACCCTGCACGCAGATTTCCCGCCGTCTGCGACCAGTGTGGATGGTGCGGGAGAGACTCTGCCTTTTTTAAACGGCCGCTTGGCCTACCCGGGCCGGGGAATCAGCGGCCTGTGACCGTCGCGCTGTCGCCAATGGCGCCGATTCTCCACTCTGCGGAGAATCGCGTGCCGGCGTGGCCCGGTTGCGGGGATTCTCCGGCCCGGCCTCGGGTTGGGAGAAACCTGCCCACTATTTTCAGGAATTGTTTGCATTTCACATTCTTGCCCATGACCTGATGATGAGTGCAACACAAAAAGTTTCAGCAACACATCTTTCTTTTAAACAATATTTTTAATACTAAAAATGTTACTATGGTGCTGCCCGGTGGCGCAGTGGTTAGCATTGCTGCCTCACGCGCCAGGGTCCCAGGTTCGATCACGGCTCTGGGTCACTGTCCATGTGGAATTTGCACATTCTCCCAGAGTTTGCGTGGATTTTGCCCCCACAACCCAAAGATGTGCAGGGTAGGTGGATTGGCCACGCTAAATTTCCCCTTAATTCTATAAAATGAATTGGGTACACTAAATTTTTAAAAAACGTTACAATGACCCATTTTTATGGGGCTGTGTTGTTTCTGGGGTGCACGAGCAAAGGAGGTGGACAATGGAAAGGAAACAACCTCCTTGCCAATGGCAGACACCCAAGATATGACCTTAGTGACATTGTAGCAGGTAAATGATGGGACTTTTTAACCGACCTATACAGCATATTGTCTCAGAAAACAGAACATAGTTAAAAGTCAACTGGAGATACATCTCAGCTTTGGAGTTGTGGGTCCGGATCGTCTAGTCCAGATCCTCTGGGCAGCATCAATGCTGCATGCATTGCCACTGCCTAAAAACATTTCCGTGCCCTGACCAGCTTCTTCCCTGCTGTTACCAGACTCCTAAACGACAGTCTTATGGACTGACCTCATTAACACTACACCCTTTTATGCTTCACTCGATGCCGGTGTTATCTAGTTACATGGTGTACCTGGTGTTGCCCTATTATGTATTTTCTTTATTTCCTTTTCTTTTCATGTACTTAATGATCTGTTTAGCTGCTGGCAGAAAAATACTTTTCACTGTACCTCGGTACACGTGACAATAAACAAAATCCAATCCAAAAAGGTCAATATTCCACCCTTTTTGTTCATTTATCTACTCCACATAACACTTGTGCATCTCACTGTACGCTATTTGATAGGACAAAGAGAATCAATATAAAAATACAAAGAATTATGGTGTCAGCCCTGGCTCAGTTGTAGCAGTCTCGCCTTGAGTCAGAAGATTGTAGGCTCAAGTCCCAGTCCAGGACCAGAGCACATAAATGAAGGGCCATCGTGCAGCTGTGACAGAGGACAACAGGTCAAGAACTCAGTCCGACAGACCTAGGAGTTTCCACATATGCACAGACCAGGGTGGACTGCACATGCTCAGTTCTGATGGAGTTCATTGGGCCGAAAAATTGCCCAGAGCATCTGTGGAGAAAGAAAAACGGCATGAAAACCCAGGTCATGTGACCAGCAGGCGGCATGCTATTGAAGTGTCCCAGGCACGGGACAGGGAGAGGTCCCAAAAGAGACAACTGAAAAAGGAGTCCCTGTTTGTTAAAAGTAGGAAAATGAAAACTTTGAATAAACACATTTAAAAAAAAAAAAAGTAGGAAAATGGTTGCGTGTAGCCGACTAAGTGAAAAGGGCTTAGAAGCCCTGTCAAAGTGAGCTCAGGAGAACTTTGGCGATCAAGAGGGCTTGGGTGAAGCCCTGAAGAACGAAAGGAAAATGTGAAGTCTCCACAGTCCCAGATGACCACTGGCTGCTTTCCTGTTTCAGGGGGAGAGCTGACGGATGGTGATTTGACCCGAGGATCACAGCACCTCAGGCGAGTGGAACGGTTGAGAAGGCCATGAATAACCTCAGCCAGTACAGGAATTGAACCCGTGCTACTGGTCTTACTCAGCATCACGAACTTGCTGTCTAGCCTGAAGAACTGAGAAGGTAGCAAAAGGTTGGCAACTCTGTGTTATGGGCTGTTGGGACAAATGGACCCCTTTGGAGCAGTTTTGTACTGTTCAGCGCAGCCAAAGAGCAGAAGTTGCAAGTTGGTACTTAGATGCAGACTCAGGAATCCAGGGGAACAGAATTGCAGGAGACAAGATTGAAATCCAGTGAGGTGGGCCGTCATTGAAGCTGTCCAAGTCAGAGCAACTTACGGAACGAATTGCAAGGCGAGATCTTCAAAGGTGAAGATGGGAATCCCTCATGAGGGACAGCAGTTTCAGGGTTATGGATTGGCTCAGTTTACTGGACTCTGTCTTGAACACATCTGTCATTTAGTGTGATGTGTTCAACCACAGTTTGCCTGCTGATTCACATGTATTCATATTAACCCTGAATGTTAAAGATAGATATTGTAAATTATTTTATCTTTCTGACCTTGGAGTGGAAAGTTTATTTTTACTGTTCCAATACCAGTGGAATCTTGCCGCTTTATTCACTGAGCCAGTGTCTTGAATCTCAAACTTTGTCTACTTTAAACAAAATGGTTTGGTCCCGAACCGGATCTTATCAAAACACCTCGTGCTTTGCCTTTAGATCATAACAGTGCAGTACTGAGGGAATGCTCCACCGTCAATGGTGCCATCTTTCACATGAGACATTATGACAATGCCCCAATTGTCTTCTCGAGTGGATGTAAAAGATCCCACTGCGCTATTTTGAAGAAGAGCAAAGAGTTACTTTTGAAGCCAACATTTATTCTTTAAGCAGCATCACAAAAATGGATTGCCACATTGCTGTTGTAGAAGCTCAAAGTGACTGTCACTTTTCCTACATTACAACAGAGACTACACTTAAAATAAAACAGTCCATAATTGACTGTAAAGCACTTTGAGATGTCCAGTGGTCATGAAAGGAATTAGAAAAATGCATGCCCTTCTTTTCTTTTCCATTACTGACGAGGGCAACTTGGATCTTTTCTACATTATACATTATCAGACAACGTAATCATTGGTCAAGCAGAATGCCACAAGTGTCATGTGAGAGTACCTTTAAGAAATGGGTGTTTATCAGTGATGTCAGAGTGTGGGTGGAGTTGGGCTGTCTGTCAGCTTTTTACTTTTGTTTAGGCTGTTTGCTGCAGGGTGTGTTTTAGTTTCGTTTTCAGTGTTGGAGCTGAAGCCAGACAGAGCAGATGTACTGTTGATCTCTCTGCCATGAAAAGACCATCTCTTGATCATTTCGTGAATTTAGAATTATAAATGTTCTCAGTAGTGAAAGTAAACCTAATGTGCTTCTGTTAAAAGGTGTTTCTTTTGTCTTCTGGATACTGTTTGGGAAGTTATTGAGGATTACTTAGTGTTGTATCCTTTGGGGGTTGTGTTTGAATTGATGGTTGCTAAGATGTTCACTGTATGTTTTAAAAAGGTTAACGCGAGTTCATAGAATAAACATGTTTTGCTCCCCATACCAGAATTTATTAAACGTCGTGGGTCAGGTGAACTCCATGATACACTTTGGGGTTCTCTAACCCTGGCCCATAACAAATTGGGTGCTCGAGGGGGATAAAAGTCTATCTATTGGTTTGGCTTTGTGAACTTAAAGACGATGAGTTGTGTGCATATTGTGGTTGCTTTTCAGGCGTGGTATTTCAGTTAAGTAGGGAGTGTGTTGTGGACAATGGCTCTTTCTGAGACTCTGAAGTTTTTGGGTGTGGAGACGGTCACAGGCAGTGCCTTACGGACAGAGACTAAAAGCAGACTGTTAGATTTGGCAAAAACATTGCAGTTAACATTACCTGACAAAATGCAAAAAGATGAGGTAATTATGGTGGTGGCTAAGCATTTCAAGTTGCATGAGATACAGTCTGACTCATTAGAAATGGCAAAGATCCAGTTACAGATTAAGCAACTTGAACATAAGAAGAATGAAAGCAGCTTGAATACGAAAGAGAGGATAAAGAAAAGGAGGGAGAAGAAAGGAGAAAAGAAAGAATAGCCCTAGCAGAACAAAAAGAGAAAGGGACCTCAGATCATGGAAAAAGATAAAGAGAGAGAGTTTGAACTTCGGAAAATGGCCATGAAACATGGCAGTCAGTTAAAATTGGCAGACGTTAAGGGAAACATACAGTTGGATGATAGTGATGAGGATAGTGAGAAAGAGCGTCATAGTCGAAGGCTTGGTGGATATGTATTTAAATATGTCCAAGCATTGCCAAAGTTTGATGAGAAGGAGGTAGAAGCCTTTTTCATTTCATTTGAGAAGGTAGCTAAACAAATGAAATGGGGACAGGACATGTGGGTATTACTGATTCAAACAAAGCTGGTATGTAGGACTAGTGAAGTGTTTGCATCACTACTGGAGAAGGTATCTGGGAGGTATGAGGAGGTGAAAACATCCATCTTAGGTGCATATGAACTGGTGCCTGAAGCCTACAGACAAAGGTTTAGAAATTTAAGGAAACAACTTGGTCAAACATACATGGAGATTGAAAGGCTCAGAGTAATTTATAGGCGGATAAGGGCTTTGAAAATATACCAAACGTATGAGGCTCTCAGAAAAATTATACTTTTGGAGGAGTTTAAAAATTCAATTGCTGATGTAGTGAGAACTCATGTGGAAGAGCAGAGGGTTAAAACTGCGAGGTTAGCAGCAGAAATGGCAGATGATTATGAATTAGTTCATAAATCAAAGCTTGGTTTCGGACATCAGTTTCAGCCTGTGAGGGATAGAATCTGGGGACATGAGAAATACTCAAGTGGTAACGGTAAAGGTGATCTGATGGGAGATAATAAGGAGAGTGTACCTCAGATTAAAAAAGAAATCAGGGAGGGTGGAAGAGACATGAAAAGTTTCAAATGTTTTCACTGTAATAAACTAGGCCATGTAAAGTCAGTGCTGGTGGTTGAATAAAAGCACTGGGAAGGCTGAAGTGGTAAAACAGGATAAGACAATGGGGTTTGTGAAAGTGGTAAAGGAAAGTCCAAGTGAAGCGAAGGAGGTGCAAAAGATTATACAGCCTGATCAAGAGGTGATTGATAAGAAGGTTCCAGATCTCTTTAAAGAATTTACTTGTGTGAGTAAAGTTTACTCATGTGTATCAGGAGGAGCAGGTAAAGAAGTCACAATTTTAAGAGATACGGGAGCTAGTTAATCTTTAATGGTAAGAGATGAGGAGTTATGTAGTTTGGGAAGAATGTTGCCAGAAAAGATGGTAATAGGTGGAATTCAGGGTGAGAGGAGTAGTGTTCAATTATATAAGGTAACGTTGGAAAGTCCAGTGAAGAGTGGTGAAGTGGTAGTAGGAGTAATAGAGAAACTATCTTGTCCAGGAGTACAGTTTATCTTGGGTGATGATATAGCTGGATCGCAGGTGGGAGTGATGCCTACGGTGGTTGATAAGCATGCAAAATCAGAAAACTGAAGTGTTGAAGGACGAATATCCTGGGATTTTTCCAGACTGTGTAGTAACAGGGTCGCAAAGTCACAGGTTAAGACAAGAGGAGAAATCAAAGAGTGAAGGTGACGTTGAAGTGCAATTATCAGAAACGATTTTTGATCAGATGGTTGAAAAAGAACAAGAACAGGTGGAGGATGAGGCGGATATTTTTAGTTCAGGAAAATTGATGGAGTTACAACAGAAAGATGTAGAAATAAAACGGATGTATCAGAAAACATACACGGAAGAGGAATCTGAGTGTATACCAGCGTGTTATTACCATAAAAGTAATGTCTTGATGAGAAAATGGAGACCTTTCCATATGCAGGCGGATGGAAAATGGGCAGAAGTTCATCAAGTAGTATTGCCGGTAGGGTACAGAAAGGAGGTGTTGCGAGTTGCACATGAGGTACCAGTGGGAGGTCATTTGGGAATAAGGAAAACTCTAAAGCTAAAATCCAGAAACATTTTTATTGGCCTGGACTACATAAAGATGTAATTAAATTTTGTCAATCATGTCACACATGTCAAGTGATAAAACCAGTGCCCTTAATACCCATTCCAGCATTTGAGGAACCTTTTACAAGGGTCCTAATTGATTACGTAGGACTGCTTCTGAAAACGAAAAGTGGGAATCAATATCTTTTGACGGTAATGGATGTGTCTGCTAGGTTTCCAGAGGCCATTCCAGTACGTAATATTACAGCTAAAAAGATTGTGGAGGAGTTTCTTAAATTCTTTACTAGATATGGACTACCCACAGAAATACAATCGGATCAAGGATCAAATTTTACCTCCAGGTTATTCAAAGAAATTATGGACAGCTTAGGAATAAAACAATTTAAATCAACTGCGTACCATCCAGAATCGCAGGGAGCGTTAGAAAGGTGGCATCAGACATTGAAGACAACGTTGAGGGCTTATTGTCAAGATTATCCAGAGGATTGGGATCAAGGAATTCCATTCGTACTGTTTGCAATTAGGGATGCACCGAATGAGTCAACCAAATTCAGTCCTTTTGAACTAATCTTTGGTCATGAGGTAAGAGGATCACTTAAATTGATTAACGAACAATTGGTGAGTGAGAAATCAGAAATTACATTATTGGATTAAGTGTCAAATTTTAGGGAACGATTAAATAGAGCAGGTGAATTGGCTAGACAGCGTTTAAAGGTTGCACAAAATGTGATGAAATGGGCAGTGGACAAGAAATCCAAAGTTTGTAGTTTTGCCAGTGGAGATAACGTTTTAGTATTGTTACCAGTGGTAGGTGAACCTTTAAAAGCAAGGTTTTGTGGACCTTATCAGATTGAAAGTAAATTAAGTGAGGTGAATTATATGGTTAAAAACACCAGATAGAAGGAAGACTCACCGAGTGTGTCATGTGAATATGTGTAAAAGGTACTTTGAAAGGGAAGGAGAGATAAAGGAGGAGGTTTTAATGATTCTAACTCAAAGTGACGAACCAAATCCAGATGACTGTGAATTTGACATACCTCAAATTAAATTGGAAAACAAGGATGTTCTTAAAAATTGGGATAAATTGTTGAGTTACCTTCCAGAGGAAAAACGGACTGACCTGAAAGAGTTATTGATATCACGTGGGCAAGTTTGTAGAGATAAATTGGGAAGTACTAAAATGGCTATACATGATGTAGATGCAGGAAATGCTGTTCTAATCAAACAACATCCATACAGACTTAACCCTTTAAAATTGGCACAGGTTAACAAAGAGTTTAAGAGTATGCTTAAAAATGGCATAATTGAAGTGGGTTGCAGCCAATGGAGCTCACCCATAGTGATGGTACCAAAACCAGATGGTACCCAACGGTTGTGTGTGAACTATAGAAAGGTTAATGCAGTTACAAGAACGGACTCTTATCCTATCCCAAGTTTGGAGGATTGCATTGAGAAAGTGGGACAATCAGCTTTTATTTCCAAATTGGATTAACTTAAAGGTTACTGGCAGGTACCTTTATCCAAAAGGGTGAAGGAGATTTCAGCTTTCGTGACTCCAGATGGTATATACCAATTCAAAGTTATGCCATTTGGCATGAAAAATGCCCCAGCCACATTTCAACGGTTAACAAACAAATTTGTTTCAGGATTATTGTGCGGTATATATCGACGATCTGGTAATTTTCAGCCAGACATGGAAAGAACATTTATAACATCTGATGGAGTTATTCGATCGACTTCAGGAGGTGGGTTTGGTGATAAACCTACCAAAAGTGAATTTGGAAAAGCCCAAGTCACTTTCATTGCGGAGGTTCCGATACCCTCAAGACGAAGGGAAATAATGCGAATTCTTGGCACGAGTGGATTTGATCGAACATTGGTGCAAAGTTTTTGTGGCGTGGTGGCTGCACTGATGGACTTGCTCAAGAAGCGTAACAAATTCCAGTGGACAGCAGAGTGTCAACAGGCATTTGACTGCCTGAAAGCTGTGATAACCAATGGTCCTGTGTTGGAGAATTACAAGGGACTCTGTGATCAGATTGAACTAAAGTATCTGACTTTAAAGAGAAATTGCGAGGCATAGAGAAATGGATGGATCGTGCAGAGACCTTCTTGTTCAAAGAGACTGTCAATCGAGAAGGATTCCAGTTGGAGGAAGAAGAACAAAAATGGATTATATTATTGTACTTGTTTGCGTGTGTGGGTTTTTTTGAAACGAAAAAGTATATTTACTGTGTGCATTTCTTAAAGGATAGTGAAAAGGTGAAAAATGAAACCATCTTGAAGTTGATGGTTTCTTTATTTTTCTTGGGAGGAGGTGTCATGTGAGAGTACCTTTAAGAAATAGGTGTTTAAGAAATGTACCTTTAAGAAATGGGTGTTTATCAGTGATGTCAGAGTGTGGGTGGAGCTGGGCTGTCTGCTTTTTACTTTCGTTTTAGGCTGTTTGCTGCAGGGTGTGTTTTAGTTTCGTTTTCAATGTTGGAGCTGAAGCCAGACAGAGCAGGTGTACTGCTGATCTCTGCCATGAAAAGAATATCTCTTGATCATTTCGTGAATTCAGAATTATAAATGTTCTCAGTAGTGAATGTAAACCTAATGTACTTCTGTTAAAAGGTGTTTCTTTTGTCTTCTGGGTGTTATTTGGGAAGTTATTAAGGATTACTTAGTGTTGTATTCTTTGGGGGTTGTATTTGAATTGATGATTGCTAAGATGTTCACTCTGTTTTAAAAAGGTTAACTTGAGTTCATAGAATAAACATTGTTTTGCTTTAAAAAATACTTTTCCATTTCTGCTGTACCACATCTGTAGAGTGGTCCGTGTGCTCCCCATACCACAATCTATTAAAAGTCGTGGGTCAGGTGAACTCCATGATACACTTTGGGGTTCTCTAAACCCTGGCCCATAATATAAGGATCATTGGTAAATTGTATGAGGCCTGAAAGCGCTTCTGCTGTGAATGAATTTGAATCTTCAGTTCTGGCTGGTGGAATTTGAAGAAAAATGCTGTCTTTGTTGGTCCCTCCGCATAAATACGGGCAAAAGTGAAGCGTGGGTGGGGGGGGGGGGGGGCAGTTGTTTTCAACCAGCTACGGCTTTAAAATCAGAAGTCTGGCACCAATATAATCTCCACTACCAATTAGATATCAGTTTTAGGAAACAATGTCGAGGACTGTCAGATTCCTTTCATTTCAAGCCTCCTCCCAGATCCTGCTATTAAATTTCAAGACAAGTTATTTTTGGAAATCTGGTTTCACCTCACAATGTGAAACAGTAGTTGTAGTCCTTCAAGAAGATCCCTAAATGGTAGCACTGGTCTCTCATTGGGAATGTCCTTGCTGTTCAGTTTGTTACAAGGCAAACACAAGTGCTCTTTGAAAGTGGAGGATCAGAGTCTCTTGCCCTTCCATCCTTTGTCTCGTCTTTCCTGTGCCCAGACCCTGGGCATTTAGAATAGTAATCCTTCTTGATCTTGCACCCATTTGTTTTGTTGCATTTTTAGGAAAAAGGCAGCAGAATTAGTTAATAGAAAACATTTGGGTCAAGCAGGGCACAATACAGACACTAAATTAATCTGATTTGCTGGACTAGATTGCCAGCACTGCAGATAACAGAGACCATACGAGAGCAGATGTGTGCAGAAAATCAAATTAGAAAAGCTCCAAAATGGAGAGATACTGAGAAGGTGTCACAAAATAGAACTAAAAATCAATTTTTCCAGATTTTACACCTCCTTCCAGTCGGACCACATGCAACTACAACCAATGCTGACAGAAGGAGAGAGAGATTGAAGGTGGGAGTGAAAAGGTGCGTTTTTGCAGTAAACAAGGATCAGAAGGCCTCTGGGTGGCAAAGAACAACGTCATTATGATTTCCCTAGCTGCAAATGCGTACCCTCAGCATGGCATGTGATTGAACAAATGCACTTGTGTATTAGTTCAACGGTATTAGAGTGTGCAGCTCAGTTATGATAAGGATTAAATCAGACTGAAAATTTAAAGCGGCAACAATCTTAATAATTTGGAACTAAACTGGTAATTGGGGTACTTTGCAAAAGATAATTTATTTAGAAAGAAACAAAAAAAAAATCCAAAGGCATGATTAGGTCACCTGTCCAGACTGCTCCTCCAAGCTGAAAGACACATGAACAACATGAACCAAGAAGAAAAGGATGGAAAATGTGCAAAAGTTTGAAAGATCAATCACTGGATTGAAAATTTGCAAAGTTAGCTCGAATGGATTGCGAATACTGAGCGATGTGCCCTGAGGAATCCTTGGTTGAGCCAAGTGAAGTGAAAAGCAAGCAGAATTTTCAATCGATTTAAAACCTTGACAGATGGAATTGGATACAGATACAAGGATAGATGTGTATTTATATCCTACACTTGCATGGTTTTATTGTTCGCATTCAGCACAATAGCCTGACAAACCAGAGTTAAATGTTGTCAGAAATAAACACAATAGACAGTGAACAAACAATAATAAATTGAATTTGAAAATAGTCACTTATTTTCAGTTTCCTTTTTACCTTTCAATAATCTTCTACAACTGTAAATGTTTGATTTGATCATAGTTGGCTATCAGACAATGGAAATGTTTAGATTTCTCATCGACTCAAAAACGGTGAAGTATCCTCTACCTCCTGTTTTGATTTTTGTTCTGAGTGCTGAATTTGGTGCATTTGAGTGCTATAGTGAGAGTTTGGTGACCGAGGGAGTATAAGGCTTCATTTTTATCTAAAGTCTAGTCTTTCTTTTATTTAGTTAATTAACTTAAAAGTTGCTGTTTGGTTTAGAAGAAGGTGAATTTTCAATCAGCTTTAAACAAAGCTTCTACTTGTAGGCACTTGCAGCTGGAGCTTGTTAATTAGTTAATTGGATTAGGCCAGTTTTTCAGAGGCTAGATTCACAGTATAAAAGTGATCCCCGACAGTGCAGACTTTGTTTGCACTGAGTGCTGAATTTGGTGCATTTGAGTGCTCTAGTGAGAGTTTGGTGACTGAGGGAGTGCTGAATTGGGTGCATTTGAGTGCTATAGTGAGAGTTTGGTGACTGAGGGAGTGCTGAATTTGGTGCATTTGAGTGCTATAGTGAGAGTTTGGTGACTGAGGGAGTTAAGTGAGGAGGGAATAAGGTGCTCCTTTCATTTTGTTTCCTACATTTCCGCAAAGAGTGAGACGAGAGCCAGGAGTTTACAGAGAGTGCAGCTGACTGGGAGCAGAGTCGGAGGGCGGAGATCCAGTTGGTCCACAGGGCAGCTATATTCCGTAAGGTAAGAGGGGATGGAGGCTAGGCCAGTTGCATGCTCCTCCTGTAGGAGGTGGGTGGTGAGGGATGCCACCGGTGTCCCTGCTGACTATACCTGCGGGAAGTGCACCCAACTCCAGCTCCTCAAAGACCGTGTTAGGGAACTGGAGCTGAAGCTGGATGAACTTTGGATCATCCGGGAGGCAGAGGGGGTGATAGAGAAGAGTTAAGGGGAGGTAACCACACCCAAGGTACAGGACAAGAATAGCTGGGTTACAGTCAGGGAAAAGAAAAAACAGGCAGACAGTGCAGGGATCCCTCGTGGCCGTTCCCCTTCAAAACAAGTATACCGTTTTGGATGTTGTTGGGGGGGATGATCTACCGGGGGAAGGCTCTAGCAGCCAGGTCTCTGGCACTGAGTCTGGCTCTGGGGCTCAGAAGGGAAGGGGGGAGAATAGAAAAGTAATAGTTGTAGGAGATTCAATGGTTAGGGGAATAGATAGGAGATTCTGTGGTCGCGAGCGAGACTCCCGGAAGGTATGTTGCCTCCCGGGTGCCAGGGATGTCTCGGATCGTGTCTTCAGGATCCTTAAGGGGGAGGGGGAGCAGCCAGAAGTCGTGGTGCACATTGGTACCAACGACTTAGGTAGGAAAAGGGGTGTGGAGGTAATAAACGAGTTTAGGGAGTTAGGCTGGAAGTTAAAAGCCAGGACAGACAGAGTATTCATCTCTGCTTTGTTGCCGGTGCCACGTGATAGCGAGGCTAGGAATAGGGAGAGAGTGCAGCTGAACACGTGGCTGCAGGAATGGTGTAGGAGGGAGGGCTTCAGGTATTTGGATAATTGGAGCGCATTCTGGGGAAGGTGGGACCTGTACAAGCTGGACGGGTTGCATCTGAACCAGAGGGGCACCAATATCCTGGGAGGGAGGTTTTCTAGTACTCTTCGGAAGGGTTTAAACTAATTTGGCAAGGGGAATGGGAACCGAATTTGTAGTCCAGCAACTAAGGTAGCCGATATTCAGGACGCAAAGCGTGTAATGAGGCAGTGGGGAAGGGTACACTGACAAAGGAGAGTACTTGCAGGCACGGAGATGGGTTGAAGTGTGTATACTTCAACGCAAGAAGCATCAGGAATAAGGTGGGTGAACTTAACGCATGGATCGGTACTTGGGAATACGATGTGGTGGCCATCACGGAAACTTGGATAGAAGAGGGGCAGAAATGGTTGTTGGAGGTCCCTGGTTATAGATGTTTCAATAAGTTTAGGGAGGATGGTAAAAGAGGTGGGGGGTGGCATTGTTAATTAGAGATAGTATAACAGCTGCAGAAAGGCAGTTCGAGGAGTATCACCCTACTGAGGCAGTATGGGTTGAAGTCAGAAATAGGAAAGGAGCAGTCACCTTGTTAGGAGTTTTCTATAGGCCCCCCAATAGTAGCAGAGATGTGGAGGAACAGATTGGGAAACAGATTTTGGAAAGGTGCAGAAGTCACAGGGTAGTAGTCATGGGTGACTTTAACTTCCCAAATATTGAGTGGAAACTCTTTAGATCAAATAGTTTGGATGGGGTGGTGTTTGTGCAGTGTGTCCAGGAAGCTTTTCTAACACAGTATGTAGATTGTCCGACCAGAGGAGGGGCAATTTTGGATTTGACACTTGGTAATGAACCAGGGCAAGTCATAGATTTGTTAGTGGGGGAGCATTTTGGAGATAGTGACCACAATTCTGTGACTTTCACTTTAGTAATGGAGAGAGATAGGTGTGTGCAACAGGGCAAGGTTTACAATTGGGGGAAGGGAAAATGCGATGTTGTCAGGCAAGAATTGAAGTGCATAAGTTGGGAACATAGGCTGTCAGGGAAGGACACAAGTTAAATGTGGAACTTGTTCAAGGAACAGGTACTACGTGTCCTTGATATGTATGTCCCCGTCAGGCAGGGAAGAGATGGTCGAGTGAGGGAACCATGGTTGACAAGAGAGGTTGAATGTCTTGTTAAGAGGAAAAAGGAGACTTATGTCAGGCTGAGGAAACAAGGTTCAGACCGGGCGTTGGAGAGATACAAGGTAGCCTGGAGGGAACTGAAGAAAGGGATTAGGAGAGCTCAGAGAGGGCATGAACAATCTTTGGCGGGTAGGATCAAGGAAAACCCCAAGGCCTTTTACACATGTGAGAAATATGAGAATGACTAGAGCGAGGGGAGGTCCGATCAAGGACAGTGGCGGGAGATTGTGTATGGAGTCTGAAGAGATAGAAGAGGTCTTGAACGTGTACTTTTCTTCTGTATTTACAAATGAGAGGGGCCATATTGTTGGAGAGGACAGTGTGAAACAGATTGGTCAGCTCGAGGAAATACTTGTTAGGAAGGAAGATGTGTTGGGCATTTTGAAAAACTTGAGGGTAGACAAGTCCCCCGGGCCTGACGGGATATATCCAAGGATTCTATGGGAAGCAAGAGATGAAATTGCAGAGCCGTTGGCAATGATCTTTTCGTCCTCACTGTCAACAGGGGTGGTACCAGGAGATTGGAGAGTGGCGAATATCGTGCCCCTGTTCAAAAAAGGGAATAGGGATAACCCTGGGAATTACAGGCCAGTTAGTCTTACTTCGGTGGTAGGCAAAGTCATGGAAAGGGTACTGAAGGATAGGATTTCAGAGCATCTGGAAAAACACTGCTTGATTAGGGATAGTCAGCATGGATTTGTGAGGGGTAGGTCTTGCCTTACAAGTCTTATTGAATTCTTTGAGGAGGTGACCAAGCATGTGGATGAAGGTAAAGCAGTGGATGTAGTGTACATGGATTTTAGTAAGGCATTTGATAAGGTTCCCCATGGTAGACTTCTACAGAAAGTAAGGAGGCATGGGATAGTGGGAAATTTGGCCAGTTGGATAACGAACTGGCTAACCGATAGAAGTCAAAGAGTAGTGGTAGATGGCAAATATTCAGCCTGGATCCCAGTTACCAGTGGCGTACCGCAGGGATCAGTTCTGGGTCCTCTGCTGTTTGTGATTTTCATTAATGACTTGGAGAGGGAGTTGAAGGGTGGGTCAGTAAATTTGCAGATGATACGAAGATTGGTGGAGTTGTGGATAGTGAGGAGGGCTGTTGTCAGCTGCAAAGAGACATAGATAGGATGCAGAGCTGGGCTGAGAAGTGGCAGATGGAGTTTAACCCTGAAAAGTGTGAGGTTGTCCATTCTGGAAGGACAAATATGAATGCGGAATACAGGGTTAACGGTAGAGCTCTTGGCAATGTGGAGGAGCAGAGAGAGCTTGGGGTCTATGTTCATACATCTTTAAAAGTTGCCACTCAAGTGGATAGAGCTGTAAAGAAGGCCTATGGTGTGCTAGCGTTCATTAACAGAGGGATTGAATTTAAGAGCCGTGAAGTGATGATGCAGCTGTACAAAACTTTGGTAAGGCCACATTTGGAGTACAGTGTACAGTTCTGGTCGCCTCATTTTAGGAAGGATGTGGAAGCTTTGGAAAAGGTGCAAAGGAGATTTACCAGGATGTTGCCTGGAATGGAGAGTAGGTCTTACGAGGAACGGTTGAGGGTGCTAGGCCTTTTCTCATTAGAACGGAGAAGGATGAGGGGCAACTTGATAGAGTTTTATAAGATGATATGGGGAATAGATAGAGTAGACAGTCAGAGACTTTTTCCCCGGGTGGAACAAACCATTACAAGGGGACATAAATTTAAGGTGAATGGTGGAAAATAGAAGGGGGATGTCAGAGGTAGGTTCTTTACCCAGAGAGTAGTGGGGGCATGGAATGCACTGCCAGTGGAAGTAGTTGAGTCGGAATCATTAGGGACCTTCAAGCAGCTATTGGATAGGTACATGGATTACGGTAAAATAATATAGTGTAGATTTATTTGTTCTTAAGGGCAGCACGGTAGCATTGTGGATAGCACAATTGCGTCACAGCTCCAGGGTCCCAGGTTCGATTCCGGCTTGGGTCACTGTCTGTGTGGAGTCTGCACATCCTCCCAGTGTCTGCGTGGGTTTCCTCCGGGTGCTCCGGTTTCCTCCCACAGTCCAAAGATGTGCAGGTTAGGTGGGTTGGCCATGATAAATTGCCCTTAGTGTCCAAAATTGCCCTTAGTGTTGGGTGGAGTGTTGACTATGCGTAGGGTGCTCTTTCCAAGAACCGGTACAGATGCAATGGGCCGAATGGCCTCCTGCTGCACTGTAAATTCTATGATAATCTATGATTAATCTAGGACAAAGGTTCGGCACAACATTATGGGCCGAAGGGCCTGTTCTGTGCTGTATTTTTCTATGTTCTATCAAAGCTCATTTCTGAAAAAATTGATATACTGACAGAGAAAGATGTCTTTGGTCTCTTGTGTACAATAGTTAATAATGTCAAATAATCCAGTCTGACTCTGGCATCCCATGGCAACACCACTGGTCGACGACCTGGCTTTCACAGACAACATTGCTCGACTGGCCTTCGAGCACAGAAACAATGTCAACTGGAAATGATCTAAGAAGGAAGAGGTTAGGAGGTTGCTAAAGTCTCAAAATATTTCACAGAATTTGATTGAGTTTAATCTCGGTTTGTAAGGGTTTTTCTTTCCCAAAAAAAGCAACAACTTGGATTTTTTTCAGCACCTTTTAAAAACATCCCAAAGCTTCACAGAGGCAATATAAAACAAATTATAACACAGAGCCACATAAGGAGATGATAGGGACGATGTCTAGAGGTTTGGTCAAAGAGGTAGGTTTCAAAAGAGTGCCTTAAAAGAGGAAATCCAGGATTAAAGAGGTGGAGAGATTTAGGGAGTAAAATCCTGAGCTTAGAGGCTAAGTAACAGACAGCACAGCCACCTTTGGTGAAGAAATTAAAATTGGGGTTTCCCCAGAGGCCAGAGTTAGAGAAGGGCAGATATCATGGAGGGTTGTAGGGCTGGAGAAGATTACCGAGATTACCGAGAGGGAGGGCCTTAAGGCACAAAGTGACTGGAAACCACAATTGAGGTGTGACTAATATCTAGTTCATGTTAATATTTTATATTATCATAGAATTTACAGTGCAGAAGGAGGCCATTCATCCCGAGTCTGCACCAGCCCTTAAAGAGCACCCTGCCTAAGCCCACATCTCCACCCTATCCCCATAATTCAGTAACTCCACCCAACCCTTTTGGACACCAAGGGCAATTTAGCATGGCCAGTCCACCTAATCTGCACATCGTTGGACTGTGGGAGGAAACCGGAGCACCCAGAAGAAACCCCTCGCAGACATGGTGAGAACATGCAGACTCCGCACAGACAGTGACCCAAGCCTGGAATCGAACCTGGGACCCTGGAGCTGAGAAGCAACTGTACTAACCACTGTGCTACTATGCTGCCCTATTTAATGTTTAGATCCCGGAAGGTTATTGTCGAGAAGGTAATGCAACTAAAATTCTGAGCTTTGGAGATTGTCAGAACAGCCAAAAGAAAATAGCAGTTCAGAAGGTGACTCGTGTTCATGTAATAGAGTCAGAATAGAAGTGAGGAAGCGATTAAACAGCAGGTGGGCTTACTTAGCTGGAGAACTGGGGATGTGATGCACTGCTTGCAAAGAAGAAGTGCAATCCAGAGAGATGTTTTGTTTTGCGGGATAGTGCTAAATTAATTTAAAAGCAACGTCATCATGGAGATGGTGGAGCTTAAGAAGGTGCACTGGTTCAATTGAACTGAGTGTTCCGCAGCAGCAGAAGAGGCTCGATATAGAAACCTCAATTTAACACTTGTGGCTCAAAGAAATCCTTGGAGCAAGTGCAGCTGAGAGTTGCAATTTGGTTTAAGTTCACAGAGCCCTGTGGCTCTGTTTGGTGCGTTCGAGGTTCAGGAGAAGTTCTGAGGAGCAGGGAAGGCGGGGGAAGGACTCAGAAGACAGGTAGAGCTCGGAGAATTCTGGGAGCCATTTATAGCACGGTGCAGCAGCGAGACTGGGGATTGGAGAAATCCAGGGGCAGTGCCAGTTTCGTGAAGTTAGTGATCTGTGATAAAGAGTTGAAAGTATGCTGGTAATAAGAAGTGGGAATGCAGCTTTGTGAAACCTGTGAAAGCAGGAGGAGACTTGACCATTGGGAGGTAAGCAGTCGTTGAGGCATCGGAGTCAGAGCGATTTTCAAAGGAATTCAGAGAATATATCTTCAAAGATAAAGAGTGGACTTAACAATAGTCAATGACATCTGATTGGATAGCTCTGAAATCGGTAGGAACTAACTTGGTCACATCTGCCATGTTCAGAATGGTGTTTTCAACCATAGTTGGCATACAAAATCATAATTACCTCAAGTTAATTCTGAATATTGGTGTACAAGATAGATGTTTTGAATATTTTTGTGATGTTGATCAATGCAAATCTTCATAAAGTTATATTTTGAAAAAATGGACAGAAATTTATTGCCATCAATTTGAATTCTCAAAATATTGTGTAATGTTTATCATGAAAGGGCGTTTTCCCATGATATTACTACATCAAAATCCCTCAGCTTCAAGCAGTTGGTAGGGGAAAAATGTGTTTTCCTGTGCAAAATGATCCTTGACGCCACCTCCTGATAAAATTGGGAATGAAACTCAGCTTATCCTTTAACATGAAGCTGGAGGATCAGGTGCACTGTTCGGTCTTATAAATATTTCCAAATAAATATCCTCCCAAACGAGACCAAAATAAAATTTCAGAACCTAAGGTACTTCTGAAATACAAAGCTTAGACCTTAAGCACTCACTTGAAGAAAAGACATAAACATAGGGCATCAAATAATGAGTCTACACATTATAATGCCTTAACGCTAACACAAAGATATTTCCTGCTTCGTGTATAAAATACTTCTTTTTATTTTACAGTTCAGTTTGGCCTATTGTGACTTTCACTACATTCCACTCTAGGATTATATTTTTAATGGTTTCAAAATGCTAAATAATAATGGGAAACTGGCAACACAGTAGCACTAATTATAAAATAGCAAATTCTGCAAATGGCTGTTTGGCGCTTCGTCTTAGTGGGCAGATTACCCAGGCACCTTCCCAACAGCAAGCTGCAGAACAGTGTTGGCAAAGACATAGAACAGGTCGCCCGCCTACTACTCGGCCAATAAATATGGGACGGTGCAGGCTGATAAGCGGGGAAAGGTTCGGAGAGAAAACGTGGGAGAAATTAAAGTTTGAAAAATAGATATCACTTAGCAGGCATTTGTTTCAATAGTTAACAACTTACATCTTAAGCTTCATTTTGTTGGCATCAACTGAACTCTCGTAAATTGTATAGGAGAATTCAAGTCACTGGGCACGCTCCTGCTGAAAGAAAATCACCTTGGCCGAAAGTAGAACAGATTTTCTAAAAGTGGGTTTTTAAAATCCACTTATTCTCACACTGTTCCCGAACACAATGAAAGTGCGGACATACCGTCGAATGAACAGAACCATTTTCCATGGATGTCCTGAGATACTGAATGGAGATCTGCTCTGCACGCATCAGATACTCCGCAGTCTTCCTTTTCACTGCTTCACGGCGACTTGGGCTTGGCTCGCCTAGAAACGTAAAAAAGACGAAGGGTTAAGAACACTTAAATATATGGTGAGAGTTACAACTTGTTTGCCAGTACGTCGGGAAGAGTTTGAAAATTAACACTGCAACAGTAAATTAGTGGAGTGGCTTATACACTGGATTATATGGTAGTCAGTTTTCAAATTGAAGCTAATGTCACAAATGGCACAAGTAATTACCATCTGTGAAAACAATATACTTTTTGGCCACATCGCCACGTATTGGCTACAGTATTTAGGTTTACTAATGCAAAATACAAAGAATACATCTGTCAATCATTGGAGGAGAACTTAATGCTACATTGCCTCTTTTCAATTACGTCCTCGACTGGTATAGATGTCAACTGCTTCTCCTGTGACTCAATATTTCAAACCACTCTCTCATGTGCAGTTACCAAAAGGCAGTAGACACAATTCACTCTTTCCTGCCGAAACCTCTGCCGAGCAGTTTTTGAAACAAAGTCAATATATTCTGTATGATAGGGTATACATTAAATGACTTCAAATTTATGCACACAGATCAATTTGCAGTAGGCACCACAAAAGAAATGTCCTGGTGACTGTAAATAATGGTCTGATAACAGTAAATCTACGGTGAATGCAAGCCTATGTGAGCAACAGAGAGAGATCTTTCGTCAGTGAACATTTATGCAAACCTGTACGGCCGTCATGAGTTTCTTTGCTAGCAACAGAGTGAAATTTCAGCGTTGCAAGTTTATATAGGCAGTTTCCATTATGGATGTGAACACAGAAATGAACAAAAATAAGGGGAAATTGTGCATTTACATAGCAGCTTCCTTTATCACAGGGCATTTCAAATTACTTTACAGCCAATGATGTACGTTTATTTGAAGTGTTGCCACTGTTATCATATAGAAACCATGGTAGAAAATTTGCACACAGCGGTCCCACAAACAGCAATGGGATAGTGATCAGATAATCTGAGTTTGTGATGTTAATTGAGGGATAGATATGGGTCAAAACAAAACAGGGATAACTCCACTGCTCTTCTTCAAAAGAGTGCTGCGAGATCTTTTATAACCACCCGAGAGGAAAGATAAGAGCCTCGCTTTAACATCCCATCTGAAAAATGACACCTCTGACAGTGCAGCACTCCCTCAGTCCTGGAGTGGTCAACCTTAATTATCCTTGATTCCTGGGCTCAAGTCCTGTAGTGGGACGTGAATCCACAACCTTCTGACTTTAATTGCTATATCTGAATCTTTAGACAGCAGTTCATTGATACTCCCCACTGACTCCACCTATTTTATCCCATTGCAGACCTTGTGACTTTACTCCAGACTCTCCCCATTGTCTCCTCTCTATTCCCCATTCACTACTCAGATACATGCTATGTAATCAGGCCTTATAACTTTTCTTCATTTTCATTCTCAAAATCCCATCTTCCACATTGAGAATACCCTCCACCATATTATTCATGAGAATATTTTCAGGGATGAGGAATTTCAGTTATGAAGATAAATTGAAAATGTTAGGATTGCTTTCTTGGAGAAGTAAAGGCTGAGAGGAGATTTGATAGAATTATTCAAAATCATGAGGGGTCTGGGCAGAGTAGATAGGGAGAAGCTGTTCCCACATTAAAAAGATCAAGAACAAGAGGGCACAGATTTCAAATGAAATGCAGAAGGAGGAAAAGCGACAGGAGGCAAAACATTTTCACACAGGTCTGAAATACACTGCCTGAGAGTTGTGGTGGAGGCAAGTTCAATCGAGGCATTCAAAGGGGAATTAGAATGATAATGTTCAGGGTTATGGGAAAAGGCGGGAGAATGTCATCAGGTGAATTGCTCTTTCAGAGAGCGGGAACGATGGAGCGAATGGCCTCCTTCTGCTCTGTAACAATTCTCCGTGATTCTGTGTTGCACGACAATGTGCTAAATGGAATAGATTTAAAACAGATCTAGCAACACAAATCCGGGTATCCATGAGGTGCTGTAGGCCATCAGCAGTAGAATTGTTTGCAACCACAATATGTAATCTAACGACCCAGCGTATCTCCCACTTACCATTAAAATCAAGTCGGGGATCAACCCTGTTTCATAGAATCCCTACAGTGCAGAAGGAGGCCATTCAGCTCATCAGGTCTGGAACAACCCTTCGAAGGTGCACTCTACCCATGTCCACCCCGCCCGGTTCCTGTAACCTCATGACCTGACCTGCACATCCCTGGACGTTAAGGGGCAATTGGTCATGGCCAATCCACCTAACCTGCACATCTTTGGACTGTGGGAAGAAACCGGAGCACCCGGAGGAAATCCATGAAGACATGGGGAAAAAGTGCAAACTCCACACACAGTCACCCAAGGCCAGAATTGAAACCGTGTCCCTGGCATGGTGAGGCAGCAGTGCTAACAGCTGTTCATTTTGCAGGAGGGAATGCCAGGAGCATCACCTGGCATACCTAAATCAGAGGCTTTTACCAGGTGAAGCTACAACACAGACTAATTGTATGCCAAATAACAAGAGCAGCATGCGATAGAGCTAAACGATTCCTCAGCCAAAGAATCAGATCTAAAATCTGCAGTCCACCACATCCAGATGGGAATGGTGATGGTTCCACAAATATCCATATCCTCAATGTTGGGGGTGCCCTGAGCATCAACGGGAAACATAAGGCTGAAGGATTTGCAACTATCTTCAGCCAGAAGTGTCAAGTAGATGTTCCATCTTTGCCTCCTCCTGTGGCCCTATAGATGCCAGTCTTCAGTTGAATCAATACACGCCACACAATATCAAGAAATGGTTCAAGGCTATGGGCCACTGACAACATTCCAGCAATAGTACTAAAGACCAGAACTAGCTGCTCTACAAGCCAAACTGTTCCAGTAGAGCTACAACACTGGCATCTATCCGATAAATCTGGAAAATTACCCAGGTATGTCCTGTCCACAAGGGGCAGGCAAAATCTGGCAATTATCGCCCCGTCAGCCTACTTTAGACAATCAGCAAAGTAATGGAGTAACTGGAGTCAATGGGACTTGGGGTGAAAACTTTCCATTGGCTGGAATCATACCTGCACAAATGGAGATGATTGTGGTTGTTGGAGGTCAATCCTCTCAGTCCCAGGATATCACAGCAGGAGATCCTCAGGGTAATGTCCGAGGCCCAAACACCTTCAGTTGGTTCATGAATGACCTTCTTTCCATCCTAAGGTCATTAAGTTGGGACATTCTGGGGGTTACCATTGACCAGAAACTGAACTGGATCAGCCATATAAATACTGTGACTATAAGAGTAGGACAGACGCTGGGAATTCATTGGCAAGTAACTCACTTCTTCACTCTGCAAAACATGTCCACCATCTACAAGACAGAATTCTGGAGTGTGGTGGAATACACACTTGTCTGGTTGAGTGTGGTTCCAACAACACTCGAGGAGCTTGACACCATCCAGGACAAAACAGTCAGATGCATTCATTTCCACATATAAACTGCCGACACCCAGTTCTCCCTCGCCACCACCTTTCTCAACCCTTCCGCTGTCGCTACGCTGTTAAGACTACTGATCCAATATCCAGTATTGAGTGAGCAGAGATTTTCTACAAATTAAATATTGGGAAGACTGAAACCATTGTCTTTGGTCCCCATGACAAACTGCATTCTCTACCTGCTGACTCGGCGGCTGCCCTGCCAACTGTCGGAGGCTGAACTGCATTTCTCACAAGCTTGCGGTCATACCGGACCCCGAGATAAACATCCAAACACATGTCCGCATCATCACCAAGATTACCTATTTCCCTCTTTATTATATTGTCAAGTCTGACCATGCTTTCATCTGCTACTGAAACAATCATTCATGTCTTTATTACCTCTAGACTTAAATATTCTAATGCGCTCCTCACTCGCAGCCAAAGTCCTACCCTCTGTAAACTGGAGTCCAAAACCCTACTCCCTGTATCCTAAACTCTTATCAAATCCCATCCAACCATCACCCTTGCATTCACTGCTGGTTAACCAAAGTCACAACTTTAAATTTATGATCAGCATTTTCAAATCCCTCCATCGCTATAATCCCCACCAGCCCAACAATCCCGAGATAGCTACACTCAAATTCTGGCTTGAGCATCAACAAACCATTGATGGTCATGTCTTCAGCTGCGTAAGGCCCCAAACTCATCACCTCTCTATTCGTTTTGCTCTCTTTTTCAGACATGCCTTAAAACTTACCTACCAAAGCTTGGGTCATCTGCCCCAGTGTCTCCCTATGTGACTCCGTTATATTTTGTTCTATAATGTCCCTGTGAAGTACCTTGGGATATTTTATTACATTAAAGGTGTTATATAAATACAAATTGCTGTTGTCCCTGAAGACTGCATTAGTCTCGCATTAAAATGATTAGAATTATTTTTTCAGGTAGATGCTATACACTATCACACACTGGTTGGGCCAAATGGACTGTTTTATTGTTGTAATTTCTATACAATGTAGTTTTTAAAATTGCATTTGTGAACACCTCCTGTCAAATTTTCTCATTATAAATTCCTAGGTCCATATTTACAATGGAAACTTGCCACACTGCAATTACTCTCTTCATCAATGAGGGTAGAGCATGGAGGAAGATTGACTAATTTCACTCAGACGCAAATATTTATTCTATTGGACTGCAGAACTGTTTTCATTCCCTAAAAATCATGACTATCGACGGTAAATATCTCAAATGTGACATCAATGTAAATATCAATGACAACAGACAATGACATAAATGTTATACAACACTAACAGAAACGAGGTAACAAGTTCACAAGTTATAACTGTAGCCGAACCCACCTCAAAAGAACATATTCAATGTTTTGACTAAAAGGTTGAAGAATTTAGGGATAAGCAGGACCAAAATACTGTGCTAATTATATGACAGTTAATTTACTATACCTGATACTGTGCTTGTGTCACAAATGTACCATCGTTCTTGCAAATTAAGTTCATCACATTTTCCCCCATAACCACTTTGACACCCCCGCCCCCCCAACCCATCTATACACTCTAAAAGATATTGACCCACTTAATTCGTGGCGGGTATATATACAGGTGCAGTTGTATTCAAAGCACTTGAGCAAAGATGCTGGATCAGAATAATTGGCCAAGGCAGGCTGTTACATGGCTACCCATGTACACACGAGATGTCCTTGGTACCCGGACACACGAGCAAGTGTACGCAAAACAAACCTCCACTCCTCATTCCAGTCCAGGTGGCAAAGGACACAGGTGTGTATGTATATATATATTTTTTCCCCCCCAATTAAGGGACAATTTTAGCGTGGCCAATCCACCTATTCTGCACATCTTTGGGTTGTGGGGGTGAAACCCATGCAGACACGGAGAGGATGTGCAAACTCCACACGAACAGTGATCCAGGGCGGGGGTCGAACCCGGGTCCTCAGGGCCATGAGGCAGCAGTGCTAACCACTGCACCACCATGGGTTTAGAGAATTAATGCTGCATGGGAAGATGGCAAGTAAGTCTACCAAAGGAAGGCAATAGAGGTCAGACGAAGGGGCGACGGCCATGCAAAAGCATCTTTGTTGTGCAAACCCCGTGCAATACAGCTTGTTCCTGGCATCCATGAACGGATTTGGATTTGTGGGCTCCTCCTCATGCTCCAAGAAATCCTCCTCATCTAAAGGGAGGTTGGTCTTTCTCAAGCTCTTTTCCTTGCAATATCTGTTCACGTTGCAGCACCAGTCATGCAGTGTACAGCAGATCAATACTATTCTGGAGTACAAATTGAAAAGTTTGCCTCGCGCTAGGACTGCCTCGCTGGTGTCATCAGCCATACGCAGGGAATGCCCTCATCATAGAGGATCCATCCATCAAACTGGGCTGGAGCTTCAAAAGGTTCTGACAACCATGAATTAAACAAGGCGTATGCATTAGAACAGTTCCCTGGAAAACAAGCACAGACCTGCATTGTTCTTCACCTGTGAATCAAAGTATTGCTTTGGCTCAGGAGGCGGCAATGTGGTCCAATGTGTCTGCACTAGCTCTCCAAGTGAGCAATTCACTTAGTGCCATCTCCCCCTAACCCTCCAGATTCCTCCTTTTCAGATAACAGACCAATTCCTTTTTGAATGCTTCAATTGAACCTGCCTCCGCCACACTGTCAGGCAGTGCATTCCAGACCTTAACCACTCGCTGTGTGAAGACATTTTTCGTCTTGTTGTTTTTGCTTCTTCGACCAATTTACTTTCAATCTGTGCCCTCTCGTTCTCCATCCTTTCACAAGTGGGAACAGTTTGTACTCTGTCCAGACCCCTCAAAATTCTGAGTGCCTGTATGTTGGGGCTGGTTTAGCACAGTGGGCTAAACAGCTGGTTTGTAATGCAGAACAAGGCCAGCAGTGCGGGTTCAATTCCCGTACCGGCCTCCCCGAACAGGCGCCGGAGTGTGGCGACTAGGGGCTTTTCACAGTTACTTCAATGAAGCCTACTTGTGACAATAAGCGATTATTATTATTTAAAAATCTCCTTTCAGCCTTCTCTTCTCCAAGAAAACAGTCCCAACTTCTCCAATTGATCTTCATTACCAGAGGTTTCTCATTCCTGGGATCAATCTCACGAATCTTCTCTGCCCTCTCGCTAATGCCTTCACATCCCTCAAAGTGTGGCACAGCTGAGGTTGAACTAGTGACGTTTACAATCGAATAGAACCTCCTTGCTCTTGTACTCTATACCCCTATTAATAAAGCCTAAGATACTGTGTGCTTTATTAACTGCTCTCTCAATCGGTCCTTCCACTTCAATGACTAATATACCCAAGTATGTCCCTCTGCCCTTGTACCTGCCATTAGACAGATGGTGGGTGGACAAAGCACAGGAGATCCAGCAATTAGCCGACAACCATGATACACAAGGTTTCTTTAGCGCAGTCAAGACCACCTACAGCCCAAGCACCCAGGGCCCCACCCCACTGCTGGCCAAGAATAGTGAGGCGTTTATCAAGAACAGAGAGGCAGTCAGCGCCACTGGAAGGAGCATTTCGAATGCCTCCTTAACAGAGACTCTGTCTTTAACGCGAGTGTCCTAGACTCCATCCTGCAGAAAGCCACCCGTCACTATCTCAGCACAATCCCAACCCGACATGAGGCAGAAAAGGCCACTCAACAACCAAAGAACAAGGCATCAGGAGCAGATGAAATCCCCTTTGAAGTATTAAAACTTGGTGGAGAAGCACTGATGGCATGAATATATGATCTCAGTTCCCTTATCTGGAAGGAGGAGAACATGTCAGGAGATCTCAGATCTCAATTATGACCATCTTCAAAAAAGATGACAAGTCTGACGGCAGTAACTACAAAGGAATGTCCCTGTCAAACTCAGGGAAGGTCATCGCAAGAATCCTCCTTAATCACCTTCTCCCTGCAGCTGAAGAGTTCCTCCCAAAGTCCCATGTGGATTCTGTCCACTGAGGGACACAATGGACAGGGGCGCGGCAACTACAAGAGAAATGCAGGGAAAGCACCAATCCGTGTGCATGGCTGTCAACCATGGGTGATTATGGAGCGTCCTCCCTCAGTTTTGGCTGCCCCCAAAGGTTTGTCACCATCCTCTGCCTGCTCCACGATAACAAGCCGTGATCCTGACCAACGGATCCACCACATCCACGTTCAGACTCGAGTCAAGTAAGGCTGTGTCATCACACAAATGTTCTTCATGATCTTCCTTGCTGAAATGCTCCATCTCACCCTCAGCAAGCTTCCCGCTGGAACTACAGAACAAATGGGAACCTGTTCAAGCTCCACCACCTGCAGGCCAAATCCAAGGTTGTCACACCCGCGGTCACTGAACTACAGTATGCAGACAACGCTTGCATCTATGCACACTCTGAAACAGAGCCCCAAGCCATAGTTAATACTTTCACCAAGGCAAAAGGTCATCTACCAACCTGTCCCCACCACACAACACTACAACACCCCCACACACCCTGATTATCCAAATCCACAACGAGACCCTGGTCCACTTTCAATACCTTTGGAACCTACTGTCAACACGGGTAGACAGACAATGAGGTTCAACACTACCTTCAGCGTGCCAGCGCAGTCTTTGTTCACCTGAGGAAGAGTTTCATAGGCCATGACACCAGACCTGGCACCAAGCTCATGGTCTACAGATCAGTAGTGATACCCACTCTCCTATATGTCTCAGAGACATGGATTATGTACAGCAGACACCTCAAAATTCTGAAGAAATACTACCAGCACTGCCTACGGAAGATCCTGCCAATGTGTATCAACATCAGTGTTCTCACTCAGGCCAACGTTCCCAGCATCAAAATACTGACCACGCTCAGCTGCTCTGCTGGGCGGGCCACATCATCTGCATGCCTGACACGAGACTCCCGAAACAAGATCTTTACTCACAGCTTCAATACAGCCAGCGAGCCCAAGGAGGGCAGAGGAAACACTTCAAGGACAACATCAAAGCCTCCTTGAAAATGTGCAACATCCCCACCGATACCTGGGAATCCATGACCCAAGAGTGCCCCAAGCGGAGGAAAAGCATCCATGGAGGGGCTGAACACCAAGTTTCATCACCGAGAGCAAGCTGAAGCCCAGCGTTGACAGCAAGAGGAACGTGTGGCAACCCGGGCACACCACCCACCCGCTCCTCCAACCACCATCTGTCCCACCTGTGACAGAGACAGTAGATCATGCAGTGGACTCCTCAGTCACTGAGAACTCATTTTTAGTGTGGAAGCAAATCATCCTGGACCCCGATGGACTTCCCAAGACTCCCCTTTCGAGTCGTACCCTTTCTATTGTCTCTCCATGTTCTTCCTACCAAAGTGAATCACTTCACACTTCTCCACATTGATCTTCATCTGCCACCTGCCTGCCGTGTTCACCAACTTGAAGTACTAGACTGTCCTACTCACAATTCACAATGTTTCCAAGTTTTATATCATCCGCAAACTTTGAAATTGTGCCCTGTAGACCAAAATCTAGGTCAACAATATTATATCAGGAACAGCAAGGATCCCAACACTGACCCCTGCGGAACTGCACTACAAATCGATTCCCGGCTTGGGTCACTGTCTGTGCGGAGTCTGCACGTTCTCTCTGTGTGTGCGTGGGTTTCCTCCGGGTGCTCCAGTTTCCTCCCACAGTCCAAAGATGTGCAGGTTAGGTGGATTGGCAATGCTAAATTACCCTTAGTGTCCAAAATTGCCCTTAGTGTTGGGTGGGGCTACTGTGTTATGGGGATAGGGTGGCGGTGTTGACCTTGGGTAGGGTGCTCTTTCAAAGAGCCGGTGCAGACTCGATGGGCCGAATGGCCTCCTTCTGCACTGTAAATTCTATGATTCTATGAAATCTTCATCCAGCCCAAAAACATCCATTAGCCAAAACCCTCTGTTTCTTGTCACACCACCAATTTCATATCCATGTTGCTAATGTCCCCTTTATTCCGTGAACTCTAACCTTACTCAGAAACTATGGTCGCAAAACCAGTTGTACATTGAATGAATGAAACCTTTCACGATTTACAAATACAGCTCGCTATTCCTAGAGAGTTTTTATGGCCACGAGTGCATTCGCTGACAACTCGCACACATGGAAACCCAGCAATGACACCAAACATGGCTGACGTTGCAGCTAAGCTGACTTCATCTGTGAAGTTGATAAAATCATTGGCACAACAAAATAGCGCACTTACATGCGACAGTCTGTGAGATGTCACATATGTCACCACATCACCCTGCAAGCCACTGCTGGCGTAGAAATTGAGAGCTGTTGTACTTTGATAACCTTGATAACCAATGGTATAGGATTCCTACTAAAACCACATAGTTTGACATCCTGATGAACAATCCAACATTTCTCGGAGTTTCCTTTAGTTAAGGGGGTCTTGGGGGATGGTCCCTTTAGAGAGAGGATCTCTGAGGGGGGGGTCCCCTGTCCAGGGAGTCTCGGGGGATGGGATCCTCCCATCCAGGGGGATCTCTGGGGGTGGGGGGGTCCTCCCATCCAAGCGGTCTCCGCTAGGGAAGGGGTGGGCAAGGCGTGAATTGTTGGGGGACGGGAGGGGTGGCCCTTGGGTAGATTTTGGGGGCAACTCTCTTAAGGGGTTACCCCCTTGGCTTATGGTGAGGTCCACCACGTCTGAGCCACGCTGGTAAATGCCAGTGGTGACCTCTGCCCACATGATTCCGGCCCAGGGGACTGGAGAAACACGAGGGCCCGGAGACTCTGGTGCCGGGCCTGCTAAGGTGGGTCATTAGGACCCATTTGCACCCATTAGCATCCTCCTGCTGAAGCGCGGGCTGAACCCAGATCTCTCAACCAGTGGGGGGCCAGAGCATAGGGGCCAGCTTGGTGTGAACCTCTATTTCGGCCGAACGCCCGATTGCGATCCACATTTCCGACATCATAGGGCGAAGAATCCAGGCCTTTATCTCTGCATCTTAACCCACCATCAGGAAATGGAAATTTTGCATCCACCCCCATTTAAGTTACTCCATATTCCACATTTCCCATGCTTGTGGGGTCCATAAAATTTACCCTATGATGTTAATGAGCCCAATTATCGTGTAGCTGCTACTAACAAACTCAAAGAATGCATACATTTCATTCTGCATATTTTTACCCCATGTCATGTGTTTGATATGACTCTGCTCCTTGCCTTCCACATCCTTTGAATGCTGAAATTCACCAGACAATACTTCTGATGATGTCATAATGATGGTGACATCACACACAACTCCAACAGTGTTTGGGTTGTAAGGTACCGAGTATTTTGGGTGCTACTAAGATGTTGAATGATTTGTATCCATAAACCTTTATGTCCACTGACTTGCCAAATTGGACTTGGGCACAAGAAATGTTTTTTGGGTTGATCTATAAAACTTATACTTTTGATTGCAAGAGTCAAATTAAATTATTTTAATTATTTTAACCCACTTACATCAGAACATATGAATTAGGTGCAGGGCTCCACCATTCGAGAAGATCGATTATGGCCCCTTCTTTCCTGCCTACCTCCTGTATCCTTTGACTTGCTTGTCAATCAACACTCAGAACCAATTTAGATAGGAATGGTTACCGCCTACTAACCTGAATAGGAAATTCTGATGCTAAACTGTATCAATGAATGTTGAGTGTGTTCTCATCATTTGAATCCTAAAATGAGATTAAATAAAAATATTAAGGGTACTAATAAATCTACCAAGATGTTGTTCATAGTGAGATAGTGCAGACATAAGGATGTTTATGCCATGTAAAGGAAACTTCAGGCCTCTGATTCAGAGTGATCAAAAGTCAAATTTACATTATATCGCATGGGGATTAACTCCACAACTCTGCCTATTAGTTTATTTGTGAAAAATATAAATGAGAAGATATTATATAGCTATCAAAGCAGAAAACACATCAGAATTGTACTCCAGATGTCCCACTAGAGAAAGTAATCTGGGAGAGGTGCGAAGAGATATGGTTTAGCCGTACTTTGGGAAAATCCAATGTTTTGTTAAATATTCTGACAGTCCAGGGGTGGGGTGAGGGGACGCATTGCCCTGGACTTGAGTATTTTATAAGGTCAGAAATCATATCTTTAAACATGAAAGATAATTTTAATTAGTTTATCAATATTTTCCCACCTTTACAATGTGTTAAATCCTTTAGAAACATTACAGCTATTTTATATAAAATACCTACAGACGTGTGGAATTTGTAGCGTTTTCATCCATTTTAAACATTTTTATTTCCTAGTATTGGATACAGATGGACAACAAAGTTACTGTGCTTGTGGGCAAGTTTCCTTGCTTGAAGGGTGGCGCTGTGGTTAGCACTCCTGCCTCACGGCGCAGAGGTCCCAGGTTCGATCCTGGCTCTGTCTGTGAGGAGTTTGCATTCTCCCCGTGTTTGCATGGGTTTCGCCCCCACAACCCAAAGATGTGCAGGGTAGGTGGATTGGCCACGCTAAGTTGCCCCTTAATTGGAAAAAATGAATTGGGTACTCTAAATTTATTTTTTAAAAGGTTCCTTGCTTGATTCACATGAACTGTACTAGTGACATTAGCTTTCATTATGCTGCATGAGAATTTAGCCAACTTCCACACCATTATATACAAGAGATAACCCCAAAAACATTGAGTTTTATTAATCGCATGTGCTTTTGCCAACCATCCACAAAGTGGTGCCCATGTGACCTGTTCACCCCTTTTAACTGCCCAATGATCTTCAGGACCACAAACTGCCCAAATCTTTGGGCTGTATATCTTGACTTGTGTGTGCAACTGATTGGCACATATACAGGAAATATATAATGAGAGGGTGTTGGGGGCAATTTTATTAATCTCCCACATCCTCTTGCAATGGAGATTGGAGAGCCTGTCAAAATAGATGCAACAGAGTCTATATTGATGTAAAAAATTTGTCTTGCATCCATTAGGATAGCTCTCAAGAAATTATCAACAATTATGGTGGAACAACAATTATACTACCTGAAACAACAGTGCTCGTTGGTTGGCAACTGGGCTTTGATTGGTCACGCCGTTGCCATGGAGAATGCAGCATGTAACTGCCCAAATTCAAACCAGGCAGGTCCACTCAGATTGGTCAAGGTATTGCAAAGGGAGACAAACTGTTCCTCAAGCTTTTGTTTAGTTTTAAAAGCTAGAATGTGTGGACACACTCTCTATCTGCTAAGGACAGAGCTATTTGTGTGAATATATGTGGCTTCTAGCATACATAAGTGAGCCACACTGCGAACCCAACTAACAATCTTAAATTCATTTTCAGTGTAATTCGTAGCACAATCCAATGACGGAATCACATTTGTGTTATGATGTTTTGAGTTTGAAAGCGGGGGTTAGTTGGATGTGGTCAGTACTTTGCCACCTGAAGGATGTGCTGTTTGATGTGATCTGCCAGTTGCTGAGACAAAGCTGGGCAGTTAACTGTTCCATGCTGTACTCTTCATGGCAACACCCCACCAGAGTCCACTTGCAAACCAATCAGCACCCTCTTCTCATGCAGCGTTAAATTGTTGTTCCCCGTTACTGCTGGTAATTTCTTGCGAGCTATCCTGGCGAGTGCAAGATGGAAAACTTTGATAGAATGTCTTCTTGTTTCAGCAATACTAAAGTTCTGTACTACCAAGCGATGATGCAAAAATGCCTGCAGATATATAGCCAGACTTGTTACATATTAGCAGACACTGAGAAAGAGACAGTGATAGAGAGACAAATGGGTAACTTTTATGTCATAGAAAGTATCTACTGTGCAATTTGTTATATATGGTTGGAAAATTTATTCAGAACGCATTCTTATGTTGCCTTCCTGTTTTAAAGTTAGACTGTACAAATCAGTATGATAATATGTACAATACAGAGTACCTGGCATAAACTTGGAGATTACAGGCATGCTTTGCAAAATAGGTTTGGCAAAAAAAAACTTAAAAACTTTACATTATATATTTTATCTTGTGTTACCTTTAATTTGGGAGTGCTTTTGAAACATTCGAATTATTTAAGCATTGACATGGCAATTGGACATGTACTTGAAGATTAATTTTCAGGGGTATATGGGCAATGCTGCAATATGGGACAAAACTGGACAGCTCTTTCAAAGAGCTGGCAGAAGCATGACAGGTCAAATGGCCTCCGTCTGTGGTGTATGTTTCTCTGTGATATAAAACTCTGAACAAAAACTACCCCCAGGATCTTAAAAGGGAACCATTGTTCCCTTGTCAGATGAAGCTACGGCTTGAATGCGCTATTTCATCTAGCCATTCAGCGGGTGGATGATGAACGACAACTGAACTGGTGCGGCAGGCAGCTTTGGGAATTCAACACTCCACCTTCTGTTTTGCAGTCAGACTGTTGATTGTTAATTACGTATTAGGTTCAGGGGGAAAAAAAATAAAAAATAAATCGATAAATATAGCTATTCGGGAACAATTGCTACCTTTTGAAACTCAGCCTTGCTCTCAGCTGATGCAGTTTTTAAGCGGAGAGAAACAGGAGAGAATAAGCAGAAGTATCTCAAAGGAACAGCAATCTTGGGAGTCTTTTTCATATGAATTTGAAGAGGCTGAGCACATGAGCAAATGGGAGGAGGATATGCACTGATAAAGTAACACACCTGGTCAAATGCAATGCATGGCAATGATAATATCTATTGGCTCTCTTCTGCTGCCTAGGTTTCTGTAGAATTGAGAATCTGAAGGTAGAATTAAGGGCATCCAAAAAAACCTTTGACTATTACCAAATACTTTGAATTAAATGCCCCTCGGAGTCAGTTCTCCGCTCTCGATCAGCGAATCGCGGAGCGATTGAAACTCATTTGTTGTAACACGTTTCCAGGGTAATCGCAAGAGACACTTTGGTGACACCAGATAACCACAGCAGCAAATAACAAGAAACAATTACCATTTGCCCCATTATGGTGCAGCACGGTAGCATAGTGGTTAGCACAAGTTGCTTCACAGCTCCAGGGTCCCAGGTTCGATTCCCGGCTGGGTCACTACCTGTGCGGAGTCTGCTCGTTCTCCCAGTGTGTGCGTGCGTTTCCTCCCCCAGTCCAAACATGTGTGGGATAGGTGGATTGGCCATGCTAAATTGCCCTTAGTGGAGGTTAAGTGGGGGTTACAGGGATAGGGTAGAGACGTGGGCTTGAGTAGGGTGCTCTTTGTATGGGCCGCTGCAGACTCGATGGGCCGAATGACCTCCTTCTGCACTGTAAATTCTATGATTCTATGATGACTCTTTGAGAAAAGCTTATTGTACAGTAGCACATGGAGACGACAGCTTGACTGCTTGAGTGAGCGGCTTGGCAATAACCAGACACTCAGTACGATCATCCAGGAGTGAAATGGCGTTAGACAAACCATTTAGAATCCAAACCAACCTAAAAGATTCAAAATCGTAAACATATATGTGGATTTTAAATGTAGCTAGGTTTGGACTGAGGAAACAAATTGTTGCCACTGTTGCCGCAATTAAAAACCCAATTTCAGAGTTCCAATTCACTTAAAATGCTGGGAGAACTTTAACAAAACAACAGAAAAACCCAAGTATTTCTCAAGATTATATATCCCCCAACACCCACCTGGAAAGAAATCAAGCATCAGTTCTCATTCCTTTGTCATATTCACCACTGCAGATATTTCATCTGGATGTACTTTGACATTTCTTTCAATCTGATGTAATCAAATGAAGTTACAAGATCACGGCCCAGTTCACTCCCATTGTAACCAATTTGTTTCCATAGATTAACACATGAGGCTTCTATTTTTCCAGGAAAAGGAACCAAATTGCAGAATATGATGCCAAAACGCCAAAGCAAATTCTAACGGCTTAGCTTATCAAGTTGTATAGGTTGGCATGCCACTCAAACAAAAGGAAGGCTATTAACAGTGGCATCTGAAGAACAGACATTAGATTTCCCGGCATATGCACCACACAGTATGATCGGCAACAATAGTTATTTTTGCTCCAGCAGTAGCTTTTACTTGTTTTTAATTCTGGAAACAAAGATCAGGCTGTTTGTGGTTGACAAATGCGAAGAAAACACACACACTAATTATGGGCACTTTACTGCCATCCACAGGAATGTGTGGCTCAATGCACAGACCTTTGAATAGTTTCTCTGAGACATGTGGCAAAAATAACAACATACTTCATCATTTCCAAGAGCAACACTTTTCTACTTCTCGTGGTTAAGGCAGGGATTCCCAAAACATGGGTCAGAGATCTTAGGTTCAGAGGCCATTATGGTGACTGTGTGGCAGAAACTGTTGGGAAAGTCCTGGGAGCAGCTCTCAGGTCCCATGATACACACACCCGAATTCATTTTCATACTTTCTGTTTGCTGGGAGGGAAGAGAAGTGAACAAGCTTCGCACAAGCAACCTTAGCGTCTGCCTCAAGCCCACCTGAATTTGTCTGCATCAAATCGCCATATTGATCAAATCTGGCTGTCACATTGGAGATCAGGGGCGTCATTCTCCGCCGGCGGGAGTCTCCGTTTTGCCGGCGCCCGGGGGTTTCCCGACGGCGTGGGGCTGCCCCACAATGGGAAACCCCATTGACCGGCCGGTGTTACGGAGACTCCCGCCGGCCGGTCGGGGCAGAAATGTGGCGGGGCGGGTAGGAGAATTTCGCCCCTGATGTGCAGTCAACCACACTGCGAGAGTTTGAGAAATTGTACCACAGCATTGCATGTCCATGTGTCTCACTAGACCCAGCAAACAAGATCACATTTTCACAACCTAAATTTAATAACAAATGATTTGCATATATTTAAGGTAAGTAGTGATGATTAAATAGAAATGGTTACTATCCTGCTGTTTTGTTTGCAAGGGGCTGGTTTAGCACAGTGGGCTAAACAGCTGGATTGTAATGCAGAACAAGGCAGCGGCGCGGGTTCAATTCCTGTACCGGCCTCACGAACAGGCGCCGGAATGTGGCGACTAGGGGATTTTCACAGTAACTTCACTGAAGCCTACTTGTGACAATAAGCGATTATTATTATTATCCTGGCACCACACCCCCCAACATGCACTCAACAACTGAAGGCCCCCCCACCCCCCATCAAAAAAAAACACGTGTCCCAGATTTTCACTTCGGAATCACACCAAGTGTGAGCATTACATTGGGGGTCACACAGGTTTGGGAAGCACTGTGTTAAAGTGTAACTTCAGAAATTACTACTCTTGTCTAAAATCTCAATCTCCTCCTGTGATTCAGGCACTTTGCCGTTACATACAAACATAAGTTAGGGGCAAGAATAGGCCACTCTGCTTCTCAAGTCTGCTCCGCCATTCAATAAGGTTATGGTTGATGATTGTGGCCTCAACTTCACTTTCCTGTCTACCCCGTACACCCTTAGAGGTCAACTGACTCCATTGTTAGTCAATTTGCCTCACAACATACTCAGTGATCCTGCTGCTACCCCTTTCTGGGGAAGAGTTCCGCAGACTCAACAGCCCACAGAAAATAATTCTCATCTGTCTTAAATGGCAGGCACTTCATTTTGAAACTGTGTCCCCTGGTTATGGACTCTCCCACAATGGGAGACATTATTTCAGCATCCACTCTGTCAAGTCACCTCAGAATCTGTTTCAATAAGATAACCATAGAATTCCTACAGTGCAGAAGCCATTTGGCCCATCGAGCCTGTTCCAACCCTCTGAAAGAGCATCCTACCAAGACCCCTCCCCTACCCTATCCTCGTAACCACACCTAACAAGCACATCTTTCGACTGTGGTAGGAAACTGGAGCACCCAAAGGAAACCCATGCAGACACAGGGAGAAAGTGCAAATTCCACACAATCACACAAGGTGAGAATCAAACCTGGGTCCCTGGCAGGGCGAGGCTGCAGTGCTAACGACTGTGCCACCCTCATTCTTCTCTCAATCTTCTAAATTCCAATACAGACCCAATCTGTCCAATCTTTCCTCATAAGGTAACCACCTCGCCTCAGGCATCAGTCAACTGAAATTTCTCTAAATTGTTTCCAATGCAATGTCATTTCTTAAATAAGGAGATGTGGTCTCGCCAATGCCCTGTAAACCTATAGCAAAATAGCCCGACTTTTATATTCCATTTCCCTTACAATCAACAACATTCTATTTGTTCCAGAAATACTGAGGGCGGTGAGGACACAAAATGTACTCTGGGTGGGAAAACTTTAATATCCATCGCCAAGAGTGGCTCGGTAGCACCACCAATGCCTGTCCTAAAGGGCATAGCTGCTAGACTGGGCCTGCGACAGGTGGTGAGGGAACCAACAAGAGGGAAAAATATACTTGACCTCATCCTCGCTTGCCACAAATGCATCTATACATGATGGTATCCGTAGGAGTGACCACCACTTAGTCCTTGTGAAGACAAAGTCCCGTCTTCACACTGAAGAGACCCTCTGTCGTAATTTGTGGCACTACCACCATGCTAAATGGGATAGATTCAGAACAGATCAAGCAGCTCAAGACTGGTCATCCATGGGGCACTGTGGGCTATAAGCAGCAGAATTGTACTCCACCACAATCTGTAACCTCATGGCCTGGCATATCCCTCTTTCTACCATTACCACCAAGTCTGGGGATCAACTGCGGTTCAAATGAAGAGTGGAGGAGAACATGCCAGGAGCAGCAGCAGACATACCGAAATTAGGTGTAAACCTGGTGAAGCTACAACGCATGACTACTTGTGTGCCAAACAGCATAAGTAGCAAGTGATAGACAGAGCTAAGCAATCCCACAACTAGCAGATCAGATTTAAGCTCTGCAGTCCTTTCACATCCAATCGTGAATTATGGAGAACATTAAACAGCTCACTGGAGGAAGAGGCTCCACAAATATCCCCATCTTCAATGAACCTGGGGCCCAGCACATCAGTGCAAAAACAAGGTTTAAGCATTCGCAATAATCTTCAGCCAGAAGATTATGTGCCGAGTGGATGATCCATCTTGGTCGCCTGTAGAGGTCCCCAGCATCACAGATGTCAATCTTCAACCAATTTGATTCACCCCACGTGATATCAAGAACAGCTGAAGGTGCTGGATACTGCAAGGATTATAGGCCTGACAATATTCTGGCAATAGTACTGAAGACTTGAACTTGTCACGCCCATAATCAAGCTGTTCCAGTACAGCTCCAACACTGGCAACTACCCAGCAATGTGTAAAACAGGTATGTCCTGTATACAAGAAACAGGAAAAATCCAACCCGGCCAATTACTGCCCCTTCAGTCTACGCTCAATCATCAGTAAAGTGATGGAAGGGGTCATCAACAGTGCAATCAAGTGGCACTTACTTAGTAATAACCTACTCAACGACGCACAGTTCGGGTTCCACCAGGGTCACTCAGTTCCTGACCTCATGTTTGGTTCAAACATGGACAAAAGAGCTGAACACCAGAAGTAAGGTGCCCTTTACATCAACACCGCACTGGATAGAGTACAGCATCAATGAGGCTTAGCAAAACTGGAGTCAATCTGAATCTGGGAACACTCTCTCACTCATACCCAGCACAAAGGAAGATAGAATTACAGAACCATTACAGTACAGAAGGAGGCCATTTGTCCCATCACGTCTGCACTGACCCTTCGAAAGAGGACCCTACCAAGGTCCACAGCCCCACCCGTAACCCAGTAACCCCACCTAACGTTTTGGACACCATGCAATTTAGCATGGCCAATCCACTTAACCTGCACATCTTTGGACCGTGGGAGGAAACTGGAGCACCTGGAGGAAACCCATGCAGACACAGGGAGAATGTGCAAATTCCACCCAGACAATCACCCAAGGTTGGCATCGAACCCAGGTCCATGGTGCTGAGAGGCAGCAGGGCTAAACACTGTGCCACCTTAGTTGCGGTTGCTGGAAGTCAGTCATCTCAGTCATGAGACATCACTGCAAGAGTTCCTGAGGGTAGCGTCCTAGGCCCAATGATTATCATAGAATTTACAGTGCAGAAGGAGGCCATTCGGCCCATCGAGTCTGCACCGGCTCTTGGAAAGAGCACCCTACCCAAGGTCAACACCTCCACCCTATCCCCATAACCCAGTAACTCCACCCAACACTAAGGGCAATTTTATCATGGCCAATCCACCTAACCTGCACATCTTTGGACTGTGGGAGGAAACCGGAGCACCCAGAGGAAACCCACGCACACACGGGGAGGATGTGCAGACTCCGCACAGACAGTGACCCAAGCCGGAATCGAACCGGGGACCCTGGAGCTGTGAAGCAATTGTGCTAGCCACAATGCTACCGTGCTGCTTCATCAATGACCTTCTTTCCAACATAAGGTCAAATGTGGGGATGTTCGCTGATGACTGGACAATGTTCAGCTCTATTCACGATTCTTCAGACACTGAAGCAGTTCACGTGCAAATGCAGCAAGACCTGGACACTATCCAGGCTTGGGCTGACAAGTGGCAAGTAATATTCGCGCCATCTAAGTGCCAGACAATGACCATCTCCAATAAGAGAGAATCAAACCATCGCGCCTTGACATGCAGTTGCATTACCATCATTGAATTCCCCAGTGACCAGATACTGAACTGGACTAGCCATATGAATACTGTGGCTACAAGAATAGGTCAGGGGCTAGGAATCCTGTGGTGAGTAACTCACCTCGCGGCTCCCAAAGCTGTCCCCATTTGCTTGGATGAATGCAGTTCAAACAACACTCAAGAAGCTTGACACCATCCAGGACAAAGCAACCCTTCCACAAACATTCACTCCCTCCACCACTGACCACAGTACCATCTACAATATGCACTGCAGAAACTCACCAAGGTCCCTTAGACAGCACCTTCCAAACCCACAACCATTGCCATCTAGAAGGACAAGTGTAGCAGATGCATGGAAACAACACCACCTGGAAGTTCCATTCCAAGTGACTCGCCATCCAGACTTGGAAGTATATTGCCGCTTCTTCACTGTCACTAATTCGAAATCGTGGAACTCGCTCCCTAATAGCAGTGGTGTGCCTACACCACATGGTCTGCAGTGGTTCAAGAAGGCAACTCAGCACCACCTTCTCAAAGGCAATTAGGAATGGGCACAAATACTGGCCTCTCCAGAGAAGCCCTCATTCCAAAAAATTGAATTTTTAAAAATGTGCCTTCCTAATCACTTGCTGTACCTACATACTAGGGGCTGGTTTAGCTCAGTGGGCTAGACAGCTGGTTTGTGATGCAGAACAAGGCCAGCAGCATGGGTTCAATTCCTGTACCAGCTGAGAATTCTGAATTCTCCCTCTGTGTAGCCAAACAGGCATCGGAATGTGGCGACTAGGGGCTTTTCACAGTAACTTCATTGCAGTGTTAATGTAAGCCTACTTGCAACAATAATAAAGATTATTATTACTAACTTTCTGATCCCTCTGTACCAGAGTTCTATGATCGCTTTCCCATCAGATAACATGCTGCTAGTTCACATTTTCCCACATTATACTCCATCTGCCAATTTTTGGCCACTCACTTAACCTATCTATATATTTTTTTAAAATTCATTTACGGGACATGGGGCATCACTGGTTAGGCCAGCATTTATTGCCCGTCCCTAGTATCCTTGCAGAAGGTGGCGGTAAGTTGCCCTCTTGAACCGTTACAGTCCCTGAGGTCAAGATACAGCCACAGTGCTGTTAAGGAGGGGGTTCCAGGATGTTGCCCCAGCGACAGTGAAGGAGCAGCGATATATTTCCAAGTCAGGGTGGTGAGTGACTTGGAGAGGAACCTCCAAGTGATGGGGTTCCCAGCTATCTGCTGCTCTTGTCTGCCGTTACAGACTCTTTGTCCTCTTCATAATTTACTCTCCCATCTTTATGTCATCAGCAAAGGTTTCAACCAAACCATTCAAGTCATTGATAAAAATTGTATAAGTTAAGGCCCCAGTACTGATCTCTGCGGCACTTCACTGGTTACATCTTACCAACCCGAAAATTATCCAATTATGCCTACTCTTTTTTTTCTATTGGCTAAGCAATCCTCTATCCATGCAAATGTGTTACCCACTACACCATGAGCTTTTATTTTATGGAATAACCTTTGGTGTGGCACCTTATCAAATGCCTTCTGGGGAAATCTACATATGCCACATGCACAGGTCCCCCTCTATCCACGTTGCTGGTTAGTTCCTCAAGGGACTCTAATGAATCAGTCAGACATTATTTGCAGCTACGTGAAACCAAAATTAATGTAATATAGAAACATGGATGTAATGCACAGAAACTATAATAACTACAATTTCCCATGATATTTCTGTAATACATTTTACAACAAAATTTATTGCAGAAGACATTGCTGTGCTAAAGAGAATATAAGTCGGAATTGTTGCAGTTCAACCTGCACTGCAAGGAAACCAGAAAAGAAGGCATAGAAAAAGCAAAAATAAAGAAACATACTGCACCAAATCAAAAACAAAGTCAAATACTAAAGAAAATGGATTTCATTTTATTGCGGTCTACTCTGCTGAACAGCAATATCGGTCTCTTTTACTAATCTACTTTGCTTTCTGGTTTTTAAGATTCCAATTCATACTCTGGCCACCCAGGAAAGAGGGAGACTTGGGGATGATTTTTTTTACCCAATCCAATTATCTAGGTCACCTTACCCACCAGGAAATCACCTTGCGGAATTTTAATCTACTCTACCAGCCAGTCATCAAGGACACCCACCCAAAGGTCTTTCTTTATGCATGTAGGGTCTCAACTGAATACTCAGAATCAAAGAATCTCAACAGTGCAGAAGGAGGCCATTCGGCCCATCGAGTCTGCACAAATCCTTTGAAAGACCACCCTATCTAGGCCCAATCCCCCATCCTCTTCCTGGAACCCTACCCAGGCAATTTAGCATGGCTATTCCTCCTATCCTGGACATCTTTGGACTGTGGTAGGAAACAGGAGCATCCAAAGGAAAGCCACGCAGACACGGGGAGAATGTGCAAACTCCACCACAGACAGTCACCTGGGTCCCCGGCGCTGTAAGGCAGCAGTATTGACCACTGTGCCACAGTACTTCCCTTCAATCAAGTCCAATCAAGATTGGAGTGAAAGTTTCATTGGTGGCCTGGATGCGGTAGCTGTTGTAGTTTCCCCCCCCCCAGTCAAGAGGAGGCAAGGTAATGTTCTGATTTTCCTTGCAGGTCAAAATTAGAAGGTCTGCTCCTCTAGGATCCACAAGAAAAGCTTAGTCCTCCTCTGCCACAGACCTGCAACTTCCCAAATGTATCCCGTAACACAACCCTCAAATCTAATCTCAGTACCTTTCAATATAGACATCAACGACATTATCTACAAGGCTGTGTCAGGAAATGTGGTGAGAATAACACTTATAAACTACCATTCAGTGAAAACACAATTTAATAGGGATCATTTTGATCTCCCCCTCCCCCCCCCTCCCCCAAACCCCCATTAACCCCCTCCCCCGGCATTATCTGTAATAAGAATACTGTAATGGGTGGACAATTTTTCTGTCAGATTTTAATCCAGGCAGTGAGGATAAAAATGAACCTCAATCATCCCAAATTTAATGCATGAGCATATGTACCTACAGATCCTTCACACATGGAGGAGTAAATTTCAGTCTCGATGGTCCAGACAGAAATGTAGTCCGCAATCTTTACAATGTAACAAAATGCAATTTAGCTATAACACTGAAACTGTCTTCAAAAGTATCCTACCACATCATTAACAATCATGCAGCTCAAATCTTAAAACAACATGTCCTTCAAAACATTGGGAAACATAAAGATCCACATTGAATAATTATTCCACTTCTTTCATGCAACTTAAAGATATATTCCTTGTTATGTGGAGAATGGATGCAACTAGAGGCTTTTGATATCAAGAAAATGCAAGTCTGGCATCTTGATGTAAGGGTAGTAAGGGCGTGGAATGCCCTGCCTGCAACAGTAGTGGACTCGCCAACATTAAGGGCATTTAAATGGTCCTTGGATAAACATATGGATGATAAGGGTATAGTGTAGATGGGCTTTAGATTGGTTTCACAGGTCGGCGCAACATCGAGGGCCAAAGGGCCTGTACTGCGTTGTAATGTTCTATGATATTGCCTATTATTTTGGCACCAAAACCGAGGTAACCTGGCAAGGTGAGGCTATGCACTTTTATGCATTTGTTCACCAAATATGAGGGACACAATAGCCCAAAATTTTTATTTATCTGGATCAGCTGGAAGCAAGTGGTGGAGGGGAGGGTTTGTGTGGTCAGTAAGGTGCCAATGAGCCAGGAAGTCAGGATTCCCTTACAAGCTGGCTCCTTACCCGGGAAGCCAATTATATTAATTGATTTAGCGGCCTTTAGTTAAATAGGGAATGGACTAGTGGAGATAGATACGTTGGGGAGGGGGGGTGGGGGGTGGTAGGAGAACAAAATTCAGAGATATGGTAAAGGATTCAGAGATCTCGGGGGACTGGAGTGGGGGTCAGAGACCTCGGGCGAGATTCTCCGACTCCCCGCCGGGTCGGAGAATCGCCGGGGGCTGGCGTGAATCCTGCCCCCGCCGGTTGCCGAAGTCTCCGGCTCCGGCGATTCGGCGGGGGCGGGAATCGCGCCGCGCCGGTTGGCGGGCCCCCCCACGCGATTCTCCGGCCCGTATGGGCCGAAGTCCCGCCGCTAAAATGCCTGTCCAGCCGGCGTAAATTAAACCACCTACCTTACCGGCGGGACAAGGCGGCGCGGGCGGGCTCCGGGGTCCTGGGGGTGGGGGGGGGGGGGGTGGCGCGGGGCGATCTGGCCCATGGGGGTGCCCCCATGGTGGCCTGGCCCACGATCGAGGCCCACCGATCCGCGGGCGGGCCTGTGCCGTGGGGGCACTCTTTCCCTTCCGCCTCCGCCACGGTCTCCACCATGGTGGAGGCAGAAGAGACTCCCTCCACTGCGCATGCGTGGGAAGCTGTCAGCGGCCGCTAACGCTCCCGCGCATGCGCCGCCCGGAGATGTCATTTCCGCGCCAGCTGGCGGGGCACCAAAGGCCTTTTCCGCCAGCTGGCGGGGCGGAAATTCGTCCGGCGCCAACCTAGCCCCTTAAGGTTGGGGCTCGGCCCCCAAGATGCGGAGCATTCCGCACCTTTGGGGCGGCACGATGCCCGTCCGATTTGCGCCGTTTTGGGCGCCAGTCGGCGGACATCACGCCGTTTCCAGAGAATTACGCCCCTCATGTGGAAGGTCAGGATTGCCTGACCATTGGAGTAGCTCAGGTAGGCACAATAGAGCCAAGGATAGGTCTTAAGGTGCTTCCCACCTTGATCTGACAGTCCTTTCCTGAATGTAGATGCCAGGTTTACGGATGCTCAGGAATTAAAGCATCCAGAATTCAATTTGAAAAGCAGAATCATGGTTGGGTCAAGATTCTTACTTTTAACCACACCCCCACCGACCCAAAGTCCTTTTTAAAACAAAACATTAAAATTCCACACCCATTCCTCGTGCCCCACCCCACAGTGTGCTGCCGATATCAAACAGAATTTCTAAATAAACCTTTCTCTGAAAGCAGAACAAACTATGTACTTAAAGATTCGCCACCGCACAAACTCAGAGGCAGAGGGGACGATGAAGCATTTCATATTTTTCAAACAATATGTAAATCAAATAAACAATCTTTACACGCAAACAAGTCCTACAATGAAAAGTTACACTTTCCTTGCAGCCACTCAAGGTTCCTCAACCTCCCAACAATTAAAATGCCTAATCTGTCTTGTTTATACACACACACACACACACACACATAAATAATCAAAACAGAAATTTCTGGAAAATATAGAATGGGCCAATCATTATGTATTTGTTTCAAACTTTCAGCATCTTTCTTTTCCTATTCCCCATATTAAGTATGTATGCTTAGTTAGAAACTGCCCTGCTCACTTCCGCATCTTTAAATCCCTTCCTGGCGTTATCCCTCCCACATCCACAAGTAGCCATTTAACACCACAGTCCCCTCCACACCAACCAGCTCTCCATTGCTCCGACTCCAGTCCTTTGTGCATCATTTCCTTGACCCTGCCAATGGCAACTATGCCTTCAGCATTCCAGACATACACTCTGGACTTCTAGCATGAATGCCTCTGCTGCTTTCCCTCTCTCGGTCTTTAAGGCCCTCAAACCTCTTTGACCAAGCTTTGGTCATAACCTTCCTCCTAATCTCACCTGCTGGTGCCAGAACATCCATTTTCCTGATGTCTGATGAAAGGCACTACATAAATACAGCAAGCTTCTTTTACACACCAGCAGTTATTGAAGCAAATAGTTTAAAACTGTTTACTAGAAACCAAAATTCTCTATAAATATTTTTCTCAGGATGTTCTGAGCATGAGTAAAGCATATAGAATGTTTTTCTTTTTAAACGAAAATGTACAAGAAAGAAAAAGGTTACAGGAGCAATGAAATAATATTTGCTTCTTTGCATGTAGGTGCTCATCATATGTTTCAGGGGAACAGAATTCTGTAAGAAAAATGAACAGGATTGAGGGTCTTACCTATATTCAAACTAAGTTACTGTGGTGCAAATTAAGGATTGGTATGTTACATTTATAGAAATACAAGCACCCATGTCTTTTATTTTATTTAAATATATTTTATTCAAATTTTTCGGCCAAACAAAACAATACAAAGGTTTTCCCTTTTTTACAACAATAAAACAATATAAATAACCCCCCCCACCGGGTTGCTGCTGTTACCTTCCCATTTCCTTTATGTTCTGCGAGGTAGTCAATGAACGGTTGCCACCGCCTGGTGAACCCTTGAGCCGAACCCCTTAGCGCGAACTTTACCCGTTCTAGTTTTATAAACCCTGCCATGTCATTTATCCAGGTCTCCACGCCCGGGGGTTTGGCTTCCTTCCACATAAGCAATATCCTTCGCCGGGCTACTAGAGACGCAAAGGCCAAAACATCAGCCTCTCTCGCCTCCTGCACTCCCAGCTCTTCTGCAACCCCAAATATAGCCAACCCCCAGCCTGGCTCAACCCGGACCCCCACCACCTTCGAAAGCACCTTTGCCACCCCCACCCAGAATCCCTGTAGTGCCGGGCATGACCAGAACATGTGGGTGTGGTTTGCTGGGCTTCTCGAGCATCTCCCACACCTATCCTTTACCCCGAAAAATTTACTGAGCCTTGCTCCGGTCATATGCGCCCTGTGCAGAACCTTGAATTGTATCAGGCTTAGCCTGGCACACGAGGACGACGAGTTTACCCTACGTAGGGCATCAGCCCACGGCCCCTCCTCAATCTCTTCCCCCAGCTCTTCTTCCCATTTTCCTTTCAGCTCATCCACCATGATCTCCCCCTCGTCCCTCATTTCCCTGTATATATCCGACACCCTACCATCCCCCACCCATGTCCCTGAGATCACTCTATCCTGAACCTCCTGCGTCGGGAGCTGTGGGAATTCCCTCACCTGTTGCCTCGCAAAAGCCCTCAGTTGCATATACCGAAATGCATTCCCTTAGGGCAACCCATATTTTTCCGTCAGCGCTCCCAGACTCGCAAACGTCCCGTCTACGAACAGATCTCTCAATTGCACAATCCCAGCTCTCTGCCATGCTCCAAATCCCCCATCTATTCTCCCCGGGACAAACCTATGATTATTTCTTATCGGGGACCGCACCGAGGCTCCCGTCATTCCCCTATGCTGTCTCCACTGCCCCCAAATTTTCAGTGTTGCCACCACCACTGGACTTGTGGTGTATTTCTTCGGGGAGAACGGCAACGGCGCCGTCGCCAGGGCTTGTAGGCTGGTTCCTTTGCAGGACGCCATCTCCAATCTCTTCCACGCCGCTCCCTCCCCTTCTCCCATCCACTTACACACCATTGAAATATTGGCGGCCCAGTAGTATTCACTTAGGCTCGGTCGTGCCAGCCCCCCCCTATCCCTGCTACGCTGCAAGAACCCCCTCCTCACTCTCGGGGTCTTCCCAGCCCACACAAAACTCATGACACTTTTCTCGATTTTCTTGAAAAAAGCCTTCGTGACCATCACCGGGAGGCACTGAAACACAAAAAGGAATCTCGGGAGGACTACCATTTTGACCGCCTGCACCCTACCCACCAGTGACAGGGGCACCATGTCCCATCTCTTAAAATCCTCCTCCATCTGTTCCACCAATCGTGTTAAATTAAGCCGGTGCAAGGTTCCCCAATTCTTGGCTATCTGAATCCCTAAGTACCGGAAATCTCTTGTTACCTTCCTCAACGGTAAATCATTTATTCCCCTGCTCTGCTCCCCCGGATGCACCACAAACAACTCACTCTTCCCCATATTCAATTTGTACCCCAAGAATTCCCCAAATTCCCTGAGCGTCTGCATTATCTCAGGCATCCCCTCCACTGGGTCCGCAACATACAGCAATAAATCATCTGCATATAATGATACCCGGTGTCCTTCTCCTCCCCCGAGTACTCCCCTCCACTTCCTGGAGCCCCTCAGTGCTATGGCCAGGGGCTCAATCGCCAATGCAAACAGTAACGGAGACAGGGGACACCCCTGCCTCGTCCCTCTATAAAGACGGAAGTAGTCAGACCTCTGCCTGTTCATGACCACACTCACCACCGGGGCCCTATACAGCAGCTGTACCCATCCAATAAACCCTTCTCCAAAACCAAATCTCCTCAGCACTTCCCACAGATAGTCCCACTCCACTCTGTCGAATGCTTTCTCGGCGTCCATAGCCACCACTATCTCCGCCTCCCCCTCTGGTGGGAGCATCATCATCACCCCTAGCAGCGTCCGTATGTTCGTGTTCAGCTGTCTCCCCTTAACGAACCCAGTTTGATCCTCGTGGACCACCCCCAGGACACAGTCCTCTATCCTCGTCGCCATCACCTTGGCCAGGAGCTTAGCATCTACGTTTAAAAGGGAAATGGGCCTGTAGGACCCACACTGCAGCGGGTCTTTTTCCTTCTTCAAAAGAAGCGATATCGTCGCCTCCGACATAGTCTGGGGCAACTTCCCCCTTTCCCTGGCCTCATTAAAGGTTCTCGTCAAAAGCGGGGCCAGTAGGTCCATATATTTCCTATAAAATTCCACCGGGAATCCATCCGGTCCCGGGGCCTTCCCCGCTTGCATGCTCCCAATCCCTTTTACCACCTCTTCCATCTCAATCTGTGCTCCCAGTCCCGCCCTCTCCTGCTCCTCCACCTTCGGGAATTCCAGTTGATCCAGGAAACACATCATTCCCTCCTTCCCCTCCGAGGGCTGAGCCTTATATAACCTCTCATAGAATGCCTTGAACACCCCGTTCACTCTCCCTCCTCATCTCTCACCCCACCTTTCTCCCTCGCTGCTCCCCTCTTCCTCAATTGGTGGGCCAGTAGCCGACTCGCCTTCTCTCCATACTCATACTGTACACCCTGTGCCCTCCTCCACTGTGCCTCTGCCTTACCCGTGGTCAGCAGGTCAAATTCCACATGTAGCCTTTGTCTTACCCTGTACAGTCCCTCCTCCGGTGCCTCTGCATATTGCCAGTCCACCCTCAGAAGCTCTTTCAACAATCGCTCCCTTTCTTTACCCTCTTGCTTCCCTTTATGTGCCCTTATGGATATCAGTTCCCCTCTGACCACCGCCTTCAACGTCTCCCAGACCACTCCCACCTGAACATCTCTGTTGTCATTAAGCTCCAAGTACCTTTCGATACACCCCTCACCCTTAGACATACCCCCTCATCCGCCAATAAGCCCATATCCATTCTCCAGAGTGGGTGCTGTTCTTTTTCCTCTCCTACCTCCAGGTCTACCCAATGTGGAGCGTGGTCTGAGATGGCTATGGCCGTATACTCCGTTCCTGTCACCTTCGGAATCAGTGCCCTTCCCAAGACAAAAAAGTCTTTCCGTGAGTATACTTTGTGAACATGGGAGAAAAATGAGAACTCCTTACTCCTAGGCCTACTAAATCTCCAGGGATCTACTCCTCCCATCTGCTCCATGAAGTCCTTGAACACCCTGGCCGCTGCCGGCCTCCTCCCGGTCCTGGACCTCGACCGGTCCAGCCCTGGATCAAGCACCGTATTGAAGTCTCCCCCCATTACCAACTTTCCCGCCTCCAGGTCCGGGATACGTCCCAACATACGCCTCATAAAATTTGCATCATCCCAGTTCGGGGCGTATACGTTCACCAACCGCCTCCCCTTGCAATCTGCCACTCACCATCACGTATCTACCCCCACTATCCGCCACTCTGGTCTTTGCCTCAAACAGTACCCGTTTCCCCACTAAGATAGCCACCCCTCTATTCTTCGCATCTAAACCCGAATGAAACACCTGCCCCACCCATCCTTTACGTGGTCTGACCTGGTCTATCAGTTTCAGGTGCGTCTCCTGCAACATAACCACATCTGCCTTTAATTTCTTTAGGTGTGCGAGTACCCGTGCCCTTTTAATCGGCCCATTCAGCCCTCTCACGTTCCACGTGATCAGCCGGGTTGGGGGGCTCTTTACTCCCCCCCCCCCCCCCTTGTCGACTAGCCATCCCCTTTTTTAACCCAGCTCATCACCCGGTTCCCACGTACCCGTATATCCCACCGACGGTGCCCTCCCGCCTCGACCACCCCATCCCATAACAGCTCCCCCTTCTCTTTAGCAGCAGCAACCCAGTTAACCCCCCCTCCCCCCCCTCTCCGCTAGATCCCCTTCTAGCGTAGTTGCACCCCCCATGTTGCTCCCAGAAGTCAGCGAACTCTGGCTGACCTCAGATTCCCCCCTTGTCCTCGGCCCCCACTGTGCGAGGCCCCCTCCTTCCTGCGTCCCCGTTCCCGCCACAATTACCATAGCGCGGGAACAAAGCCTACGTTTCCCACTTGGCCCCACCCCTAATGGCGCATTTCCCTTCTCCTTCCCGTCCCACCAGCGCCCACAGTTCCCCCCCCCCCCCAACATGGGGAAGAGAGAAAAGTTACAGGATCGCAGAATTAACAAATTGAAAAATCATCTCACCCCCCCCCCCTTCCCCTTCCTCGCCCCACATAATCACCCCACCACTTTGTCCCAGAAGCTCTTTCTCTCGCCAGACTATTCCAGCTTCTCGTCCACAATAAATGTCCACGCCTCTTCTGCCGTCTCAAAGTAGTGGTGTTTCCCTTGGTGTGTGACCCACAGTCTCGCCGGTTGCAACATTCCAAACTGAACCTTCTTTTTGTGAAGCACCGCCTTAGCCCGATTGAAACTTGCCCTCCTTCTTGCTACCTCCGCACTCCAATCCTGGTATACGCGGATCACCGACTTCTCCCACCTACAGCTCCGAGTTTTCTTCGCCCATCTGTGGACCGTCTCTCTGTCATTGTAGCGGAGAAACCTCACCACTATAGCTGGAGGTATTTCTCCAGCCTTTGGTCTTCGCGCCAGAACTCAATAGGCTCCCTCCACGTCCAAAGGACCCATCGGGGCCTCCGATCCCATTAGCGAGTGAAGCATCGTGCTCACATATGTCCCGACGTCCGCCCCTTCTGCGCCTTCGGGAAGACCCAGGACTCTTAAATTCTTCCTCCTCGAATTATTCTCCAGTGCTTCCAACCTCTCCACACACCTTTTGTGCTGTGCCTCGTGCGTTTCTGCCTTCACCACCAGGCCCTGTATTTCATCCTCGTTTTCAGCAGTCTTTGCCTTCACGACACGAAGCTCCAGCTCTCGGGTCCTCTGCTCCTCCTTTAGCCCTTCAATCGCCTGTAATATCGGGGCCAACACTTCCTTCTTCAACTCCTTCTTCAGCTCTTCCACACAGCGCCGCAGGAACTCTTGTTGCTCCGGGCCCCATAACAAACGGCCACCTTCCGACGCCATCTTGCTTTGAGCTTCCCTTCCTTGCCGCTGCTCCAGAGGATCCTCCGTAATCCGGCCGCTATCCTCTCCCTTTTCCATGCTTGTCCGGGGGGATTCCCTTCTGGTTTACCGCACAGTGTTTTTGGCCGTTTAAATTGCCGTTGGGGCTCCTATTAAGAGCCCAAAAGTCCATTCCAACGGGAGATGCCGAAACGTGCGACTCAGCTGGTCATTGCCGCACCCGGAAGTCTAAACACCCATGTCTTGTGGTACAAAGGCATACCGCTCAGAACCTCCAGATTCATCTAGTCTGTGCCGACTTGTGATCTTGGCCAGAAAAATAATTTGGAGCACTGCACTCGTCCTTATCTTTGGGCTAACTATCAGCTAAGCTTCCTATTTCAAATCGCTTTCCAGTGGCCACTGCTGAAAACCACAGTGATGTTCAATAAGGGCAGGTCTGAGCTGTCTGCGATTCACTCAATAGTCAAATAGCATGCTAATCCCGACCGTTTAGGCTCAAACATCACAAATGCCCGCTTGGCAAGGTCCTTGGATAACTAACCTACGCGTGAACCATAAAAGCGGTTACTTGTTTGAAAGAGCAACGTTCTCCTCCAAGTCACACAGCATCGGGTTAGAAATATATCTCTATTCCTTACTTTTGCTAGGTCAAAATCTGATTTCCCTCCCCAACAGCACAGTGGTTATAACTACTCCACATGGACTGCAGCAGTTCAAGAAGGCAGTTTACCCACCACCTTCTCAAGGGCAACTTGGCCTTGCCAGCAATGCTCACATCCCTTCAACGAATAAAAAACAAATATTCTCTACAATCTGGGTGAAGAATATTTGTGTAACTACGTTTTTGTTTACTGTTCACTACCCGAAATGTGCAGAAGCCAATTTCCACACAGGTCACATGGCAGATTTGGAAGCTGCTAAAAAAAATAGCTCCGAAAGCAAAAGAAAAGGTATTACCTCGGTTTCAAACTCGTTATGGATCCGGACCAGAACCCCAATTTTCAACTAGTTATGGATCTGGACCAGAACCCCAATTTTAAACTAGTTATGGATCTGGACCAGAACCCCAATTTTGGTTAAGATCCCGGTATAGACTCTGGGGTGGTCCCAGAGGATTGGAAAGTAGCAAACGTGACACCACTGTTTAAAAAAGGTCGGCAGAAAGCAGGTAATTATAGGCCGGAAAGCTTAACTTCGGTTGTAGGGAAAATGCTGGAATCTATCATTAAGGAGGAAATAGCGGGGCACCTGGCGGGAAATTGTCCCATTGGGCAGACGCAGCATGGGTTCATAAAGGGTAGGTCGTGTCTGACTAATTTGGTAGAATTTTTTGAGGAAGTTACCAGTACAGTAGATAACAGGGAGCCAATGGATGTGGTATATCTGGATTTCCAGAAAGCTTTTGACAAGGTGCCACACAAAAGGTTGCTGCATAAACTAAAGATGCATGGCATTGAGGGTAAAGTGGTAGCATGGGTAGAGGATTGGTTAACTAACAGAAAGCAGAGAGTGGGGATAAATGGGTGTTTCTCTGGTTGGCAACCTGTAACTAGTGGAGTCCCTCAAGGATCAGTGTTGGGCCCGCAGTTGTTCACAATTTACATAGATGATTTGGAGTTGGGGACCAAGTGCAATGTGGCAAAGTTTGCAGACGACACTAAGATGAGTGGTAAAGCAAAAGGTGCAGAGGATACTGGAAGTCTGCAGAAGGATTTGGATAGGTTAGGTGAATGGGCTAGGATCTGGCAGATGGAATTCAATGTTGCCAAGTGTGAGGCTATCCATTTTGGGAGGAATAACAGCAGAATGGATTATTATTTAAATGGTAAGATGTTAAAACATGCTGCTGTGCAGAGGGACCTGGGTGTGCTGGTGCACGAGTCGCAAAAAGTTGGTGTGCAGGTGCAACAGGTGATTAAGAAGGCTAATCGAGTTTTGTCTTTCATTACTAGAGGGATGGAGTTCAAGACTAAGGAGGTTATGCTGCAATTGTATAAGGTGTTGGTGAGGCCGCATCTGGAGTATTGTGTTCAGTTTTGGTCTCCTTACCTGAGAAAGGACATATTGGCACTGGAGGGAGTGCAGAGGAGATTCACTAGGTTGATCCCAGAGTTGAGGCGATTAGATTATGACGAGAGGTTGAGTAGACTGGGACTGTACTCATTGGAGTTTAGAAGGATGCGGGGGGGATCTTATTGAAACATATAAAATTATGAAGGGAATAGATAGGATAGATGCGGGCAGGTTGTTTCCACTGGTCGGGGAAAGCAGAACTAGGGGGCATAGCCTCAAAATAAGGGGAAGTAGATTTAGGACCGAGTTTAGGAGGAACTTCTTCACCCAAAGGGTTGTGAATCTCTGGAATTCCTTGCCCAATAAAGCAGTTGAGGCTCCTTCTTTAAACGTTTTTAAGAAAAAGATAGATACCTTTCTAAAGAATAAAGGGATTTGGGGATATGGTGTCCGGGCCAGAGAGTGGAGCTGAGTCCACAAAGATCAGCCATGATCTCATTGAATGGCAGAGCAGGCTCGAGGGGCCAGATGGCCTACTCCTGTTCCTAGTTCTTATGTTCTTATAGAACCCAACTACTTGCATTTGGTAAAAATATGAGGAAACGTTACTGCACCATAGGAGTGATAACACTGATCAGTAGACAGTTTTAATGTTAAAATAAACTTTAATTTGAACACAGAATTAAGCACATTAGTAACAAAGAAATAGCTTTATAGTTAACAGGTACAGCATCTTAACTTGCTTCTTGAAACCTGCCTCTACATTCCAATTAAGCAAACCCATTTATTTCACATACCACTATATTTCACTTACCACTTGTGTATAAAGTTAACATCCAGATTTTACTTGCTTATCTTGGTGCAAAGTCCTTGGGGAGAGAAACCTTTGTTAAGGACCAAGCAGAAAACCTGCTCAACTTAGAGCCCTGGAAGCAACCCCTTTGCCCAGATAGATCTGGCCCCTTCCATTAGCTACACCGGCTGCACTCAAAGCACATAGCATTCTTTTGGCTCTTCTTACAAGATGTGCCTTGATTTGTTTAACAAGGCTCATCAGCACATTAGCTCTCTATCTGTAAACAGGTAAAATGGCTTTTAATATCATGAGCAAAATATTTCCAGTGCAAAAATCACTGATCACCTCACTGCTAAATTACAGCTCTAGCAGACACCGTCTGTATGCATTCTACCCTAGGTTTAATATTACTGCAAAAATACAAACTATAAAGTCTGACAATTTCTTATATTCATCACAAACTATGCTGTTTTATCCCCCAACAAACCTGGTATTTTACTCCGAATACGATGAAGCAAAAACAAGGTCTTTGAAATTATCTCAGGGCGTATGTGCGGTGGTGAGATTGAAATGTACGATAGGATAAAATCAGCTGGGGACACATTTGGACAAAAGCCTTCTAATGGCAACCTTTGTTGTTTCTGTAACCATTCGCTTACATTAGCGTCTGTGCAGCTGTGACTCATATGGTTTCACTTGAATGAAAATATTAAGGCAAGAAACCACCCGCTTATTTTGTTTTCATTCAACTTTACTGTAATTATTTTGTAAACTGCGTGCACAACAATGCACTAAACATCTGGAGAAGCAGGTAATTAACATGTCATACCAAATTAACGCATTTAATACGAAGCCCATGCATGCGATCATAATTATAGCTGTTTTCTTCCAAATGATACTGTAGCTTAATGTTTGATATAGTGTGCAAGTTGTGATTTTCTGTGTGTTCAGTACAAAAAAAGGGCAGCCATAACTTGCCATGGTTCAACTAATGCCGATCTCACACAACTCAAGTTTCACAAAGTGCACACAACAATGTTTCCCTCTATCATTACTCCACACAGAATTACAAAAAGCTCCAGTAAATTCGATGAAAGTGTTCCCATTTACTTTCAAGTAGTTATACTAATGATTACAATTAGTCTATTAATTGAAAAACATTTTCTGAAATGTACTGTACTGCCTGGCGCTCTTTCTAAAATCGACTCATTTGGTTAATTTATGTGCAAAGTACCACTCATTTGCATACCGTAACAGTATATTTAAATCAACTTTCAGCGGCGACAATCAGATATTCTATTTGCAATTAAAATAAAAATGCCCCAGTCATTTGTTTTCTTGGATGTGTAAAAATACATTATTCTTTGACATAAATCTTTTTGTTTTCTATGAACCAGTTTACTAAAAGTGCCAATCTTATGGTGGTGTTGCATACCTTTCTGATGTACCGGTATATATTTATGCAACTTGTACTTGAACTACAATATTTTACCAAAATTTAAATGGGAAAATTAGAAACACGACATGAAAGTGCATCAAAATATTATGAAACCATTTAAATCCATATTACCTCTGCAACCTCCACAGCAAAGCTCCCGCACTCGGTTCATCTGAATCTAATGTGCATGGTTCCCTCCCCTCGGACTAGTCTTCAGTTGTCATGACACACCACTCTAGAAGTTTCTCTCAAAGTTCTCCAAATCCGGTAATTCTTCTTAATTTCCAAAGGCCACTCAAAACCTACCCGTTTGATCCCACCTTTAGCTTTGTCCCCTTCTCACAACTTCCAAGAATCACAATCTTCCCCTCCCTCTTGTGAAAAGTCTTGAGATGTTCTGCTTGAGTTAAAGCTGCTATGTATGCGATTGTACGTTGCTGCGTCGTGGATTTGACCAACATCGCAGTAATGTGGGCAAGTTTTTACATGCAGTCCAAACAAGCAACCAAGTCTGGCTGAAGACAGCCCATTATAATGTGTTCCATTGAAATTATGAGAAAACCGTTGCTGGTGAGTTATGATGATTGAAATGTTAAATGTCCTTTGGAGTGGGGGAGCATTACAACTGAACCCAAGTCTATGCTCACCTGGCATGAGACATTCTCCACACCCTAACCTGCCATCAGAGATGAGGAACTGAACTGAAGCTCAGCACCTCTTTACTGGGTACAAAATTATATTGGATGGGAAGGGAAAAGAAACCTGTGAAGATTCGTACACAGATCCCGGCAATTGGTGTTCCAGGACAGCATTAGAAACCACTAAATGGGAAACTGCTTAGCACTGAGAGTAGGCACTCAACAATAAGGAGAAGAGAAACTACTTTAAAAAGAGGAAGTCTCACCCTTAAATGAGAGCCCATTTTTCAGGAACTATAAAAACTTATTAACCAGCATGCAGCCAAAGAGTCAATTAGTTTGTACTGCATTCAGAAATCAGTGTGATGTCAAACAAATTGTGGTTTGTAATATATTAGGAAGATTGTCATTCAAATACATTCATGCATCTTCAGGGCCAACGCTGCTTTACAAATTAGTTTTCAAAAAATATTTTGTAAGAACCCAGGGGCTGGATTTAATAGACACCAGCCAGCAGAAGCCCCACTTTGGGCAGGCCCGCCAAATTAATAGAATCAAGAGATCAAGGATTCTGGTGCGGGGGTGGGAGGGCTTCCTTCACAGTAACTTAATTTGAAGCCTACGTGTGACAATATGCGATTTTCATTTCATTTCATTTCAAAGGCCAGCAACATTACTGAATAGAAGGGCAACATGGAAGGCAGGGACTGCTGCCACAAGCCTAGGATTATCTCTGGACCCAGGACCACAGACATCGGGAAGGAGGGTCAGCAGCAGCGCAGCTGAATGGCTCTCAGCCCACCTCCTCGCCTCCCACTGCTGGATCGCTCAATCAGGCACCTTGCCGTTGAACGAGGGACCCCATCCCCGCCAGGAGTCCGCAATGCAAACCCAACCGCTTTTGGTTCTCTGCATGGTGGGCAGCCTGCCGGTGGGTTAATACCAGCGGTGGCAGGGCGAGACCCTTGTAATGAGCATTAATTGCCCAATGGCATGGAGATAGGAAGGCAGCAGGTCTCCACCTGCCAACCTCCCACCTGATTAAATGCCCCTACCTCCCACATCACCAAATCTGCCATATTTCATCTTAGGAACCACTTAACAAAAAGGATGTTCAAGACAACAATGGAGTTTCCTTTGTGCAGCATGTAAAATCCACCATTTACTAAACCTTGCCCTCTTTTTAAAAAAAAATCAAAGATGGAAAATTCTACAAAATTTCTTGCGAAACTCCAGCGTTGGTCAAACAATCCCGTACAATTCACAAGACATTGTAATGAACAATTCCTTTGGAATATTTGAATCATTATCCTTTCATAAATCATACAAAAACAAATATTTACCTAACTCCACTTTGAATGATTTAATCCAGACACCACAAACTGTTTTTGTTGGAAAACGTCAGGGTCATTATATTTAACAGATAAAAATTAGATTATGCTGCTGGTTTGACTTTTTCTTAATCTCTTTGTGGGTCACAAGGAAAGACATCTGATGCAGCTCTGTTGACACTAGTGTCCCATTACCTCTCCATTTGGCCATTTAATTTCTTCTGCCCTCCATCCCGTCACAGACTTCCTTGTGCCCTTTCACTTGCTCAAAACCTATTACATTTCTAACTTTTCCTAGTTTTGAAGAATGCTCAAAGGTCTTAAATGTTAACTCTATTTCTAATTCCACAGATGCTGCATTTCCAGAATTTTCTCTTTTTTTAAATCAAATTTCCAGAATCCACAGTATTTTGTATTTGTGCTGTGCTGTAGTAATGTTAGGTTGAAGATCATTTCTTGAACGATGACGACAACTGCTTTGAAAGCAACAGAGAGACACTCGGAAAAGGAGACATTAACAATGCCTGCTGGCCTGGGGTTCCAGGAGCGGTCACTGAATGGGGAGGGGATTAGGAACCATCAGGTAGGTTTTATGGAAATAGTGGACACGATTTAGCGGGACAAAAACAGAGTCCCGATTTGGGCGTGTTTAACAGGTTGTTTCTTGATGCCTGTAGCGCAGAGAACTACACCGCTATTTAGCAGGACTTGACCTTTTCTTTTGCCCTCTTTGAGGCCGTACTTAACTCATTTCCTATACTGACGGGCTTATTCGCGGATCGGGGTGCATTTTCGACTCCCCTTAGCCACCCCACCGCAGCCTCCGGACCTCCCACTACATCCAACTTGCCTCTTAGGGGGTCCGCAAGCCCACCCCCTCACACCTTCTACAAATGACAAGGCACCCCGGGCCCAATCCCTGGCATGGGCGACCTGCACCTGGGCATCTTGGCACTGCCAGCTTAGCACCCTGCAGCGCCCCTGCCAGCCAGAAAGTGCCACCAGGTCACCCTGCTAGTGGCTGGGTGCCAGTGCCAAGGTACCACCCTGCCCAGAGGCCGACCACCTAGGGGTCTCTAATGGCCTTTCACAACCACCTCCCAGGGTGCTGTTACGCCTGGTCCACGTTTGTATGGACCAGTGCTAAACGGCACTATGGCAAGGTCTTCCAGGCAAGGCCGTTAAGTTCCTGGGCCCTGGGAGAATACGGCGCACACATATTTAAATGCACCTAATGGCTCATTTAAATATATGTTAATCTGAATCTCGCCCAAAGGAGAAGTGCAGATCTCAATGTCTCACGAGATCTCATTAACTCTCGCAAGATTTTTGAGCGTCGCGAATCTTACAAGAGGCCTCTTGCAAGATTAAATGGCATCATCATATCACCAAATTGAGCATGACGAGGCCATTAAATCGCACCCATTGCTTGCATTGTACTGATCTTATACAACGTGTGAATTTGGAGTCAGACTATTTCAAGTCAGACAATTAAGTCTATTGTCAAGGTAATCCACAGGGGCCTCTGACACAAGTGCATCAAAAATTTGTCAAAAGAAACTAAAGTGTTGAAGGCAAAAAAGGCAAAAGGGTTTCTTCTATATCAGCTTATCGCTGTTAGCTCCAAGGATTTTATATGGAATAACGTTTGGCAATCTGTGATGAATGTAGAAATTGTTATATATTTTATATTTGTGACGAAGAACCTAGTTTAAGGTATCCAAACTGTGTGTCGGCTCAAGCTGCAAATTAAGAGGTAATTATTAATTTTAACCATTTACTTGTTTACAGAGAGATGCCTAATAGGATGTTGTTATGATTGCTGGCAATTCCCTGAGAGTTGATAATTTGAGAAATTGTACGTAGTGTTCCAGGTGATGGAAATTTGAGGAATTGTACGTAGTAATTCCAGGTGATGGAAAATCATAATGGGATATAGACTATGTAATTAATGGAAGGAGCCAGATCTGTCAGTAGTTTTGCAGTCTGTTAGAAGTTTTTAATTTGAACAGCAGTTTTGGCAAATGCGGTCACGTTGAGCTGAGGAGTCTGACAAGATGGAAGGATTTTCAGGTTGTTCCTGAAAGGGTCTCTCTCACCAAACATTCTCCACAGATAAGTTAACCTGTTCTGCTAACTTTATTTATTTGGGTTGCTTTGAATATTTATAGTGGAGGCGTAAGGTTAAGATTTTCTTTCTGTTTAAGGACTGTTTAACTGATAATTGTAAAGTTATTTTCTTTAAAGTTAATGTGGTTAATTCTGTGGTTAAATTAAAGTTTGTTTTAACATTGGTCAAAGTCATCACTCCTGGAGTGATGTATCCTTTCCTCAAGTTGACCAAATTTAATAAAAAGTGTTTGGGGTTCTTGTCTGGTATCCTAACAAATGTTGGGACATGGTCCAGGATCTTAACAAATCTCAATTATGTTTTATTGGGCTTGACTCACAAATAAATTTGTCTCTAATTTGGCACAAAATTGATGATCTCGCTCACAGAGGCCACATGCTGACTGATGCAATTAGAGATGCTCTTTCTTAGTTAGGGCTGAGGCATTTGTTGGAGCTGGAGAGGTGCTTTACTCTGTGTATAATTGTGTTAGGAGCGCATCTATTGGAGAAAGAGAAACTTTAACATCCCGGTCCATTTCAACATGAACATTCACACATTAAAATATTCCAAAGTTAACATTGCCCATGCATTTAAGAGCTCTCTGCAATTCATTGTCTTGGTCGAAAATAAACAGTTCCAAAATAAATTTTGAAACTCGTATGCAGACAATACTATTGGCATATATGTACTTTACAATCAGGAAGCCTCCAAAAGACAATAACCTTTGCTAGACATACCTTGAACTCCTTGAAGAAGCAGATCAACTCCATCCCTGTAGAAATTGAAGGCACCTTCAAAATCTTGTTCTGCCTCCTTCTGCAGAGCCAGCTTTATCTGCTCCCCTGCCTTTGCCAAGTAGTCACCTCCTCTCCCTGTTCGAAGTTTCAGGCTCCCAATTGGTTGTGACCACAAACCTTTGCTTCCTTCTGCTCCATCTTTGCTCCTCTCCTGCTGAGGAAAAGTCGCTGATCTTGCAGGTTCAGGGGAGGAACTAAGTCTTGTAAATCTGCTTGGGGAACTTCTATTTGATGCCATTCCATCATCACATTCAGCGAGAGAATCCCCGTCCACCGTCAGCGACAGCAAGTCACTATCACTGGATAAACCTGGTTGGTCGTGATCTATGGCAAATGACGGAAGGAGAAAAGTATCAGTAAATACATTTGTGGAACAGAGTACATTATTTTAAACATATTTCATATGGGCACTGGCCCACATTAGCTTCAGCAGGAAAGGACGTAGCCAAGATTTAAAGACCCAGAATTCTAATGGTGATTATAATTCAGGTCCAATTCCTCTGAATAAATTCATTAAGAATCTATTTTTCAAGAGGCTCCCCGTGAGTGAAATACACCTCAGAAGGTAGAAGCAAAGTTACGCCTTTTCATTTTCTGGTGAGCTCAGACACAAAGAACTTCTCAAGTAGTCTTTTACGGTCCCTTTGCAGCCGGGTCAGGGCCGGAAAATGTGATGAGCCATTCAAAAGTCCATTTACTTCGGCAGAAATGGAAGATCCTGCTGTTAGGATATGTTAAGATTCTGTCCCTTATGCTAAATAGGAAAATAAGCAACCATGGCCAGTCTGTGGATATTTGCACGTTACGGTGATTTCAAACTAAAGAACATATGCTGTGTTTGCCCAAAGTTAACAATTTAGTACACTGCTCCCAAAAATGTTACAACCTGAGCATTCGATTTTGAGAAGGAGGGCAAAGGGCTCAGCTATCCCAATACAATATATGCTTGCCACACATTTATTAAAACTAGTTTCCGATTATGTTACATCTCGATGAGAAATGAGGTCTGGAAATCTGCATTTAAACCAAAAACATTTTACAATTTCTTGCATGCATCAAATATTAAGTATCTACAATCCTTTTTTTCTAAATAAAAGTCCTCCTGCTCATAACATTCTCTATACGTGGAACATTTACTCCTTTTAATACTTCTAGTCTTGCTACTGCCAGTACATTTATACATATTTCACCCAGGTCCATTTTCAAAGTTAGGTGGTCGTTCCCCACAGCACCATCCTACTAAGAATTCAGACGATAGGGACCCTGGCCTAGCACTCCCTCATGTGACATTCAGCGATATCTTCCTTTACTCTTCTTTATGCCACCTCCTGTCCCAAACAAAGGTGCCTCCTGCCAATGGCCAGTCCAACCCCCGGCCCCTCCACCTGTCTGATCACATTCACTCCAATACGAAACTGCTTCCGTGCCAAATTCTTGACCGCCAATCAATAGTAGACTGGATATGGTCAACAACCAGCAGATTATGCACTCTCGGTCAATTAAAACCAGTTGCTAGCTGACACGGCAGAATTTACTGTACCGGCCTCCCCGAACAGGCGCCAGAATGTGGCGACTAGGGGCTTTTCACAGTAACTTCATTGAATCCTACTTGTGACAATAAGCGATTATTATTATTTAGCAAAGAAAATAGTTTCAAAGGTTATACAGGCCTGTTAGGGAGAGGAAAGCAGGTTAGTTCCCTGAAATTATTGATGCAAGTGTCCAATACTACACACTTGGCAACTCCCCACTTCTACCTAACTCTCACTCAAACCCGAGGAATCTCCCTTCCAGTCTTGATACCACACAACCTTCATCTACAGTTCCTCCACACCACAGTACCTATTTCTGTTAAAGTCCTGGGCCGTCCAAACCAATAAAACCGGAGTACCTCTTTCAAAATTTCACAAAGCTTTCAACACCGCCATTGTTCCCTAACCCAGTCACTCTCCACTGGCGCTGTATGATCTTCCCTGACATCTTAGTCTTTTACTTAGAAGGTAAATAATTGAACCAGCATGAAAAAACAATTCCACCGAGTTACATTCTTCGTGGAAAAATGCACACAAATGGAGAATGGAAGATGACAAATTGACGGTCACACCATATCAAATTTTGCTCAGCTTAAAAGTGTTCCTTGGAAGAAAGGATGGGCCTCAATGTTTCAGACAGGATAGAGTTTGGATGTGGTACCCATAAGACGTAAGAGAAGTAGGCCATTTGGCCCATCGAGTCTGCTTTGCCATCCTGACTGATGAGATCCTGACTGATCTGATGATAAATCCTCAACTCCACTTCCCTGCCTTATCTCTATAACCCCAATTCCCTTATGATTAAAAACCTGTCTATCTCAGCCTTGATCATACTTAATGGCATAGCATCTACAGCTCTCTGCAGTAGAGAATTCCGCAGATTCTCTGTGGAGGAAATTTCTCCTCATCTCGGTCTTAAATGGACAACTCCTTATTCTGGATTATGCCCTCTGGTCCTGTTACGTTCTGGTGCTTGGCCGGACAGAATTAGTGCACTAGAGAATGTCTTGTTTGTGACTAGTTGAATGTTTATTGTTAAATAATGATGTGGGTCAGATAACAGTAAGAAAATTACCAAAATTTACTGGCCACTATAGTACTATTATTAAATTATCTAAGAGCTACTACAAATGCACCTATCCACTATGATGACTATCTCCAGACTCCCGGAGGTAACAGTGTCACGTGGTTGTTATTTACTGCCACCTGCAGTTGGAGGTCGTATCTATTAATATTTACATGATTGCTTATGCATATCATCACATCCCCTTTCCTTTGGAAATTAACAATATTTACATATATTATTTAAATTTAATATACAGTACCATTGACATGCATAATGCTTCAATTATTCACATGTTTAAACATTATTTAAATGTTTAAAGTCCAGCACAAATTCAATCTGTCTGGCTTTCTTCTGTGTCTTGTCAACCTGGTTGAACTTATGTGTTTGACTAGTTCTCAACTGTTGTTGAAGATGGTTTGCGCTGTGTTTCTGTACTTTGTACATTTTCAGTTTGTTCTGCTTCTGTGTGCGGAGGTCAGTTGTCCTGAGATCGCTTTCAACATCATCCGGTGGTTCTGAAACAAGGGGTTGTTAAACTTTCAGCAAGGTTCTCCTGTTTCTTCATAGAACTTGCCCTCCATCCTTGATGATAATGATGTATGACTGCGAACCTGATGGTTTATTACGTTTGCACACTTCAACCATCCATTTCCATCCAAGATCTTCTACCCTGACTGTGTCATTCTTTGCCAACTGTTGCAGACATCTTGTCGATCTTTCATAATACCTCCTCTGCCTCCTTTTTTGAAATGTGAGCTTCTTCACAAATTTTCGATTAGTTGGTTCCTGTGTGCGATATGGTAAGATAGTTCTAAGTTGTCGATTCATTAGCAATTGTGAAGATGATAACTCATTAATCAATGGTGTTGCTCTAACGCGACATATGGATCTTCCCGACTGCCCATAGCTTTTTTGAGTATCTGCTTCACAATGTGAACACCTTTTTTCAGCCTTCCCGTTGGTTTGCGGTTAAAGAGGACTAGAAGTAATATGTCAATAATCATAGTTCTGTGCGAACTCCGTCCATTCATGACTGCTAAAACATGGGCCATTGTCGCTCATGACATTGAGGTATTCTATGATGAGCAAAAATGTCCTTAGTATGTTTGATGACACACCTGGCTGACGAGTTGGCTAGTTGTACCACGTCTGGAAAGTTAGAGAAGTAGTCGATAACCAACAGGTATTCTTTTCCTGCCAGATAGAACAGATCCATTTCTACTTTTTGCCATGGAATCATTATTATTTCACCCATTTGCATTGGTTCTTTTGTTGGCTGTACTGAAATTTGTGACAAGTTTCACAATTTTCTATCATGATCTGAATGCCTTGATTGATACCTGGCCAGTATACCATTTCTCTTGCTCTTTGGTTGCCAAGCCAGTATACAATTTCTCGAGCTCTTTGTTTGCATTTTTCTATGTCCACATGCCCCTCATGAATCTTCTGTAGAATCATGGATCTGAGAGATTGTGGTATGACAATCCTGTTTTGCCAGAGCAAAAAAACCATTGGCTGCACTTAGTTCTGCTCGAGTTTTATATGATTTGCACAAGATCCTTTTGGCCATCCATCACTGAGATATTTTATGATCCGCTGTAATATTTATTGGTTTCTTCTGATCAATTTTGATTTCACATCGGACACTAGAAGAGTTTCTGTCACATTCACGTGTACTTGCACATCCTCATCCATGCATTGTTCTTCCATCATATCCGTAGCTCGAGAGAGTGCATCAGCTATAATAAATAATAATAATAATCATCATCTTTTATTGTCACAAGTAGGTTTACATTAACACTGCAATGAAATTACTGCGAAAAGCTCCTAGTCACTACGTTCCAGCGCCTGTTCGGGTGCACAATGTTTTCCTGGAGTATATATGAGATTGAAGTCGTACCTCTGTAACATCAGCAACATCATAAGTTGAATTCTTGTTGACACCTCCTTTACATTTTTCTTTATTACCGCTACAAGTGGTCTATGATCTGTTTCAACTAAGAATGTTGGTAGGCCATATATGTAATCGTAGAATTTGTCTAAGCCGTTCATCAGACCCAAGCATTCTTTCTCGATCTGAGCATATCTACACTGTCAGTCATTGGCCTTGAAGCATAGGCAATTGGAAGCCAATATTCATCATTGTCTTGCTGCAATAACACTGCTCCCAACCCATTTTCAACGCAGCTGACAATATTTTTCTCTTCTTTGTAGGGTCTCAAAATGCCAGCACTGGAGCCAGTGTCAATGCTTCCTGTAGCATTCACCACTATTGCTCACATCTTTCAGACCATTGGAAAGCAGTATCCTTTTTGATAATTTCCCACAAGCATGTTGTTTCTGCTGATAAATTAGGAATAAATTTTCCTACGAAATTCATCATACCTAGCATCCTGAGGAGTCCTTTTTTGGCTGTTGGACATGGCATGTTTAATATTGCCTTTATCTTCTCCTGATCAGGTTGTATACCTCGAGCAGAAAGTTTGTCTCCCAAGAATGTAATTTCGTCGACACCAAACTGCCATTTGGCTTTATTTAACCTGAGACCATACTTTTTAATGCTTCTCAGCACTTTGATAAGCTTTTCGTCGTGTTCTTCTTTTGTTGAACCCCAAACGATGATATCGTCTATGTACATTCTAACACCTGGAATTCCTTCTACGATGTGTTCCATTGCCCGATGGAAAATGTCAGATGCTCAAATAATGCCAAATGGCATTCTGAGAATACAGTATCGCCCGAATGGAGTATTGAATGTGCACAGCTTTGTGCTTTCCTCATCCAACTTCAGTTGCCAAAAACCCTGCGAAGCATCTAGTTTGCTAAAGCATGTTGTTCCTGACATCTCACACGTAATCGCTTCTCTTTTTCGAATTGGATAATCTTCTCGCTTTAATTTAAATTGAGATCTTTGGGATCCATGCAGGTTCTCAGATCATTATCTTGTTTCTTCACGCAGACCATAGAGTTCACCCAATCGGTCGGATCTTCAATACGTTTTATCACCCCCAGATTTGTCATCCTGTCCAGTTCATTTTTCAGTTGATCCTTTAACGCAGCTGGTACTCAGCTTGGTGCCTGTATGACTGGTTGCGCATTCTCTTTCAGCTGGATCCGATAAGTGAATAGCAAAACTCCGAATCCTTGAAATATTTCTGTAAATGATTTAAGGATTGAATCCACTGATGTACTTTGCGCGGTTACAGCACAGTCAGCACTGTATCCAAAGAGAAAATACTGGAAAATCTCAGCAGGTCTGACAGCATCTATAGGGAGAGGAAAGATCTAACGTTTTGAATCCAGGTGACCCTTTGTCAGCACTATATACTCTTTTTACCAATTCGAGTGCTTCACAGGCTTCCACTCCCAGTAGTGATTCATGCTCAACCTCTACAATGGAAAATTTCACTTTATGCATTTTATTCTTTACACTGACCTCTAGTTCACATACCCCTAGAGTGTGAATTCTTTTGCCGTTATAATCCTTAAAAAGTACCGTTTTATTGAAAACATGCGATTTAATTTTCATTTCTTGCATATCCAATAAACTTATCAGATTGTCCCATGTCAAGTTTAACATACATTGACTCATGTTTTATTAATCAGAGGAACTGTCCGGTTATCTCTTTGAACAATTATATTTACATTGCTTGTACTGCAAATTTGCTTTGAAGACTTTTAACTTGCATCCCATTATAATGCTCATCTTCACTAGATATCACATCAATAAAAAAAGTGTCTTCCAGATTGATCTCTTCAATCACGTTGATTGATTTTTGTATTTCCGTTTTGTATTTCCGATTTTTATATTCAAAAAACATTGTTTTGCAAAATGAGATTTGCCTTTGCACTTAGAACACACTTTTCCGAATGCTGGACATTGTCTTTGTAAATGCTTGTTGCCGCAACGCTTGCACAAAATGGTGTATCAGTTACTCGTTTAAAATGGCCACCGCTGCTGGGACCATGTTTTACCTTAGGGTGTGTCACAACACTAATGGCATAAGCTGCATCTCCGATCTCCGCGGCAAAATTATTTTTAGAGTGCTAATCTGCTGCGCAGCTAGAATGGCAAATTTTATTGGCGTTGTCGAGCTGGAGTTCATTCTCCCTCAACAATCTTTCACGAAATGTCATTGCTAATCCTGAATACAATTTGATCGGGGATCATGGACGCTTGCAAAGTTACATGTCTGAGCTTTAACCCCAAGTCTGTTAACGATTCACCTGCCTGTTGTGTATGCATGTGTAAAACGTACCGTTCAAACTTTTGGGGTTTTTTCAGTGTACAGTGTCGATCAAAATTTTTCACAACCTCGTCAACATTATTTCTATCAGCTTTGTTATCGAATGTGAAGGTATTAAAAATTTCTACCACCTGTGGACCTGCTACAATGAGCAGCAACGCTATTCTCCGTTCATCAGGCTGTGCCGAAGACCTCGATCTGCTACGTAGAATGTGAATTGCTGTTTAAAAGCATGCCAATTCGCATCTACATTACCAGTGACTGGAAGCTGGTGTGGTGCTTCAGACATTCCATAAGGGTGACTAGCGGTGGGTTTTATATTCTGTCAGTACCCTACGTGGTTACTAGAATTTTTTTTAAATTTCTGTTTTCTTGTCTTGGTCTCTGGTCTTCTTTTATCTTCAGAACCATTCCTGGTACCATGTTACGATCTGGTGCTTGGCCGGACAGAATTAGTTCACTAGAGAACGTCTAGTTTGTGGAGAGTTGAATGTTTATGGTGAAACAATAATGTGGGTCGAAAACAATAAGAAAACTATCAAAATCTACTAAATACTATATTACTACTATTAAATTATCTAAGGGCTACTACAAATGCAACTTTCCACTACGATAACTATCTGCAGACTCCCCAAAGCATCAGTGTCACGTGGTTGATCTTTACTGCCACCTGCTGCTTGGAGGTTGTATCTATTAATATTTACATGATTGCTTCTGCATATCATCACAGGTCCGAGACTCTTCCACAAAGGGAAACAATCTCTCTGCATCTACCCGGTCAGGTCCCCTGAGAATCCTACGTCTTAATAAGGTTGCCTCTCATTCTTCTAAACCCCAATGAGTACAGGTCCAACCTACTCGACAAAACACGCAAAATCAGATTCTTCACAGCCTCCTTCATAAACTGCAGCAAGTTGGGAGTAATGGCTGAGGTCTAAGAAGTGTGCAGAACAAATAAATACATTTACATTAAACCAACAATAACGTAGATGGAAAAGACCAACTGCACATGGGGGTGGCACCAACAGGAGAGACGCTGCAAATCGTTGAAAACTCCCATCAAAGCAGAAAAGTTTCTGTATTTCTCCAAATGCTTTCTTTTAGTTCATATGTGCACATTTTCAATTAATTCAAAAGTGGCATCCTTCTAGTGCACAGGGTATTTGGTGAAAAGCCAAACACTTACCTTAAATATCTTGCAAGAAAAAAAAAAGACAGTTGTTACGGAATCCTCGTCCAGGAAAGAAACCTAATCCCTTATAAATTGATAATGCCTGAATAGTTGATCCAGTAGCGCACGGCGTTACCCTCAGGCAAAATATAACCGCCCCATTGCATCCAAACTCATTCAATGTAGTTTATGTATATTTAAAGAATTAAGCAATTAATGTGTAATAATGTCACAAAGGTTGCCATTTCATTAATAACATTACAAACTTCCCACATGGATTCAAAATTTCATAGGTCATCATAATGTTAATGCTGCCAACTGTGCATATCATACTGAGGATTTTATGAAAAATGCCATTTGGCAAATAAGAAATGATATACAAATGGCCATTTATGAGCAAAAAAACAACTGAATGTGGCCTTAGGGTGCAACTAAATTACATGTTTGTGGATTCAAGTTATATTACTGATTGCACTTTACTTTGCGCGCAGCTTAAAAGAAATTCTGTGCATGCATGATTGGAGATCATATTAAAATTCAATGACATAGACGGCTCGGATAAGCCATCACAATGTTAAAGAGCTTGTCACAGTAATGCTAGTTTAAAAAATATACTGGTAAGTATGGTGGCCTATTGAATTAACTTTCATTTGTACGCACAGCTACAGGAAAAGACAGGGTACAAAACTATTTCCACTGATTGGAGATTCAAAAACTAGAGGGCATAGTCTAAAACTTAGGGCCGGACGGTTCAGGAGAGATGTTAAGAAGGACATTTTACACAAGGGTGGTAGAGGTTTGGAACTCCGCTCCATAAACGTAAGTTGAAGCTAGAACATTTATTACTTTTGAATCTGAGGTAGATAAAGGGTGGAATTTACCGACCAATACACTGCGTGTTTTTCGGTGGCGGAGGCGGCTCGCCAGCGGGATTTTCTGGTTCCACCGTTGTCAAAGGGATTTCAGTCGACTGCACTGACATCGCCGGGAAACCCGTGCGGTGGGACTGAAATATCCTGCTGGTGTGAACAGCCGGTAAATTCCATCCAATATCTCTAAGGGATTTGTGCCAAAGGCAGTATAAGGAGTTAAGCCACAGTTCAGCCATGATTTCATTGAATGTTGGGATAGACTCGAGGGGCTGAATGGCCTATGTAACTGGATCCTTGTGCACCATAATTTTGTGCCTGATGGTTCAAAATAAAAATCATCATTGTAACCGGATCCATATCAGCAGCTCAGCAACAAACTCGTGCTGAACACTCCTGCATCCCCTCCCTAAATGCCACAATTCAGTCTCTCCACCAAAGGTTTTTCCTGCAGTGCCTTCTTGAACCTTATCCAGTACCAATCCCAGACTCAGAATACCTTCTTTGTTCCCGCAGTTTATTTTCTAAAGCTTGCACTTTCAGCCAACTCAGAGATGCCTTTCCTTATCCACCAGAAAAAATGAATCATTCTTTTATGGAATACAAATCAATCCTTAAGTGTACCTTGCCAGCGCAAAATGGTGAGGTCCAATGGGGGTCAGCAATGCCAAGGACAATTGGCAACGGAGACTTGCTTTGTCAAGCAACAGGGGCTGCGCACAGCAAAGTGAATGCACACCATTGCTATTAAATCTACAGTCCAGAAATAATATTGTGCAATGAAGTGGAACAGCCTAGAAAGCTGGTGTAGATTTAATAGAAATGTGCAAAATTACGATCACTTTAATAGACTGGGGTGGTGGGGGTGATTTACCACTCAACCAGCCACATGTTTTGTTGCAACGGGAGGCAGCCCACCATTGACCGGCGGCGAGATCTTCTGGTCCTGCCTTTGCCAACGGGGTTCCAGTTGAATGCACCACTTGCCGCTGCAAAACCCGCAGGGGGGGGGGGGGGGGGGGGGGGGGGGTCGCGTCGGTGCCGAGGAGGATGTGTACACATTGGGCCGACTCATAGCTATTTACTTACATCTAGCAATCAGACTTTTATGTTTAAAAAAAAAGCTATCCAGAAGTTACAGGACAGTGAGCTGCAACAGCACCAGGAGGTTTACTTCTTCCCTAACAACAGCACTGAGGTCAACTGAAATGCCTTTGAAACTGCCTCTGCAGAACTCACTTATTAAGCTGGAAGCCTTTCTGATTGGTGTGGTTTTATGCCACAGTGGACATATCTATTTATCTGAAAATATTGGGATCCAGATCTCTTTACACTGGCATCTCGCGATAGTGGAACTACTGGGCCCACTCGAGTAGCATGGAACACTATAGCGAAATGCCAGAGTAAACAGAAACAATTTCCACTGGCAGGATTGTAGGTGACCGGGAGAAGCAAATATGATACAATTGGCACAAGAACCTCCGGGGATGCAGGGAGAATCTGTTTTGACACAACAAGTTATGATCTGGAATACACTTTGAAATGGTGGTAGAAGCAGATGTAATGGGCTGGATTCTCTGTTTTTGGGACTATGTCCCCACGTCGTCGTGAAAACTGTGTTCTTTTACCCCAGGAAAACTGGCGTCAAAAGGCCAAAGATTCACTGTCTTGCTGGGGCTAGAAGGCAACTGTCATGGAGCTTGCAGCTCTAGCTGCCGATACACCTCCGGATCAGAGGCCGCGCATGCGCACGGTGGCGGCCTCCAGCGGCTGCGCCGTGCTCCATGGCGGACGCAGTCCGCGGACCAGGACCGCCCCGCATCGGCCGTTCGCCCGCCCCGGACCGCCCGCACATATAGCCCCCAGTCCCGAATAAGTCGCCCCCCTGCCCTCCGAACGGCCCGCCCCCGGCTGTGGCAGTCCCGAACTAAGTCCGCAGCCGCCTCGCGAGGTTCCCGAACGGGAGGACCATGTTAGAACCATGCTGTTGGAAATTCGGCCGTTCGGGGACGGAGAATAGCGAGGCGGGCCTCAGGCAATGTCCGGAGGTGGTGGATACTCAGCACGGCGTACCCCCCCAGAGTACGCAGTGTTTGGGGGGGGGGGCGGGGGAGAATAGCGAAACCGGCGGCGGTCCCGATTCTGTGCGCGAAAGCGGGTTCTCCGCCCCGTCCTCGAATCCGATTTTGGCGTCGGGGGGCGAAGAATACAGCCCAATATCTTTCAAAAGGAAACTAGGTTTTTGCTTGCAAAGGAAAAGATCTGCAGTCCAGGAGTGAGACTAGTTTGCTAAGTCTTTCAGAGCCAGAACAAGTATAATGGACCAACTGACCCCACTTAGCGCTGTACAATTTTATGAAATACATCACTTTATTCTAAAGTGGTTAATTGTAGAACATTACAATTTGTTTTCCTGAGACTCCGTGTTACACGTTGCTGTTCAGTGGCATGATTAAAAGAGAATTTTTATTTTCTAAGGTTGTGTGTGGTGGGTCAGGATAGTCTTGAGCTTAAAAACCTATTTCCTATACGATTGGCTGCATTGTAAACTCCTTAGTCTCTGGTGAGTGACGGACAAGCAGACACCCGCTTGAAGCAAGGTCCTTCTGCTCGTGGTGCAGAGAAGAACTGGCAGCAGAGTTAACCAGAGTTTCCCTCCAACACCTCCAAACAGCTAGTTACAAATGCGCAAGAGAAAATTGGTTTCCTCCACATTTCATCGGAGGGCGACGAGTGGTCAAAGAATGGGGCAGGAGGGTGAATTTGGAGAAAACTACAGACAAACAAGAAAGCACTAAAATAAAAAAGTGCCTCAAAATTGAACAATGTTCAACAATATCTAATAAAGGGTGGTCAGAAAATGATTTAAGCTCAGCTCAAATTTATGCAGGCTAATTGGTCATCAGTTAATCAAATCATGCTCAGTCCATCAATATGGAAACATGCTGCTCTCTCAATTAGATGGACTGTAATTATGAGTCAAGGTCTTCTGCTCCATATGCTCATTAATAGTAGAGAAAAGATGCCATTAGAAGATGCTTGCACAGTATTCTCAAGCACATTGATGCAATAGCGAACAGCAAAATACTCTGCCATATAGCAGTTAAATGGCAGTCTTTTTTTATTATTTACTTGATGTTGAAACAATTACGAGCTACAGAGCTGCTGATATATTCTGACAAGGAGGGGGAGGAAGAATGGTTAAGAGTTACAGCTGAATGTACACTCATTTGAAGAGATGCACAATTAATTTGGCCCTCCTGTACTTACTGCACTGGTTAAGATAAATAAACACTGATGTTCTCGGAATTAGAAACTGCTTGGACACATCTGGAAAAGACAGGTGCACACATCACTCAGTCATTAGCAGAGAAAAAGGGCTGAACAAGGTGACTTTAAAGTAATTGCCATTCCAGATATGGGAGTAGAGAATGGCATTTCTGTTCGACAAATGATTCCTGAAACTACAACTAATTGTATTCTCTTAAAAGTCTCTGTCCCTGACCCTATTGCATATACTTGTCTGGCAATAAAAGCACTCTTCCTGTCCCACCCTAACAATGGAATCATATTGAACAGAACCCATTTGGAGCTTTTGTTTTGCTGAATTTGCCACATATACCCACGCTGGAATATGGTCAATTCTCTTGTGCTGAATTTGCCCTATTATATTCTAGCTGAGTTCTCAACCAATAGCTGCAAGAACCAAAGCTAAGGCATGCGGAACAGGGCTGATGAATGTACATGCCATGGTCTGGTCAGTATTTCCCCGTGACATCTCTGGAAAGATGGCGCACCGAGGACTGGTATAGTTATCACCAACCTCCATTTATACATTTACCCACGGTAGCATCCAGTGATAAAAGGAAACTCCTCTCCTCTCATAAGGGAGTCTTGAATGCCTTAAAGAGAAGTGGCATTTGCTGTATTTACTTCTCTGGCTGCTTCTGATAACAGGGTCCCAGTCAGAGGCAGTCTTTTAAGTAAAGTGAGTAAGAAACAAATTAGTAATGTTGATGCGGAATTTTTACATATTTCCACAAGAATATGTTCAACATGTTGCTGCACCTGATAAAAGGAAGATCCTTTAGCAACAAAAAAAGAATCATTAATGCACATCTGAGCCAAGTTATAGTTCCACCACTAATCTTGTCAAGTATAAAGGAGCTTAGGGACTTGAGTTCATCGCTATTCATGACTACTATTCATACGGCTGGTTGAGCTACTATCACATTGCACCAAGGGATTTCATTCAGTCTAGCTCTTGCTTGGTTCAAAACACCCAAAACTACACTCGGTCAATGCCATGAATTTTTGAAATTATAAACATAGCGTGTTATCCTCCGAGCTTTCTGCGGCATTTCGCAGTCAACCATTTCACCAAGGGGGTCTTTGACTACCCTATATGGCTCTACTGTTAGCTGTGACAGTTGCTGACACTCTTGCTTCTGAGTCACAAGTTTCCAGGTTCAAGTCCTCCAAGGCTTGAACACAAAAATGATCAAGACTGACACTCAGGTGCAGTACTGAAACGTTAAACTGAGGACCCAACTGCTGGCTTGGGTGAATGCAAAGAATCACATGTGCCCCACCATCCGAAGAGCCGGTAGCATCCCTGCTGACTCCAATAGGCCCAATGCCATTTCACGCTCTAACGTGACATCAGGGGGGGGAAAGAGAGGAAGAAAGCACTCCAGTCAGAAGGGGGTATCCGGTGGATGCGCCATCCCACCCGAAATCAAACTTTGTTCAATTTTGGGTTCCCCCTCCAGATCTATCATTCACCCGCCAGCTTGAGAGTAGAGGTTGGGCAGGAATAGGCCCTTACTTTAAAACACTTAAGGGACTTAATTGGGTCAAGGATGGGCTACCATCCAAGGTCCTGCCCTCCTGAGCATAAAATCACAACCAGGTCAGGGAGAGTGCGATCCCGTCCATGTAAATTTATGCTCCCCCAGAAACCGCCCAAGAGCTTTTTTTTTGGGGGGGGGGGGGGGAGCTGTAAAACTATGGCCATGGTGCTATTTCAAAAGAGGGGCTATCCTGCACTGCCCTATCCAATATTCATCCCTCAATCAAAATCACAAAATAACAGATCATCTAGTCATCATTACATTGGTGTGTGAAACATTTGTTTTCCCATTTCCTACTTAACAACATTGACTCATTGGCTGTAAAATGCTGTAAGTCGGCTGGTGGCCTTGAAAAGTGCTATATTAATACAAACTTGTCCCAATGTATTGTAATCTACTTGTCCCAATGTCTACAGAAATGGCTTCTTCTACTACTGACCATCTCCTTCTAAATACCCAACGGCTTCCATCCTTGATCTTCTCCTTTTCTTTGTTTATATTTTCGGCCTCAGAAACATTGGCCAGAATTCTCTGGTCCATAGACAGCGGTGGGAGAAGTTAATCCAGCCGCCAAAGAACAGCATAACGCCTTACGCCGCCAAGAAACAAGTGGCTAGGAGGCCGGAGTATGCTGCCTTTTATCTGTAGAATGAGGTAAGTTCCCAATCATATTCATTGATGACACCTCTCGCTACCTCATCACAAGCAATACTCTCAACTCTAGAATTGTCTAAATATTGTCAGACTCTCCAATACTGACTGAAACAAAACTTCTTCCCATTCAGCACTGCAACCATAAAGCTATTGTTTCCTGTGTTACATGAGTGAATATACTTCAGATTCACTGGCTGTAAAATGCTTTGAGAATTCCAATGATCATGAAAGGCACTATATAAATGCTTTGAAGTCAGTTCCAGTTAAATACGGACTTTATTCACACTGAACCAAATGGTGAGAAAGTTATTGTCCTGAAATGAAATGAAATGAAAATCACTTACAGTCTCAAGCTAAATTTCGAACCCCATAAATAATCCATAACCAGGAACATTCACTTCCACCTTCATTCCACCTGTCTCTTCCTTTACCTTACTCCTACTGATATAGAGATCCTTAACCATGCTTTTGTTACTTCCAAACTGTCCTCCATTGGCAAACTAAGATCCAGCCCACATAAACTCCAACAATTTCTAAAACTTTACTTGTCCAATACTGTCCTGCATTCGGCCCCACTCACCCATACGGCTCTCTTCCCCAACTCCAACTGGCTCCCTGTCCCCATCGCAGTGCATTTGAAATCCTTGTCTTCATTTATAAATCCCTCCCATGGCCTTGAACCATCATATCAGGCAGCTCCTCCAGGACATGGCCTTCACTCATTGCGGTCCTGCTCTTTGTAGCTCTTCCCCAAAACCTTTCTGCTCAACCATTGCCTCGACTCTAAAAACCAAAGGAATACAACTTCTCCAAAGCCTTTTACTACTTAGTCTCTCTCTCTCTCTCTCTCTCTCCCCCCCCCCGCCCCATATCTAAAGCTTATTTTCCTTCCAAACTTTAAGAATAATGCTCCAGGCTTTGATGTGGCTGCTAATCACTCTTGCAAATGAATCATCACAGTCCTCGCTCAAGTACTTTTTATACTTTCTTTTAGCTCTTAATTTAAGGTGATGTTTTTTGTTGGAATAGGGAATTCAGAGCAGGCTTGGTTTGTGTAACTGCCAGCGAGTCTATTAAAATTAATCTGTAAGTCAGGAGAAGCAAATGGAAACAACACATCATCATTGGTAACCATGGTATTGCACTCTCGCTCTCTCTCTGAGCAATACTGCGTCTTTGAAGAACTGAAAATTACACAGGGTAATTTTCAACGCAAGGCAGAAGACATTAAAAAAGAAGTTTAAAAAATGCTTGATCTCCCCCAAGTTGTTCATCCAACAATTCAGCAACATAACAGTTAAAATAGGTAAGTTTTATAAAACAATTAAACTTTCACAATATATACAAAAATGAAGTAATACACCTTGTCCTTTCAGGCGCGGCCTCATTTTTTTCCGGCTTGTCCTATCTTTAACCAAATTACATTTTAGGAATTCCAGATGGCTCTTTATGATGCTCATATAACAAAACTGATGATTTGGAGAAGCAACTGAGCACCATTAACATTCACAGGGTGAATGGTTACGATGGACAGTTTACTTCTTAAATGCACAATAATGAGGGTTTTGGTTCATCACAGATTCATATTTCAACACTGCAATCAAAATGGGTGTAACTAGGTTTTAATCATTATCATGTCAATTATGTGATAATGTCATTAACCAACGAGTGATCTGCAGATTAGTCCAAATTAACAGAAAGGACAGCAATAAAATATAAATAACTATTACAATTATTTAGATTTATATTACAGATGTCAACAGAAACCTATCAAAGGGCCTACAGAAAGTGATGAGCATTCTAATTTATACTGTATGTTCCAGGGAAATGGGCAAAGTAAGATCTAAATGACATCCATTATTGCAGATATAATGCCCTTTCCGAAGAAACTTCTAAGTCTCCTGTGACAAATCTAAGTAACCTATTCGTTGTACGATGCCTTCGACTCATAAATTCTCTCAAATTCATTCCGATAAAACTCATGAGGGGAAAAAAAGATTTGTAAAAAAAATTCTTCTGCAAACAAGTAACAACAAACCAAAAAAAATTTGATTCTTTAATCACATCCAGTTTAGTCTCCGCGGAATATTGCCTCTCTTCCAAGCTTCATCCTAACTCTCCAATTTCCATCACCTGCATGCCATCGGTTACTAAGTCCAATCTATTTATTTCTTCTCCTTGGCTTTGAATTTCTATTCACTCCCCCATCCCTAATGCACTGTCTTCAAAGCCTACATACATGAATACTCCATGCCTTCATCCCACCCTGTCCACAAACACTCAAATCCAGTATTGCAGCTTGCATTCTCCACTTTCCCAATGACGATAATACCGTGTTCCTCTTCCTTTCTCTTCATCACAGCTGTCAGAGCCTTCAGCCATCATGTCCGAACATCTCAAAATTTTTTCGCCAAACCCTCCAGTTTGCTGTGACTCATCTTACACTTGCGAATATCTGATTTTATAATTCAGATGTTTTAGAAATAACTTTTTGAAGTGTTCAAGTTAAACCCTTGGTTGAGAAACTGGCAAACAGACCTGGGTAAATACAGTTCAATGGGTAACCGGTGTTTAATTAACCAGGTCAAGATTGAAATTAGAATCAGGGGTCGGCAAGGACTGGAACTCAACAATTATTTCAGTAAGGCAGTTAAATTATTCATTCAGCTCCCAGATAAAGGCGGGGGCTTCATGGGGGAACCAGCATGTCTGAAAAGAGGGCTGTTAACACGATTGGAGATATAAATTATTCATGACAGTCCCAGAATCAAAGGGTTGTTTGAAGATAGATCACTGGTTTAAATTTCTGTTTGGAACATCCAAGGTACGAAGTTGCCATGAAGAAGGGTTGCCGGGAATTACCCTTTTGTATTTTGGGTCTATATTTTTGCTCATAGAAAAAAGCAGTTCAGCCTGGGAACAGACAGATTCAAGGGAGCAAAAGAGGTAAATATTAGCCACGCCTGCACCTTAAGCAGACCATGTACTAATTTCATCATTCACCTCCTGGAGTAAGTGTGGGAGCTGGCACTCAGTTTGGAGGCAGAATCTGTCAGAGGCTGAAAGATCTTTCTAGCTTGGAGCTAGAGAAAGAAATCTACAATAACTCTCATAAATGAAAGGTAGTTATAGTCTGGGAGAAGACTGAGAGAAAGGAGTCTATATCTGTCCCAAGCTAGGACAAGGAGCATTAGGAACCATGGGTGTTCCTGACTTTTAATTCTCAGGCACGAATATAATGAGACCCAAAGCTTGAACTGAGGCGACCACAGTTGTGGGGCGAGATTTTCCCACACCCGATTCAACTCCTGACTGCAGGAAACCTTTTGAAGGGTGGCCTCATCGGGGTGTAACTCCCAGAGGCACAAACAAAAGCGGGCTGATGCCATTGAATAGCGGTGTCAATCTCAGCACTGCAACCATCGAGAAACACCCCGCCAAACACGGCCAAAACCAGATTTTGCAATCTTTCCGGCGAATCGCACCTGTGATGTTTTGAAGGAAAGGGTCGGAGGGTAGGTTAGCCAAAAACTAATGGAAAGATCCTCAGAAAATGACGTATCGCAGAGGATAGCTGGAACACAAGATTCTGAGGAGCTGTGGCATGTGGTTTGATCCCAGAAGGAGAAGTAAATTAACCTTCAAAATTTGTATAAGGGAACTCTTTGGTGAAATTAGGAAGTAAAAATGGGAAGTGTCTTGACAAGCTATAGGGTTAAGTTATTAGTGCTTGTTTTTTTATATGCTGCAAAGTTTGTTTTTGTTTAAAAACCTGGTGTTCTTCTTTCATGTCATCACTGCGTGTTTAAACTTCTCTTTAAACGTCAACAGTCTCTTCGCAGACACTAATATTACCTCAAAAACTTGGTCAAAACCTACATCCTTGTCATCCTCTCCCCCCCACCATAGTTCCTCTCCTAATTCTTGCTTATTGTTCATTCGCAACTCATCCTCTACCATGAAGCGCTTTGCAATGTTTTGTCACATTAAAGGACGTACCATATAACTTGCTATTGAACAGGAGCAATGGTTAGCACTGCTGCCTCACAAAGTGGAAAGAAACTTCCGATACCTGGGGATTCAGATCGCTAGGAGCTGGGGAACCTTGCACAGACTTAATCTGACACGGTTGGTAGAACAAATGGAGGAGGACTTCAAGAGGTGGGACATGCAGCCTCTATCGCTGGCGGGCAGGGTGCAAGCAATTAAGATGATGGTCCTCCCGAGGTTCTTATTTGTATTTCAATGTCTCCCTATACTAATCACTAAGACCTTTTTTAATAAAATAGACAGGAGCATCACGAGCTTCGTGTGGGCAGGGAAAGTTCCGAGAGTAAGGAGGGGGTTCCTTCAGCGTAGTAGGGACAGAGGAGGATTGGCACTACCGAACTTGGGCGATTACTATTGGGCCGCCAATGTGGCAATGATACGTAAATGGATGATGGAGGGTGAGGGAGCGGCGTGGAAAAGACTGGAGAGAAAGTCCTGTAAAGGGACGAGTTTAGAGGCGCTGGTGACGGCGCCGCTACCGATCTCACCTAAAAAGTTTACCACGAACCCGGTGGTGGCGGCAACATTGAATATCTGGGGACAGTGGAGGCGACAGAGAGGGGTGCGGGGAGCCCTGGTGGGGTCCCCAATCAGGAACAACCATAGGTTCGCCCCAGGAAGAATGGATGGAGGATTTCAGAGCTGGTTCCAGTTGGGAATTAGGAGGGTGGGAGATTTATTTATAGATGGGACTTTTGCGAGCTTGGGAGCATTGGAGGAAAAGTATAAGTTGCCCCGGGGAAATTTCTTGAGATATATGCAGGTGAGGGCATTTACTAGACAACAGGTGAGGGAATTTCCATTGCTCCCGACACAGGGGATACAGGACAGGGTGCTTTCAGGGGTGTGGGTCGGAGAGGGCAAGGTGTCAGAGATTTACCGAGAGATGAGGGAAGAGGGGGAGGAGTCGGTGGGCGAACTAAAAGGAAAGTGGGAAGAAGAACTAGGGGAGGAGATAGAGGAGGGTATGTGGGCTGATGCCCTAAGCAGGGTAAATTCCTCTTCCTCATGCGCCAGGCTTAGCCTGATTCAATTTAAGGTGCTACATAGAGCACACATAACGGGAGCAAGATTGAGCAGGTTCTTTGGAGTGGAGGACAAATGTGGGAGGTGTGGCGGGAGCCCGGCAAACCACGCACATATGTTTTGGGCATGCCCGGCACTGGAAGGGTATTGGAAGGGAGTGACGGGAGTGATTTCGCGGGTGGTGAGGGCCCGGGTCAAACCAGGCTGGGGGTTAGCTCTATTTGGAGTTGCGGAAGAGTCGGGAGTGCAGGAGGCGAAAGAGGCCGACGTTGTGGCCTTTGCGTCCCTAGTAGCCCGGCGCAGGATCCTACTCATGTGGAAGGAGGCGAAACCCCCCGGACTGGAGGCCTGGGTAAATGATATGGCGGGGTTCATTAAACTGGAGCAGATAAAGTTTGCCCTGAGAGGATCGGCTCAAGGGTTCACCAGGCGGTGGCAGCCATTTCTCGACTACCTAGGGGAACGTTAGAGGGAAGACAGATGACCAGCAGCAGCAACCCAGGGGGAGGGGGGGGGGGGGGGAGGGGGGGTTTAGTTTAGGTCAAAGATAAAGGGGTTTTGTTACTTGTGTATTGTTTAAAATTTCTGTATTGTTATTGTTGCGTTTGCTTTGTAAGAGGGGAAAAATTGTTGTTTGGGAAAAAATTTTCAATAAAACATTTATAAAAAAAAAAAAAAAAAAAAAAAAAAAAAGCACTGCTGCCTCACGGCGCTGAGGACCCGGGTTCGATCCCGGCTCACTGTCCGTGTGGAGTTTGCAAATTCTCCCCATGGCGGCGTGGGTCGCACCCCCACAACCCAAAGATGAGCAGGGTAGGTGAATTGGCCACGCTAAATTGCCCCTTAACTGGAAAAACAAATGTTTTTAAACTTGCTATTGAACAACTTCATTTCCTTCGTAGTTACCCCACGGTAGGCCTTCCACACAGGAAGAAATATAGAAAATAGGTGTGCACAAAACGTCCAACTGTGATGAGCAAATACTGAAGTGCAAGTTTTGTTTTGGCAGAAGAGGTTCCTCTTTCAGTTAGACACAGTGTGAAGGATGGTTGGACTAGGGGTGGATCTTCAGAGTCTGTGCTTTAGCAGTGTACAATTGACCTCGGGTCTGGCACAGAGTAAACTGTAGCCAAACAAGGAGATCACGCAAGGGGGTCCCTCACAACACCCCAGGCTCAGACTGGCTACAGTTGAACCCAGTACAGGATGAAAATCAACATTTCAAGAGACCTTCAATGGCCTTTTAAAATGTTAAATATAACGGTTATTGATATCAGAAGGACAAGGATTCAGAATAAACATCCAGGAAAGCAGAGCGCTGCATGTTTATAGCATAAAACACAACAAAGGTGATTCTGCACGATAACGGGATTTGCTGATTATACATAACTGACGATGATTGCTGTTGGGTCACTAATTCAAGTATACCTGCAGCCTAAATTAAAACTCACGGGGACTAATTCCTATCTCTAGTCATTCGCTCATTTAAAAGTTCCAGCAGATCTCCAGCGGAGTTGTTTGTATTAAAATCAATAGATACACGGTTTTATAATAGGAGCATTCGCCACACTACTGACAAGATGTCATTCTGCTGGGTATAACTGTGTCGGTAAAAGGTCACAAGGTCTAATTGATTTGTCATCACGTTCTGAGATCAATGAAAGAATACTTGTACATGGCAGCTTGTCGACAAATAAAAGAAATTTCTGGCAACTTACCTCCGCATTCTGATTGACTACTAATAGTGACATCGTCAATGCTACTCAAGTCTCTTCGGGCTAGAATACAAAAAAAAGGGCAGTTTACTCAAATGCAAATCTTACTGACCATGACATTTCAAATATTTTTAAAGACGATCTGTCAATAAATATTTCACGATTTCTTCTCATTCCCCTCTTCTTCATCACATTGTGTACTCCTGCGAGGGATGAGTAACCTTGCCTGTTCTCAGGCAGCTGCTTCTTTGAACCAGTCACCCTACTCCGTGAGATTTCCCAAATACCATCAAGAGATTTTAACTGTGTGATAAGGCGAACAAACCTCAAACACAATTCCATCATCCTACCATTCTTCAGTTCAAGGTTTTTAAATACACAATCATCCTGCTCAGATGATGTACTGTCATTGTTAACAAAGCCTTTGCAGTCCAATCTTAAGAAACGTGGGGATCTCTGCTACTCCAAAGCACGAGCAGGAAGATGTTCATTATATGAAAGCCAACTTGAAATGAGTAATGATATGTATTAAGAAAAACATCTTTCTTATTCTCGTTTTTCTCCTGGGTTTTTTTTCTCCCCTTCACAAACCAACTGAGGCCTTACTTGCTCTACAAACTCCAGACTAAGCATGTAGCAGCAATAAAGCAAAGGAAGGTGGTGAAATGCAGGGTCCATTTTGGTTCACTGACTGTGCTAAAACCTCTCTTGGAACTGAACTCAGTCACAAGCAAAAGGTTCTCGCATGAATTTTCGGTCCACATATTAAACTGAACATCACGCTATTGATGGCATTTTTAAATGCCTGAGATCTGGTTTGAACCATTTATTTGTGCAGATGAACCCAACGTTACCCGTAGGGGTAGGGTGGCGTGGGGAGAGAAAAATCGGCAGGTGATGAACCGTAAATCTTTTATGCAAAGGGTTTTGAAAGTAATTTTGGAAAGCTGGCTTTAATTTGGTTGGTCTCCACATTTCTGTTTCTATTGTCAAGAATGCAACAGTTTATCAGTAAACTTGAATGGCTCTGAGCTGAAGGGGGATGCGGATGTCATTTGGTTAATTGAAACCTGCATTGTCAACTGGTCTCAGCTGGAATGTCACTGGACAAGGGATGTAATCAGTGAGCAACTCCATTCCTGATCATTATCCAGTGACCCCACCTAGAAAGATCTGATGTTGTACATAGACATCTCCCCTCAACTCTTCTAAACTCTAGATCGGCCTAAATTCCTCAATCTCTCTTCATAAGATCCCTCATCTCTGGAATCCCTCATCTCTGGAATCAATCTAGCGAACCTCCTCTGAACTGCCTTCAATACCACTACATCTTTCCTCAAATAAGGGGACCAAAACTGTGTATAATACTTCAGGTGCGGTCTGAGCAATACATTGTACAATTGCAACAACACTTTGTTATCTTTATACTCTATTCCTTTAGCTATAAATGCCAACATGCCATTTACTTTCTTTATTACCTGCTGTACCTGCATGCTAGTTTTCTGTGATTCATGCACAAGGACACTCAGATCCCTCTGCATCAAGCATTCAGAAGTCTCTCCCATAATAAAAGTTACTTTTCCATTTTCTAACCAAAATGGATGACCTCACACTTATCCCCGTTAAACTCCATCTGCCACATTTTGGCCCCCTCACCAATCCACGTTAAACTCCCATCTGCCACATTTTGGCCCCCTCACCTAACCCATTTATATAGGACAGTTGCTTCACAGCGCCAGGGTCCCAGGTTCGATTCCCAGCTTGGGTCACTGTCTGTGCGGAGTCTGCACGCTCTCCTCGTGTCTGTGTGGGTTTCCTCCGGGTGCTGTTTCCTCCCACAAGCCCCAAAAGATGTGCTTTTAGGTGAATTGGACATTTTAATTCTCCCTCAGTTTACCCGAACAGGTGCCAGAGTGTGGCGACAAGGAGATTTTCACAGTACCTTCATTGCAGTGTTAATGTAAGCCAACTTGTGACAATAATAAAGATTATCATTCATTTGCAAGGTTCTTATTTCCACATTGGGACAGTTTGACCCACCAATTTTAGTGTCATCTGCAAATTTGGTCTAGAACCTTCCATCCCTGTATCCAAATCGTTAATATAGATTGTAAATAGTTGGGGCCCAACAACCGAATCCTGTGGCACCCCACTAGTTACATCTTGCCATCCAGAAAAAGACCCATTTATCCAGACTCTCTGTCTGTCAGCCAGTCTTAAGTTAAGAAATCTGGTAGATGCTAACCACAACCCAAGTTCATATGTAACATCTATGCAATAATGGCATAACAATGAATAATTTCAGGAGATAATAGAAAACTGGAAAAGAATTAACATGGTAGACCATGCGGGGCCACACAATGCACTGGGTATAATCGGATCCTGCGTACAATCACGCACTGTGAATTCTCACTCACAACCCTTTGCCATGGCAAAACGTTAAAAGGAAGCAACGGCCAAGCTAGGGTTTCCTCCCCTGACCAGCACAAACACCACCCCACCCAATTCCTTGTGTGTGTGTGTATTACGTGTGTGCGCAGCAGGGGTGGTGGAGAACTGCTGGGATAATCAACACGGTTTACTTTCAACCGTGCTTGGCTGCTCAGTTAAAACTGACATTGTGAAAAGTCATGTAAACGGATTGCCCAGCCACCTTCCCACTTTACTGTTATTGCTGAGTTCTGGGAAGACTGTGGGCACCGATTCTCCGGAAAGATTTCGAAGTATGGAAGCGAGCGGAACTGTTGCGAGCTTGCGAGCTTCCTGGTGCTCGGCCCACCGAGGCCGGGAACGCTATTCAATGTTAATTGGTTCAATTAACAAGGCCCCACGTGCTTCACGCCGCCGAGTGGCCGGGACCGCACTTGCCAGCACCCCACCCCCCCCCCCCCCCCCCCCCCCCACCCCCTGGCAATAAGGTCGAGCAGCACTTAAAGAACACTTGCACAGACCAACCCCACTCAGCTCGCAGCCATGGCACCGAGACCACCGGCCCCATGATTCAGGGATGCAGATCTGCGGAGGCTCCTAGATTCGGTGGAGGCCTGGAAGGATGTCCTGTTCCCCCCAAGGGCAGCCAGTGCCGCCTGAAATAAGGTAGCAGCGGCCGTTAGCTCGGGCAGCGTGACCAGAAGGACTGGCCTCCAGCACTGGGCAGCACGGGTCAGTTGGCACCACATCCCCAGGAACCTTCCCCACCCCCCCGCAAACCAACCAGCCGCCCCCACCCCCCCATCTGCACCCCCCCAACCCACACTTCATACGCTCCCTCCTTGACCCCAATCCTCGCTTCACACTGCCACCCCCAGCACTGTGACCCCACACGTGAGCCTAATGATGCCCTCTCTCTGTCTCCACAGGAGAAGCTCTCCCACAATCACCGGGAGAGGGCCCAGACTGGCGGAGGGATGCCAGACATGAGAATTCTCACCACCTTCGAGGAACGGGCCGGAGGTGCCGGGGTGGCCGGGGACAGAGCGGTCACCAATGCGGAGGTCGGCGCACGCCGCAGGGGTGAGGATCCACTGGGCCCCACCCGGATGGACTGTCGCACGTGAGTTGTTATTGCCATACAGACTGACGCATCACTCCCATTGACCACATGATTCATTCCCCGGCAGGTCCTCCAGCCGACGGCACAGCCGATCCGGGGCGGCTCCACCCCTCCCTACCTCCCATGAGACCACCTTGGAGGAGAGCTCAGAGGATGCTACAGTCGATGCGTCACAGCTGTCATTCCCACGCACCTTAGTGGGAAATGTTACTGGAAAGGCCTCTGGGGTATGATCTGATGAGCACCACACCACTGCTGATGTACATCAGGTGGAGGTAGGAACCCCCAGGGCTGGGCCCCAGTCAAGTGTTGAGCCTGTGGAACCGGTTTACCCAGAGTTGATGGAGACGTTTGGGAGCGGCCGGGACATTCAGAGAGAAAAGTCAGTGTCACTCCAGCAGGTCCATAGCCGATTGGAGGAGTCCCAGAGGCTACGGGCACAAGAGATGGCACCGGCAATGTGTGGCACCGACATAAACACTGCTAGGGTGGCGACCACAGTGGAGAGCCTGGTGCACAATGTCGGCAGCATTAGTGAAGGTGTCCATGGCGTGGTGCAGTCGGTGACGGCCATGGCTGAGGGGCTCGGCAAACTGTCCACAGCTCAAGTGAAGACAGTTCCAGGCCAACCTTGATGAGCTGCTGTGGGACATGTCTCGCTCTCAGATGGGTGGTCGAGGCGCTGCGGAGCATGGCCCATTCACTGATCAGCATCACCAAAGGGTCAATACAATGGTGCAGACATTGGGGAGCCTCCAGGGCCGACAGAGCAACCAGGGGCAACCAGGTCTCATTCCAGCTGCGCCTCTGTCCGGAGGTGGCCCTCAGGACACTGGCTTAGAAGGGGAGCTGGGTAACAACCCGGACCCATCCTATGGACTGTCCTCCGGCCCCAGGGGACGCCCGCCAGGGCCATAGAAGGCCACAGGACAAGGTAAGCAGCTGGCTGCAACCACCTCTGATGTGCATCCTGGGGACACAACTAAACATAACGGTAGAGCAAGGAGGGCCAAGCACATTGAGGATCACTGAGGGGGGGGGGGGGGGGGGAAAGAGAGGAAAGAGATAGTGAGGCAGCACCATTGGCGAATGGGGCAGTGGTGTACACTTGTACGAGGAACAATAAAATAACCTCACCGCAACCAGCATGATGCCTCTGGCTCTTTGCAAGATGCGTGCCGACCACCAATCCCATGCCCGCCCCCCCACCCCACACGCCCTCCCCACGCTCACCCAGCAACGAACCTGTGCCTGGGGCCCATCCCCTGGATGTGTTTGGAGGTTGGCCGCCGCATTGTGGTGCTGCCTCCCGCAGTGTTCAAGCTCAGTGTCCATGCATCAAGATGTGATTGGGATGCTAGGCAGTGAGCACCACATGCTACATGGCCCGCCCACCCACGGGGACCCACTTGGGATGAGTGAAGTGCTCACCTAACCACAATTGCCAAGTCCTTGTTAGCAATAGCTTTCAACCACACGGCCAGTAGCCTCTGCGGTCAGTGGGAGTTATGGGTGGTCAGTGGGAGTTATGGGTGGTCAGTGGGAGTTATGGGTGGTCAGTGGGAGAGACCAACAGGGGCTAGGATTTCCCCCGGTATGGGAACACAGTACAGGGATCGACACGGTGGACCAGTGCACGCCTGGCCCTCACCCCCACCCCGCAGGGAACCCCCTCCTCCCCCATGTCAGCCCACTCCCGACCGGGGCTGGATATCCCCCCACCCCCACCCCAGAGCATGCCCACTGCCCCCAGGCTCATTTCCTTTGACCGATGATGGCTGCTGACCTCCTCAGCTCCCTGCAGCAGCCCACCACCAGGTTCACATTTTTCAAAAGGAGTACTGATCGGCAACAGCGTGACCACTTGCTGGAGAGGCCGATGAATGATGGGAGGCCATTGAACATGGGGTGGCTCCTTGTATGGAAATAGGGCTTAAGTGGTGATAACTGATTTCTCGCCACTCTGCGGCGAATTCCGGTTTCATCTATAAGAGCGGGTCGGTTGCATCGCACGCCATTTGGCGCCTGGAGCAGTTCTCGTTTTCCGCCTCTCCCTCGATTCACCGGCCTCGTGTCGCATGAGCGAGAGCGCAATAAAGCGGGAGAATTGCACCCTGTGTAAATCAAAGTCAGGTATGCAAGAAATTTATTTTTTTTAAAAAGGAAGAGTACCCAATTATTATTTTTTTCCCAATTAAGTGGTAATCTAGCGTGACCAATCCAGCTACCCTGCACATCTTTTGGGTTGTGGGAGTGGGACCCACGCAGACACAGGGAGAATGTGCAAACCCCACAGTGACCCGGGGCTGGGATCAAACCCGGGTCCTCAGCACCGTAGGCAGCAGTTCTCACCACTGCACCGCCCCTGTCAGCTATGCAATTCCACAAAAAATATTTCACAAATTTTATTTATCTGTTCCAAAAATAGTAGAACAATTTTTCAGTTTCCTCAGAGCCTCCACAAGAATACGAAAAAAACCTAAAATTCACATAGCAATGATTGGCATAGGTGAGACCAAGTTGTGATGCTTTGCGTACTGCTCTGACAACATGAAGGGTACAAGCACAGAGGGAGTGTAAGCTCAAGAAGCTGATGAACATATTGCAAAACTATCAAAGAAACGGATACGGTTAAATGCAAGAGGAGGAGACGGTCATTGCTATGATTAAGTATAAAGGTAGGAATAGGGCAGCACGGTGGCGCAGTGGTGAGCATTGCTGCCTCACGGCGCCGAGGTCCCAGGTTCGATCCCAGCTCTGGGCCACTGTCCATTCTCCCCGTGTTTGCGTGGGTTTCACCCCACCACCCAAAGATGTGAAGGGGAAGTAGATTGGACACATAAGTTGCCCCTTAATTGGAAAAAATTAATTGGGGACTCAATTTTTTTAAAAAACAATTTTAAGGCATAAAGGTAGGTGTGAATAAATCTATGATAAAACAACAAATTAATGGAACACAGATTCCGCTAAATCTATACGAGAAGATATTTAATATTCATTAAACAGGGGCTTGGTGAGAAATCATGATGGTAATGTGTTTAGAAATTAATGGTAATAAGCTCCATCAAAAACTTGGAAATGGCCAAGTCAATTAAAAATGATTCACCAAAGTGTTCAAGAATAGGTCTATAAAAGGTTCATAGTCAACAAGATCCACAATGGAACAAGTGGTAAAGATTGTAAATTAGACTAGATCTTTTCTGAGAGATGCATAATTTGAATTAAAAGTAGCTCCCATCACTTTAAAACATACCAAAGCAAGGGCAATGAGATGATCACTTGAAGACAAAGAGTAATTATTTACTTCAGGGTAAATGAACGCAAACAAATTTCCAAGTAACGATAGGTTAGGAGTAAGGGGATGATGCAAATGATACCATTAGGCCCACCCACTCCGGTGTCCAGAGACCAAAAGCTTTGCAGAATAAAACTTCATTTTCATCATTTCAAAACAACACAGTGGAGGAATGTGGGGGGGAACAAATCCTTTGTTTATCAGGATCATCAAGGCCAGTCTTAGAAGAAAAAAGGTGAGAAACAAAGGTCAGCTTTGTTTTTTAACAATAGTTTGCAGCAGGAGAAATGCAAACAAGTCAGTAGAAGCCCAAGCCACATTACTGTTGCAGTAATATTCGCTCCCTCTTCCACACGAGGGCAGTAAAGTGCTTTCCCTGTGAATCTGTGAGACGACGAACATTCACAGGAAATCTACATTTTGGTGCAGGATTTTTTTTAAATTAAGCATGGCGGTCAATGTGCTACGGTCAAGAGTCCCTAGTTCAGATGCAGCATAGATTGAAACATTGTGCTCTGCTGCAAGCTGCTTCTTAACCCTTACTGCACCGATTCAAAACTTTAATTTCTAATACTAAATTAAGTGACCATGCAGTTTTCTACTGTTTCTCCAACAGTAACTAATAGGGCAGCACGGTGGTTATTATTATAGAATTTACAGTGCAGAAGGTGGCACAGTGGTTAGCACTGCTGCCTCACAGGGCCAGGGACCCAGGTTCAACCCCTGCCTCAGGTGACTGTGTGGAGTTTGCACTTCCTCCTCGTGTCTGCGGGATTTCCTTCGGGTGCACCGGTTTCCTCCCACGGTCCAAAGATGTGGCGATGCCGGCGTAGAACTCGGGTGAGCACAGTAAGAAGTCTTACAACACCAGGTTTGTTTCAAACACTAGTTTTCAGAGCACTGCTCCTTCCTCAGGTGAATGAAGAGGTATGTTCCAGAAGCATATATATATATATATATATATATATATAGACAAAGTCAAAGATGCAAGACAATGCTTTGAATGCGAGCATTTGCAGGTAATTAAGTCTTTAGCGATCCAAAGATAGGGGTAACCCCAGGTTAAAGAGGTGTGAATTGTCTCAAGGCAGGATAGTTGGTAAGATTTTGCAAGCCTCAAAAAAATTGAGTCCCCAATTAATTTTTTCCAATTAAGGGGCAACTTATGTGTCCAATCTACTTCCCCTTCACAACTTTGGGTGGTGGGGGATGAATGTAATGCGACATGAATCCAAGGTCCCAGTTGAGGCCGCACTCATGTGTGCGGAACTTGGCTATAAGTTTCTGGAACATACCTCTTCATTCGCCTGAGGAAGGAGCAGTGCTCCGAAAGCTAGTGTTTGAAACAAACTTGTTCGACTTTAACCTGGTATTGTAAGACTTCTTACAGTCCAAAGATGTGCAGGTTAGGTGGATTGGACATGCTGAATTCCCCCTTGTAGCCAAAGGTTGTGCAGATTAGGTGAGGTTACAGGGATAGGGCAGGGGAGTGGGCCTAGGTAGGGTGCTCTTGCAGAGGGACCGTGCAGACACTATGGGCTGAACGGCCTCCTTCTGCACTGCAGGGATTTTATGATTCTACCTGTGCCATGTCTCTGTGGATTTGGCACCACGTGACGATGGAAGAGACCCGCTCCAGGTGGCGGTCAAGGTTACCACAGCCCTGAACCTTTACGCTTCAGGTTAATTCCAGGGCCCGTGTGGCATGTTCCAACCAACAGCCCACAAGTGCATCTGCGAAGTCACGGATGCCCTGTTTGCCCGGGCAGCTGGCTCTGTAAACCTTGACCTGGGTAAAGCCCAATAAGATGCCCAGGCATCCGGATTCTCCGCCATCGCCAGGATGCCCCAGGTCCAGGGGTAATTGATGGCACAATGTCACCTTGTGTGCACCAGACAGTCCGGAAGCGCCCTTCATGAACAGGAATGGGTTCCACTCCCTAAACGTTCAACTTGTGTGCGGCCACCACATGAACCTCATGCACGTGTGCGCATGCTCCACAGGGAGTCTGTACCACCTAACCTGCACAACTGGGGCAGTCAGAGATCCCCAGCATCTTCAAGGGACACCCCAGGATGGCCAATTGGCTCTCGGGGGATAAGGTTAAGGTCCTGGCTAATGCAGAGGCCGGTGACCGACGCTAAGACCCAATATAACGAGGCCCATGTGACCACCTGGGCTGTCATTGAGCAGTGTATCGGACTGCTCAAAAGACAGTTCCAATGCCTCGGCAGTTCTGGTGGTGCACTGCAGTACACCCCCCGAAGGGTCGCCCACTTCGTGGTGGTCTGCTATGCCCTCCACAAACTGGCACAGCAACGGGACAGCGTGCGGAGGTGGAAGAGGAGGAACGTGTGGCCTCGTCAGAGGAGAAGCCGGACTATGAGGGGCTCAAGGATGAGCCTGGGGAGGACCCACGGGAACTGCCAGAGGATGGAGGACAGATGGCGGCGAGGGTCTGGCCTTTCCTGCTTCTCATAGGACGTGGCTTCATCCGTTATCTTTCCCCTCTCCCTTTACTGCCCACTGCCCCCCCCCTCCCCAACCATTCTCTGCACACTTAGCACCCCACCACCACCACCCCTCAAATCGCCCTGTTCCACCCTCTCAGGGTCTGTGTTACATCACTCCAGGTGACGGGCCTGTGTTGGCACTATGAGCAGGTCAATATACAAGGCAGGAGGGTGATGATAACTCGCTGTGGTGCTCCTCAATCTATGCCGTAGTCTGACTCTTGTCTGTCTTCTGACTGTGCGCTCACATCCATCACCTGCACGCGATCTGGGGTTTGTTCGGCAGGATCGGCTTAAGAGCTGCTCCACCTTGTTAACTGGGAGGTGCCAAGCGGGGTCCAGGTGAATCAGCTGGCGGGACAACCAGTTCTGGCATGAAGCCAGTGGGGCAGCATTAAGTGCCCCAATTAATGTTAGATACCAGTGATGGCCTCACCAGGTCGGAAAGCACCCGGGAATTCCTGCTTGCTACCATACTTAGAAACTTTTCCATTAGATTGTCCAATATTTCGAATCCATATGACTCTTCTTCACAGAGCTAAAGAGAGGGAGAAATGGGATGAATTTTATAATGTTTAAGATCGAGTGGAGCAAGTGGATCAAAATGAAAGATCAAGGATAGGTGGGAGCTGAGGAGAAATTTGACAGATGTCATGGATCACGAGACAAAGGGAGTGCTAAAGACTACAGAAGGTACTGATAGTGGCATAAAAGAAAGATAGAAGAATTTGTGAATAACAGAATACGGGTCAGTGCTCTGTGAAAGCAAACTTAAGAAGACATGTCAGATGGCCTGTGCGGACGAAGGGAGGGAAACAATACTGTATTAAAAGAGGGGCATCAAGATGGAGAGGGGTCTAAAAGCTGTTGAACTCAATATAAGTCAAGAAGGCTGTTAAATGTCTAATCACAAAATGAGGTGCTGTTCCTCCAGTTTGCATTGGCCTGCAATAGAACATTGCAGCAGGCCAAGGACCGACTTGTTGGCATAGAGCAAATGGCGTGTTGAAAGGGCAAGCAACAATGTGGTTGGGGTCATGCCTGCGTACGGAGTGAAGGTGTTCCTCAAAATGGTCACCCTGTCTGCATTCACCTAAAAAGAGTATTTCGGGCCTTGAATGGTGAGGAGGGAAGGGGGCAGATGTTGCACATTCTGTGATTGCATGGGAAAGTGATGAGGAATTTCCCAGGATGTCATGGAGGATGTGTTTGGTGGCAGAATCATCATGCTGGAGTTGGCAGAAATGGCAGAGGATGATCCTTTGAATGAGGATGCCAAAATAGATTAAACTGAGGTAGAGAAACTGGGAGAATGGGATGGAATCCTTACAGTAAGCGGGATTTGAGGAGTTGTTGTCGAGGTAGGTGTGGAGTCGGTGGGCTTTTGGTAGACAGTCTATCACCAGAAATGGAGATGGGGTGGGTGGGGTCAAGAAAAGGAAGGGATGTGTTGGAGGTGGACTATGTAAAGGTGAGAACGGAGTGGGGGAAAAAAAGAGATACATTTTCCAGGTCCAGATGAGAGCATGAAGTGGCACCGATACAGCCATCGATGTAACCGAAAATGAATTGTAGGAACTTCCAGTGGCGGCTATGAAGGAGCAGGTTGCACATTTGGTGGCTCCCGCTTGGGTCGGACCTTTGGACCTTTTCCCCGATTTTTTTGTCGGATTTGACTCGGAGAATTGATGGTGAACGTAATTGTGAAGAGGAATCCTACATCAGTGCATGGAGAGGCGGACCAGGAGTGCTCGCAAAGGAAGAAATAGGCGAACAGAGAAGGCCTCGACTGAAGCTGCAGCGGGAGAAAGCATGGCGGGCAACCGGAGTCCTGGCTCGACGACGCAGCGGTCGACGGAGCAGCTGATGCAGCTCATACAGGAGGGTTTCGCCAAGCAGAAACAGGACTGCTTGGACCCGATTAAGGAATCAATTGCTCGGCTGGAACTTAGACTGGATGCTCAAGATCGGGCAATCCAGAAGTGGAGAAGGCACTGACCGAGCAGGAGGAACACCAAACAGCAGTGGAGTTGGAGGTGGGGTGCTGAGAGACCAGCAGAAAAGGCTCCAGGAGAAGGGGGAGGACCTAGAGAATAGGTCCCGCTGGCAGGATGAGAATCGTTGGTCTCCTGGAGGGGTCCGAAGGAGCGGACGCAGGGGAATGTATAGCGGGCATGTTCGAGAGGTTAATGGGGATGGGGACGTTCTCCCAATCTTGGAGGTGGACAGGGCTCACAGAGCGCGCGCGAGGAAGCCGCATGTAGGGGACTCCCTGAGGGCGATGTTGGTGAGATTCCACAGGTACCTGGACAAGGAGTGTACTTTACGGTGGGCCAGGCAGACACGGAGCTGTAAGTGGGAGAACATCATCCTGCGTATATACCAAGACCTGAGTGCGGACGTGGCCAGGAGAAGAGCAGGGTTCAACCAAATAAAGTCGACCCTTTTCAAGAAGAAGGTGAAGTTTGGACTGCTGTATCCAGCCAGTCTTTGGGTCACTTATGAGGAGCAACATTTTTACTTTGAGTCGCCCGAGGAAGCGATGGACTTAGCTAGAAGGAAAGGGCTGATAGCGGAATGAGATGTTTGAACTTTGCTGCAGAGTTCATGTTAAAACGTTTTTGTTTTTGGACTTTATCTGTAATGCCTCGGTATTGATTCTGGGGCTGCCGCATATTTGAGAGAGTTAAAGTTTGCATTTATACTGATGGGGGATGGAGGTGTGAATTTTAGATGTAGGTTTTTTTTTTTACTTTCTTTGTGTTTCTTTTGGTCAATTGGGTGGGGATTGTTTTCTTTTGCATATGTGTGTCTGAGCGGGGGGGGGGGGGGGGGGGGGGGGGGAGGGGGGAAACAATATTTGATTTGTCACATGTATTGGTATACAGTGAAAAGTATTGTTTCTTGCATGCTGTACAAACAATGCATACCGTACATAGGGAAGGGAGGAGAGACTGCAGAATATAATGTTACAGTTATAGCAAGGTGTAGAGAAAAGATCAACTTCATACGAGGTAGGTCCATTCAAAAGTCTGATGGCAGTAGGGAAGAAGCTGTTCTTGAGTCGGTTGGTACATGACCTCAAACTTTGGTATCTTTTTCCTGATGGAAGGAGGTGGAAGAGAGGATGCCCGGGGTGCGTGGGGTCCTTAATTATGCTGGTTGCCTTTCTGAGGCAGCGGGAATTATAGACAGAGACGATGGATGGCAGGCTGGTTTGCGTGATGGATTGGTCTACATTCACGACCTTTTGTAATTTCCTGCGGTCTTGGGCAGAGCAGGATCCATACCAAGCTGTGATACAACCAGAAAGAATGCTTTCTATGGTGCATCTGTAGAAGTTGGTGAGGGTCATAGCTGACATGCCAAATTTCTTAGTCTTCTGAGAAAGTAGAGTCGTTGGTGGGCTTTCTTAACTATAGTGTCGGCATGGGGGGACCAGTACAGGTTGTTGGTGATCTGGCTAAGAATTTGAAGCTCTCGACCCCGTTCTACTTCGTTCCCATTGATGTAGACAGGGGCATGTTCTCCACTACCCTTCCTGAAGTCGATGACAATCTCCTTCGTTTTGTTGAGGGAGAGATTATTGACGTTTGCAGCAGTTCACCAGATTCTCTATCTCATTCCTGTACTCTGTCACGTCATTGTTTGAAATCCGACCCACTACTGTGGTGTCATCAGCAGATTTGAAAATCGAGTTGGAGGGGAATTTGGCACACAGTCATAGGTGTACAAGGAGTATAGTAGGGGGCTGAGGGCACGGCCTTGTGGGGCACCGGTGTTGAGGATGATCTTGGAGGAGGTGTTGTTGCCTATCCTTACTGATTGTGGCCTGTGGGTTAGACAGTTCAGGATCCAGTCGCAGAGGGAGGAGCCGAGGTCATGGTCAGGGAGTTTGGAGATGAGTTTCATAGGAATGATGGTGTTGAAGGCTGAGCTGTAGTCAATAAATAGGAGTCTGACATAGGTGTTTTTGTTATCTCGGTGTTCCAGGGTAGAGTGCAGGACCATGGATATGGTGTCTGCTGTGGACCTCTTGCAGCGGTAGGCGAGCTGTACTGGATCAAGGCAATCCGGGAGGCTGAAGTTGATTCATGCCATGACTAACCTTTCAAAGCACTTCATGATGATGGATGTCAGAGCCACTGGACGATAGTCATTAAGGCACGCTGCTTGGCTTTTTTTTGGTACAGGGATGATGGTCATCTTCTTGAAGCAGATAGGGACCTCAGATTGTTGTAAAGAGAGAGGTTGCAGATGTCTGCGAATACCCCCGCCAGCTGATTTGCACAAGACCGGAGTGCTCGTCCGGGTACCCCATCCGGGCCAGTGGCTTTCCGACGGTTGACCTTCGAGAAGGCTGCTCTGACGTCTGTAATGGTGATCTCAGATACAAGTTCATCCGAGGTTTCTGGGTGGAGGGCTCGCTCTCACTGACCTCTTGTTCAAAGCGTGCATAGAATGCGTTGAGCTCATCAGGGAGGGGTGCGTTGAAGCCGGCGATTTTACATGCCCTCATCTTGTAGCCCATTATGTCTTGCAGACCTTGCCATAGTCGGCGGGGGTCCGTGTGGCTAGCCTGGGACTCGAGCTTGGTCCGGTACTGTCTTTTGGTATCTTTGATGGGTCTCCTCAGATCATATCTGGCTTTCTTGTATAGGTCAGGGTCGACTGACTTGAATGCCTCAGACCTAGATTTCAGCAAGCAGTGGATATCCCTGTTCATCCAGGGTTTCCGGTTGGGAAACCACACGGATTTGTTTCTTTGGCACACAGTCTTCAACACACTTACTAATGAAGTCAGTTACTGTAGTGGCGTACTCATTCAGGCTAGTCTTGCAAACCAGTTTTTAGATACTGACCAGTCCACTGACTCTAAGCAGTCCCGTAGAAGATCATCCGATTCCTCAGACTAACAATGCACAACTTTCTTCGACAGATTCTCCGTGGGAAAATGTCTGGCGCCATGGGCTACCAAGATCGCTGGGCGGGCTGGCTCACGGAGCGCAGTGGGGGGTGAGCACATGTTATGCTTGTTGAAGGGGACGGTTTGCATAGTGCTGTATTCAGGGGGGGGGGGGGGGGAACACTGTTCTGCTGACGGGGAAGGACTTTTGCTAGGGGACAAGAGGGAGGTCGGGGATGGAGGCTGCTTTGGGGGCGGGCCTGCGGATGCGTGGGGCGATGGCTGGAGACTGGCGCAAGAAAGGTGATGGCTGATCGGCTTGGGGGAGAGCCCCCCAACCAAGCTAATCACATGGAACATTAGAGGGCTAAATGGGCCGTTTAAGAGGGCACGTGTGTTCGTGCATTTGAGGTGAATGAAGGCGGACGTGGCAATGTTACAGGCGACGCAGTTTAGGGTAACCGATGGGATCAGATTAAGGAAGGGATGGGTCGGACAGGTTTTTCACTCGGGGCTGGACTCAAAGACTAGAGGGGTCGCGATCCTAATTAATAAGCGAGTGTCATTTGAGGCGGGAAGAATAGTTGCAGATGTGGGAGGCAGTTACATCATGGTTAGTGGGAAGCTGGAAGGGCTGCCGGTGGTGCTCGGTACGTGCCAAATTGGGATGATGTGGAATTCATAAGGAGGATGGTGGGGAAGGTCCCGGACCTGGATTTGCATAACTTGGTCATGGGAGGGGGGGGGGGGGGGGGGGGGGGGGGGGGGGGGGGGGGGCAACTTCAACACAGTCATTGACCCGAGGCTAGACCGGTCAAGCACAAGGACAGGCAGGGTGCCAGCAGTGGCAAAGGAGCTAAAGGGGTTTATGGAGCAGTTGGGGGGGGTGGACCCATGGAGATTTGAGCAGCCGAGAGAGAATGAGTTCTCCTTTTATTCACACGTGCATAAAGTGTACTCCCGGATCGTCTTTTTCATCTTGAACAGGGTTTTACTGGCGGGGGTAGTGGACACCGAGTATTCAGCGATCACGGTCTCGGATCATGCCCTGGGTGGACCTACAGGTGAGCAAGGAGGGTGGTCAATGCCTGTACTGGAGTTTGGGTGTCGGACCGTTAGTGGATGAGGTGGTGTGCGGACGGGTGAGGAAATGAATCCAGAACAAGCTGGAAATTAATGATACGGGGGAATTCTCGGCTGCAATGGTCTGGGAGGCGCTGAAGGCGGTGGTTAGAGGGGAGCTGATCGCGATACGGGCCCACAGGGAGAAGGTAGACAGAGCAGAGATGGATCGACTGATAGGAGAAATGCTTCAGGTCGACAGTAGATATGCGGAGACCTTAGAGGCAGGGTTTTTAAGGGAACATTGGAGGCTACAGGCGGAGTTTGGCTTGTTAACTACAGGGAAGGCGGTGGAGCAGCTGAGGAAGGAGAGGGGGGCGATATACGAATATGGAGAGAAGGCCAGCAGAATGCTTGCACAGCAGCTCAGAAAGAGGGATGCAGCCAAGGAGATTGGGAAAGTCAGGGATGGGAACCTGGTCGGGGATTCAGCAGGGGTTAATAAGGCGTTTAAGGAGTTCTATAGCAGGTTGTTTTGAGTCGGAACCCCCAGCTGGGTTCCCGAAGCTGGATGAAGGGTTGGTAAAAGGGCTGGGGGCCCCGATCGGGATGGAAGAAATAGCAGAAGGGCTGAAGGCCATGCAGGCGGGTAAAGCCCCAGGACTGACGGGTACCCGGTGGAATTTTATAAAAAGCAGCTGCTGATGAGGACATTCAATGAGGCAAGGGAGAGAGTGGCGCTTCCCCCGACGATGGCACAGGCCACGATCTCACTGATCTTGAAGCGGGATAAGGACCCGGAGCTATGCAGGTCCTACAGACCGATCTCCCTACTACATGTAGTAGGGCAAATGTTGGCCAAACTCTTATCCTCTAGGATTGAAGACTGCGTACCGGACGTGATTGGGGAGGACCAGACGGGATTCGTTAAGGGTAGGCAGTTGGTGGCCAACGTTAGAAAGCTGCTGAATGTGATCATGATGCCCCCAGAAGGTAGGGACGTAGAGGTAGTGTTCGCAATGGATGCATGGAAGGCATTTGATCAGGGGGAATGGACCTATCTGTGGGAGGTGCTGGGGCGGTTTGGGTTTGGACGGGCTTTATCGACTGGGTTAGGCTGCTGTATCAGGCGCCCGTGGCGAGTGTACGGACGAACAGGTTGACATCGGGATATTTCAGGTTGCACCGGGGGACGAGGCAGGGATGTCCCCTCTCCCCACTGCTGTTTGTGCTGGCCATAGAACCGCTGGCAATTGCGCTGGGAGCCTCAAGGGGCAGGAAGGGGCTGGTCCGGGGAGGGGTGGAACACAGTCTCACTAGACGCAGACGACCTGCTCCTATATGTTTCAGACCCACGAGAAGGGATGGAAGAAATTATGAGGATTCTGGGGGGGGTTTGGCCGGTTTTCGGGTTATAAATTGAACATGGGGAAAAGTGAGATGTTCGCGATGCAGGCAAGGGGGTAGGAGAGGCGATTGGGGGAGTTGCTGTTTAGGGCGGTAGGGGGAAGCTTTCGGTACCTAGGCATCCAGGTGGCGCGGGAATGGGAACGGCTACATAAATTAAATTTGACCCGACGAGTAGACCAAATGAAGGGAGATTTCCGAAGGTGGGACGTGCTCCCGTTATCACTGGCTGGGAAGGTACAGACAGTGAAAATGACGGTCCTCCAGAGATTCCTGTTTGTGTTTCGGTGTCTCCCCATCTTTATTCAAGAAAATGAATTTTAGGACTGGAATAAGGAATGTTCCACATACCCCACAAAAGGATAGGTATAACTGGGGCCCATGGGGGTACCCATAGCCATACCTTTTATTTGTCAGAAGTGGGAAAAGTTAAAGGAGACATTATTTAGTGACAGAACAAGTTTAGCCAGGCAGAGATTAGTGGTGAGCAGGGATTATTCGGACCTCTACTCAAAGGAATATAGAACATACAGTGCAGAAGGAGGCATTCGGCCCATCGAGTCTGCACCGACCCATTTAAGCCCTCACTTCCACCCTATCCCTGTAACCCAATAACCCCTCCTAACCTTTTTGGTCACTAAGGGCAATTTAGCATGGTCAATCCACCTAATCTGCACGCCTTTGGACTGTGGGAGGAAACCGGAGCACCCGAAGGAAACCCACGCACACGGGGAGAACATGCAGACTCCGCACAGACAGTGACCCAAGCTGGGAATCGAACCAGGGACCCTGGAGCTGTGAAACCACTGTGCTACCCATTGTGCTACCGTGCTGACCGATCTGTTTTTATTTCAGATCGCAATGCTTGGTCTTCATTAAAATTAACTTCACTTTTGGGTCCTTACAGCCAGCCAACAGAAGAGAGTTAACCCCATTAGTCTGAGTTTGAAGTACAGTCAGAGGGTAAAAATACAGGATAAATTTTAGCCATCAGTCAGTATTCCCCAGAATTGATCATGCAAGGTTCACATCATGCGATTTTCACATGGGCCTTGACATAAGTGGCCAGAGCTCTCACCAAAAACAAGTAGCAGACAAAAGACTTATGCGAACTGGGGTCCTTTCCAGTTGCAGAACCCCATCTGCAATTTTCAGTGCCAACGTTTGGACTGCAGACCATGTGGAACTAGGGGTGGAGCAATCTAACCAGTGGTCAGTAAAGGAAGTGTTGCAGGCTGCTCAAAAACAGCTACTTTTAAGTACAGTACGAAGTCTTACAACACCAGGTTAAAGTCCAACAGGTTTGTTTCGATGTCACTAGCTTTCGGAGCGCTGCTCCTTCCTCAGGAAGCTAGTGACATCGAAACAAACCTGTTGGACTTTAACCTGGTGTTGTAAGACTTCGTACTGTGCACACCCCAGTCCAACGCCGGCATCTCCACATCATGACTTTTAAGTACAGAAGTGATTTTTGAGAGTGTGAAGGGAGAGCGAATTATAACTTTGGACATCATTTAAAAACAAACCTGTTGTGTGAGTCTAACAGGAATTCCATTTTTTAAACATCCGTGCATTGACTTTTGAGTGGTGCTTACCTTCAATGCTGCCATCTGATAAACCATCAATCAGGGACTCTGCAGAGGGATCCACTGGCCCGATGAGCTCTGATCCATCGTGAACTTCACCATCCTAAAAAATAAAATTTAAAATGTAACATGGCAAAAGAAAAATCCACATATTTTCATACAAAAGTTTTTTTTTAAGAAAATGAACAGCCAGGAAGCCATTTTAGATCCTTGCATACAAGGCTCTCTAACCAAGAGGGCAGGCTCTCCATCGGTGCTCTTCTGGAACTGGCTGGGGGGGTCAACTTGTCTGAAAATCAAAAACCTGTATGGGGAGTAAAACGGCTCTATCGGATTGATAATAAATCTCTTTGGTGTCTCGGGATCTTTCATGTTTAATTGAAAAGGCAGACGAGGCCCTTTTAGTTTTATTTAACTTCCCCTTAGTGTAGTTGACCAATTCAAACGATTGCAACTTCAATCCCAAACTGGTCAGCATATGAAGTCGCTGATTAATGCTGTCAGTGGAGTGACAGCCATACCCCTTCGGCATCTGTACTCGCAAATCACTCTCTACCCCAATTTCAGCAACACAAAACACTTGAACAATGTTGAAATATTAATATTTGCAAAGAAAACACTAATAATGAGAAAAACCTTGGAACTGTTGACACTAAGAAAAAGATGAGGAAAATCATAAAAGATAACTGCAAAAAGAGTAGCATTGATTAAACACTTGTGTGTCGGCAGCTTATACTTTAAACCACTGAAGTGAACTGCCCATTTTATTCATTTTTTTTAAAAATGCATTTTATTACAAACATATATCAAAACAGGTTACAGCGAACAAACACCCCGGGAAACATGCTTCACTACAATCAACTATACAGTCTGTACAGATTTTTCCCCTTTTTCACCCCCCCCAGTGATGAACAGCCCCACAGACACGGTCACAAACATCCCCCACCTTTCCTCAAACCTCTCTGAAGAGCCCCTTAACTCATATTTTATGTTCTCTAATCGCAGGAAGTCGTACAGGTCACCCAACCAAGCTGCTGCCCCCGGTGGCGATGCCGACCGCCACTCCAGCAAAATTCGTCGCCGTGCAATAAGAGAGGCGAAGGCCAAGACATCAGCCTTCCTCCTCTCCATGAGCTCCGGCATCTCTGAAACTCCAAATATCGCTACCAAAGGGTCCACCTCCTCCTCCACTATCCTGGCTAAGACCGCGAACACTCCCGCCCAGAATTTTCCTAATTTTTCACAAGCCCAAAACATGTGCGCGTGATTCGCTGGTCCCCACCCACACCTTTAGCACTCATCTGGTACCCCCTGAAAGAACCCACTCATTCTCGCCCGAGTCATATGCACCCTGTGCACCACCTTAAACTGTATCAGGCTCATCCTTGCACGCAGAGGTCCCGTTTACCCTGCGCTGTGCTTCACTCCATTCTCCCCAATTGATTTCCCCTCCCAACTCCGCTTCCCATTTCTCCTTGACCTTCACACCCGCTCACCTCCCTGCTCCCCCAGCCACTTGCATATATCCCCAATTCTTCCCTCCCCTTCCACATCCGGGAGCAGCAGTCGCTCCAGCAGGGTGTATCCCGGCAACCTAGGGAACCCCCTCCAATGCCCATTTTATTCTTAACTCAACTGAAAATCCCACTTTACAATTTATACTTGACAGTGCCCCTGAGGTAGGCATTCAATTCACCCAGAACCAATGCAAAATGATTTTAGCTAGAGGGTTTACTTTTGTTCTTTTCCTTTCCCAGCCTGGTAACTTTCAACCCTAGAACTGTCCTTCATAGGGAGAGGATTTTATGGAGATTCTCCCTCTAGTGCAAGTTATGAGAATCTTGCAGCCTAATTTTAAATATTCACAAATTTGATCTTTTCAATTCAAGCACATATTCCCACCCACATTTCTGCATGAACCAGAGAGATTAGCTGCTCCTTCTCTCTGATACTGACGGACAAGACTATGTCTTGGAGTTTTCAGCGATACCTTAAAAACCTTTGTTTCTCAAAGCCAGTCTCTATGGCAATGTAAATCACATGGGCCTGGTATCCAGATTAAAATGCTGGTCATCTATTCTTGAGATCGTAACTCGCTTTTATCTTGGAAGTAAATGGACAGTTTAAAACATAACTGTTTACAATGTTACATTCTCAACAACCCCTCGAAACTTTGGTGACCAGCAGTCCAGCTACTGTAAACACAGATGCTGCTGCAAAAACAAAAACGCTGGAAATCTAAAATAAGAACAAAAGGAAAAGCTGGAAAAATTCAGCATGTCAGGCAGCATCTGTGGAGAGAAACAGTTAATGTTTCAGGTCAACGACTTTTCAACAGAACTCAGATGCTTATGCCATTGTCTTAAAGTGTGAACACATTACACCTAAATAACCACGGCTTCCCCTTGATCTTTAAAGGCCACGTCACCCAGCCTGTTGTTAGGCAGACTTGAGAAGAGGTCACATGACCCCTTTCAATTATCCTAATTTAAAAAAAATTAAATTTAAAGTACCCAATTCTTTTTTCCCCCAATTAAGGGGCAACTTACCATTTCCAATCCACCTACTCTGCACATCTTTTTGGGTTTTGGGGGTGAGACCCACACAGACACGGGGAGAATGTGCAAACTCCAAATGGACAGTGACCTGGGATTGAACCCGGGTCCTCGGCGTCGTGAGGCAACGCCACTGTATAATTATCCTAAATTAAAGAGACAGTCCCAAAACATTACAATCTTATAAACCCCATATTTGTGACAATAGATTGACTATTAACCTGTATGAGAACACAATTCAGAAAATGCCACCGAAACCTTAGTGCCTGCAATAATTTATCTGGTCACCTGGTGGCACCCAAGTGTTTTAAATCAACCAGGCACAGATAAAGCAAAGTGCTTGGCTTGAAACTTGTCTAATCTATTCACCAGCAAGATCAGCCAGTTATATGAAAACGTAGTTTCTCATAGGAATTAGAAGCAGAAGTAGGGTAATTCAGCCCTTTGAGCCTGCTCTGCCATTCAATCAGTTGTTCTTCCACATGGATAAAATAGCTCAATTACCACCAAGTTAAATTGCCACCTTGAGATCACTGGAGGTAATTTTAAACAAAACCAGAAAACGCAGTAAAAGCTCAGCAAGTTTGACAGAATTCGTGAAGAGAGAAACAGGATTCACATTTCGAGTCCGTATGACTTCTTCAGAACTTAATTTTAGTCACTTCAGCGATATTGCAAAACAGTCAATAGGCAGCCCATTCAAACTCTCTTCACATTTTCACTGAAATTCGATTGAAGTTAATGTAAATTAAAAATAAAGAGATGTACAACAGGTCGCTGATTAGGTATCAGCATTTCACACTACTGAAGTCAAAATGACTCTCGATTAGTCATTCATGTGTATTAATTCAACTCCCTCATTTTATCAAAAGTGCCAGCAACCAGGGGCGAAATTCTCCGGAAACGGCGCGATGTCTGCCGACTGGCGCCCAAAATGGCGCAAATCAGTCGGGCATCTCGCCGCCCCAAAGGTGTGGAATGCTCCACATCTTGGGGGGCCAAGCCCCAACCTTAAGGGGCTAGGCCGGCGGCGGACGAATTTCCGCCCCGCCAGCTGGCGGAAAAGGCCTTTGGTGCCCCGCCAGCTGGCGCGGAAATGACATCTCCGGGTGGCGCATGCGCGGGAGTGTCAGCGGCCGCTGACGGCATTCCCGCGCATGTGCAGTGGAGGGAGTCTCTTCCGCCTCCGCCATGGTGGAGACCGTGGCGAAGGCGGAAGGGAAAGAGTGCCCCCACGGCACATGCCCGCCCGCGGATCGGTGGGCCCCGATCGCAGGCCAGGCCACCGTGGGGGCACCCCCCAGGGCCAGATCGCCCCGCGCCCCCTCCCAGGACCCCGGAGCCCGCCCGCGCCGCCTTGTCCCGCCGGTAAGGTAGGTGGTTTAATCTACGCCGGCGGGACAGGCATTTTAGCGGCGGGACTTCGGCCCATCCGGGCCAGAGAATCGCGCCGGGGGGGGGGGGGGGGGGGGGGGGGGGGGGGCCCAACCGGCGCGGCACGATTCCCGCCCCCGCCGAATATCCTGTGGTGGAGAATTCGGCAACCAGCGGGGGCGGGATTCACGCCAGCCCCCGGCGATTCTCCGACCCGGCAGGGGGTCGGAGAATCTCGCCCCAGATTCCAGAAGTCAAACATGCATTTCAAATAAATACACATGCATTCATTCATATAAAGTCAGCCAGTCTAACAGGGGGGAACAAAGAACATAAATGTTAAAAATATTTGGATGCAACTGTTACATTTTTTTAAGCAGTAGTTAGCGATAGATAGCCTTTGCTCTCCTAAAATGATGCCCAGCTCTCACAATGTCTCAGTAAGAAAGTAACTTACTAAGAAGCATTAACTTGCTCTTGGTCAATAGTGCAGAGCATACAGCACTGATAAAAAACACCTCATTACTCTCAAAATCGAAAATTGATCACGCGTAACAGGCTGGTTCAAAAGTAAAAATAAATCTGAACTAAAAACAGAAAATGCTGGATAAACCCAGCAGGTCTGGCAGCATCTGTGGAGCGGGAAACACAGTTAACGTTTCAAGTCCATTTGGCCACTGGCCCGTAGTTCTGGGCCTATCTTTAGATAGGCCCTTGTTGAACAAGGGTTTAACATTTGCAATTCACCAACCGGAGTCCAGGGAAGACTCGAAAATTATGACCAATGCTTCTGAAATTTCCACTCTCGCTTCAATCAGTATCCTTGGATGCATCTCAGCCAGTCCTGGCACCTTTTTAACTCTTAAGTACATACATCCTGTCCAATACCTCCTCTTTATCAATTTTAAATCTTTCTAGTGTCTGAACTATCTCCTCTTTCACCATGACCTACGCAGCATCTTTTTCCTTGGTAAAACAGATGCAAAATATTTATTTACTATCTCAGCCATGCCCTCTGCCGCGACACATAAATCTCCTTTTTGATTCCTAATCTGCCCCACTCTCCTTTTACCACCATTTTGCTACCTACATTCCCACAAAAAAAGAATGCAAAAGTCTTTGCCAGCCTCTTCTCACACACTCTCATGTGCTTTTTCAATTTCCCTCTGAATCTTCCATAATCAGCCTGATTCTTGGTTGTATTATCCATCTGACATCCTTATCAGCACAATTTTCTGCTTCATTTTAATATCTATATCTTTCGTCATTCATGGCTCTATGGATTTGCTTTTCCTACCTTTCCCCTTCATGGGCGTATACCTTAACTGTGCCCGAACCCTCTCTTCTTTAAAGGCCGCCCATTGTTCAGTGGCAGTCTTGCCTGCCAACCTTGGATTCCAATTTATTTGGGTCAGATCCATTCTTTTTTTTTTTTAATATATTTTATTAAAGTTTTCAAACACAATTTTTCCACCTTACAAATCAACAAAAAAGATAACACAATAACTAATAAATAACATAATTTAAATAAAATAGTGATATAACAAAGTAACAAAAAATAGTGCTCCCCCTTCCACCCCAACCAGAACAAAACAGGTTGCCCCCCCCCCTCCGGGCTGCTGCTGACGATCTATTTTCCCTTAACGTTCCGCGAGATAGTCAAGGAACGGTTGCCACCGCCTGGAGAACCCCTGAACCGATCCTCTCAACGCAAACTTCATCCATTCCAGTTTTATGAACCCTGCCATATCGTTTGTCCAGGCCTCCACGCTGGGGGGTTTCGCTTCCTTCCACATGAGTAAGACCCTTCGCCAGGCTACCAGGGACGCAAAGGCCAGAATATCGGCCTCTTTCGCCTCCTGCACTCCCGGCTCATCCGCTACCCCAAATATAGCTAACCCCCAACCTGGCTTGACCCGGACCTTCACCACCTTTGAGATCACCTATGCCCTCCCCTCCAGTACCGGACACGACCAAAACATGTGTGTGTGGTTCGTCGGGCTTCCCAAGCACCTCCCGCACCTGTCCTCCACCCCGAAGAACCTGCTCAGCCTCGCTCACGTCATGTGTGCTCTGTGTAGAACCTTAAATTGTATCAGGCTAAGCCTGGCACACGAGGAAGAGGAATTTACCCTACTTAGGGCATCAGCCCATAGACCCTCCTCAATCTCCTCCCCCAGCTCTTCTTCCCATTTTCCTTTCAGCTCCTCTACCAACGCCTTCTCCTCCTCTCTCATCTCCTGATATATTTCGGACACCTTGCCCTCCCCAACCCATACCCCCGAAATCACTCTATCCTGGATTCCCTGTGTCGGGAGCAGCGGAAATTCCCTCTCCTGTTGCCTCATAAACGCCCTCACTTGCATGTATCTAGAGATATTCCCCGGGGGCAACTCATACTTTTCCACCAGCACTCCCAAGCTCGCAAACGTCCCGTCAATAAACAAATCTCCCAATCTCCTAATTCCTGCCCGATGCCAGCTCTGGAACCCTCCGTCCATCCTTCCTGGAACACACACCTATGATTGTTCCTGATCGGGGACCACACCGAGGCACCCGTCACACCCCTATGTCGCCTCCATTGCCCCCAGATCCTTAAGGTTGCCGCCACCACTGGGTTTGTGTTATACCTTTTCGGGGAAAGCGGTAGCGGCGCCGTCACCAGCACCTTTAGGCTCGTTCCTTTACAGGACGCTATCTCCCGCCTCTTCCACGCCGCCCCCTCTCCCTCACTCATCCACTTGCGAACCATCGCCACATTGGCGGCCCAGTAATAATCGTCCAGATTCGGCAACGCCAGTCCCCCTTTGTCCCTGCTGCGCTGCAGGAACCCCCTCCTTACCCTCGGGGTCTTCCCTGCCCACACAAAACTCATAACACTCCTATCTATTTTCTTAAAAAAGGCCTTAGTGATCAAAATGGGGAGCCATTGAAACACAAAAAGAAACCTTGGGAGGACCATCATCTTGACCGCCTGCACTCTGCCTGCCAATGAGAGCGGCAGCATATCCCACCTCTAGAAATCCTCCTCCATCTGCTCCACCAGCCGCGTCAGATTAAGTTTGTGTAAAGTTCCCCAGCTCCTGGCTACCTGAATCCTCAAATATCGGAAGCTCCTTTCCGCTCTCCTCAACGGCAGGTTGTCTATCCCTCTTCCCTGATCCCCGGGGTGTACTACGAAAAGCTCACTCTTCCCCCATATTAAGCCTATATCCGAAAAATCACCAAACTCCTTCAATATCTGCATAACCTCTGTCATCCCCTCCACAGGAGGTCAGATCCATTCTTACCTCACTGAAGCTGGTTGTCCCCAGTTAATTGAATTCTGCACAATTTGGAATTGAAATCTTCCTCTTATATCATTTCATTAAAACAGAACAATGGAATTTTTTCAACAACAACAAACAAACTGCTTTGAATTAAGAGGAGTAGGATATTCTAAAATTCTAGGGGGTGGATTGGCTGGGAGATTAGTGCGGAGGTTCAGCAGGCGATGGCTGGATTTTTACATTTCCAGAGCAAGAGCTTTGATGCTCAAAAGTAAGGTTCAAATTAATATTGCCGATTAAACAGATACATTAATACTTGCTGCAGACTCCCCTGTTGAAATAAAATCCATGCAAAATGCATCACATCTACATTTGTTTCAAAACAATAGCTCCAAGTTTACTCCCTGCAATCCAAGATGGAGGGGCCTTCCAGATGCAGTCAAGTGTATAAATAATGCAGTCTTTAAAGCTGTATGGAAAAAGGCTGAAGGAACAATAAAACGTTGTTCTAAACGTGCATGACTTGTGATCTCTTCTTGTAGAAGTCCTCACTTGAACACCAAAAAGGGCATTTGGTGCAAAAATTGACAGCTAAATATTAATAAAAAGCCCCAGCCATTTTATCGCTTTCATTGTCAGTAGCATTGCTTATCTTTACGGAAACTGAAGTTGCCGCACAACTGCCAAATCTTGGCCTGCAATGTCGTGCAGGCACCCAGGACATTTGTGATCTGCGGTCACATTAAAAGAACAGATAGTTTGCTTTATTGATTTTCTGTACACTGACATTGTGATCAAAGGCTGAAGCATAAGTGGCACAGAAACAAAAAGGACCACATTAAAAATTAAGATCCATCATCTATTGTAACATCCAAAAAGGATTTAACATTTCCATTTTTATTAACGCCGTTATATCCCCAAGGTGACATGGAACACAACAGAACAATTGCAAGAGAGAGACACCCGTGACAAGATTTTAGTGACTTCCTTTCATGATAGATATAGCCGATGGTTCCCAATGATCATCATCACCGCATTGTACACCTTGGTGATCCATACAACTGACCACTGCAGCCCAGCAATCACATTCAATAACACACTTTTTCTGACTCTGACCTCTTCTGTTCGCTCTTGACCCACATCACCATCCATGGGAAATCATGCTCAGCAAATCTACTGGAATTGTTCGAGGATGTAATGAGGAGAGTTGATGAGGGGGAGCCAGTGGATAGACTTTCAGAAGGCTTTTGACAAAGTCCCACGTAAGAGATTAGTGTGTAAAATTAAAGTGCATGGGATTGGAGGTAATGTATCGGGATGGATGGAAAACAGTTTCAGTAAAGATAAACAATGCTACTGACAGGAAACCGTGTAGGAATTAATGGGTCTTTTTCTAAATAGCAGGCAGTTACTAGTGCGGTATCACAGAGATCTGTGCTAGGACACCAAATGTAATATCTCCAAATTTGCAGGTAACACAAAGCTGGGTAGAAGAGTGAACTACAGAGGTGCGTCAGTGTGATTTGGACAAATTGAGTGAGTAGGAAAATGAATGGCAGATGCAGTATAATTTGAAGAAATGGGACGTTATCCGCTTTGATAGCAAAAACAGGAAGGCAGATTATTATCGGATTGGCTATAGATTGAGAGACAGGAATGTGCAACAAGACCCAAGTGTCCTTGTACACCAGTTGCCGAAAGCAAGCATGCAGGTACAGCAGGTGGTAAAGAAGGCAAATGGTATGTTTGCCTTCAGAGCAAGAGGATTCAAATGCAGGAGCAGGGATGTCTTGCTGCAATTATACAGGGCCTTGGTGTGGCCACACCTGGAATATTGTGTGCAGTTTCGGTCTCCTTATCCGAGGAAGGATGGTTCTTGCTAGAGAGAGAGTACAACAAAAGGTTTACCAGACTGATTCCTGGGATGGCGGGCAGACTGATGTAGGAGAGATTGAGTTGGTTAGGATTATATTTGCTGGAATTTAGAAGAATGAGGGAGGAATCTTATAGAAACCTATAAAATTCTAACAGGACTAGACAGTGTGGATACAGGAAGGATGTTCTTGATGTCAGGGGAGTCCAGAACCAGAGGTCACAGTCTAAGGATATGGGATAAATGAGTTAGGACTGAGAGGAGGAAAAACGTCTTTACCTAGAGACAGATAGCAAATTTGCTACCACAGAAGTAGTTGAGGCCAAAACATTGTATGTTTTCAAGAAGGAGTTAGATATAGCTCTTGGGGCTAAGGGGATCAAAGGATATGGGAGGAAAGCGGGAACAGGTTACTGAGATGGGTGATCAGCAATGATCATAATGAATAGCAGTGCAGGCTCGAATGGCCGAATGGCCTACTCCTGAACACCATGCCACCAGTCATCTCTTCAACTTTACTTCTCTCCGACTTCCGGGTGCGGCGATGACCAGCTGAGTCGCACGTTTCGGCAGCTCCCTGTGAAACGGACTTTTGGGCTCTTGATAGGAGCCCCAACGGCAATTTTGACGGCTAAAAACACTGTGCGGTAAACCAGAAGGGAATCCCCCCTGGATACGGATGGAAAAAGGAGGAGAAAGTGGCCAGATTGCAGTGGATCCTTTAGAACAGCGGCAAGGAAGGCAAGCAAAAACCAAGATGGCGTCGGAAGGTGGCAGTTTAACATGGGGCCCTGAACAACAAGAGTTCTTGAAATGCTGTGTGGAAGAGATCAAAAAGGAAATGAAGAAAGAGCTGTTGGCCCCGATACTACAGGCGATCGAAGGGCTAAAGGAGGAACAAAAGACCCAGGAGCGGGAGCTTCGGGTCGTGAAGGCAAAGGCAGCCGAGAATGAGGACGACATACAGGGCCTGGTGGTGAAGACGGAGACGCAGGAGGCACATCAGAAACGATGTGTGGAAAGGTTGGAGGCACTGGAAAACAACACAAGGAGGAACAACCTGAGGATTCTTGGTCTTCCTGAAGGTGTGGAGGGAGCGGACGTCGGGGCATATGTGAGCACGATGTTGCACTCGTTAATGGGAGCGGAGGCCCCGGCGGGTCCGTTGGAGGTGGAGGGAGCATACCGAGTGATGGCGCGAGGACCGAGAGCAGGAGAAATTCCCAGAGCCATAGTGGTGAGATTCCTCCATTTTAAGGATAGAGAAATGGTCCTTAGATGGGCGAAGAAAACTCGGAGCAGTAAATGGGAGAACGCGGTGATCCGCGTTTATCAAGACTGGAGTGCGGAGGTGGCGAGAAGGAGGGCGAGCTTTAATCGGGCCAAGGCGGTGCTTCATAAAAAGAAGATAAAATTTGGAATGCTGCAACCGGCAAGACTGTGGGTCACATATCGAGGGAGGCACCACTACTTTGAGACGGCGGATGAAGCGTGGACTTTTATTGTGGAAGAAAAACTGGAATGAGCGGGTTATTAAAAAGAACGTTCGAACAAAGTGGTGGGGCGAATGTGGGGGGCAAAGAGGGGTTTTATGTACTAATCCTGCGATGTGGTAACTTTTCTCTCTCCCACAGGTGGTGATGGGGGGAGGAGGGGAGGTGGAGGAGATGGGGCGTTGGCCATTGGGGGCGGGGCCAAGGGAGAAGCGCGGGCTTGGTTCCCGCGCTATGATAATCATGGCGGGAATAGAGAAGCAGGAAGATGGGGGCGTCGCACGGTGCGAGCCGAGGTCACGGGGGGGAAGCCGAGGTCAGCCAGAGTTTGCTGACTTCTGGGAGCAACATGGGGGGAGTAATTACGCTAGCGGGGGATCTAGCGGGGGGGGGGGGGGGTGGGAGGGGGGAATTACTGGGTTGCTGCTGCTGGGGAGAGGGGGGAGCTGGTATGGGAGAGGATGGGCGGGGGGGCACCGCCTGGGGGAGATACAGCTGCGTGGGAACCGGGTGAGGAGCTGGAAAAAGGTGATGGCTAATCGACAAGGGGGGGGGGGGGGTAGGAAGCCCCCCAACTCGGCTGATCACGTGGAACGTGAGAGGGCTGAACGGGCCGATAAAGAGGGCACGGGTACTCGCACACCTTAAGAAACTTAAGGCAGATGTGGTTATGTTACAGGAAACGCACCTGAAACTGATAGACCAGGTTAGGCTACGCAAAGGATGGGTGGGGCAGGTGTTCCATTCGGGGCTAGATGCGAAAAACAGGGGGGTGGCTATATTAGTGGGGAAGCGGGTAATGTTCGAGGCAAAGACTATAGTGGCGGATAACGGGGGCAGATACGTGATGGTGAGTGGCAAACTACAGGGGGAAGACGGTGGTTTTGGTAAACGTATATGCCCCGAACTGGGATGATGCCAATTTTATGAGGCGGATGCTAGGACGCATTCCGGACCTGGAGATGGGAAAGCTAATAATGGGGGGAGATTTTAATACGGTGTTGGAACCAGGGCTGGATAGGTCGAAGTCCAGGACTGGAAGGAGGCCGGCAGCAGCCAAGGTACTTAAAGATTTTATGGAGCAGATGGGAGGTGTAGACCCGTGAAGATTTAGCAGACCTAGGAGTAAGGAGTTCTCGTTTTTCTCCTATGTCCATAAAGTCTACTCGCGAATAGACTTTTTTGTGCTGGGTAGGGCATTGATCCCGAAGGTGAAGGGAACGGAGTATACGGCTATAGCCATTTCGGATCACGCTCCACACTGAGTGGACTTGGAGATAGGGGAGGAAACAGGAGGGCGCCCACCCTGGAGAATGGACATGGGACTAATGGCAGATGAGGGGGTGTGTCTAAGGGTGAGGGGGTGCATTGAAAAGTACTTGGAACTCAATGATAATGGGGAGGTCCAGGTGGGAGTGGTCTGGGAGGCGTTGAAGGCGGTGGTTAGAGGGGAGCTGATATCAATAAGGGCACATAAAGGGAAGCAGGAGAGTAAGGAACGGGAGCGGTTGCTGCAAGAACTTTTGAGGGTGGACAGACAATATGCGGAAGCACCGGAGGAGGGACTGTACAGGGAAAGGCAAAGGCTACATGTAGAATTTGACTTGCTGACTACAGGCACTGCAGAGGCACAATGGAGGAAGGCACAGGGTGTACAGTACGAATATGGGGAGAAGGCGAGCAGGTTGCTGGCACACCAATTGAGGAAAAGGGGAGCAGCGAGGGAAATAGGGGGAGTGAGGGAAGAGGAAGGAGAGATGGAGCGGGGAGCGGAGAGAGTGAATGGAGTGTTCAAGACATTTTATAAAAAATTATATGAAGCTCAACCCCCGGATGGGAGGGAGAGAATGATGGGCTTCTTGGATCGGCTGGAATTTCCCAAGGTGGAAGAGCAGGAAAGGTGGGACTGGGAGCACAGATCGAGGTAGAAGAAGTGGTGAAAGGAATTAGGAGCATGCAGGCGGGAAAGGCCCCGGGACCGGATGGATTCCCAGTCGAATTCTATAGAAAATATGTGGACTTGCTCACCCCAGTACTGACGAGGACCTTTAATGAGGCAAAGGAAAGGGGACAACTGCCCCCGACTATGTCTGAAGCAACGATATCGCTTCTCTTAAAGAAGGAAAAGGACCCGCTACAATGCGGGTCCTATAGACCTATTTCCCTCCTAAATGTAGATGCCAAGGTCCTGGCCAAGGTAATGGCAATGAGAATAGAGGAATGTGTCCCAGGGGTGGTCCACGAGGACCAAACTGGGTTTGTGAAGGGGAGACAGCTGAACACGAATATACGGAGGTTGTTAGGGGTAATGATGATGGCCCCACCAGAGGGAGAAACGGAGATAGTAGTGGCGATGGATGCCGAGAAAGCATTTGATAGAGTGGAGTGGGATTATTTGTGGGAGGTGTTGAGGAGATTTGGTTTTGGAGAGGGGTATGTTAGATGGGTGCAGCTGTTGTATAGGGCCCCAGTGGCGAGCGTGGTCACGAATGGACGGGGATCTGCATATTTTCGGCTCCATAGAGGGACAAGGCAGGGATGCCCTCTGTCCCCATTATTGTTTGCACTGGCGATTGAGCCCCTGGCGATAGCGTTGAGGGGTTCCAAGAAGTGGAGGGGAGTACTTAGGGGAGGAGAAGAACACCGGGTATCTTTGTATGCAGACGATTTGCTACTATACGTGGCGGACCCGGTGGAGGGGATGACAGAAATAATGCGGATACTTGGGGAGTTTGGGGATTTTTCAGGGTATAAATTGAACATGGGGAAAAGTGAGTTGTTTGTGGTGCATCCAGGGGAGCAGAGTAGAGAAATAGAGGACCTACCGTTGAGGAAGGTAACAAGGGACTTTTGTTACCTGGGGATCCAGATAGCTAAGAATTGGGGCACATTGCATAGGTTAAATTTAGCGCGGTTGGTGGAACAAATGGAGGAGGATTTCAAGAGATGGGATATGGTATCCCTGTCACTGGCAGGGAGGGTGCAGGCGGTTAAGATGGTGGTCCTCCCGAGATTCCTCTTTGTGTTTCAGTGCCTCCCGGTGGTGATCACGAAGGCTTTTTTTAAAAGGATTGAAAAGAGCATCATGGGTTTTGTGTGGGCTGGGAAGACCCCGAGAGTGAGGAAGGGATTCTTACAGCGTAGCAGGGATAGGGGGGGCTGGCACTACCGAGCCTAAGTGAGTATTATTGGGCCGCTAATATTTCAATGGTGAGTAAGTGGATGGGAGAGGAGGAGGGAGCGGCATGGAAGAGATTAGAGAGGGCGTCCTGTAGGGGGACTAGCCTACAGGCTATGGTGACAGCCCCATTGCCGTTCTCACCGAGGAACTACACCACAAGCCCGGTGGTGGTGGCTACACTGAAGATTTGGGGACAGTGGAGACGGCATAGGGGAAAGACTGGAGCCTTGGGGGGTCCCCGATAAGAAACAACCATAGGTTTGCCCCGGGGGGAATGGATGGGGGATATGGAATGTGGCAAAGAGCAGGAATAACGCAACTGAAAGATCTGTTTGTGGATGGGAAGTTCGCGAGTCTGGGAGCACTGACCGAGAAATATGGGTTGCCCCAAGGGAACGCATTCAGGTATATGCAACTGAGGGCTTTTGCGAGGCAACAGGTGAGGGAATTCCCGCAGCTCCCGACACAAGAGGTGCAGGACAGAGTGATCTCAAAGACATGGGTGGGGGATGGTAAGGTGTCAGATATATATAGGGAAATGAGGGACGAAGGGGAGACTATGGTAGATGAACTAAAAGGGAAATGGGAAGAAGAGCTGGGGGAGGAGATCGAGGAGGGGCTGTGGGCAGATGCCCTAAGCAGGGTAAACTCGTCGTCCTCGTGTGCCAGGCTAAGCCTGATTCAGTTTAAGGTATTACACAGGGCGCATATGACTGGAGCACGGCTCAGTAACTTTTTTGGGGTGGAGGATAGGTGTGCGAGGTGCTCGAGAAGCCCAGCGAATCATACCCATATGTTTTGGTCATTCCCGGCACTACAGGGGTTTTGGATGGGGGTGACAAAGGTGCTTTCAAAAGTAGTAGGAGTCCGGGTCGAACCAAGCTGGGGGTTGGCTATATTTGGGGTTGCACAAGAGCCGGGAGTGCAGGAGGCGAGAGAGGCCGATGTTTTGGCCTTTGCGTCCCTAGTAGCCCGGCGCAGGATATTGCTAATGTGCAAAGAAGCCAAGCCCCCGGGGGTGGAGACCTGGATAAATGACATGGCGGGGTTTATAAAGCTAGAGCGGATTAAGTTCGTCCTAAGGGGGTCGGCTCAAGGGTTCACCAGGCGGTGGCAACCGTTCGTCGAATACCTCGCAGAAAGATAGACGGAATGGGAAAAAGAAGGCAGGAGCAGCAGCCCAGGATCCGGGGGGGGGGGGGGGGGGAGGAACCAGAAGGACTCTCAGGGTTGTTCATATATACTGTATAGTATGTATAGGTCGTTGCTACAGATAATTATATATTGGACTGTTAAATTATATTTTTGGAGAGTGTTACTTGTGACAAGGCAGTTGCCAATTAGGGCTAGTTTTCATTTTTGTTATTTATTATTTATTCATTTTTTGTTTATAAAATAGGTCATTGTTATTTGTGCTGTTATAATATTGTGTAAAGGATGCACAATGTACTGTGTTGGTTGACCAAAAATTTTCAATAAAATATTTAATAAAAAAAAAAACCCCTTTACTTCTCTCCTTTAACACCCCCCTTAAAACTACATCCGAGATATATCTTCCATTATCAACGGCACTTTTACAAAATATGCACCATGTTTCAGATTGTTTTCTCCTTTCCCAAAATTCCCCTTTACAAAAACGGAACATAAACAGCATATACCTTAAAGAAATCTTCAAGCTGTTTACTGTTGTACAAAGCGGGGATATTTGCAGAGAATTGCAGGAGATCTTCAGCACATTGTCTTCTTTCTTCAATCACAGTCTCATCAAAACGACCTGCAACCAAATATGTAGTTAACATTTTTTCCTAGTTATATTTCACTTGTAAATTATACGGACTACACACTCTCCTCCGGATAGAATCAAACATTCAAGAGAAAGGACAGACCCACCACCCAAAGAGTCAACGGGAACTGCATTCCTGCCAATACTGGCTGCTCTACTGCCATTTAAGGCAGAACATTAATTTGCAAAGTGTGAGACGCACCCTCATTTGGGGAGAGAATCCTATCTTAGAGAGCTGTTGGCCAGAGAGCTGTTGCCCAATCTAATAAGCAAGCAGTTCTGTAGTTCGCGCAGCACGAGGTTAGAGCGTTGGCCACTACTGGGCCTACAGGCAGTTCCCAAAGAAGAGCAGCTAATGGAGGCCGAACTTCAGATAGGTGCAGGGTATCAGCCTAGCAAGGGGATGGGGGGGGGCCAAGTTCGAGAGCCCAGGAAATGGGGGGAAAGAATTGAGAGAGTATGACCTTGAGGGAGTACATCCAACGGACACAAGAGCCCCCAAAAAGGAGGTCCCTGCACTCTATTGCCCAACACCAGCTCACCCAGTAAAAGTTATTAGACTCCCGACCTGGCAAGGGCCAGTCTCATGCTGTAAAATAGCAGCTGGAACCAGATGAGGCACTTTAAGTAGCCTTAAGTAGACCCAAATGCAGACCCTCCACCTCAACTAGCCCCCATAAAACAGGTGACAGGTTGGGGCAGGCAGGTAGGCAGTCGGTATGCACTACCGCAACCTCCTCCCTCAAAAACACACCTTCAAACCAGTCAATGGTGGACCATAAAATTCTGTCCAGTTTTTTTCCACATATCACAGACTTTACAAAGTACATCTGTAAATGTAAACTAGAGTGAGATGGTTGGACTGGATTTATTGCAGTCACAGACTTTGCTTTAGTCCAGTCAATATAAACATAAAATAGCATCAATTGATTTTAAGGAAATAGTACCTTTCCCATGAGACACAGAGGGCCATCATATTCTGAAGGACATGGCTGCTTCACTTGTCCAAATAATACATCAACCCCAGTATTAATTATATCATTGCAGTGGGCTGCAAGCTGTGACTAGTGTACAGCAAATCACAACAATCATATAGATTTTTTTAAAAATTCATAATCCCAATATAATGATACAAATCAAAACAGCTCACATTGAGTAATTTTCTTTATGCTGATTACAATTATTTATTTGTGACATAAAACTGATAACCAATTAAATTGCACATCTCATCAAAGCCTTGCAGAGGTGTTGCGTGAGTTTCTTTGAGAAGAGGTTATTGGGAAATCTCAGAAGTTAATATTTACAGTAATGCATAGAGGCATTTATCAATTATTGGGGCAAGCAAATTGAATATTGGTTTTACATATTATTTCTCCCAGAACAGAGGTCCCCCACCCACCCCCCCAGATGCCAACATGGAACATTCGATCCACAACCCAAAGATGTGCAGGGTAGGTGGATTGGCCACGCTAAATTGACCTTTTAATTGGGAAAAAAAAAGAATTGTGTACTTTAAATTTTTTTTAAATATTGGAACATCCCAACTGTTCCGAGGATAGGTACAATAGCTCCGGGACAGGCCTCACACTTTCAACTTAAAAACAAAACTATAAACTTAGTCAAAGAGTTCTAGAATTATTATTCAATTCTCCACAGCGATCAAGGTTTAAAGATAGGGCCAACAGAAGTATCCCAGGATCTGATGCAGAAGTCATTTAGAATATTAACAAAGATATTTGATGAAAATGAATGACATGCTTGTGAATAAACAGTAACAGCCTGCAACTTTTTAAAGTTTCTCAGTTATTCACATCGATTAGTTGCATTCATGGGTGCATAACACTATCACTGTGCATACTCAAGGTTGAGAAACAAAGAGTTTTGATCCCTTAAGGGATCGTGAGTTTAGTGAGGAAAGTGGAGTCAAGACAGTACATCAGTAATGGTTGTACTAAAGAGCAAAGCAGGGTGAGGGACCATATGGTCTGCTGTTTATGTTCTTATAGCCTCGGACTCAGAGGGTTATAGGTTCAAGTGAGCACATAGTCTGAAACCTCAGTGCAATACCGAGGGAGTGCTACACTGTTGGAGATATGGGGGTGGATTCTCTGAGCCGATCGCCGACACCAAAATCTCGTTTGGCGACGAGCCGGAGAATCCAAATTCCCAACAGAATCGGGACCGGCGGCGCTTTCGCGATGCTTCACCCCCTCCAAAGCAGCGTACTCGCCACGGATCCATGGCCTCAGGCAACCTCAGGCCGTTGCCAGAGGCCCCACCCCCCAGATGCTCTGCCCCCAACCGGCCAAATCCCCGACGGCGTGGGTTGCTCATGGTCTCACCCGTCGGGAACTCAGCATGGCAGCTGTGGACTCAGTCCAGCGCCGCCACAGTCAGGGGAGGGCCGACCCGTGGGTAGGGGGGACATTAGTCGAGGCTGGGGGAATGGTGGGGAGGTCTGGGGCACGCAAGCGGGCTGAAGGGGGGGGGGGGGGACTATTTTGCGGGCCGGGTCTGCGAGCGGCATCCGCCATGAAGCACGGTGTGACCGCTGCAGGCCGCCGCTGTGCGCACGCGCGGCCAGACCCGGCAATTATCCACGCCATAACGTCAGCTAGAGCCGGGTTCTCTACGCAGCTCGCCCCCAGCAAATGGGGAATAGGTGGCCGTTTTGCGCCAGTTTTCCACCGTTCCCACGCCGACATGGGGACAGCCTCCAAATCGGAGAATCCAGCACATGGCCTTTCAAAAATCAAGGCCCTGTCGGTTTATTCCCTTGGCACTATTTGGAGAACATTAAGTCAGTTCTTATCGGTCTCATGGACAATAATTATCCTTCAACGAGCGTCATTTAAAAAATGACTAACTGGTCATTATCTGTTTAAATTTAAAGTGCCCAATTCTTTTTTCCAATTAAGGGCAATTTAGCGTGGCCAATCCACCTACCCTGCACATCTCTGGGTTGTGGGAATGAGACCGACACAGACACGGGGAGAATGTTGTAAGCTCCACATGGACAGTGACCTGGGGCCAGGATCGAACCCGGGTCCTCGACGCCATGAGGCAGCAGTGTTAACCACTGCGCCACTGTGCCGCCCAAACTGGTCATTATCTTAGTGTTATTTGCTTGCTGTTGGAACATTGCTGTACTGAGCTGCTACATTTGCTGACCCAGCAGAGACCACAGGCAGAGTCCTCCCTGGTCCCATGGAGTTGAGATGGTGAGGAAAGTAGGACGGAAGGCATGGGTAAACAGGAAAACAAGTTCCTGGCTCTGGCCAATATTGCCGGAGGTTGGGTAGAGGGGCAAAGGGATAGCCGCCCAGTATCAACAGTTAGCCAATCTGCACATATATTTACATGCCCAATTGTAGGCAAATTGAGGGCCCCAATGTGATTTTCCCAGTGGCAAATAGGGCATCGCTGGAGGCAGCTTTCAAACAGATGGCCGAGAGGCTTTTTACACCTTCCTGTCCACTCACAGAGCCTGCATGTTCAGCAGGACATAGCTGCAGGTCATCCTGCGGGGGGGTCCCTCTGAACTGTCATGACCTGGGCAACTGTGACCCACAGGTAATTTTTACAAAATTGCAAGTCATCAAGGTGGAGGTGCCCACGTGGTCCACCACCTACAGAGTCAGCACCCAACTCTTGTCAATAGGACTGCCATCTGTCCAAGGCTGCAGGCCTTCTGATTGGGCCCGCAGCCCAGGAACTTGTCTACTGTCCTCAACTGGATTGGGGTTGCCATTTCCTGGAAGATCATGCTATTGGCTGCGTTGCCAGAAAGCGAGGTTGGGACCTGGAAATGGTTCCAACCTGCTATTTGAAACAGCAGAGATTCCTCTCGACCCTTCAGAAGTAACCCGTTGATTCTGAAGTTGCTCAGGGCATTTGGAGGATAGGAAAGGCTCCAGGTAAATATAAGTTCTTATCTAACAAAGACCCCTTATTCTATATAATGAAACCTGGGAGGGGGAGGCATTCATTCCCCTCATCCACACCAAACTGTTTTGTCTGTTCTAGTTTTGCATATAGTCGTATCCTTAGGGATCACACAACTGCTTGCTGCATGGGTCAGTATATAAACTAGTCATTGCCATCCCTTGCTCTATATCTAAACATCTATCTACTGAATCTGTTTGACCTTCAACATACTTTATCTTTCCCCTCTTTTTGAGTCTGCTGCCTTTGGCTTCTTTATTCCTTTCTCCCCCACCACCTAGCTACCGACCGAGGGGAGTATCAATATCATGTCAATTCAGATGAAGTCTCTTCCTTTTGTTCCACTTCTTCCTGTTTTAGAATGTTCACGAATGACCAAAGGACGTGGAGTCTTCCTTTCTACGCCATCTTTCCAGCGGGGTGTCAGCCTCGTTCAGTGGTACCACTGTCGCCTGAGTGAAGGGTGTGCATTCAAGCATCACTTCAGAGGCCTGAAGACAAATTTGAGGCTGACATTTTAGTGCAGCATTGGCAGAGTTCGGTGTTGTCAAAGGTGCTATACTGAATAAGATATTAAATCTCCTGTCTGTTCTCTCAGCTGGTTGTACACATGGATGTACCAATGGCACCATGTGAAGAGGATGTGAAGAAGAGCAGTGAAGTTCTCCCTGACGTCCCTGCCAATACTTATCCCTAAATCAACATCGCCAAAACAGATTTAATCCTTACATTATGCTGGTTGTGGGAGCTTGTTGTTCATATACTGGTTGCTGCATTCCCTATAATACAGTTAATACATTACAATTAGAAAAGGTTCACTAGGTTGTTCCTGGGATGAGGGGTTTGTTTCATGATGAGAGGTTGAACAGATTGGGCCTATACCCGTTGGGAATTTAGAAGAATTGGGGTGATCGCACTGAAACGTACCAGCTTCTCAGGGGCTCAACAGCGTGGATGTTGAGAGGATGCTTTCTCGCGTGGGGAAATCAAGAACTAGGGAGGAGAAGTCTTAAAATAAGAGGTCTCCCATTTTAGACAAAGTTGAAGAGGAAGTTATTTTCTCAGAGGGTTGTTAGTCTGAGGGTGACCAGCTCTGGGGAGGAAGAAATAGGGACCCTTCATCGAAGATGGTGGGGGATTATAGAAATCATAGAATTTACAGTGCAGAAGGAGGCCATTCGGCCCATCGAGTCTACACCGGCTCTTGGAAAGAGCACCCTACCCAAGGTCAACACCTCCATCCTATCCCCATAACCCAGTAACCCCACCCAACACTAAGGGCAATTTTGGACACCAAGGGCAACTTATCATGGCCAATCCACCTAACCTGTACATCTTTGGACTGTGGGAGGAAACCGGAGCACCTGGAGGAAACCCACGCATACACGGGGAGGATGTGCAGACTCCGCACAGACAGTGACCCAAGCCGGAATCGAACCTGGGACCCTGGAGCTGTGAAGCAATTATGCTGAAGAGAGACCGGTGGAGCATTTGGTCTTCCCAAGAATAACAAGCCATTTAACTATTTTTACATGTTGCCATATCTAATTTATTTCGCTCACATATTCAGTACATGGCAACAGGACTAACACTATCATTGTAGTCTCGCAATATAATCTAGGGCCTAATTCAACAAATTCTCTCAAAAGACTACATCTCTCTCATGAAGTCTCTTTCCCAACCAAGTGGATCCTTCCAAAACTACAACTACTTGTTGATATCCCTCCCTTTTTGAGAAACTTACTGAAGTTTCATTCCACCCTTTACGCTAGCTTTTGAGAAGCTATTAGAGAGCCCTGATCATAGAAGTAAATAGTCCAAGTTATAGAATCTCTCACAACTACAATTCCCCTATTTCATTTTCTGTCTCTAATTCTCCCTCATGGATAACCCCTTGCTTCATGATCCAAGAAGTTCATTTCACCGTATATCCATCCTTGTACTCATCATAAGACCATAAGACATAGGAGCAGAATTAGGCCACTCGGCCCATCGAGTCTGCTCTGCCATTCAATCATGGCTGATATTTTTCTCATTCCCACTCTCCTGCCCTGATCCCCTTATTAATCAAGAACCTATCTATATGTCTTAAAGACACTCAGTGATCTGGCCTCCACAGCCTTCTGCGGCAAAGAGTTCCACAGATTCACCACCCTCTGGCTGAAGGAATTCCTCCTCATCTCAGTTTTAAAGGAGATGGTGTCTTTAGTCTGAGATGGTGTCAGGTCTTGCGCGGATCAGCTGGCGGGGGTATTCGCAGACATCTTCAACCTCTCTTTACAACAATCGGAGGTCCCTATCTACTTCAAAAAGACGACCATCATCCCTGTACAAAAAAAAAAGCCAAGCAGCGTGCCTTAATGACTATCGTCCAGTGGCTCTGACATCCATCATCAGGAAGTGCTTTGAAAGGTTAGTCATGGCACGAATCAACTCCAGCCTCCCGGATTGCCTTGATCCACTACAGTTCGCCTACTGCTGCAACAGGTCCACAGCAGACCCATCTCCATGGCCCTGCACTCCACCCTGGAACACCGAGATAACAAAGACACCTATGTCAGACTCCTATTTATCGACTACAGCTCAGCCTTCAACACCATCATTCCTACAAAACTCATCTCCAAACTCCGTGGCCTTGGCCTCGGCTCCTCCCTCTGCGACTGGATCCTGAACTTTCTAACCCACAGGCCACAATCAGTAAAGATCGGCAACAACACCTCCTCCACGATCATTCTCAGCACTGGTGCCCCACAAGGCTGTGTCCTCAGCCCCCTACTATACTCCTTGTACACCTATGACTGTGTGGTCAAATTCCCCTCCAACTCGATTTTCAAATCTGCTGATGACACCACCGTAGTGGGTCGGATTTCAAACAGTGACGAGACAGAGTATAGGAATGAGATAGAGAATCTGGTGAACTGGTGCGACGACAATAATCTCTCCCTCAATGTCAACAAAGCAAAGGAGATTGTCATCGACTTCAGGAAGGATAGTGGAGAACATGCCCCTGTCTACATTAATGGGAACGAAGTAGAAAGGGTCGAGAGCTTCAAGTTTTTAGGTGTACAGATCAGCAACAGCCTGTCCTGGTCCCCCCATGCCGACACTAGTTAAGAAAGCCCACCAATGACTCTACTTGCTCAGAAGACTAAGGAAATTTGGCATGTCAGCTACGACACTGACCAACTTCTACAGATGCACCATAGAAAGCATTCTTTCTGGTTGTATCACAGCTTGGTGTGGAGCCTGCTCTGCCCAAGACCGCAGGAAACTACAAAAGGTCGTGAATGTAGCCGAGTCCATCATGCAAACCAGCCTCCCATCCATCGACTCTATCTATAATTCCCGCTGCCTCAGAAAGGCAGCCAGCATAATTAAAGGACCCCACGCCCCCCAGACATACTCTCTTCCACCTTCTTCCGTCAAGAAAAAGATACCAAAGTTTGAGGTCACGTACCAACCGACTCACGAACAGCTTCTTCCCTACTGCCATCAGACTTTTGAATGGATCTACCTCGTGTTAAGTTGATCTTTTCTCTAAACCTTGCTATAACTGTAACATTATATTCTGCAGTCTCTCCTTCCTTCCCTTTGTACGGTATCCATTGTTTATACAGCATGCAAGAAACAATACTTTTCACTGTATACTAATACATGTGACAATAATAAATCAAATCAAATCAAAGTCCTCTGCTTCTAGTTTTCCTACGTGGAAACATCCTCTCCACGTCCACTCTATCCAGGCCTTGCAATATCCTACAAGTTTCAATAAGATCCCTCCTCATCCTTCTAAACTTCAACGAGTGCAGACCCAGAGTCCTCAACCGTTCCTCATACGACAAGCTTTTCATTCCAGGGATCACTTTTGTGAACTTCCTCGAGGGTTACCTGTTGGAACAATTCCAAACCGACCAGGGTTTTCGGAAAGGATCCTTCCGTTTCTTCCTCCGCCTCCAGCATCACTCATTTCTTCTCTTCCTCTGTTTCACTATTTTTATTGATGAGTTGAACATCTTCTGGAATGGATCTTCCCGAAATCTTTCCTCCTCACATGTTTCAAGCATAGCTCAAAAGTCTTTGCTCAAAACAGCACAGCTTTCTGATACCTCATGTGCGAACATTCATTCTGGAAATTCTGCTGATTCTGGATATTCTAAATCTTACTTGTCACACGAATCATCCTGGTTGTGACACTACTAGACCAATTGTATCTTTCCCCCTCTGGGTTTAAACTGAAATTAATTACTTCTCACATATCTACCTGGTCTACCACCTGGACCCCTGTGTTTAACGCCTGTTCTCTCAAGAAAAGCTCTAACTGTTCCTATCAGCAACAGGATTTTCCTTCCCAAAATGATTTATAAACTATGGCCAATTATAATCTTGTAATAAAGATTCGGATACAAAACAGCTGATTGCTGTTAATTCAGATTCCAAAAGGCAATCCTGGCAATTTTAGGGAAAGTCAACTCAAATGAAATGACAACTGTAAATCAATAAACAAAATGGTTTGTTCAGGCAAGCTCCAGAATCAAATTACTGATTTCAACAATGACACAGCTCCTTTAATCTGATGCGGGATTACATTTGGTTTACAAATGCGCCTGTTTAAAAAAAAGTTTTGAATTAGTCATAACTAATTCTGTGTCATTCACAATATTGCCCTCAAATGTTCTCAGTCAGTGTACCACATTTTAAACAGTGCGATACCCAGATCTGAAGCGAAAATTTTGGGTGCAGTCGAACGCCCTCATCGCGCTCGAATCGGTGACCGGCGAGGCTGTTAAATCCCGCGAGAGGCCTCGCGCAAGATTTATAACGCTTGGAACGCCTCACGAGATGTCATGATCTGCAGGATGCAGATTTACATATTTAAATGAGCAGTTGAATACGTCTCCACCAGAGTATCCCAAGGCGTGGGGTCAAACGCCCATGTCCCCCAAAAAGTCCCATTTAATAGCTGGGTCGTTCTCTGTGCTGTAGGCTCCAAGAAACACTATATTTGCGCCCAAAACGAGAATATTTTTTTCGTTCAATCACGCCTGGATCACTGTCCATGTGGAGTTTGCACATTCACCCTGTGACTGGGTAGGTCTCACCCCCCCCCCCCAACCCAAAGATCTGTGAGGTAGGTGGATTGGCCACGCTAAATTGCCCCTTAATTGGAAAAAAAAAAATTTAAATAATAATTTTTAAATTGCACCCATAAAATATGGGGTGGAATTCACTGGCCATGCCCGCCCGGCGACCGCAAATCCCACCCGAGGTCAATGGATCTTTACATGATTCGCGTTCCACCCATGTCGATCTTGCAGCGGGCAGGACGGAAGAATCCAGCCCATGGTCACAACAGCACTCATTACATGTTGACGTTCGGTGCAGTTTGCATCCCAAGGCACATCACGTATTGACCTTGATAAAAACAAATACTGAAGTTGTGACATATATGACGTACAAGTCTCAAAGGACCCGCAAGGGGGAGGGGCAGCACTGGTGGGACTGCCGTTAAAACAAGCCCAACACAAATTCCGCTACCTGGGGATCCAAATCCCGTGTGACTGGACGGGGATCCACAAATGGAATCTGAAAACAAAATCCGGTGGAGGGCTAGCCCTTCCAAACCTACAATTCTACCACTGGGCAGTGACAACGGAAAGAGTGATGGGATGGATAAAGGAGCCAATTATATTTTTTCACGTGCACAGCATATATGTCAAAACCCCAAAGCCCTCCATCCTCCCCGCTACAACAGACCACATTCATCAGTAACCAGCCTCAAGTTTTCACCCCACAATTGTATGTTTTACTTACCTTATAATTGGGTGAAGGGATCAAGGAGGCGAAAAGGGCTGTATTGCAATGATGAGTGGGAATTTTGCATCAATTACCGATGAATTTCAAAATGGCAACCACTACACCCACACCGGTGGTTCACTTTTATACTCTGCGTACAAGTTGACCCCGGATGAGGAATTTTGTGGCTTCAACGGTCGACTTGTAGACCGACAGGTTCACAGGTTAATGGATTCATCCCAGTAATGGTTTTTCATCTATTTCAGTTAAGCTCATCAATATCACATCACGTTAGTCAGTTTTTACAAACCCAAAATGTATCCATTTTTTAAATTAGTGTTCTGTAGCAGGTGATGGAATACATTAATGCAATTTTAACATGGGTTTTACGGCAACAGTACATTGGATTTAGTACAGAACAGAAGATGAACAGTGACAAATTAATTTTTTCATTAAAATATAAAACTTACAACTCTATTAATGATTATGTTTCTGGAATTGGAAGTCACCATTGATTCATTAAAAAGACAAAACCAGCGATCGCTCTCAGATCAGCAAAGAACTGGAGGAGGATCCAAAGAGGCATGGAGCACAGAGTCTCGCTCTACGCGGATGACCTGCTCCTCTATATCCCGGACTCACAAAGCAGCATGGAAGGAATCATCATGCTCCTGAAGGAGTTTGGTGCATTCTCGGGCTACAAACTCAACATGAGCAAAAGTGAGATTTTCCCGGTGAACCCGCAAGGGGGAGGGGCAGCACTGGTGGGGCTGCCGTTAAAACAAGCCCGACACAAATTCCACTACCTGGGGATCCAAATCGCTCATGACTGGACGGGGATCCACAAATGGAGCCTGACCAGTCTGACAGAGGAAGTCAAAAAGGACCTGCAGAGGTGGGACACACTCCCACTCTCCCTGGCAGGGAGAGTACAGACGATCAAAATTAACATACTGACCAGATTCCTCTTCCTACTAAGATCCATCCTCATCTATATCTCCAAGGCTTTTTTTAAACTCACTGGGCAAATTAATCATGACGTTTGTATGGGGGAGAAAGAATGCTAGGATCATAAAGAAGGTCCTACAGAAAACAAAATCCAGGGGAGGGCGAGCCCTCCCAAACCTACAATTCTACCACTGGGCAGCGACGGCAGAAAGAGTGATGGGATGGATAAAGGAGCCAGAGGCCGAGTGGGTGCATGCGGAGGAGGCCTCCTGCAAGGGGACCTCTCTCCAGGCCCTCGTCACGGCGGAACTTCCATCCCCTCCTAAGAAACACTCCAGCAGCCCAGTGGTGATAGCCACCCTCCAGACATGGAACCAACTAGGGCAGAAATTCAGACTGACCGAAATGTCCGACAAAGCCCCCATCTGCAATAACCACAGATTCACACCAGCACTCACCGACACCACCTTCAAAAGGTGGAGACAGGGCAGGGGTATATTGACAGTCAGGGACCTATACACTGACGGTAGGGTCACAACACTGGAAGAACTGACGCAGAGATTCCCAACTAGCCAAAGACAACAAACTCAGATACCTGCAGCTTAAAAACTTCCTATGGAAGGAGACAAGGACATACGCGCGACCACCACGAAAGACACTATTAGAAAAGTTACTGGAGCAGCCATCCTAGGCAGAGGGAACTGTAGTGACATGTACGAACGACTGCTAGAGAGGGCCGACACCGAACTGGGCACGACAAGAAGGAAATAGGAGGAACACTTGGGGTTCGAAATAGGGTGGGGATTCTGGAGCGAAGTACTGCACAGGGTCAACTCTACCTCCACATGCTCGAGGCTCAACCTAACGCAGCTAAAAGTGGTACATAGAGCCCACTTGACCAGAACCCAAATGAGCAGGTTCTTCCCGGAGGTGGAGGATAGATGTGAAAGGTGCCAAGCAGGTCCGACCAACCAAGCCCACATGTTCAGGTCCTGCCCCAGACCTGCTGGGTACTGGACAGCCTTCTTCAAGGTAATGTCCCAAAGTGGTGGGGATGAGGGTGGAGCCATCCCCAAAAGTGGCGGTCTTCGGGGTATCAGATCAGCCAGATCGATTCCTGGGGAGGGGGGCGGACGCCCTTGCCTATGCCTCCCTGATCGCCCGCCATGAAATCCTGCTTGGTTGACGATCAGCAGCACCACCCAAAGCTGCAGACTGGCTGTCCGACCTATCAGAATTTCTCCAAATGGAGAAAATCAAATTCACCACCCGTGGGTCGGAAGAGGGCTTCCACAAAACATGGGAGACATTCGCCCGACTGTTCCGAGACCCGGAACAAATAAATAGCCAGTAGCCAGGGAGAAATAGCCAAGACAAGATAGAAAGAGGAAAGCAAGCGAGGACCGGGGGGGGGGGGGGGGGGGGGGGGGGGTGAGGTAGCAAAACCCAGCAAGAAAAATTGGGGAGCAGCCGTGAAAAATGGGGGGGGGGGGCGGGGGAGAGAGATAGGGAGGATTGTATGCTGAGCCAGACGGCGACAAACTGTAAATAGAGAAACCCAAGAAGAAACCTTTGGGACTGTACAATAAATGAAAACGAACGGCAATGTATATAATTTTGAAAATGCCAAGAAAAAGATTAAAAAGAAGAAAAAAAGACAAAACCATGAACCACCTCACTAAAATAGGCTGCAGCACCTGTAAAACCTCAAATGAAATATTCTAAAATTTGATGTATTCTAGGAAGCAGATTAATGATAACACAGGTATTCCAATCACTGACTCAGGTATACCAAATACTGGGTCAAAGTGGAAAGACTGAAAATTGAAATTGAAAAAATTGAATGCAACACTGCAGCCTTTCAAGTACAGTTGTCTCAGCGTACTGACAGAATTTATAACAAACCACGGAAACTAGCAAGAGAAGGTAATACTACACTCCTGTATGCTTCACCCAATCGGTGTCTATGTATTTACATTGTGTACCTTGCGTTGCCCGATTATGTTTTGTTTTTTTTATTTTATTTTATTTTCATGTACTAAATGATCTGTTTGAGATGCTCGCAGAACAATCCTTTTCACTGTAACTCAGTACACATGGCAAAAGAGAAATACAACCAATGGTCATCTGTCCCTCAAGTGAAAAAAATTAAACGAGCAGATTAGAGGAGAAAATATTGCGCCAAAACTTTCGTACACTTCTTCAAATTGGTATGTGGAACCATTTTTACCTCATGACACTTCACGTCGGTTTCGGAAAATAGATTTAAATCAAAAATTCGAAACAGCTAGCAGCTTTTTAAAAATCTTTATCTAAATTAGGAGGACGGAGAGGAAAGGAAGTAAGTTACAACGTGCCCTTGGGCAGTACAACTTTTTACACAATCCTTTATACAAAGCTGATTTTCTTTTTAATGGCTACATTTAAAAGGTGCCTTGGAATGCTAATAACGGCCTCATGCACTCTGTTGATGTATTTTTGAACACTCATTGATCTGACTTGAATTACATTTTGAAATCAAGCAAGTTGGTATTGATTTTTGTATCTTAAACGTCAGCGGTCGTTACAAGGATCATAGCGCAGGGACAAATGAAACACTAAGATCACCTTGAGTAAGGCTGCGTATACTATTTTGTTACTGATCCAAACATTGATCACAATCTCCACAATTCAGGCTACTCAGCAAGAGACAGGAGATTTTGAGCAGGCTGGAGGCAAAGGAGTGGAAGAGACGAATGCAAACAACAGAAGCAATTGAAACAAAGGAATACAGAAAATAGAGACAAGTTGGAGGTAAAGGAAATGTTATAAGTAGTCATTAAAAACAAACTTAATATCACTCATGTTTGTCCACTAAATTAAGACAGCTCTGCCGTGAAGCAATTAAAGATTTATTTTAAAGCAAAAGAAATCTAGTAATATAAAATTATTGTTCAGCTTCCTTCACAGACAATCTAATTATTTTTTTAATTAATTCACAGGATGTGGGCATCAATAGCATAGCAGGCAGTTTATCGCCCATCCTTCTCAGTGATCACGACAATCAAAGATTATTTCATGGTCACCATTACTGAGAGTAGCTTTATATTCCAGATTTATTAACCAACTCATAATTACAGTGAAGCCATGTTTGACTTTGCATTTCACATTTATTGGGTGTCAGCAACAAATTAACCAATTTGTGCGAGCTGAAACAAACGCAAGTATAAACGGCCATCATCGGGGACATGTTGGCTATCTTTGGCCAGTGGCTGGTCTTAAATGAGTAAGACATTAGCCACCAGTAATCACAGTACCAAACAGAGGCAAGTGCCAGCAAAGAAACAACAGCAAACTCTCAAACAACGCCAAGCTGTCAGTCATGAACAAGCTACCTCCCACTTAATCATGTTACGTCTGTACAGGAGCGTGGTCAAGTTTTGGGAGTGCTAAATTTTACATGAAATGCAAAATGCCAGTCTGTCACATGTTAGTAGCAATATAAAGATGCCTTGTTACAGATGGTGAATGGGACCTCACTTTCATCCTGAAGATAAGCTGTATAAAAATGAAAGAAAACAATCACAGGACAGACCCAGAGTTAGAATTAGAGCCAAGACAGGAACAAGGAGATAAAAGCCTAAATACCACAGGATTAAAAACCAGGACTATCAAGACTCAAGTAGAAATAAGCCAACAGACACAAAAATAAAAAGCAACAGTGCTATAGAACATTTATCCTTTTACAAATGTTATTTCTCCCCTTCCTCTTGTGAACATATGGATTCCTTGCTGAAACGTGGTTCCACAATTGCCAGGTATCCTGACTCTGACAGTCTTCACGTGCAAGTTCCACGTACATAATCAGCCAATCACCCAGCCACAGGAGACAGCCAAGCCTAATTCTGTCAACACACAAGTACATTTTACCACTGACTGGATGAGCAGACAGGAGCGGGAATACGGACTACAGCGTCATCAGTTGAACTGGACATGCTGGGACAACTATACTCCTCTTACTACTAGGGTCAAGACGGAGATCAGCTAATTCAGGACAGACTGGGTAGGGAATCTGGAATCTTCACATAGCTCAGCTACTCAATCAGCTGAACCATCAGAAGCCTATAATATATGGCATTTTCAAGTTCCTAGCTCCAATCATTGTACCAATATATATATACATTCACTGACAGCTTCATTTTTATTATCTGCATAAACACAGAAGGGGATAATAGGAAATCATCTATGGTCACACAAAGAAAAGTACAGCACAGGAACTGGCCCTTCAGCCCTCCAAGCCTGCGCCAACCATGCTGCCCATCTAAACTAAAATCTTCTACACTTCCGGGGTCTGTATCCCTCTATTCCCATCCTAGTCATGTATTTATCAAGATGCCCTGAAATGTCACTATCGTCCCTGCTTCCACCACCTCCTCCGGCAGCGAGTTCCAGGCACCCACTACCCTGTGTAAAAAAACTTGCCTCGTACATCTCCTCTAAACCTTGCCCCTCGCACCTTAAACCTATGCCCCCTAGTAATAGATCCCCTCTACCCTGGGAAAAAGTCTCTGACCATCCACCCTGTCTATGCCCCTCACACAACACAGAACATTGGAAAACTCAGCAGTGAGATCTAGCATGGCTTGGCAGTTTCTCTTTCCCCAATATCCACTGAGTATTTCTTCCTCTCATGTAAATTGCAGGCCCTCAGGACATTGCCCTTCTTTTTGTCCAGGCTAGCTCCATTTCACTTTGTTACAATGTGGAAGGGCACCAAGAAGCTATAAAAATGATCTTGAATTCTTTCATTGGAGGGAGAGTACTCTGGTGTGGCCTACTCGACTTCTAGTCGGTCCACGAGACTGAACTACTGAAGGCTGCAGTCACAGCCAAAGCCTTTATTGTAAGTCTTCCCTCCGAGTTTCAAGGCACTTCTGCCCCTTGAAGATGCCCCTCATCTCTTCTGAAACTTCTTTACTCACAATAGCAGACTCCCTCTTCCTGCCTTGCAGATGCAATGAGCCTCAACCTCTGAAAATGGGTCAGAGCTGGGGAAAGGGATGGAGGGCCATCCAAAAGGTCCTGCCCTCCCAGAACTTCCCCCTGAAAAGAGGAATTGTACCTCTGTCCGTGAATGAATATATATTGGTACAATGATTGGAGTTAGGAATTTGAAAATGCCATATATTATAGGCTTCTGATGGTTCAGCTGATTGAGTAGCTGAGCTATGTAAACATGGAAGATTCCAGATTCCCTACCCAGTCTGACCAGAATTAGCTGATCTCCTTCTTGACCCAAGTAGCAAGAGGCGTATAGCTGTCCCAGTATGTCCAGTTCAACTGATGACACTGTAGTCCGTATTCCCGCTCCTGGCTGCTCATCCAGTCAATGGTGGAATTCACCCAAGGCAGACCAGGTGTGGATGGCAGATTTCCTTCCCTAATGGAAATTAGTGAACCAAATGGGTTTCCACGACAATCAAAGATTATTTCATGGTCACCATTACGGAGAGTAGATTTATATTCCAGATTTATTGACCAACTCAAATTTCACCAGCTGGAGTGGTGGGATTTGATTCCATGTTCCCAGAACATTAGCCTGGGTCTCTGGATTAGCTCAACAACTTTATCACTATGCCACCGTCGTCTCAATTTCTCCAATTCATGAAAACATTTGAAGACCGTCTAATAAATTATATCCCGCCTCTTTTTTCTTGAGCAAAGTGCCTGGATAAATAACATTTCTCAAAATTCTGCCCTCTTAGCCTTAAGAAACAATCCCAAAGCCCTTCTCTGGGCTGCTTCCAATAATTTTATATTCTTCCTGAAATATGAAGGCCATGACTAAACACTACTCGAAATGGGCTCTCACTGAGGCTAGATAAAACGTTTTACAATGTCAACAAACACTGTTTTCTGCTCGTAGGACTTTTCTTGAATAACCATTTTAAGAATTCTTCCAACTGAAGTGAAATAGAACAATGATTGTTACAGTAGGACTTGCTTCCCTTCTGCTTGTGCAGTTTGGGACAGACAGCTACTTATTCAATCTGCAAAGGTTGAAGGTTTTCACAAAGGTCACAGAGCAGCTATTAAGTCAATGCTTGCTTGCCAATGCCTGCGATCTCACAGCACACACACACACACCAGAGGACAGAATTGCTTGTTGATTACTTTTCACAAGCTTCAGAACACATTAGCCTTACATTAAGTCTGAAAATGACAAAGATTTTGTGCCAACCAGGCCTGGATCACAAACTTCAGTCATTGGGTGGAATTTTCCCAATTTGAGATTAATTGCCATGGCGGGGGCAGGAATGTGGAGTGCTTCCTGCTGCAGCAGCCGACGGGAAAATTAGCAAATTTTCTGGCCCCTACTTCATTAATTATGCACCTGGGTGTTTCATGCTGTATTCAGTGGTGGGCAACCTGGATGGCACATAGTCTGCCATAATGTCTGGGTACAACATTGAAAATACATCACTGACCCGCTGTTGAAGAAAGAAGGTGGGCCTCCAGACAATTAGAATAGATCTCCAGGAGCACGCTCTGGAAGATGGTCCCCTGAGAATGAAGATGGATCTCTAGGAACATTGAGTCTAGAAGATGGATCCCCTCCGGGTCACCTGATCTGGAAAGTCCACCTGCAGTCGCCCCCACCCCCTCACTGTGATGTTCCAGGGTTGCAGGCGGCCTCCGTCCTTAGGACATCCCAAACTCAGATGCAAAGATATTCTGAAAACCAATCTCAAAACCTGTAAGCTGGACCCCGATACATAGCAAAACAACAACCCGGGAGAGACCTAAATGGAGGAGAGGTCTCTATCAAGTAGTCTCAATATGAGGAGAGAGAAGTCAGGTTCCTACAGGACAAGGGAGTACACCCACAACGCCAGTGCCTTTACCCACTCCTCCAACATTGTATTATTTGCAATCAGATCTGCAAATTAAGATTTGGTTTAAAGTCACATATGAACAACACCAACTTAGACAGTGAACAATTCAGTCTCCTCGCTGAACATTCATGAAGCAACTTGAGAATCGATCATCTCGCTGACCTTCTTAAATGAATTACTATTAATTAAATTAAACATTTAAATGAATAGCAAAAATCTGGGATAATTTATTTGAGTGTAGTGCTGGCTCACTAAAGCCGATGTGTTGCATTTGCCAATTAACATGTTAACATCTTTGTACAAATGCTTTTGTCTAGGTGTGACATTTACAGCCAATGAGGTTCCAGAGTCTTTTCCACCTCATCACGTGCCAGAGATCAAACACTTTCAGTGCCAATATGGCAAATCTATTTTCTACTTTGCTTTAAATAGAAAGAACATATTTCATTGCCTCAGAGCATCCAAAGGGCTTCAAAGCCAAATAAAATGCTTTTGAGGTTTAGTCACTGGTATAATGTGGGAAACACAGAGAATGGCCCCTCGAACCAGTCATGCAATAATGGACTAAATGAGTTTGAAGCAAAAATGGCCCCAACAGTGATGCTAGTGAGGGATAAATGCTGACCAAGACACAGGGAACATCCCTGCACTTCTTCAAATAATGTAATGGAATCTTGCATATTCACCGGAGAGAAAAGATGGGGATGTAGGATTCTCCGTCCCGCCGCACTGTTTTCTGGTGCGGTGCGCCCCCTCCTCCAGCGGGATCCTCTGTTCCGGCAGACAGCCAATGGGGTTTCCCATTGTGGGCACCCCCACGCCATCGGGAAATCCGCGGACGTTAATACACCACAGGCAAAACAGAGGGTTCCACCGACGGAGAATCCAGCTCGGGGTCTGAATGTCCCATCTGAAAGACAGCACTCGACTGAACTAAAATGTCAGCACAGATTATGTACTCGGGTCTCTCGAATGAAACTTGAACCCATGAGCTTTAGATATAAAAAGGTGAGAAAACGCAAGGGAGTTTCATCAAACTAGTTTGAAAATTACTTAAATTATCAATCTGAATAGCAAGAAATTAATACATAGCCCATTATTCTCTCATACCTTTCAAAAGGTTCTTCCCACTTTGAAGCTTAAATTGAAGTAAATGCTACTGGTAATATGATTCTCACCTATAAATGGAACGTCAAATAATTGTAAATATATATAATGTGTAATTCAACACCTTTTCTAATCCTATAAATAATTCTACACAGGTTTGCATTACTGGTTCAGCAGTTTATCAAAGTAAGATTTTCAACGATTTGGAAAGTCAACAGAAATCTCAAAATAATGGGGGGGGCGATTCTCCAATATTGAGCCCAAGTGTTCGCACCGTCGTGAACGCCGTCATGACTGCGCGGGCCGGGCACGATGGATTCTGGCTCCCACAGGGAGCCAGCACGGCACTGGAGCGGTTCACGGCGCTCCAGCCTCCTTACGCAGCGCCAAATGGGGGCCGCGCCAACTGCGCTTGCGCGGGGGACTTCTAACGCGCACCGGCCCCAGCCCAACATGGGGTCGGTGTTCAGGGGCCGGCTGCGCCAGAAAGTAAGCCTGAGGGGTAGGAGGTGGGGGAAGAGGCCGGCCTGCCGATCGGTGGGCCCCGATCGCGGGCCAGACCACATCGGAGGCCCCCCCCCCCCCCCCCCCCCCGGTGCAGGGGCCCTGCTGCCACCCCCCCCCCCCCCCCCCCACCCACAGGCCGCACCCCGACTGTTCCCACAGAGTTCCCGCCGGCACCGACCAGGGGTGAACAACGCCGGCGGGACTCTGTCGTATCGGCGCGGCCGGAGAATCGGCGCCCCGCCGATTCCAGCAGCCCGTGGCCGCGCCAAACGCGCCGGGCAAATGGCGCTGATTCTCCACACCTCGGAGAATCGTGCGCCGGCGTTGGGGCGTCGTGGCGCGGTTGCGCCGATTCTCCGGCCCGGCGCGGGGCTCGGAGAATCGCCCCCAACGTCTCTGAAATTTGGACAAAGATGGTTTCTCGCAAAAAGAGCCAAATTGAACCCATTGCCTCATGTGGCAACTCTCAGAATCTTTACAAATTTTCGACAATAAAGAATGGGGCCATTAGATTCCTTGAGAGCAAACTAATAGCTTGCATGATTTGGACAAGCAAAGAAGCACAAATCTGAAGAAATTGAAGCCACCTTTAGCTGCAAGCTCAAGTCACTGGAATACAGCTAGTCTCTTTTTTTTTTAAATTCAATTAGGAGTTTTTAGCCAGTGGATTCAAAAACATTTTTTTTTTTTTAAAATATAAAGCAGGTTTTCATGACAAACTCTGACCTCACCTCCACCCGTCTTGTTCCCTTCACAGGCCCGACATCCAGTACTGGATGAAGAGAAATGATCTCCAAACAAATATTGGGAAGATAGAACCCACCGTCTTTGATTCCTGTTCCAGAGCTCCCTTGACGCTAACTCCATTCCTCTCCCTGGCTGTCCGAGACTAAACCAAACTGCTCTATTTGACTCCAACTACGTGACCCACACTATCACTAAAATGGCCTATTCCCACCTCCATAATCACTGTCACTCTGCTCTGCCTTCCTTCAGCTTTTCTGTTGATGAATCCTTTGTTCCTGTCTTTGACTTTTCCAAACACAATCCTGGTCAGCCTACCTCGTTCTGCTACCCACAAACTGGAGGTCAAAGCATGAATGACTCTACTCCAATGCGTTTTGCGTTTCCAAGTTCAGGAAACTCCCAAGAATGGGAGCCTGATCCCTCTTCAGGTCAAGCCCGAGCCCTGAATCATGGCCCATCCAAGATCTGTGTGCTCTGCCAATTATGGCCTCTTCAGTATTCTAATTTTAACTTCACCATCACAGGCAGCTGTTGCCAAGGCTCCTGAAATTCCCTTTTAGGATATTTCTTAAAATCTATCATCTTGACCAAATATTTGGTCATCTGGCTGAATGTTTCTTTATGCAATTCGGTGTCATTACGCTTGAATTTATAAAGCACCTTTAATGTGATTAAATTGCTGTTCCTAATTCAAAAGTAGAAAGAGGACTACATATATAGTGATAGTATAATTAAAAACTGCCCAGAGAGAGTTCAAAGTATGATTTTTAAAATCGGTCACCAGAATGAAAAGGGACGGAGGGGAGGGGATCAGGCTCCATACTTTGGAGATCTTTGGGCTCTGAAATCCAAAAGGTTTAGCATTGGCAGGGAATAAATCACACTTTGAATGGACACTATACTTGTTGTATGAACATTCTATAATAAATGACATTCAGGGACAGAACAAGACGTAAAAATAGGAAACAATGAGCACGTTTTGGATATATGGGGCAAGTTTTTGCTTCCGAGTCAGATACGCAGAGTTGGGAAATAATTCCCCTCTGCTCTCCAGTCTCATTGCTTTCTAAATCCTCAACCTGAATACTGGGACTTGGTTTTGACTCTCCATATGTAACGTCATAAGTGGAAATTAGTGTTCTTCATTTTTTTTGTCTAACTGGAAATCAAAAAGCCAATTTTTAAAACGCAATCCTGTTATATTTGCAAATTTCTGTGTCTTATATGAAGCCATTCATTTTTTTTTACATTTTAAATAAGCATTTGTTCAGCAGAAAGAAAATCTCAGGATTCAGGATCCCACCTCCATTGAGACTCCATATACAGTCCTGCTGTTTAAAAATTAGAATCATAGAATCCCGGCAGGAGGCCATTTGCCCACCAACCCTCCAAAAGTGCACCCTACCGAGGCCCACTTTCCCCGCACTATCCCCACAACCTAACCTACGCATCGTTGGACACTGAAGGGAAATTTAGCATGGCCAATCGATCTAACCAGCATATTGTTAGACTGCGGGAGGAAACCACAGCACCCTGAAGAAACCATGCAGGCTCGGCGAGAATGTGCGAACTCCACACAATCACCCAAGACCGGAATCGAACCCGGGTACCTGGCGCTGTGAGACAGCAATGTGAACCAGGTGTGCCACCTAAGTAAGGATGGCAACTTAACCAGATAATGTTAAAAATCTGATTTATTTTTCAGGCAGCTTAAATAAACAGTGTAATTCTTTTTAGGTATGTTATCCAAAGGATAAGACTGCAAATCAATTTTGACATCTTTGTTGTTACAGTTAAAATATCTTCAACAAGATAGCCATCCAGGAAACACTTTTAGCAATGCTTGAAGTGAGCAACACGGTGGTGCAGTGGTTGGCACTGCTGCCTCACGGCGTCAAGGATCCGGGTTCAATCCCGGCCCCGGGTCACTGTCCGTGTGGAGTTTGCACATTCTCCCCGTGTCTGTGTAGGACTTACCCCCACAACCCAAAGATGTGTAGGGTAGGTGGATTGGCTACGCTAAATTGCTCCTTAATTGGAAAAAAGTAATTGGGTACTCTTTAGCATTTAACCCATAGATGTAGAGGGTAATTCAGGATTGATAAGTGCAAAAACAAAAAAGGACGTAAAATCCTTAATTCATTATGCAAGGCCACATTTGAAACATGCAATGGTACATTCTTCCTTCTTGACTGAAGTAGCGATAAAAAAACTGAGCAGCACTCAGGCATTACCTATGAATTTTAAAAGAAAGGATTTAAGAATCTTTGAAAAGGAAGTAAAAAATCAGAGAAGGAATTATCGATTAGGAGTTGGAACAGTTTTATGCAAAATTCACTTGGGAGCTTTTATCAGTGGTAATCAAACAAACAGTAAAAAGAAACAAAGCAGAGGACATGGAGCAAACTGGTGGATTCCACCAAAGTTTTTTCGACCGTGAGCCTGAGATCAAAATCATATCTGAAGAAATGGGTTGAAGACATCGGCTCCTCTGATGGTGCATGGGTCCTGCATGAACAGTCTTTACCTAGTTTCTAGTGAACACAGCCTACAACTACTGCAATTCTGTTCTAATAGGCAAACCCAAACAACCCACAATTGCCACAGAATGAGTAGTGCAAGAAATTAAAAGCAACATGTAAGAGGCAACATTTTTCTTGAAGGTGGAGTTAGTTTTTGGAGATTGATTCTGCACATATTAATGTTATATCTGAATCCTGGCTGTTCCGGGCATTAGCACTTCAATAAAAAGTTGAAAAATTGCATTTTTCTAGTGTAGACACTGTACTATTCTTATAAAGATGAAAGGAGACTTAAAATTTAAATATTTCCACTACAATTCAGCACAAAGTTGGGTCAGTGGATGTGAAAATCAACCTTTCCGTAACCTTAGTTCAAAATGAATAGGGGGCGGGATTCTCCAATAAGTCCCCAAGCCAGCATAAAAACGCTGGTGTTTCACTCTGGACTTTCCTGAAGAAAGTCCCGAGTGATTCTCCCATCTGCAGGGGGCTTGCAGGGCCCCGAAGTGATTCTCGCAGCTCTGGCTGCGGATACAGGGCCCCACACTTCCGGTTGGTAGCCCGCGCACGGCAGCGGCCTGCAGTGGCCGTCCCATGGGACATGGCGGACTTGGACCGCCACCAAAAATGTAGGCACCACCCAACACCCCCCCCCCCCGACATCGCGCACACCTGCGGGTCTGTGACGCCCGATCGCTCCCCTGGCCGTCCATGAGGCCCCCCCCCCCCCCAGTAACAATCCCCCCGTCCCCCACCAGGACAGCCGCAGACTGGGTCCGCAGCCGCCACCCGACGTTCCCGACGGCCGATAGATGGTTAGAGCCACGCCGTCGGGAACACGGCCAGTTTGAAAAAAATGAATGAAAATCGCTTATTGTCACAAGTAGGCTTCAAACAAAGTTACTGTGAAAAGCCCCTAGTTGCCACATTCCGGCACCTGTTTGGGGAGGCTGGTACGGGAATTGAGCCGTGCTGTTGGCCTGCCTTGGTCTGCTTTCAAAGCCAGCGATTTAGCCCGATGCTAAACCTGCATGGAGAATCGCTCGGTCAATGGCCCCCTACCTGCGCCACATAGTTCGCGCATGAGAGGCTCCTTAGCGGTTCTCCGGGGACCGGCGGGAGCGGCGCCGGTCCGAATTTCCGGTTTGACAACCATTCTCTGCCTCGGAGAATCCAGCCCAGGATGGTTTTAAAATAAAATTTTCCACCTCCCTTGGTGCCCTAAATAATGCACCATTCTCAGATCAAAATGGAAATTGTTGCGAGGCCAGTCTTCCCATTGGGGTTAGCACGATCTAGTGACTTATCTTCTTACTTTTCCTCGCTCTCGTGGAATTTGCCTAATCTGCATTTGATGCTTCCGCTCAATGCCACAACTGAAATAAAAAGTTTACTATGTAGAGATGTCAGACACAAATTCAATCCAGCTACATCAAAAGCATCAGTACACTATATAGAACAATTGCAGTAGTGAACTAGGCCATTCAGCCCAATCAATTTTTGCTAATATGTATGCTCCACTCAAGCCTGGCCCAACCCTACTGCGTCTAACCACACCAGCACAACCTTCCATTTCTGCCTCCCTCATGTACTTATCATCATGATTCCCTTCAAACAACTTCTGGTTGCGGCTATGCCTAGGTAGGTCGCACGTTCGGCAGCTCCCGCCGGGAACAGACTTTTGGGCTCTTCAGAGGGGCCCCAATGGCAATTGTTCGACGGCTTCCAGTGTGGGAAGGTGACAGCAAGGTCCCCCCGACATTATATGGATTGGACCAGGAGTGGAGCGGTTACAAAAGTGATCCTGGTGCAGCGAAAAGTGCGAGGGAGGAAAAGCAAGATGGCGGCGGTGGAGACCAAGCAGTCGCAGGAGCAGCAGGAGTTTCTTAAACGCTGCTTTGAGGAGCTGAGGACAGAAATGCTGGCGCCAATGAAGGCGGCGATTGAGAAGCTTGTGGAGAACCAGAAGGCCCAAGGGGCGGTAATCCAGGAGGTGCGGCAAAAAGCTTCAGAGAACGAGGACGAGATCTTGGGCCTGGCGGTGAAGGTAGAGGCGCACGAAGCGCTGCACAAGAGCTGGGCAGAAAAATTTGAGGACCTGGAGAATAGGTCGAGGAGGAAGAATCTTCGGATTCTGGGTCTCCCTGAAGGAGTGGAGGGGCCCGATGCCGGGGCATATACGAGCACGATGCTCAATTCGCTGATGGGCGCGGGAGCTTTCCCGAGGCCCCTGGAGCTGGATGGGGCTCATCAGGTCCTGGCAAGGAGACCCAAAGCCAACGAGCCGCCAAGGGCTGTAGTGGTGAGGTTCCACCGCTTTATGGACAGAGAGTGTGTCCTGAGATGGGCCAAAAAAGAGCGGAGTAGCAGGTGGGAGAACACAGAGATCCGAATTTATCAGGACTGGAGTGCGGAGGTGGCTAAGCAGAGGGCTGGTTTCAACCGGGCAAAGGCGGTGCTCCATCGGAAGGGGGTAAAGTTCGGGATGCTGCAGCCAGCGCGATTGTGGGTCAAGTTCCAAGATCGGCACCACTATTTTGAAACGCCTGATGGGGCATGGAACTTTATACAGACTGAAAAGTTGGACTCAAATTGAGGGTTCATCGTTCGGGGGATGTTTACTGTGTTTACCGCATTTGGGGAATGTTCTTTTTGTTTGAGTGCTGGGTGGGGATGGGTGAATGGATTTGATGTGGGGGCCGTGGGAGAGTGTAGGCGTCGGTGTTGGAGGGGCAGGGCCCCACGGAGGAAGAGGGGGGGGTGGAGGCCCAGGGATGGGGAGTTGGGGTAAGGCCGCAAAAAGGAGCTTCACCAGAGGGGGCGGGGCCAGCTCAGGAAAGCACGGGCTTTTTCCCGCGTTAGGGAAGGATGGGGGGTGGGGCACACTGACTGCCAAGGGGTGGGACGATTCTCACACTGGGGGGGTCGATGGAATGGCGGGAGAGGCCGGGGGGAAGAGGTGGAACACCGGGTGTCATTGTATGCCGACGACCTGTTGTTGTATGTGGTGGATCCAGTGGAGCGGATGGCGGAGATCTTGTGGATCCTTAGGGAGTTTGGGGACTTTTCGGGGTATAAACTCAACATAGGGAAGAGTGAGCTCTTTGTGGTGCATTCAGGGGACCAGAGAAGGGGGATAGACGAGCTACCGCTGAAGAGGGCGGAAAGGAGCTTTCGGTACCTCGGGATCCAAGTGTCTAGGAGTTGGGGGGCCCTGCACAAGCTCAATTTGACGTGGTTGGTGGAGCAGATGGAGGAGGATTTTAAAAGATGGGATATGCTGCCACTCTCACTAGCGTGTAGGGTGCAGTCGTTCAAAATGACGGTCCTCCCGAGGTTTCTCTTTGTGTTCCAGTGCCTTCCCATTATGATCCCCAAGGCCTTTTTCAAACGGGTAAGCAGGAGCATCATGGGATTTGTGTGGGTGAATAAGACCCCGAGGGTGAAGAGTGTGTTTCTGGAGCGTAGCAGGGACAGGGGGGGGCTGGCGCTTCCGAATTTGTGTGGCTATTATTGGGCAGGCAATGTGGTGGTGATCCGTAAGTGGGTAATGGAAGGAGAGGGGGCGGCGTGGAAGAGGCTAGAGATGGCGTCCTGTGTGGGCACGAGCCTCAGGGCGCTGGTGACGGCACCGCTGCCGCTCTCGCCGACAAGGTACACCATGAGTCCGGTGGTGGCGGCGACGCTGAAGATCTGGGGGCAGTGGAGGCGACTCAGGTGCGAGGTGGGAGCCTCGGTTTGGTCCCCGATTCGGGAGAACCATCGGTTCGTCCCGGGAAGGATGGATGGGGGGTTTCGGAGCTGGCATCGGGCAGGGATTAGAAGAATGGGGGACCTGTTCATCGATGGGACGTTTGCGAGCCTAGGGGCGCTGGAGGAGAAGTTTGGGCTACCCCCGGGAAACGCTTTCAGGTACATGCAAGTGAGGGCGTTTGTGAGACGGCAGGTGAGGGAATTCCCGCTGCTTCCGGCATGTGGGATTCAGGACAGGGTGATTTCGGGTGTATGGGTTGGAGAAGGCAAGGTTTCGGCGAATTACCAGGAGCTGAAGGAAGAGGAGGAGGCCTCGGTGGAGGAGTTAAAGGGCAAGTGGGAGGAGGAGCTTTGGGAGGAGATAGATGATGGTCTGTGTGCTGATGCCCTGAGTAGGGTTAATTCTTCCTCCTCTTGCGCCAGGCTCAGCATAATACAGTTCAAAGTTACTCACAGAGCGCATATGACAGGGGCGAGGTTGAGTAGGTTCTTTGGGATGGAGGACAGATGTGGGAGGTGCTCGGGGAGCCCGACCACATGTTCTGGTCATGCCCGGCGCTGGATGTGTTTTGGAGGGGTTTTGCGAGGACTATGTCCAAGGTGGTGAACGCCCGGGTCAAGTCGAGCTGGGGATTAGCATTGTTTGGGGTATCGGACGAGCCGGGAGCGCAGGAGGCGAAAGAGGCCGGTATTCTGGCCTTTGCGTCCCTGGTATCCCAGCGGAGGATTTTGCTACTATGGAAAGATGCGAAGCCCCCTAGTGTGGAAGCTTGGATCAATGACATGGCAGGGTTCATCAAGCTGGAGAGGATAAAGTTTGCCTTGCGAGGGTCTGGGCAGGGGTTCCTCAGGCAGTGGCAACCGTTCCTAGACTATCTAGGGCAGCACGGTAGCCTTGTGGATAGCACAATAGCTTCACAGCTCCAGGGTCCCAGGTTCGATTCCAGCTTGGGTCACTGTCTATGCGGAGTCTGCACATCCTCCCCGTGTGTGCGTGGGTTTCCTCCGGGTGCTCCGGTTTCCTCCCACAGTCCAAAGATGTGCAGGTTAGGTGGATTGGCCATGATAAATTGCCCTTAGTGTCCAAAATTGCCCTTAGTGTTGGGCGAGGTTACTGGTTTATGGGGATAGGGTGGCGGTGTTGACCTTGGGTAGGGTGCTCTTTCCAAGAGCCGGCGCAGACTCGATGGGCCGAATGGCCTCCTTCTGCACTGTAAATTCTATGATTCTATGATCTCGAGGAGCATTAGGAGGAGGTCAGCAGCAGCAGCCCAAGGGCGGGGCGGGTCCCCTATTTGTGTTTTTAAATGTTATATGGGGTGTTATTGTATATGGGGGAAATCCAATGTATAATTTCTGATTGTTGTGTTCTTGTTTCTTTTTTTTTTGTTGGGGGTGGGGGTCGAGGTAAAAATTTAGTTGAAAAATTTGAATAAATATATATATATTTTTTAAATGATTCCCTTCAAACACACATATGCAATTTGTCTCAACTACTCCACATGGTAACAAGTTCCACATTCTAACTACTCTTTATATAAAAAGAAGTTTCTCTGGAAAGTTTTATTGGATTTATGAATGACCTTATGTTTCTGACCCCTAGTTTTGAACGTCCCCACTAGCGGAAACAATCTCTCTACATCTACTCTAAACCCTTCATAATTTTAAAGACGTCTACTAGGTCACCCATGGCCTGAAGAAAAAAGCCCCATCTTCTTCAGTCTTTCCTATAGCTGTAACGGGTAGCAATTTCAGGACGGCAAACGATCGGGGTGCGCCAACCCGAGAGTCAACGCCTAACGAACAGCCGCCAACTCTCAACACTCCTGACTGCCACTTAACACTGAATTGAGCATTGACTGGCAGTGGGTGGGACTTTAGTCCACTCTTGGGACAAAGTCACTTGGCTGACAGCTTTTCAATCTGGCCAGACAAAACGCTGCGGTAGCCAGATGCAGTACTGCAGCGATGTGCCTAGGATTTAGTCACAGAGCCTTGCAGAGAATAAGATCCGAGGGTGGATGGGTAGGGAACTCCCGGGGTGGGCAGCAGGATCCGGAGCTCCAACGTCCTGGGGTGGGACTAGCCTCCTTCCTGCCCGAGATGGGCGAAAGGTGGAAGTGTCCATTTTCCACCATCCTTAAAAAGGAGGCTGGGTGGTATAAGACCCATAAGTGGCCACTGAAGAGCCTCAAGGTGAATAGACAGGTTTCCCGCCCAAGGCCCTGCCTTCCCAAGCGGGAAATTGTGCTGAGGTTTGGGCAGGCAGGTTCCCAGCCTCTCAGTTCCGATATCATCTTCTGAATCTTTTATGTAACGTCACCAATGTCTCTACATCTGTTTTGTAACATGAAGAGCAGCCAAATGTGCGCAGTATTCCTGGGGTTGTCGAACCAAGGTTAGACACAGACACAGAAGTTACAGTGCAGAAGGAGGCCATACGGCCCATCGAATCTGCACCGGCTCTTGGAAAGAGCACCCTACCAAAGCCCACACCTCCACCTTATCCCCATTACCCAGTAGCCCCACCCAACACTAAGGGCAATTTTGGACACTAAGGGCAATTTAGCCTGGCCAATCCACCTAACCTGCACATCTTTGGACTGTGGGAGGAAACCGGAGCACCCGGAGGAAACCCACGCGCACACGGGTATATAAGTTGACAGTAACGTTTCTGCTTTTGAATTCTACATCTCTAGCTATGAACCTCTGGGCTTGGTTTGCAATTTTTATGGTTTTGTCTGCATTGCTACTTTTTTTATAAAAAATAAATTTAGAGTACCCAATTCATTTTTTCCAATGAAGGGGCAATTTTATTGTGGCCAATCCACCTACCCTGCACATCTTTGGGTTGTGGGGCGCAACGCACGCAAACATGGGGAGAATGTGCAAACTCCACACGGACAGTGACCCAGAGCTGGGATCGAACATGGGACCTCGGTGCCATGAGGCAGCAGGGCTAACCCACTGCGTCACCGTGCTGACCTGCATTGCTACTTTTAATGATTCATGAATTTGTATCCATGGATCCCTTTATTCTCATATAAACTCCCAAATTTCCAAGGATTTTGTGGCCTCCTTAATCCTTCTAAAATGGACAACCGCACACTTGTTAATATTAAAATTGGTTTGCTAATTACACATCCAATCTACAAATTAATATATAAACAACAGTACAGGCTCCTGTGCCATACACCACCTCCCATGTTCTGCCAGGCTAAGTAATACCTTTAACCTCCCACCTCTACTATGTTGTGTAGCCAACTTTCTATCTGTTCTGCTACTTGGTCTCCCGACTTCAAATCCTCAAACCTTACGGTACATGTTCATGGGGGTGGCACGGTGGCACAGTGGTTAGCACTGCTGCCTCACGGCGCTGAGGTCCGGGTTCGATCCCGGCCCTGGGTCACTGTCCATGTGAAGTTTGCACATTCTCCCCATGTCTCACTCCCACAACCCAAATGATGCACAGGGTAGGTGGGTTGGCCACAGTGAATTGCCCCTTAATTGGAAAAAATAATTGGGCACTCTAAAGTTTAAAAACATTTTTAAAGGTACTGCACATCCATAGCAAACAAGACAAATTTTCAAAACTCAAAAGAATATGCAGGTTTACATGTAGGTCAAGATTAATGTACTTTATGCACATACAGCAAAATATTCCCTATGAATAGAAACGGAAGTATCACTAGCTAGCACTGTAAATGTTGCAGTAATAGCAGAAACAGAACTCTGGCACTGCATTTTTGCAAACAATTAGAAATAAAACATAACTGCCTTACCAAAAACTTTTCCTTTAGCAAAAGGTGGAAATAATTCTGGATGCCTGTATAAAGTTTTATGAAGCTGCCAGAGCTCTTTGTGAAGTTTCTTAAAATCACTGTAACGTTTCCAAACTACTATCTGAAACAAGGGGGGAAAGTCAGTTATTAGCAAACCAATATATCTATTTGCACTTTAACACAGTAAAATAAAGTGGCTACATTGACAGAGAGAGAGAAAAAAACCTTAATACAAGGTTCTAAAGTTGCCCTAACAGTGGCTAAGTGTACCAGACTACATGGTACAATGCCATCCAGACCAGTCGGTCACATGGTCCATTCCTGGTCTGCACCAAGACAGTTAATCATGAACAGACATGCAATTACAATTGGCCTCAGTCCCCTGGAGTAGAGGGGAAGAATCAGCCAAAAACTATCAGTGATCCCTGTTAACAGTTCATGTGTAAAGATCAGGTGAACACAGAGACTTGGCGGAAATGTCCTCCAAGATCAAATAGTCAGTGGTATTTAGTGTCAAGACTAACATGTTAAAAGTGGCTTGCAGAATTCACTGAACTATACCCCAGAATTAATGTCTTTAGGAGAGAAAATTACAAAATTGAGACAGAAATGTCCCCCTCCATAATGGAGCATTATGTTGCTAGTAATGCAATAATCTGCACTACTAGAATAAAAATGAAACTGAAAAAAAATTGCACTGAATAAAATGAATACTACAGCCGATGGATCTGCAACGTCAGTGCAAACAGCTGGTTTGTTTTTCCAAACTTACTGTTCCCAGTCCATAAACCTCTATGATAAAAAAGTTCCTTGGTGATGAACTGTCCCACAAATGAGTAAATAAGTTATATTGATTAACAAATAAGCACAAGGGATTTAAATCCGCAATACCTACTGTATGGGAAATAGTGGGATTTTTTTTAAAAAGAGGAAAATTGAAGCATTTGGGAAAAAATTCAACTCAAAAATCAAATATACAATACAAACTATTTTGAAGTAAGGAAAGTAGTTCAATATTAGATTGCAAGATATACACAAACAGGCAGTGCAGCTTTAATTTCCAGCATGTTAATTAAATGAACCATAGTTTGAGGACAATATGCAAAATGCATTGGGTCTGTACAACCATAATCGGCCAGGTTTGTCCCCAACAAGCTGGGTTTAATTTCAACCAGATTTTTGTTTATATTCATTCAGTGGATGGCTAGACCAGCATTTATTTCCCATCCCTAATTGCCTAGAACTGAGCCGTTTGATAGGTCATTTAAGAGTTAACCACATTGTTGTGGGACTACGAGTCACATGTAGGCCAAATAAGGGTGACAAATTTCCTGCTCTAAAAGGATAGTAGTGAACCAAATGTTCTTTTTTTTTTTTACAAATTACACCATCTGCCATGGTGAGATTCGAAACCCCCCCAACACACACACACATGGCAACATTTCCTCCCACAGCAGACTCAGAAAATGGCAAGGATCTGCAATCTCCAACACCTCCTGGTGGCTGTAAGCTTGGGAGACCTTCACCCAAATTTTACCTCAACCGAAGAATGGTCAATAAATTATGTATCTGAGGATACCTTCACTCTAAATATAACAGAAAAGTTTTCCTATCAGGACCGCCAACTCCTCCAATCAGAAAGCCCCAACCTAATCACAGAATCCAGCACTTTATTGAGTAAATGCCACTATGGCTATTGGAAGCCGATTCCATGAGTTTATCAGTGTTTGAAAGAACATCTTAGTTTATCTTTAGTATTGTGGGTTCCTAATGGTGTGTTAAAGGGGTTATCTTATGAGGAAAGGTTAGACAGGTTGGGTCTGTATCCACTGGAGTCTAAAAGAATTGAAAGATGATCTTACTGAAATATACACGATCCTGAGGAAACTTGGCACAGTGGGGGCTGAAAGGATGTTTCTCCTTGTGGGAGATTACCCACTAGAACTAGGGAACACCGTTTTACAAATAATGGGGTATCCCCATTTAAGATAGAGATTAGAGGATTGAGAGCCTGTGCAATTCTCTTCCTAGAAAGCAGTGCAGGCAGGGCCATTGAACAAAAGTCAAACCTGGGAGTCACCTGCATGGCACTACATCAAAGACTTGACTTTCACCTCAGTTTATTGGTGACCAGAGTGGACTCAAAATTAGAGTTGTTTGGTGTTCCATGGTTGCTGGATTAAGTGGTGGGTCAATTGATAAGCCAAAATTTCTACCACTGATATTTTTATACCACAACACCATTTGTTACTTGTATTGTCATTACTTCTATCCCCTGTCCCTTCCTCAACCCCTTTAATAATTGCATTGTTTTCCTAACAATTGTGTGAAAGCAAGCAAGTGTATACCTGCTCCAACTCGTGGGAGCCTAAAGAATGCTGGTAGATGATCCGGTCATTGTCAGATCACTTTTTTTGCCGAGCAGAAATTAGTTGGCGTGTTTCCTATAGAACAACAACTATAGTTAAAAAAAAATAGTACTTCATAGGCTGTAAAGCACTTAAGTGCTATATAAATTCAAGTCTTTCTTTTACTACTCGAATTGATCATAAAATGGATGAAGATTGTGAGCAAACAATTAATTTCAGCAAGCATATTAGGAGTTTAATTTACTTTGTAATCTAATTTATGAATAACCGGAAATTAGCGACATCACACTGGCTAACACTGATGCCTCACAGTACCAGAGACCCAGATTCAATTCTGGCCTTGGGTGACTGCGGAGTCTGCACATTCTCCCCGTGTGTGCGTGGGGTTCCTCCGGGTGCTCCGGTTTCCTCCCAAAGTCCAAAGAAGTGCAGGTTAGGTGGGTTGGCCATGCCAAATTGTCCCTTAGTATGCAGGTTAGGCGAGGTTATGGGGTTACAGGGATAGGGTAGGGGAGTGGTCCGAGGTAGGGTGCTTTTTCAAAGGGTCAGTGTAGACTCCTTCTGCACTGTGAGAATTCTATGGTCCTATTCTGACTTCCTTTGCAGAGATCAGCAGCCATTCAATCTCAGAAAGTTTCATAAGGAATATGGAAATACATTTCTTACCAAGAGCATACAGGTGTTCAATACATCAACGATGAATTAAAGGGTACACAGAACTTGGATCATTTCAGAACAGAATTTACACAATTATATAAAATGCAGCATACTTATCCAACAACAAAATGACTTGAGCTATTTCTCTGAATACATTACGCCAGAAATTCCCCCAAATAGGATGGCAAGAATTAAATACTGGAAATGAGGCTAACATACGATGGTCTGATGTGAACACAAACTTGAGACAAATGCTTTGATATTCGCTTCTGCAGTTTCCATTTTGGAAAGCAGTGCAAATGCAAGGCCCAGAGTTTACAGTACTGAGGTCAAAACTATCAGCATTCACCATCTTGACTCCTCTGAAACCAACAGCAGTATCAGGGGTCCGTACATGTGCAGTTAAACAAGGAAATCCAGAAATGCCATCAGTGATCCGACAATTCTCCTTTATGTGCTATTGAAATCCCCGCAAACTGTAACCAATTAGAAATCACGGATGAGAAATTGCTCTTTTATGTTATTTGTCTTGCTGTAAAATTCTCATTGAATGAGGTATAACTGTGCATTTAATGACATACCAACTTCATAATTACTGCAGCTGAATATAGACCTGAAAAACCAATTTTATATTTATACATTTTCTCCATTATAACAAAATAATATGAAGATAAAACTTTAAATTTTATTTTAATTATGATGCCTCAGCTTCTAGCTTAAACCATGGGTCGGACACATTTATTTCACTCTCTGGGCAATGGAATTAAAAGTGAAGGATAATCTGAGCATTTTATTTGCATCCTGCTGTCCGTTAGAATACTTTGATGTGATTGGCTGCTTACCCCACATAATACTTTGATGCGATTGGCTGCTTACCTCTCTTGATTGTATCACTCTTGCTGGGCTCATGGAGATCCCCTTAGTGCCAGATTCAAACAAATGCCAGGAAAGGGAACATCCATGCCACAGAAATTACCTTTGTTGGTGGCTTTCTTCAAGCTCAGCGGAACCGCCTATGCTTCACCACAGAGAGCGAAGTCTGGGCTCTTATCAAAGGGAAGGAACACTTGTCCAAAAGTATGTATTTGGAGGCCAAACATACTAAATGTTTTGGCAATGTCATGTACTCACAAAATTATTGTTTCATGTTTATGTCACTCAGGAAAAAGATAATGTTGTGGAGGAGAATGCTGAGCCCCAGGCTAATAGAATAGATGGCATTGAGGTACGTAGGGAAGAGGTGTTGGCAATTCTGGACAGGCTGAAAATAGATAAGTCCCCGGGACCTGATGGGATTTATCCTAGGATTCTATGGGAGGCCAGGGAAGAGATTGCTGGACCTTTGGCTTTGATTTTTATGTCATCATTGGCTACAGGAATAGTGCCAGAGGACTGGAGGACAGCAAATGTGGTCCCTTTGTTCAAAAAAGGGAGCAGAGACAACCCCGGCAACTATAGGCCGGTGAGCCTCACGTCTGTAGTGGGTAAAGTCTTGGAGGGGATTATAAGAGACAAGATTTATAATCATCTAGATAGGAATAATATGATCAGGGATAGTCAGCATGGCTTTGTGAAGGGTAGGTCATGCCTCACAAACCTTATTGAGTTCTTTGAGAAGGTGACTGAACAGGTAGACGAGGGTAGAGCAGTTGATGTGGTGTATATGGATTTCAGCAAAGCGTTCGATAAGGTTCCCCACGGTAGGCTATTGCAAAAAATACGGAGGCTGGGGATTGAGGGTGATTTAGAGATGTGGATCAGAAATTGGCTAGCTGAAAGAAGACAGAGGGTGGTGGTTGATGGGAAATGTTCAGAATGGAGTACAGTCACAAGTGGAGTACCACAAGGATCTGTTCTGGGGCCGTTGCTGTTTGTCATTTTTATCAATGACCTAGAGGAAGGCGCAGAAGGGTGGGTGAGTAAATTTGCAGACGATACTAAAGTCGGTGGTGTTGTCGATAGTATGGAAGGATGTAGCAGATTACAGAGGGATATAGATAAGCTGCAGAGCTGGGCCGAGAGGTGGCAAATGGAGTTTAATGTAGAGAAGTGTGAGGTGATTCACTTTGGAAGGAAAAACAGGAATGCGGAATATTTGGCTAATGGTAAAGTTCTTGAAAGTGTGGATGAGCAGAGGGATCTAGGTGTCCATGTACATAGATCCCTGAAAGTTGCCACCCAGGTTGATAGGGTTGTGAAGAAGGCCTATGGAGTGTTGGCCTTTATTGGTAGAGGGATTGAGTTCCGGAGTCGGGAGGTCATGTTGCAGCTGTACAGAACTCTGGTACGGCCGCATTTGGAGTATTGCGTACAGTTCTGGTCACCGCATTATAGGAAGGACGTGGAGGCTTTGGAGCGGGTGCAGAGGAGATTTACCAGGATGTTGCCTGGTATGGAGGGAAAATCTTATGTGGAAAGGCTGATGGACTTGAGGTTGTTTTCGTTGGAGAGAAGAAGGTTAAGAGGAGACTTAATAGAGGCATACAAAATGATCAGGGGGTTGGATAGGGTGGACAGTGAGAGCCTTCTCCCGCGGATGGATATGGCTGGCACGAGGGGACATAACTTTAAACTGAGGGGTAATAGATATAGGACAGAGGTCAGAGGTAGGTTCTTTACGCAAAGAGTAGTGAGGCCGTGGAATGCCCTACCTGCTACAGTGGTGAACTCGCCAACATTGAGGGCATTTAAAAGTTTATTGGATAAACATATGGATGATAATGGCATAGTGTAGGTTGGATGGCTTTTGTTTCGGTGCAACATCGTGGGCCGAAGGGCCTGTACTGCGCTGTATTGTTCTATGTTCTATGTGACATCCTGCTACTGAGGTTCATTACACCATTAACTGCTTCTTAGTGGAAAAATGCATTAGAAAATAATAATTACAAACAGTTGGTTTGTCACAGACTAGAAAAAACTGAACTTATGGCACCAAATTTAGGGAGGGCTCACAAAATCCCTTGTTGCTTGGTAAATGACCCTTTGTTCAGTCATTCAGCTGGAGTTGACAGCTGTTTTCCTTACAGCTGCACACACAAAATACTAAACTATGTCAAAAAGTTTTCATGATTCCAACCCTAAATGCAATCCAAATTATTTTTAGCTTGTTCGCATATCCAAGTCAATTGTCATTTCTAATCATCTGCACAGAATCATTCCATTAAAGAAAACTACATCGGATTGATCAACTACAATGTCTTTAACTCAGCAACAGAGTTTCTAGCTCATTACCTCTTGGACCTCCTCTGGATTTCTTCTTGAAACAACCTATTTTAAAAAAAACAAGAAACTAATGAGTCTGAAAAATTTCACAGATCCAGCAAATCGCTAAATATCCAATTGCAAATCACACATTGTTCACAATACATTGGTCACACGATATGCTGCATTATAGCACCACCCCATCTGGGCGAACGTGTATAATTACGGACAGAATCAAGTATTTTATGGATTGAAGCATTGTAAATGACGTAAATTGCTATGCTAGTGGCAGGGAAACGCCAATGTAAAATAACGAATTTACTATAAGCAGCACCAAGTCATTCTACCAACACACACGAACCCCGAACATCTTGTGCTGTCAATTGTTAGCACCATAAACAAATGGATCGCGTAACTTCCATAGGTGAGTTCACAGATTTTCTCTATAATAGAGTGAGGCAGTAATCTGACATGCTTGCCTATTCACAGCGGCTGGGGTTGCTGTTCTCTCTCAGGCTGCAGAGTGTGCACACTCTCGCATGGGCGGCGTTCGAATTGTCCCGGGATCGTTCCCTTTTAGAACCCGGCCGGGCAAGCTCGAGCCCAGCCTGACCCCGGCCCAGCCTGGCCACCCCGCCGGCTTGCCCCAGCTGCAAACCTCTTTCTACAGACACAAAGCACACAGGCAAACCGGCTGCACTTAAAGCACCGTCATGCCTAAACAGGGTGAACTCACCCGTGCCGTCACTTTATAAACCGTGAAGCCTTTCCTGTGTCTCCTCGGATCGGTTATCGTGTAAAAGCGAGCTAGCTCCCCTTTGTTTTTCTGTGATAACATGATCTGTCAACCCCTGCCCGCAGTGTCTGTGTTAAAGCACTCGCCCCTCTTTTTACATCATTTCCTCACTCACTTGTCCCCGCCGCGCACTTCCTGTACGTCTGTCTGAGGTCTTCCCGAATTCTCTGGCTTCGTGTAGAGAGCAGTTTCCATTATTATTGTTCCATATGTGGTGTGTAAAATAGATACTACACCCCCCCCCCAAAAAAAACCTTTAATTACACAAAATGACGACGGTGTGCACATCACCAACAATCTGTCCTGATCCACCCATGTTGACGCTACAACCAAGAAAGCACAACAGCGCCTTCAGGAAATTCAGCATTTCCACATTTACTCTTACCCATTTTTACAGATTGGTAGAAAGCATTATATCTGGTTGCATCACAGCTTGGTATGGCAACTGCTTGGCCCAAGACCGTAAGAAACTACAAAGTTGTGAACACAGCCCAGTCCATCAGCAAATCCGCCTCCCATCCATTGACTCTATCTGCACCTCTGCCTTGGGAAAGCGGGCAGCATTTTTTAAAAAATATGTTTATTAAGAATTTTAAAACAAAATTTTCAGCCATACAAACAAACCCCCCCCCCCCCCCCCCCGCCCCCCGTAACAAAAAAGAAAGAAAGCTTGCATAGCAAGACATGAACATGGCAAGTCAATATGATACAGAACTTTGTACATTGGATTCCTCCCGTACGTATCAGTTTTCCGGATCATTCATGTATTTTCTTGCTCAGATGCCCCCCAGAAAAAAACACTTCCCCCCCCCTCCCCCCCCCCCCCCCCCCCAAGAAAGGTACACCCCCCCCCCCCCCCCCCCCCCCGGTTGCTGCTGCTGTCCGAACTTCATCTAATACTCCGCGAGATAGTCTAGGAACGGTTGCCACCGCCTGTAGAACCCCTGCGCAGACTCTCTCAAGGCAAACTTTATCCTCTCCAACTTGATAAGCCCTGCCATATCATTTATCCAGGCTTCCACACTGGGGGGCTTCGCCTCTTTCAACATTAACAAGATCCTTCACCGGGCTACCAGCGATGCAAAGGCCAGAATGCCAGCCTCTTTCGCCTCCTGCACTCCCGGCTCATCCGCTACTCCAAATAATGCTAGCCCCCAACTTGGCTTGACCTGGACTTTCACCACCTTAGATATAGTCCTCGCAACTCCCCTCCAGAACCCATCCAGTGCTGGGCACGACCAAAACATATGGGCATGGTTCGCCTGAGCACCTCCCACATCTGTCCTCCACCCCAAAGAACCTACTCAGCCTCGCCCCCGTCATATGCGCTCTGTGAACAACCTTAAATTGTATCAGGCTAAGCCTGGCACACGAGGAAGAGGAATTAACCCTACTTAGGGCATCAGCCCACAGACCCTCCTCAATCTCCTCCCCCAGCTCCTCTTCCCATTTACCCTTCAACTCCTCTACCGAAGCCTCCCCCTCTTTCATCTCCTGGTATATCGCCGACACCTTGCCCTCTCCGACCCATACGCCCGAAATCACCCTGTCTTGAATCCCCTGTGCCGGGAGCAGTGGGAATTCCCTCACCTGCCGCCTCACAAACGCCCTCACTTGCATGTACCTGAAAGCGTTTCCTGGGGGTAGCCCAAACTTCTCCTCCAGCGCCCCTAAGCTCGCAAACGTCCCATCAATGAACAGGTCCCCCATTCTTCTAATTCCTGCCCGATGCCAGCTCTGAAACCCCCGTCCATCCTTCCTGGGACAAACCGATGGTTATCTCTGATCGGGGACCACACCGAGGCTCCCATCACACCCCTGTGCCATCTCCACTGCCCCCAGATCTTTAGCATTGCTGCCACCACTGGGCTTGTGGTGTACCTTGTCGGCGAGAGCGGCAGCGGTGCCGTCACCAGCGCCCCCAGGCTCGTTCCTTTGCAGGACGCCATCTCCAACCTCTTCCATGCCACCCCCTCTCCCTCCATCACCCACTTACGGATCATCGCCATGTTGGCTGCCCAGTAGTAGCCACCCAGATTCGGCAACGCCAGCCCTCCTCTATCTCTACTACGCTCCAGGAACCCCCTCTTTACCCTCGGGTTCTTACTCACCCACACAAAGCCCATAATGCTCCTGCTTACCCTCTTAAAAAAGGCCTTGGTGATCACAATTGGAAGGCATTGAAATACAAAAAGAAACCTCGGGAGGATCACCACTTTAATCGACTGTACCCTGCCCGCTAGCGAGATTGGCAACATGTCCCACCTTTTAAAGTCCTCCTCCATCTGTTCCACCAGCCGCGTCAAATTAAGTTTGTGCAGAGCCCCCCAGCTCCTAGCTACCTGGATCCCCAAGTATCGAAAGCTCCTTTCCGCCCTTCTCAACGGTAAGTCGTCTTTCCCTCTTCCCTGATCCCCCGGATGCACCACAAAGAGCTCACTCTTCCCTACATTGAGCTTGTAGCCCGAGAAGTCCCCAAACTCCCTTAGGATCTGCATGACCTCCACCATCCCCTCCACTGGGTCCGCCACATACAGCAACAGGTCGTCTGCATACAGCGACACTCGATGCTACTCTCCCCCTCGGACCACCCCCCTCCATTTCCCAGACTCCCTTAATGCCATGGCCAAAGGTTCAATTGTTGGTGCAAACAACAAGGGGGACAGGAGGCACCCCTGCCTCGTCCCACGATACAGGTGAAAATAGTCCGGCCTCCGCCGATTCGTAACCACACTCGTCACCAGGGCTCTATATAGGAGCTTAACCCAACTGATAAACCCCTCCCCAAACCCAAACCTCCGCAACACTTCCCAGAGATATTCCCACTCTACTCGGTCAAAGGCCTTCTCCGCGTCCATAGCTGCCACTATTTCCGCCTCTCCCTCCACCGATGGCATCATTATCACATTTAGGAGCCTTCGCACATTGGTATTCAGTTGCCTACCCTTTACAAATCCCGTCTGGTCCTCGGGAATCACCCCCGGGACACAGTCCTCAATCCTCGTAGCCAACATTTTTGCCAGCAACTTAGCATCTACATTGAGGAGCGAGATCGGTCTATACGACCCACATTGCAGTGGGTCCTTATCCCGCTTCAAGATCAAAGAGATCGTCGCCTCCGATATTGTTGAGGGCAGGGTCCCCCCCTCCCTTACTTCATTGAAGATCCTTACCAGCAACGGGGCTAACAGGTCTATATACTTCCTATAGAACTCCACCGGGAACCCATCCGGTCCCGGGGCCTTCCCTGCCTGCATGCTCCCCAGTCCTTTAACCAGCTCCTCCACCCCAATTGGCGCCCCCAAACCAGCCACCTCCTGCTCCTCCACCCTTGGGAACCTCAGTTGGTCCAAGAATCGTCGCATCCCCTCTTTTCCCTCTGGAGGCTGGGACCTATACAGCTCCTCGTAAAAGGCCTTGAATGCCTCATTAACTTTCACTGCACTCCGCACCGTAGTTCCCCTGTCATCCTTGACTCCACCTATTTCCCTCGCTGCCATCCTCTTATGGAGCTGATGTGCCAGCATCCGGCTCACCTTCTCCCCATATTCATACATCGCCCCCTGTGCCTTCCTCCACTGTGCCTCTGCCTTACCTGTGGTCAACAGGGCGAACTCCGTCTGGAGACTTCGTCTCTCCCTGAGTAGTCCCTCATCAGGGGCCTCTGCATATCTCCTGTCCACTCTTAAAATCTCCCCCACTAACTCTCCCTTTCCCTGCCCTCTCTCTTCTCCCTATCAGCCCTGATGGAGATTAACTCTCCCCTGACCACCGCCTTCAGCGCCTCCCATACTACTCCCACCTGCACCTCCCCATTGTCGTTGGCCTCCAGATACCTTTCGATGCACCCCCGTACCCTCCCGCACACCTCCTCATCTGCCAGCAGTCCCACATCCAGCCGCCACAGCGGGCGTTGGTCCCTCTCCTCTCCCAGCTCCAGTTCCACCCAGTGCGGGGTGTGGTCTGAAATGGCTATGGCCGAATACTCCGATCCCTCCACTTTCGGGATCAATGCCCTGCCCAGAACAAAGAAATCTATCCGGGAGTAGGCCTTATGTACATGGGAGAAAAAAGAAAATTCTCTGGCCAAAAGCCTGGCAAATCTCCACGGATCTACTCCCCCCATCTGATCCATAAACCCCCTGATCACCTTGGCCGCAGCCGGCCTCTTCCCCGACCTAGATCTGGAACGATCTAATGCTGGGTCCAACACCGTGTTGAAATCCCCACCCATTATCAAGCTTCCTACCTCCAAGTCCGGAATACGCCCCAACATCCGTTTCATGAATCCAGCATCTTCGCAATTCGGGGCGTATACATTTACCAATACCACCCCCGTCCCCTGCAACCTACCGCTCACCATCACGTATCGGCCTCCATTGTCCGCTACTATGTTCTTGGCCTCAAACGACACCCGCTTCCCCACCAGTATTGCCACCCCTCTATTCTTTGCATCCAGCCCCGAATGGAACACCTGTCCTACCCATCCCTTCCTTAACCTGACCTGATCTGCCACCTTCAGCTGTGTCTCCTGAAGCATGACCACGTCTGCCTTCAGTCCCTTTAAGTGCACGAACACTCGGGCCCTCTTAACCGGCCCATTTAGGCCTCTCACATTCCACGTGATCAGCCGGATTGGGGGGCTAACCCCCCCCCCCCCCCCCCCACCCCCCCGCCGACTAGCCAACTCCTATCTTAGGCCAGTCCCGTGAACGCGTCTCCCGCACCCTCCAGTCCCCCAGACGGGGAACCCCCACCCCAACCACCTCTTCCATTTTCAGTTCCCCCTCGGCCAATGCAGCAGCAACACTATTATCCCCCCCTCTCCCCCCTCCTCTCGCACCCTCCCCGCTAGATCCGAATCTAGCTCTTTTGCTCCCCCCATAATACTTCTGTAAGTCAGCTGACTCCTCCTGACCCCGGCTTCCCCCGCCTTCCCGTTGATTCCCCCCCGTGTGGGAATCCCTCCTCCTCCTTACGCTCCTCCATCCCCCCCCTCCCTAATGCAGGAAATAGCCCGCGCTTTCCTGAGCCAGCCCCGCCCCCTGTGGCGCAGCTCCTGTTGCGGCCTTATCCCAATTCCTCCATCCCCGAGTCTCACCTCCCTCCAGCACCGACGCCCACATTCCCCACTGTCTCATCCAAAAAACTCTTGTCCCGTCCCCATCCATCATCCCACCCGTGAAACATTCTTTACCCATATTTACAACCCTGTATACAGTCAACATCTCCCCCACAGCCACAGTCCCTCAGTTCGAGTCCAATTTTTCCGTTTGGATAAAGGTCCAAGCCTCTTCTGGCATTTCGAAATAGTGGTGTCGGTCCTGATAAGTGACCCACAGTCGCGCAGGCTGCAGCATTCCAAATCTCACCCTTTTTTTATGCAGCACCGCCTTGGCCCGGTTAAAGCCAGCTCTCCTTTTTGCCACCTCCGCACTCCAGTCCTGGTAGACTCGGATCACCGCATTCTCCCATCTACTGCTCCGCTCCTTCTTGGCCCATCTCAGAACACTCTCTCTGTCCGCGAAATGATGGAACCTCGCCACTATCGCCCTTGGTGGCTCACCAGCCTTGGGTCTCCTCGCCAGGACCCGGTGAGCCCCTTCTATCCCTTTGGATTTCGGCGGCAGCGGTGCGCAGGGGCCCTCTGGGAGGTGAGTAGCGACGTTAAAACCACTTACCTTTACAGGAGCAGCCCTTTGGATTTCGGCGGCAGCGGTGCGCAGGGGCCCTCTGGGAGGTGAGTACTTACTTTAAAAAGCCTTGCCTTTACAGGAGCAGCCCTTTGGATTTCGGCGGCAGGTAGCAGGGGCCCTCTGGGAGGTGAGTAGCGACATTAAAACCACTTACCTTTACAGGAGCAGCCCTTTGGATTTCGGCTGCAGCGGTGCGCAGGGGCCCTCTGGGAGGTGAGTACTTACTTTAAAAAGCCTTGCCTTTACAGGAGCAGCCCTTTGGATTTCGGCGGCAGCGGTGCGCAGGGGCCCTCTGGGAGGTGAGTACTTACTTTAAAAAGCCTTGCCTTTACAGGAGCAGCCCTTTGGATTTCGGCGGCAGCGGTGCACAGGGGCCCTCTGGGAGGTGAGTAGCGACGTTAAAACCACTTACCTTTACAGGAGCAGCCCTTTGGTTTTCGGCGGCAGCGGTGCGCAGGGGCCCTCTGGGAGGTGAGTACTTACTTTAAAAAGCCTTGCCTTTACAGGAGCAGCCCTTTGGATTTCGGCGGCAGCGGTGCGCTGGGGCCCTCTGGGAGGTGAGTAGCGACGTTAAAACCACTTACCTTTACAGGAGCAGCCCTTTGGATTTCAGCGGCAGCGGTGCGCAGGGGCCCTCTGGGAGGTGAGTACTTACTTTAAAAAGCCTTGCCTTTACAGGAGCAGCCCTTTGGATTTCGGCGGCAGGTAGCAGGGGCCCTCTGGGAGGTGAGTACTTACTTTAAAAAGCCTTGCCTTTACAGGAGCAGCCCTTTGGATTTCGGCGGCAGCGGTGCGCAGGGGCCCTCTGGGAGGTGAGTACTTACTTTAACAAGCCTTACCTGGTCCCGTGTCTGTTCTTCTTTTCTGTTTTATTTGTTTTTATATAAGGCGGGAGCCGGAAGTTCAACCCGCGGACCTCTGGGAAGTCCCCCCCCCCCCCCCAACCAATAAATTCTGGTGGCGAGGAAACCCGAGACACTACACGTGTAGTGTCTCCCACCCGCCCTCCTCCTCTAACCTAATAATAAGACCCATTGGTGTAAGGTAAGTGCCATATTATATTATTATATTATTAGCATTGTGCAGGTCAAGGTTCGGAGGTGGAGGAGCAGTCTCTGTCAGCGAGAGAACCTGAGAACATCTAAGACACTCAGAAGGTAAGAAGGTAGGTAAGTGATTTTTACTTATTTTTACTTTTATACCTTTTTTCAAATTGTGTGTGTCGGGGGGAAACTGAAGTGACATCACAGAAAAGCTGTGGCCAGAGTGGCTGGTTGGGATTCTACCCTAAATTTTAAAAAAATTTGAGTATTTGGTAACTAATTAAACATAATAACTTAATTATAATTTAGAGGGATATCTAAGCCAGAGATCGGAGAGTATTATAGTTAGCTATCGCATTTCTATTAGAAATCTAGTGCTAGGAAACAGATAGTTGACAGTAACTTTGAAATTTTTATTAAAATATTTTTTTTAAAAAGACAAATTTTAATTTTAATTAATTGACGCAATGTCAGTTAGAGGGGTGCTGTGCTCTGACTGTGAGATGTGGCAGGTCCGGGAGGCTTCCAGCGTCCCGGATGGCTTCATCTGCAGAAAGTGCACCCAACTGGAGCTCCTCACAGACTGCATGGTTCGGTTGGAGCAGCAATTGGATGCACTTAGGAGCATGCAGGTGGCGGAAAGCGTCATAGATCACAGTTATGTAAATGTGGTCACACCCAAGGTGCAGGCAGAGAAATGGGTGACCACCAGAAAGGGCAGGCAGTCAGTGCAGGAATCCCCTGTGGTTGTCCCCCACTCGAACAGATATACCCCTTTGGATACTGTCGGGGGGGATAGCCTATCAGGGGAAAACAGCAGCAGCCAGAGCAGTGGCACCACGGCTGGCTCTGATGTTCAGAAGGGAGGGTCAAAGCGCAGAAGAGTAATAGTAATAGGGGACACTATAGTCAGGGGCACAGATAGGCGCTTCTGTGGACGTGAAAGAGACTCCAGGATGGTATGTTGCCTCCCTGGTGCCAGGGTCCAGGATGTCTCCGAACGGGTAGAGGGAATCCTGAAGGGGGAGGGCAAACAGGCAGAGGTCGTTGTACATATTGGTACTAATGACATAGGCAGGAAGGGGCATGAGGTCCTGCAGCAGGAGTTCAGGGAGCTAGGCAGAAAGTTAAAAGACAGGACCTCGAGGGTTGTAATCTCGGGATTACTACCTGTGCCACGTGCCAGTGAGGCTAGAAATAGGAAGATAGAGCAGATAAACACGTGGCTAAACAGCTGGTGTAGGAGGGAGGGTTTCCATTATCTGGACCACTGGGAGCTCTTCCGGGGCAGGTGTGACCTGTATAAGAAGGACGGGTTGCATCTAAACCGGAGAGACATAAATATCCTGGCCGCGAGGTTTGCTAGTGTCACACGGGAGGGTTTAAACTAGTATGGCAGGGGGGTGGGCATGGGAGCAATAGGTCAGAAGGTGAGAGCATTGAGGGAGAACTAGGGAATAGGGACAGTGTGGCTCTGAGGCAGAGCAGACGGGGAGAAGCTGCTGAACACAGCGGGTCTGGTGGCCTGAAGTGCATATGTTTTAATGCAAGGAGCATTACGGGTAAGGCAGATGAACTTAGAGCTTGGATTAGTACTTGGAACTATGATGTTGTTGCCATTACAGAGACCTGGTTGAGGGAAGGGCAGGATTGGCAGCTAAACGTTCCAGGATTTAGATGTTTCAGGCGGGATAGAGGGGGATGTAAAAGCGGAGGCGGAGTTGCGCTACTTGTTCGGGAGAATATCACAGCTGTACTGCGAGAGGACACCTCAGAGGGCAGTGAGGCTATATGGGTAGAGATCAGGAATAAGAAGGGTGCAGTCACAATGTTGGGGGTATACTACAGGCCTCCCAACAGCCAGCGGGAGATAGAGGAGCAGATAGGTAGACAGATTTTGGAAAAGAGTAAAAACAACAGGGTTGTGGTGATGGGAGACTTCAACTTCCCCAATATTGACTGGGACTCACTTAGTGCCAGGGGCGGAGTTTGTAAGGAGCATCCAGGAGGGCTTCTTAAAACAATATGTGGACAGTCCAACTAGGGAAGGGGCGGTACTGGACCTGGTATTGCGGAATGAGCCCGGCCAGGTGGTAGATGTTTCAGTAGGGGAGCATTTCGGTAACAGTGACCACAATTCAGTAAGTTTTAAAGTACTGGTGGACAAGGATAAGAGTGGTCCAAGGACGAATGTGCTAAATTGGGGGAAGGCTAATTATAACAATATTAGGCGGGAACTGAAGAACATAGATTGGGGGCGGATGTTTGAGGGCAAATCAACATCTGACATGTGGGAGGCTTTCAAGTGGCAGTTGAAATGAATACAGGACCGGCATGTTCCTGTGAGGAAGAAAGATAAATACGGCAATTTTCGGGAACCTTGGATGACGAGTGATATTGTAGGCCTCGTCAAAAAGAAAAAGGAGGCATTTGTCAGGGCTAAAAGGCTGGGAACAGACGAAGACTGCGTGGAATATAAGGAAAGTAGGAAGGAACTTAAGCAAGGAGTCAGGAGGGCTAGAAGGGGTCACGAAAAGTCATTGGCAAATAGGGTTAAGGAAAATCCCAAGGCTTTTTACACGTACATAAAAAGCAAGAGGGTAGCCAGGGAAAGGGTTGGCCCACTGAAGGATAGGCAAGGGAATCTATGTGTGGAGCCAGAGGAAATGGGCGAGGTACTAAATGAATACTTTGCATCAGTATTCACCAAAGAGAAGGAATTGGTAGATGTTGAGTCTGGAGAAGGGGGTGTAGATAGCCTGGGTCACATTGTGATCCAAAAAGACGAGGTGTTGGGTGTCTTAAAAAATATTAAGGTAGATAAGTCCCCAGGGCCTGATGGGATCTACCCCAGAATACTGAAGGAGGCTGGAGAGGAAATTGCTGAGGCCTTGACAGAAATCTTTGGATCCTCGCTGTCTTCAGGGGATGTCCCGGAGGACTGGAGAATAGCCAATGTTGTTCCTCTGTTTAAGAAGGGTAGCAAGGATAATCCCGGGAACTACAGGCCGGTGAGCCTTACTTCAGTGGTAGGGAAATTACTGGAGAGAATTCTTCGAGACAGGATCTACTCCCATTTGGAAGCACGGTTTTGTGAAGGGGAGGTCGTGTCTCACTAACTTGATAGAGTTTTTCGAGGAGGTCACTAAGATGATTGATGCAGGTAGGGCAGTAGATGGTGTCTATATGGACTTCAGTAAGGCCTTTGACAAGGTCCCTCATGGTAGACTAGTACAAAAGGTGAAGTCACACGGGATCAGGGGTGAGCTGGCAAGGTGGATACAGAATTGGCTAGGCCATAGAAGGCAGAGAGTAGCAATGGAGGGATGCTTTTCTAATTGGAGGGCTGTGACCAGTGGTGTTCCACAGGGATCAGTGCTGGGACCTTTGCTCTTTGTAGTATATATAAATGATTTGGAGGAAAATGTAACTGGTCTGATTAGTAAGTTTGCAGACGACACAAAGGTTGGTGGAATTGCGGATAACGATGAGGACTGTCGGAGGATACAGCAGGATTTAGATTGTCTGGAGACTTGGGCGGAGAGATGGCAGATGGAGTTTAATCCGGACAAATGTGAGGTAATGCATTTTGGAAGGGCTAATGCAGGTAGGGAATATACAGTGAATGGTAGAACCCTCAAGAGTATTGAAAGTCAAAGAGATCTAGGAGTACAGGTCCACAGGTCATTGAAAGGGGCAACACAGGTGGAGAAGGTAGTCAAGAAGGCATACGGCATGCTTGCCTTCATTGGCCGGGGCATTGAGTATAAGAATTGGCAAGTCATGTTGCAGCTGTATAGAACCTTAGTTGGGCCACACTTGGAGTATAGTGTTCAATTCTGGTCGCCACACTACCAGAAGGATGTGGAGGCTTTAGAGAGGGTGCAGAAGAGATTTACCAGAATGTTGCCTGGTATGGAGGGCATTAGCTATGAGGAGCGATTGAATAAACTTGGTTTGTTCTCACTGGAACGAAGGAGGTTGAGGGGAGACCTGATAGAGGTATACAAAATTATGAGGGGCATAGACAGCGGATAGTCAGAGGCTTTTCCCCAGGGTAGAGGGGTCAATTACTAGGGGGCATAGCTTTAAGGTGAGAGGGGCAAGGTTTAGAGTAGATGTACGAGGCAAGTTTTTTACGCAGAGGTGCCTGGAACTCGCTACCGGAGGAGGTAGTGGAAGCAGGGACGATAGGGACATTTAAGGGGCATCTTGACAAATATATGAATAGGATGGGAATAGAAGGATACGGACCCAGGAAGTGTAGAAGATTGTAGTTTAGTCAGGCAGCATGGTCGGCACGGGCTTGGAGGGCCGAAGGGCCTGTTCCTGTGCTGTACATTTCTTTGTTCTTTGTTCTTTGTTTGTTCTAGCTCCAGGGGGCTCGGAGAGACCTCCGCACCCATCAGCGAATGGTGCATCGTGCTCAAATACGCCCCGGCATCAACCCCCTCCACTCCTTCGGAGAGACCCAGAATCCGGAGATTCTTCCTCCTCGACCTGTTCTCCAGGACCTCGAATCTCTCGGCCCACCTCTTGTGCACCGCCTCGTGCGCCTCCATCTTTACCACCAGGCCCAGTATCTCGTCCTCGTTCTTGTTGGTTTTATCTCTCACCTCACGGAGCTCCACCGCCTGGGCCTTCTGGGTCTCCTTCAGCCCCTCGATCGCCAACAGCATTGGCGCCAGCACCTCCTTTTTAAGCTCCTCCACGCAGCGCCTGAGGAACTCCTGCTGGTCCGGCCCCCATGCTGCTCGATCTCCGCCCTCAGCCATCTTGTTTTTTCCCCTCGTTTCTGCCACTGCTCCAAAGCCTCTTTCCGCCGCTCCACTGCTAATCCCCGCCATACGACGGAAGGGGGACCTTACTTCACCTTCCCACACGGGATTCGATCAAAAACTTTCCGTTGGGGCTCCTCCGTAGAGCCCAAAAGTCCGTTATAGCGGGAGCTGCCGAAATGTGCGGCTTAGCTCCGCATCGCCGCAACCGGAAGTGAGCGGGCAGCATAATCAACAACCCCTCCCACCCGGGTTATTCTCTCTTCCAACTTCTGCCATTGGACAGGAGATACAAAAGTTTGAGAACACACACTAACAGGTACAAAAACAGCTTCTTCCGCACTGTTACCAGACTCCTGAATGACCCTCTTATGGAGTGTACTGATCTCGTCACACATCTTCTCTACTCAGTAGTACTACACTTTGTATGCTCACCCGATGCCTATGCCTCTGTATTTACATTGTGCATTTATGTATGTCCTATGTTTTTTTTCCATGTGTGAAATGATCTGCCTGGACTGTACGTCGAATAATACTTTTCACTGTACCTCAGTACACATGACAAATACAATACAATCCAATCCTTTGTTGAGTGCGTTGAATATTTGCTGACTGGTTCTCCAGTTCTCCGCTCCAGCCACAATTTGGCAGCTTTATCAAAGTGAAATTTGGCTGTCACTTTATTTTAATCTTGTCACTCGCTCCTATTACTTCTTCTGGTTCAATAGTTCTTTAGTTGTTGCAAGAATAGCCTGGGTGGAGTGTGACATTAGCCTCTGGACTGGACTACTTTCCATACCTTCAGTAGGTTTGTTTCTGCACTCTAAGACTACCTTATCTGTGCTGGATCGAATCAATGTTTGATGATCTCTTTGACAATTTTCACCATTGCATCAATTTGAGGATAGTGTGGAGCTGATGGATGGTGCTGAATATCCCAATCATTCATGAAGTGCCTGAATTCTTCACTCTTGAACTGAGGGCTATTGTCACTCATCACAACATCGGAAATGTCATGATGACTGAGGTGTTTTTTCAGGCACTCAGCCATCTGTTACAGATAAAGACAAGATAATAAGATGGTTCCCCTTTTTTTCACCTCTTGACTAACTATAACACAATGTATTTTAAAGAAGACAAGTTTTAACTCCTTGAGTACTGAGACTTTCAAGAACAGACACAAAACAGGTTTTCTCTGTGTTTCAATTAAAAGAACGGTCACAACTGTTTTTCCAACACCTGAATGGAATTGTTACTGCACCAACTCACTCATTCACACAAGACACACTCACAAAAGATGAAACATACACTTAGATTTTTAAAGAGCCCGAAAAGTCTCTTTTGCTATTAGTTCTTGACATGGCAGCTAGAAATATTACAGGCCTGAGGATTCTCTCTTGATTCACTGAAGACAATAGAGATTGCAAGTTTTCTTGTGATTAATTCAGAGGAGCTTATTTTCTGCAACAGCATGTTTTCGTGTTTGCCCCCGTCAAAGTTGTAGTCAAGCTCTTGTAGCGAAGATTTAATCTGCCAGTAAAAGAATTGCCTACTTTTCTGCCTGTGATGAATTCCTAAGCAGGGCTTCCTTTTTTGGGCTGTGGTCTCTGTGGTCTCTTTATCTCCCAGACTGACTGACCCGAGCTGCTGTTAAAGATGATGTGGAGATGCCGGCGTTGGACTGGGGTGAGCACAGTACGAAGTCTTACAACACCAGGTTAAAGTCCAACAGGTTTGTTTCGATGTCACTAGCTTTCGGAGCGCTGCTCCTTCCTCAGGTGAAGGAGCAGCGCTCCGAAAGCTAGTGACATCGAAACAAACCTGTTGGACTTTAACCTGGTGTTGTAAGACTTCGTGCTGTTAAAGATGTGAGTTAATAAGATGTATCTTATCATAAGCCGGTTTCTGTCACTTGTCTATAGTATCAGTGTTCCCATTGTCCACATAAAAGGTTCCTAACAATGTTACCATGGACAAACATTGGGGGTTTGATTGTCAGCGATTTGCACCTTCTTATGATAAAGTGGTTTCCTTCACATCCAACTGTCGTGTTATTCACCCTGGGGTAACACGGACTGCAACACGATGCAGTGAAATGATCAAGCATATACCAAACGTAGGCGTTGGTTCAATAAGATGTATTGAACTTCAGTAACGAAGCACACAGCTGCCTGTGGGTTGACTCTCTACTACTCTAAGTAAACTAACATTAACTATCTATACCAGGCTAGCTCTGATCCACGTGTAGAAGGTGTTGAATGATTTGTACGACCTGACTGTCACTACAGTTGTCACCAGTGGAAAGAGGCAGAGTGCTGATGCCTCGTGTGTTTTATAGTGGGAGACCCCCTCTGGTGTTCTGTCTGGTGATTGGTCGTGTTCTGTTCTGTATGTTGATTGGCTCACCTGGGTGTCTGTCACTGCCTGCTTTTACCTCATGATGTGCATGGGTGCATATTATGACATCCCCCCTTTAAAAAAAATTTGTCAGCAGCTGAGAGCATAGAGGACATATTTACAAGAGTAACTATATTCAGCAATTGGTGAGTGAATGGATATGTACATGTAAGGTGTCTAGCGTGCAGAAACATAACAGTATATATACAAAGGAACTATTTATAAGTCCAGTCGTTGGGGCTGTCGTGGATTCTTGTGGACCGCCTGAGAGGTGGAGGCGGGGATGATGGTGTCTTGACAGGTTGGCATGCAGCCAGATTGGTGGCCTCGTGGAGCGAGGGGTCCGGATAAGGCAGAACGATATCTGGGAATGTGAGATTCGGTAGTGGGCAGGCAAGTTTGCGTAGTGCCCTTCTGTTGCGCCTGACAATAGATCCATCAGCCCAGCGAACCACAAACGACCTGGGAGCATCCTGTCGAACAACAACAGCTGGAGCTGACCAGCCTGCACCAGGCAACTTGATGCGGACAGCGTCCTTCGGAGAGAGCATGGGCAGATCAGTAGCATGAGTATCATATGTCAGCTTTTGCCGGGTTCTGATCTTCTGCATCTTTTGCAGAACTGGAAGGTGATCCAGGTCAGGTACATGAATGGCCGGAACAGTCGTCCGCAGGTTACGATTCATTAGGAGCTGTGCCGGACACATACTGTTGGACAGAGGGGTTGCCCTGTACGCCAGAAGAGCAAGATTAAAGTCCGAAGCTGAGCCTGTAGCCTTACAGAGCATCTGTTTAACGATATGGACCCTTTTTCGACCTTCCCATTAGATTGTGGGTAATGCGGGCTCGAGGTGATGTGCTGGAAGTGGTATTGCTTTGTGAAGTTGGACCATTCTTGACTGTAGAAACAGGGACCGTTGTCGCTCATAACCGTGAGCGGGATTCCATGCCTGGCAAAGGCTCCTTGCAGGCCTTTATGACAGTCCTGGATGTTAGGGCAGACAGTTTCACTACCTCGGGGTAACTGGAGAAGTAATCAATTATCAGGACGTAGTCACGCCCGTTGGCGTGAAAAAGGTCAACGCCGACCTTCGACCACGGAGAGGTCACAATCTCGTGCTGCTGGAGCATTTCTTTGAGCTGAGCAAGCTGGAAGCGCTGGCAGGTCACGCAATTGAGGACCATGTTTAATATATCCTCATTGATGCCGGGCCAATAGACAGCCTGCCGGGCCCTGCGCCTGCACTTCTCAATACCGAGTGTATCTGCGTGTGCACCAAGCTCTGGAGCCTGCGCAGAATGATGATGCGATCCAATTTCAGGAGGATTCCCTCGACAACAGTTAGGTCATCCTTTACATTATAATATTGGGGGCATTGCCCTTTCTGCCAGCCATTCGTGAGGTGATGTATGACCGCTGCAGAAGAGGGTCCTTGGCGGTCTCTTCTCGAATGAGGACGAGGCGTTCATCGGATGTCGGGAGGGTGCTGGCACACAGTTGCACCTGTGCCTCAATGTCGTGTATGAAGTCTACCTGCTCACATGGCGAGGTGATGGCACGCGGCAGGGCATACGCGATGATTAGCTCCTTTCCAGATGTATAAACAGTTCAAAATCATACCTGCGGAGTCCAAGGAGAATGCGCTGGAGCCTGGGTGTCATGTCATTTAAGTCCTTGTGTATAATGTGCACTAGGGGTCTGTGGTCCATCTCTACTGTAAAGGTCGGGAGACCATAGACATAATCGTGGAATTTCACGATGCCAGTGAGAAGGCCCAGGCATTCTTTCTCTATTTGAGCATATCATTGCTCAGTGGGGGTCATGGCCCTTGATGCGTAGGCCACTGGAGTCCAGGATGAGGTGTCGTCCTTCTGGAGGAGCACCGCCCCAATGCCATCCTGGCTGGCGTCTGTGGAGATTTTAGTCTCCCTCGCTGGGTCAAAGAAAACTAGAACAGGAGCGGTGGTTAGCTTCGCTTTCAACTCAAGCCACTCTGCTTGCTGTGCGGGTAGCCACTGGAAAGTGGTGGACTTCTTCACCAGGTGCCTGAGGGCCATGGTGTGTGACACGAGGTTGGGAATGAACTTGCCCAAAAAATTTACCATTCCCAGGAAGCGGAGGACCGCCTTCTTGTTCTCTGGGGTCTTCATTGTGTTGATGGCCTTGACTTTGTCCGAGTCTGGTTGCACGCCCTGCTGGGAGAGCTGATCACCCAGAAACTTAATTGACGACATGCCAAAGGAGCATTTGGTTTTACTTAATTTCAGGCCGTTGGCATGTCTGCGCATGAAGACGTTGCAGTCGAGAAATATGTTTCTCCGGGGTCGTGGACCATATGATCACGTTGCCACCATAAACCCGCACACTGTCAATGCCCTCTCGCATTTGCTCCATTATTCGATGAAAGACTTTGGAGGCCGAAACAATACCAAACGGCATGCGGTTGTAGCAATATCTTCCGAAGGGTGTATTAAACATGCAGAGCTTCCTGCTGGGCTCATCCAGTTGTATCTGCCAGAAACCATGCATCCAGCGTTGTAAAGAATTTGGCATGTGCCATCTCACTCGTCAGCTCCTCCCGCTTCGGGATCGGGTAGTGTTCCCTCATAATGTTGCGGTTCAGATCCTTGGGATCGATACAAATGCGCAGTTCTCCAGAGGGCTTCTTGACACAGACCATCGAGCTGACCCGGTCAGTTGGTTCCGTCACCTTGGATATTATTCCCTGATCTTGGAGCTCCTGCAGCTGCCCCTTTAGACGGTCTTTTAGGGGCGCCGGCACCTGGCATGGCGCATGGATGACAGGCGTGGCATCAGGCCTGAGCAGAATTCTATAGCAGTAGGGCAGCGTACCCATCCCACTGAACACATCCGGGTATTGCAATAGTAGCTCCTCAATGTCGGCCTGAAGAGTGCTGTTCGCAGAGGACATGGACAGAGGGCACGCTGGACGAGATGGAGTAGCTTGCATGCATGGGTACCAAGCAGAGAAGCCTTGCCGGGCTTGACGATCTCAAACCGCAAAGTGGCCTTGATGGCCTTGTTGGATACATGCAGGTAACAGGACCCTAACGCAGTGATGGCATTTCCATTGTAGTCGAGCAACTGGCAGGCCGGCAGAAGAATTGTTGGCTGCCTTTGGATACGAGCAAGATCTGCTTGGGATATTAGATTGGCCGAAGCACCGGTGTCCAGCTTGAACCGGATGCTGCAATCATTGACTTGTACTGTGGCACGCTACACGTCCGCATAATCCACGTTGAGGATGGGTGTGTGCGTTGCTGAATGCGAGGAGGCCTTGTCATGCATGGGGATGATGCCCACTCGATATGAGGACTCCGGGCAGTCGTCCTCTGGATCCGTGACGGGATCAGGTTCCAAATCCAGCAGCCCTTGCTGCACACTTCGAACGCATCTGCGTTGGAACTGGGATCGCTGGCCCCCTATCGGAGGTGCAGACCTGCACAAAGCCGCATAATGGCCAAGCTTCTTGCAGTTGAGCCATCGCCTGCCTCTTACAGGGCATTGCCGCTTTAAATGGGCGGTGCCGCAGTTGGGGCACGTCATCACGTCGACGTCGTGACGCTCGGTGCATCGTCGCACATTCGCAGTGCAGTCAACCACCGCTCGCACCTGTGCAGTGTAGTCTTCGGCCGCTTCGTTCTCCCGACTGCGATGCGCATGCGTGGGACCCCTGGAAAAGCACGTGAAATGGCCGCCTTCATCGATGCTCAGGCGCCGCATTCGGGCGATGGCCTGTACACTCTCAGCCTCATGGGAGGCAAGTTGGTGCTGCTCTGCCGACTTAAGGTGGGAATAGCGACTTTTCGCCTGTTCGTGGACTTTGCACGTCTCGATGGCCACTGGCACGGTCATATTTTTTATTTTTAGGAGACGCTCCCGCAGGGCATCGGAGTGGACGCCAAACACGATCTGATCCCTGATGAGGGAGTCAGCGGTGTTACCGTACTTGCAGGATTGCGCTAGAATGCGAAGATGAGTGAGAAAAGACTGGAAAGGCTCATCCTTACCCTGAAGGCACTGCTGGAAGACATAACGCTCGGAGCTTTCGTTCGTCTCGACCTCACAGTGACTGTTGAATTTGGCGAAGATGGTCTGGAACTGGTCTTGTCCTCACCGTCGGCAAAAGTAAGCGAATTGAATTTTTGGATGACCTGGTCCCCCGCAGTCGACAGAAGCAGCGCGATTTTTCGGGCATCGGACGCACTTTCGAAGCCCGAGGCCTCAAGGTATAGACTGAATTTCTGCTTGAAGACCCGCCAGTTGGTGCCAAGATTCCCAGAAATCCAGAGCTGTGGAGGTGCCTGGATCATTTCCATGCTACTGGAAGGCAGTTGCTGGTTGTCAGTGAATTTGCGAAGGTAAATTACTTAGAAGCAGTAGCCACACCTGGTATCATGTCATGTTATTCACCCTGGGGTAACACGGACTGCAACACGATGCAGTGAAATGATCAAGCATACACCAAACGTAGGCGTTGGTTCAATGAGATTTATTGAACGTGGACTTCTGGTGGCGGCCATGGAGGAGTAGGTCGCACATTCGATAGCTCCCGCCTGGAACTGACTTTCGGACCTTTTTTCCCCTGATTTTTCTCGGACTTTATGGGATAGATCGGTGAAGTGGATAATATTAAGAAGGATTCCCTCTCCGATGTATGGCTAATTGGACTAGAAGTGGTCGTGTGAAAAGACTCAGCCCTGACAGAGTGAAACAGTTGGAGCTGGTACCGCGGCGCAGCATGGCGGAAGGTCAGGACCAGGAACGGTGGCTCAGTGGTCTAAGGAGCAACAGATGAAGTTCTTTAAGGAGTGTTTTGCTGAGCTGAAAAAGGAAACATTGGTCCCGATCAAGGCAGCGGTTGATCAAATGGTATTGAATCAGGCGGTCCAAGGGAAAGCGATACAAGAGATTGAGCTGAAGTTATCTAGCCAGGAGGACTATCTAACCATGCTGGAGCACAAGGTGGAGGTGTTAGACGATCGCCACAAGAGAATGCAGGAGAAGCTGGAGTACCTGGAGAACAGGTCCAAGAGGCAGAAATTAAGGATTGTTGGCCTCCCTGAAGGAATTGAGGGGTCGAATGCGGGAGCATATGTGGTGGGTTGGGGCGCTGATGGGGGCTGGGGCATTCTCTCAGCCCCTGGAAGTGGATGGAGCACACAGAGCCCTCGCAAGGAAGCCCAGGGCGAATGACCTGCCGAGGGCCATGGTGGTGCATTTCCACCATTTGTCAGACAAAGAATTTGTCTTGCGGTAGGCCAAGAAGGAGCGGAGCAGCAGATGGGAGAACAGCGAGGTGCGCATCTATCAGGACCTGGGAGTGGAGCTGGCCAAGAGACGTGCTGAGTTCAATCGGGTGAAGGCAATCCTCTTCAAGAAGGGAGTGAAATTCGGGATGCTATATCCAGCACGGTTGTGGGTTCCGCACGAAGACTGGCATTTTTACTTTGAGACACCGGACGATGTATGGACATTTATCAAAGAAAAGAAGTTAGAAATGTCTTAAAGGACACTTAAGTCTCGAAGAAGTTATGAAACGGTGGTTTGTAATTTTTGTATCGGTTCAAACAAGATTGTATGTCGTTTTGGGCTAATTATTGGGCTGGGGTGAAGGTTTGAGGGTGCTTTGTTTTACAGGGATTTGATGCGGAGGGGGGAGGGGGCCCTGAAGTTGGTGATATTCTGTGGGAGGTTGGGTTTTGTTTCAAGTGATTGTTTCTTCATTGGTTTATGTTAATTTCTTTTTACTTAAGGTTGTTTACTTACTGGGGAATGCAATGTTGTTAAATGGTTTAGGGAGAGGGGTTCGAACAATAGGGAGTCAGACTGTTTGGCACCAGGGGCGGGGGTTATCGGTGTCAGCATGGTTCAGCTGACTCTCGGAAGCGAGGTAGGGGGTGAGCAAGTGCTAAGTCGGTGCTTGACCTGGGGATTTGTTTTGCATGCTGTGTGGGGGGGGGGGGGGAGGAGGCTGCTTTGCTGACAGGGGAGGAACTATTATTGGGGAACAAATGGGAGGTCGGGAATGGCTGCTGCTCATGGGGGTGCTTGGGAAAGCGGGGGGGGCGCGGGCTCGGGGCTGGCCAAAAAATGGTTATGGCAAGTCAGCAGTGGAGGGGGGGGGGGGGGAGGGGGGGGTGGCAGCCCCCCGTCCAGGCTGAATACGTGGAATGTGAGGGGTTTGAATGGGCTGGTCAAAAGGGCTCACGTTTTTGTGCATTTAAAGGGGCTGAAGGCAGACGTGGCAATGCTTCAGGAGACACATCTAAAGATTATAGACCAGACGAGACTGAGAAAGGGTTCGGTTGGTCAGGTGTTTCACACTGGGCTGGACTCAAAGACCAGGGGGGTAGCAATAATGATCAGTAAGCGAGTGGCATTTGAGGCTGGAAGAATTGTGGCAGATAAGGGGGGTAGATATATAATGGTGAGTGGGAAGTTGGAGGGTGTACGGGCGGTGCTTGTGATCGTATATGCTGTGAACTGGGACGATGTGGGATTTATGAGGCGGGTGTTAGGCAGGATCCCGGACTTGGAGTCTCACGGCCTGATCATGGGGGGGGGGGGACTTTAACACGGTCATTGATCCCGATCTGGACTGGTCAAAATCCAGGACTGGGAGGAAGCCTGCCGCAGCAAAGGAGTTGAGGGGTTTTATGGAGCAAATGGGGGGGTGTAGACCCGTGGAGATTCGAGCGGCCGAGAGCGAAGGATTTTTCCGTTTTTTCTGATGTCCATAATGTTTACTCCCATATTGATTTTTTTTGTTCTAAGCAGGGCGCTAATTCCGAAGATGGCGGGGACGGAATATTCGGCAATTGCAGTCTCTGATCATGCCCCACATTGGGTGGATTTGCAGTTAAGTGAGGAGAGAGGGCTGCGCCCGCTGTGGAGACCAAAGGTGATTCAGGTGAACCAGAATGGACTCCAGACGGGGAGCATCGACAAGCCAAGGATGATTCCAGTGAACCGGACATGACTCCAGGCGGGGAGCGCCGAGGAATCAGAGACGGCACGCTCAATGAAACAGCAGATGCCACAAAGGACACTGACACAAGGAACTTTGTGAAGGACTCGAATTCTCCACTCGGTGTGGTCATTGAGCGCAAGAAACACAACAACAAAACCTACGAAAACAACGGCAAAGACAACGACAAGAAGCATACCAAAGGCACCAACGTCAACAACAAACACGACAAAAACAACAACACTGGAACAATGACGGGTACGACATGATACAACTCTGCAAATGCAGGACAATGTAACGGCACAGCTCCTAACACTGGCAAGAGTACAGACATACCATGGCATGACAGCAAATCTCACCGATTCAAGTTTGCTCCACTACAAACAAGCAAACCAGCTTTCAAGGCAGATGAGTTTGCTTCACTACAAACAAGTGGTGCACGATCAATAACTCCAGAAGCGAGATTGGAGACAATTGAAGGCTTTAATATGCTAGATATTTCCCCCAGCAGCGCAGGTACAGAAGAAAGCTGCTGGGGCGGCACGGGCTCTTATACCCCACCTTGCAGGGCGGAGCTCACATATAAGCTTAACCAATGGGAACAAGTACATTCTCCACCAATGGTATTCCGGCATTACCAGGTACCGTAATCCTTCTAACACAGACTACCACATTCACCCCGTTAAAAAAAGAGTCCGGCGGGGGTGGTGGCTTCGTATTACAACCTGGTAAAAGTGGTAGAAGTTACAGTTATGAAGGTACCGTAATACCTCCGTACAGCATTTTGCCTTATTACATCTTAACTATTTACAACAGTAATGTACATTTCAAAATGAAGCAATTAGTCGATCGGGGGGCCTGGTCATCCTCTGCGATCGTCGTGGCTTTGGTGGTGATGCCGGTGGAGGTTCGGGCGTCTGTGACTCCGGGAGCGTGGTTTCGGCTTCTGTGGCAACTTCATCACCCCTAGACCGGGCCGGTGGAAGGACCGACTGACCTGGGAAGGGGGCGGCTGTGGGGTGCGCCGGTGGGCGGGAGGGCCTAGATGGGGCCGGTGGAAGAACCGATCCACCTGGGAAGGGGGCGGCTGTGGGGTGCACCGGTGGGCAGGAGGGTGGGACTGGTGGCGGGGGGGGGGGATCCAGTGGACGGCAGGTCCCGTAGGGAGACCGTATCTTGTCGGCCTTCAGGGTACGCCATACTGAGGGATAGCGTGGAGGAGATGGACCCTCTCGACCAATGGGTCCGATTTGTGCGCCCGCACGTGTTTTCAGAGCAGGACAGGTCCGGGAGCTGCCAGCCAGGTCGGGAACGAGGTCCCAGAGGAGGACTTCCTGGGGAAGACAAGGAGACGTTCATGCGGTGTTTGGTTGGTCACGGTACAGAGCAGTGACCGGATGGAGTGGAGGGCATCCGGGAGGACTTCCTGCCAGCGGGAGACCGGGTGATTCCTGGACCGCAGGGCCAGTAGGACAGTCTTCCAGACCGTTCCGTTCTTCCTCTCTACCTGTCTGTTTCCCCGGGGGTTGCAACTGGTCGTCCTGCTCGAGGCAATGCCCTTGCTGAGCAGGAATTGACGCAGTTCGTCGCTCATAAAGGAGGACCCCCTATCACTATGTATGTAGGCGGGGAAACCGAACAGCGTAAAGATACTATGGAGGGCTTTTATGACGGTGGTTGCGGTCATGTCGGGGCGGGGATGGCGAATGGGAACCGGGAGTACTCGTCAATCACGTTCAGGAAGTACGTGTTGTGGTCGGTGGAGGGGAGGGACCCTTGGAAATCCATACTGAGGCGTTCAAAGGGACGGGAAGCCTTTATCAGGTGCGCTTTCTCTGGCCTGTAGAATTGCGGCTTGCACTCGGCGCAGATTTGGCAATTCCTGGTGGCTGTCCTGACCTCCTCGATGGAGTAGGGCAGGTTGCGGGTCTTGATGAAGTGGAAAAATTGATTGTCGCCCGGGTGGCAGAGGTCCTCGTGGAGAGCTCGGAGGCGGTCCACTTGTGCGTTGGCACATGTTAAGGATTTTTGCAGTCTGGAGGAATTTTCGGAGGTTGGTGTCGTGGTCCTGCTGGTCGTGGCCGCAGATGGTCACATTATCGAGGTACGGGAAAGTGGCCTGTAAACCGTACCAGTCAACCATTCGGTCCATCTCTCGTTGGAAGACTGAGACCCCATTAGTGACACCGAAGGGAACCCTTAAGAAGTGGTAGAGCCGCCCATCTGCTTCGAAGGCAGTGTATTTGCGGTAACTAGTGCAGATGGGGAGCAGGTGGTAGGCGGACTTAAGATCTACAACCACTACTTGAGCTCTCCAGGGGCTGTTGCTTGCCTCCGTGACACCTTCCCTCAGTAACCGTTGGACCTCTGACCTAATAAAGATCCAGTCCTGGGCACTACACCGTATGCTCCTGGTGGCGACTGGTTTGCAATCCGGGGTGAGGTTTGCAAACAGGAAAGGCGGATCGACCTTGAGGGTCGCGAGGCTGCAGACAGTGAGGGGGGTATAGGGCCGCCGAATTCGAAAGTTAGACTTTGGAGGTTGCACTGAAAATCTAACCCTAGGACTGTGGACACGCAGAGGTGAGGAAGGACGTAGAGTCGGTAGTTTTTGAACTCCCTTCCCTGGACCGTGAGCTTAGCTACACAAAACCCCTTGATCTCGACTGAGTGAGACCCGGAGGCCAGGGAGATTTTTTGATTAACGGGGTGGACGAGGAGAGAACAGCGTCTTACCGTGTCGGGGTGTATGAAGCTCCCCGTGGTCCCAGAGTCGATTAGGCAGGACGTTTCATGCCCATTGATAAGCATCGTCGTCGTAGCAGTCGAGAGTATTCGGGGCCGAGACTGGTGCAGGGTCACCGAGGCTACTCATTGCAGCAGTTGGATGTTCTCTTAGGGCGGTATGTGGTCAGCCGAACTGGGGTCCTGAGAGTCCTTCCAAGCTGGCGGCACCCATTGGTCACACATGGCTGGGAGTGCACAAAATGGCGGCGACCATCCATCACATGTGGCGTCTGCAGGACAAGATGGCGGCGCCCGGTGGCCACACGTGGCTCCGGAGGAGGAAGATGGCAACACCCGCTGGCTGCATGGGGACCGTGGAGAGGGTTGTGTGGCAGTCCCTATTCGCCTCCGGAGACCGCAGCGACCGCCTGAGCCTGGCATACCGCCACGAAGTGGCTATTTTTGCTGCATCCCTTGCAGATGGATGAACGGGCCGGTCAGTGCTGTCTGGGGTGCTTGGCTTGCCCACAGAAATAGCAGCGGGGCCCCCCGGGGTTGCAAGGCCTTCTCGCAGCACAAGCTTGTGGGGGGATGGGAGATGCCTCGGTGTTGGCCGCGGGGGGGGGGGTTCCACGCTGCCCAGGGGGCTGCCGCGAGGTCGGGGACGTAAGCGCGGGCGTTTCAGGAGGCCACATCCAGGGAACCGGCAAGGGCCCGTGCCTCCTTGAGGCCTAGTGTCTCTTTCTTCAGCAATCGCTGGCGGATTTGGGAGGACAGCATAGCTTCAACGAAAGCGTCCCGGATCAAAAGTTTTGTGTGGTCGCTCGCCGAAACTTGCGGGCAGCTGCAGTTTCTCCCAACACCAGGAGCGCACGGTAGAATTCTTCCAGTGATTGCCCAGGGATTTGTCACCTCATCGCTAATAGATTTTACAGGGCCAATATAATGACCTTTCAGCAGCTCCATTGCTGCATCGTAATCGTCCGCGTCCTCGATGAGGGTGTAGATTTCTGGGCTCACCCTTGAGTGCAGAACTTGTAGTTTCTGTTCTCCCGTGGGTGTGTTTTCAGCCGTCCCGAGATATCAGTTGAAGCACGATAGCCAGTGCTTGAAGGTTGCCGCTGAGTTTGCCGCGTGGGGGCTGAGTTGCAGACACTCCGGCTTGATTCGGAGCTCCATTCTTTAAAAATTAGCGTATTAAATTGATGCACGATCAATAACTCCAGAAGCGAGATTGGAGACAATTGAAGGCTTTAATATGCTAGATGTTTCCCCAGCAGCGCAGGTACAGAAGAAAGCTGCTGGGGCGGCACGGGCTCTTATACCCCACCTTGCAAGGCGGAGCTAACATACAAGCTTAACCAATGGGACCAAGTACCTTCTCCACCAATGGTATTCTGGCATTACCAGGTACCGTAATTATTCTAACACAGACTACCACAACAGGCAGACCAGCTTTCAAGGCAGATGATATACTGCATCAATATCACAATCACAAGAAACAGTCTAGGTTGGACGACACAGATGACATACTGCATCGCTACCACAAGCATAGAAAAAAAAAAGAGTCCAAATCAGACAACGAAGTGATTTGCCCATTTGCACACCTCCTGATCACTTCTTGGTTCCTTAAGCACAGGGACACTGACGGCGTTCACAAGGACATGCCACCATCAACATCACCACTTCATTAACAAAACAAGAAAGCCACTCGACTGTATTCATTCATGAGCTTTGGACTCATACATATTATTTGGTATTGTATAATCATCACTGTCATCATGATTTGTACATGTCATCACTTATCCACCTATTTTGTTCAATTTTCTTTAACACTGTACAGAAAACATGTAACACAAAGAAAGGGGGGATGTGGTGATATGCATCACTGTAAATACACAAGGGGTTAATGTAGATACACTAGGACTAAATAAACACTAGAGGGAGCACCAGAGACATCATGACACACAGACATTCAACCAGTAGGTCAGTAAGATAGGACACGACCAATGGGCATTCAAGACACACCCAGAGGTGACACTACCACAAGGGGGCTACCCATATAAAAGGACAGGGCACACATGCTCTTGTTCTTTCCATAGGCGACACTCAGCGAGACAGGGGCAGATCAGGAAGCATCACACCCACCGCATGGATTAGAGCAGACTGGTTAGTTAGATTGAGTTACTATAGCAAGATTAGCAGGAGAGTCGAACTCAAGTAGGAGAATTGTTAACTGTTCAATAAATGTGTTAAACCTATCTCCAAGTCTGAACATTCCTTTGAAGAAGCAAAACACAACATGTATGTCCTGTCTCACCGGCAGGACAGACCCAGCAGAGGTGGTAGCACAGTGGTGTACAGTTGGGAGGGAGTTGTATTGGGAGTCCTCAACATTGACTCTGGACTCTATGAAGTCTCATGGCTTCAGGTTAAACGCATGCAAGAAAACCTCCTGCTGATTACCAGGTATCGGCCACCACTAGCTGATGAATCAGTACTCCTCCATGTTGAAGATTACTTGGAGGAAGCACTGAGGGTGCCAAGGGCACAGAATATACTCTGGGTAGGGGACTTCAATGTCCATCGCCTAGAGTTGCTCAGTAGTACCACCAGAGACCGAGCTGACTGAGTCCTAAAGGACGTAGCTGCTCGACTGGGACTGCAGCAGGTCGTGAGGGAACCAACAAGAGAGAAAAATATAGTTGACCTCATCCTCACCAATCTGCCTGCTGCAGATGCATCTGTCCTTGCATCAGTAGAAGTGACCACCGCAGTCCTTGTGATGACAAGGTCCCGGTTTCACATGAAGGATGCGCTCCATCGTGTTGTGTGGCACTACCATCGTGCTAAATGGGATAAACTTCGAACAGATCTAGCAACTCAAGATGGGGCATCCATGAGGCGCTGTGGGCCATCAGCAGAATTGTAGTCAACCACAATCTGCAACCACAAGGCCTGGCATATTCCCCACTCTACCATTACCACAAAACCAGGGGACCAACCCTGGTTCAATGAAGACTGCAGTGGAGCATGGCAGGAGCAACATCAGGCATACCTAAAACTGAGGTGTCAACCTGGTGAAGTTAAAACACAGGACTACTTGTGTGCCAAACAACATAAGCAGCAAGTAATAGACAGAGCAAACGAACGTATCCGATCTAAGCTCTGCAGTCCTGTCACATCTAGCCATAAATGGTGGTGGACAATTAAACAACTCACTAGAGGAGGAGGCAACACAAATATCCCCACCCTCAATGATGCAGGAGCCCAGCACATTAGGGCAATAACACGGCGGAAGCATTTGCAACAATCTTCATCCAAAATTGCCGAGTGGATGATCCATCTCGGTCTCCTCCGCAGGTCCCCAGCATCACAGATGTCAGTCTTCAGCCAAGACGATTCACTCCACGTGATACCAAGAAACAGCTGAAGGCACTGGATACTACAAAGGCTGTGGGCCCTGACAAATTCTGACAATAATACTGAGGAATTGTGCTCCAGAACTTGCCGCACCCCTAGCCAACCTGTTCCAGTACAGCTACAACACTGACATCTACCCTGCAATGTGGAAAATTGCACAGGTGTGTCCTGTACTCAAGATACAATACAAATCCAACCAAGCCAATTACCGCCTATCAGTCTACTCTCCATCTTCAGTAAAGAGATGGAGGGAGTCATCAACAGTGCTATCGAGAAGCATTTACTCAGCAATAATCTGCTCACGTATGTTCAGTTTTGGTTCCGCCAGGGTCACTCGGCTCCTGACCTCATTACAGCCTTGGTTCAAACATGAACAAAAGAGCTGAATGTCAGACGTGAGGTGAGAGAGACTGCCCTTGACATCAAGGCAGCATTTGACTGAGAATGGCATCAAGGAGCCCTAGCTTTGTGGTGGTTGGAGGTCAATCATCTCAGTCCAGAGCATCAAAGCAGGTGTTCCTCGGGGTAGTGCCCTAGGCCCAACCATCTTCAGCTGCTTCATCAATGACCTTACTTGCAACATAAGGTCAGGAATGGGGATGTTTGCGGGTGACTGCACAATGTTCAGCACCATTCGCAACTCCTCAGATAATGAAGCAGTCCATGTCCAAATGCAGAAAGATCTGGAAAATATCCAGGCTTGGGCTGGCAAATAGCAAGTTACATTCGCACAACACAAGTGCCAGGCAATCACCATCTCCAATAAGGGAGGATCTAACCATCGCCCCTTGATATTCAAAGACATTGCCACCACTGAATCCCCCACAATCAACATCCTGGGGGTTACCATTGAGCAGAAATTGAACTGGACTAACCATATTAATACTATGGCTACCAGAGTAGGTCAAAGGCCAGGAATCCTACTCACTTCCTGACCCCCCCTCCCTCCCCCAAAGGCCAGTCCACCATCTACAAGGCACAAGTCGGGAGTGTAATGGCATACTCTCCACTTGCCGGGATGAGTACAGCTCCAACAACACTCAAGAAGCTCGACACCATCTAAGACAAACAGCTCGCTTGATTGCTCCCCCTTCCACAAACATTCAAAACCTCCACCACCGGCGAACAATGGCATTTATAAGATGCACTGCAGAAACTCACCAAGGTTCCTTAGGCAGCACCTTCCAAACCCACGACCACTACCATCCAGAAGGACAAGAGCAGCAGATACCTGGAAACCCTACTGCCTGGAGGTTCCCCTCACAACCCTGACTTTGAAATATATCGCCGTTCCTTCACTGTCGCTGGGGCAACATCCTGGAACTCCCTCCCTAACAGCATAGTGGTTGTACCTACACCTCCAGGACTGCAGCGGCTCAAGAAGGCAACTCCATCACCACCTTCTGAAGGGCAACTAGTGATAGGCATTGGATGCTGGCCTAACCAGAGACGCCCACATTCCATAAATTAATTTAAAAAAAAGGTTTCTTGCTTAACTCTGTAGAAATGCAATAATGCTATTGAGACTAGAAAAATTTCTGATTTACTCTCAAATCCCCCTTCATCTCCACAAGAGCAGGCACAGGAATATATGAAGTCATAATGACTCACCCTGCTGTTGATGTCCTGTGTAAAGTTGTTGATTGAAGTTTTAATCATCCCCTCTTGTTTTTCACAGCTGCAGCTTCTCTTACAGCTTTTAAAATCTACTGAATCCCAACTACACATGTCTGACATCATGTTCCATATTATGTGTAAAATGACGACTGCCCAAAAGCTTTATTTATAAAAAATGACATCAGAGTCACATGAGTATGACCAGTCACTGTGTACAAAGGTATTTACCCCCCAAATTATAAATTTTCATTATTCTTCCCCAGTCCACCAGATGCTCAGCTTTAATTTGGATTGATCAGTTTGCAATGTAGATTTGCAGTAATTATTTTTTTAAAAAATAATTTTTATTAAAGGTTTTCATAAAATATCAATAACAAAATGAGAAAGAAAAAAGAACCCAACAGGGTTAAGTACAAAACACAATCTAAAAAAGCAACCCCCCAAACCCCTCCCCCCGTACCTAAATAATAAATTAACATTAACACCCCGACTTAAGACAACAGGTGTATACACCCCCTCAGACCCTCCAGTGTAAATAACATAAACAACGCCCCCCGCCCCCCCCCGAGCTGCTGCTGCCATTGTCCAATGTCTATCGTTCTGCCAGAAAGTCTAAGAACGGTTGCCACCGCCTAAAGAACCCTTGTACCGACCCTCTCAAGGCGAATTTCACCCTCTCCAATTTAATGAACCCTGCCATATCGCTGATCCAGGATTCCACGCTAGGGGGCCTCGCATCTTTCCACTGAAGGAGAATCCTTCGCCGGGCTACCAGGGACGCAAAGGCCAGAATTCCGGCCTCTTTCGCCTCCTGCACTCCCGGCTCCTCTGCCACCCCAAATATTGTGAGCACCCAGCCCGGTTTGACTCTGGATCCTACCACCCTCGACACTGTCCTCGCTACACCCTTCCAAAATTCCTCCAGCGCTGGGCATGCCCAGAACATATGGGTGTGATTTGCTGGGCTCCCTGAGCACCTAACACACCTGTCCTCACCCCCAAAGAACCTGCTCATCCTTGTCCCGGTCATGTGTGCCCTGTGAAGCACCTTAAACTGTATGAGGCTGAGCCTCGCGCATGAAGAGGAAGAGTTCACCCTCCCTAGGGCATCTGCCCACGTCCCCTCGTCGATCTCCTCTCCCAACTCCTCCTCCCACTTACCTTTCAACTCCACCACCGAGGCCTCCTCCTCCTCCTGCATCACCTGGTAAGTTTCCGAGATCTTCCCCACTCCCACCCACCTCCCCGAGAGCACCCTGTTCTGTACTGTGTGTGGCAGTAGCCGTGGGAATTCCATCACCTGCCGTCTGGCAAACGCCCTTACCTGTAAGTAACTGAAGGTGTTCCCCGGGGGGAGCCCGTACTTCTCCTCCAGCTCACCCAAGCTCGCGAACTTCCCGTCCACAAACAGGTCCCCCAACTTTCGTATGCCTGCCCTGTGCCACCCCGAAAACCCTCCACCTGTTCTTCCTGGGGCGAACCGGTGGTTCCCCCGTAATGGGGTCCACGCCGAGGCCCGAACTTCCCCCCTATGCTGCCTCCACTGCCCCCAAATTTTGAGGGCCGCCACCACCACCGGGCTCGTGGTATACCTCCTTGGAGGGAGCGGCAGCGGCGCCGTTGCCAGCGCCCCCAGACTCGTACCAACACAGGACACCGTCTCCAGCCTCTTCCATGCAGCCCCCTCCCCCTCCATCACCCACTTGCGTACCATTGTCGCATTGGCGGCCCAGTAGTACCCACAGAGGTTGGGCAGCGCTAGCCCCCCCCCCCTATCTCTACTCCGCTCCAGGAGCACCCTTCTCACCCTCGGAGTCCCTCGCGCTCACACAAACCCCATTATACTCCTGTTAACCCGCCTGAAAAAAGCCTTCGGGATAAACACGGGGAGGCACTGGAACAGGAACAAAAACCTTGGGAGCACCGTCATTTTGATTGACTGCACCCTACCCTCCAGGGACAGCGGCAACGCGTCCCACCTCTTGAACTCCTCCTCAATTTGCTCCACCAGCCTTGTAAAGTTAAGCCTATGCAGGGCCCCCCAGCTCCTGGCCACCTGGACCCCCAAATATCTGAAACTTCTCTCCGCCCTTTTTAGTGGGAGCTCGCCAATCCCCCTCTCCTAGTCCCCTAGCTGAACTACGAACAGCTCGCTCTTCCCCATATTGAGCTTGTACCCCGAAAAGTCCCCGAATTCCCTAAGAATCCTCATTACCTCTGGCATTCCTCCCACCGGGTCCGCCACATACGGCAGCAGGACGTCCGCATAAAGCGACACCCTATGCTCCTCCCCACCCCGCACCAACCCCCTCTAGTTCCTCGACTCTCATTGCCATAGCCAGGGGTTCAATCGCCAATGTGAAGAGCAGGGGGGACAGGGGACACCCCTGTCTCGTCCCTCGGTGCAACCGAAAGTACTCGGACCTCCTCCTATTTGTGGCCACACTCGCCATCGGGACCTCATACAACAGCCTAACCCACCTGACAAACCCCTCCCCAAACCTGAACCTCTTCAGCACCTCCCACAGGTACCCCCACTCTACCCTATCGAAGGCTTTCTCAGCACAGGGCAGGCCCCCTCCCTCGCCGGCATTTGCAGTAATTATTGAATGTGATGCAGAATGGTTTTGACCTGGCTACAGGAAAATAGCAAGGGCAGGACATCCACAAAGTGGCCAAAAGGCTGATTGAATGTTCTCGTCCATGCAGCACTTTCATGTCTAGTTTCACAGTGGTGCCAGATCTTCAAATGCAGAGCGTTCTACTGCCGATGCTTTTCTAAGCCAGTCGATAAAATGTTTCACCAAGGGATATCTCAACAGAAGGCTGTAATGTTCTTGTCGGGTGGCCTGATTTATATTACAAGTACACTTGTGGCTAAAGCTATGAACGATTTATTAACATTAACTGTGGGTCAAATTTTACAAAACTGTTGGAAGGCATTTTCTGATACTGGACTATGATATAAATTATAGGTGGCCCTGGAACTACGTTTGTGCTCCTATATTACTTTTGAATAATTCTGATGACGATTTATGAACATTAACTGTGGGTCAAATTTTACAAAACAATAGATGAATAACACTATGAACATGCACAAGCAACCTCCTTTCCCATCTCCCTAGTCAATCTGAGGTCACCTGACTCTAAATTCACTTATCCACTAATGAGACACTAAGAAGTCTGATGAAAGCTCCGAAAGCTAGTGATTCCAAACAAACCTGTTGGATTTTAACTTGGTGTTATAAGACTTCTTACTGTGCCCACCCCAGACCAATGCCGGCATCTTCACATCATACTAATGAGACTCCTAATGGTCAGTTGATGAATTAAAACACAACCATGATATCACTACAAAGGCTAAAACAAAAAGTAGAATGGAAAAGAGCAACAAATACAAGGAATCTCTCTGTGCATAATAACACAGCATGGAGGTAACTTCTGAGGCAAAGATTACTGAAGGACGTTTAGCAGCTTTGTACGAAAGAACAGTTCTATCCAAATGGAATAAAGATTGAACAAATTGTTCCATGACCTTGTACCATCAGAACAATTTTAAAATAATAATATAATTATACCTAGGTTCATGAAAGGGAAATAATTGTTTGACAATACTGTTGGTTTTTTGAGATTGTAACTAGCAGGTTAGAAAATGGGGAAATCTGTGGATATGCTGCCATGGATTTTTGAAAATAATTTGATAAGGTACCACATAATCGGCGATGACATAAAACAATCGGGCTTGTAGAATTAGGGTTAATATATTAGCATGGATTGAGGATTAATTAACGAACAGAAAACAGAAACAGAAAAGAATTGATCTTAAAACGTTTACTGTAACAGTCAAACCCAAAATTAACATAAAATTAAGCATGCATTAATAGGTTTCTGGGGCTGGATTCTCTGTTTGCCGACACAAATTCGCAAAATGCGATTGGGCGGAGAATAGGTTCCGACACCAAAATCGCGGTGGGTTGATGCCCCGACAGTGGCGTCAATGCGTTCCGGAACCGATGTAGAGTAAACACCGTTTGCACATCATTAGCGGGCCTGACCCGGCATTCACCGGGGCCTCTGCGATTCTCCCCCTCTGATGGTCCGAGTTCCTGTCGGCACGGTTCACATCTGCTTTTAAAAATGCTGAAACCGGCGTGGTGGCTGATGAGAGAGAGAGAGAGAGGAGGTATGACAGAGAGAGGAGCAACTGCAGGCTGCCGGGCCAGACACTGGCGGAGCTGGCTGGGGTGGGGGGACCCTGCCAGTGCAGGGGGAGGAGGGGGTGACGGGTGCACAGGCCGAGTGGTGGGGTGACCCCCCCACGGGACTGGGACGGTGCCTGGGCATGGACCGCCATTACCGCAGCCGTCTTGCTGTGCACCCTACTGACTACCCACCTCAGACCCTGATTCTGCAGAGTGACACCTGCTGTATGGGTCCCTGCTCCCCCGCACCCCTGCGCCCCCCCCCCCCCCTCCGCTACCCCTCCCCACACCCATCCCCACACCTCTGCCACACACACCTCCACGCAGCCACCACCTGCTGCAGGCCCACCTACGGGGGCCGCGGTCCATACCCTGGCGAGGGCAGCTCCAGCCAACGGTACCCCCGGATTCAGGGACAGGAGCCAGGTCGTGAGCCCCCACGGTGCCAGACAGCGGATCATCGGTTCCGGAACGCATTGACGCCACTGTAGGGGCATCAACCCACCGCGATTTTGGTGCTGCCCAAGGAGGAGGAGGAAGCTGCAGCAGCGGAGCATGCAACAGCAGAGTGTGCAGCAGCAGAGCGTGCATTAGTGGAGCGTGCAGTAGTGGAGCATGCATCAACAGAGCGTGCAGCTGTGGAGCATGCAGCAGAGGAGCATGCAGCAGGGGAGCGTGCAGCAGGGGAGCGTGCCGCAGAGGAGCGTGCAGCAGAGGAGCATGCAGCAGCTGAGCTTACAGCAGCGGAGCGTGCAGCAGCGGAACTTACAGCAGCGGAGCTTACAGCAGCAGAGCGTGCGGCAGCGGAGCGTGCAGCAGCAGAGCGTGCAGCAGCGGAGCTTACAGCAGCGGAGCTTACAGCAGCAGAGCGTGCAGCAGTGGAGCTTACAGCAGCGGAGCTTACAGCAGCGGAACGTGCGGCAGCGGAGCTTACAGCAGCAGAGCGTGCAGCAGTGGAGCTTACAGCAGTGGAACCTGCAGCAGCGGAGCTTACAGCAGCGGAGCTTACAGCAGCAGAGCGTGTAGCAGCGGAGCGTGCAGCAGAGGACCATGCAGCAGCGGAGCGTAGAGCAGCGGAGCTTACAGCAGTGGAGCTTACAGCAGCGGAGCGTGCGGCAGCAGAGCTTACAGCAGCGGAGCTTACAGCAGCAGAGCTTACAGCAGCAGAGCGTGCAGCAGTGGAGTTTACAGCAGCAGAACCTGCAGAAGCGGAGCATGCGGCAGTGGAGCTTACAGCAGCAGAGCGTGCAGCAGTGGAGATTACAGCAGCGGATCCTGCAGCAGCGGATCCTGCAGCAGCGGAGCATGCAGCAGCGGAGTTTAAAGCAGCGGAGCGTGCAGCAGTGGAGCTTACAGCAGCAGAGCTTACAGCAACGGAACCTGCAGCAGCAGAGTGTGCAGCAGCGGAACCTGCAGCAGCAGAGCTGACAGCAGCGGAACATGCAGCAGCGGAACCTGCAGCAGCAGAGCGTGCTGCAGCGGAGTGTGCAAAAGTGGAACCTGCAGCAGCGGAGCTGACAGCAGCGGAACATGCAGCAGCGGAACCTGCAGCAGCAGAGCGTGCAGCAGCGGAGTGTGCAAAAGTGGAACCTGCAGCAGCAGAGCGTGCAGCAGCGGAGCGTGCAGCAGCGGAGCTTACCGCAGCGGAGCTTACAGCAGCAGAGCTTACAGCAGCGGAGCTTACAGCAGCGGAGCGTGCAGCAGCGGAGCTTACAGCAGCGGAGCGTGCAGCAGTGGAGCTTACAGCAGCAGAGCTTACAGCAACGGAACCTGCAGCAGCAGAGTGTGCAGCAGCGGAACCTGCAGCAGCAGAGCTGACAGCAGCGGAACATGCAGCAGCGGAACCTGCAGCAGCAGAGCGTGCTGCAGCGGAGTGTGCAAAAGTGGAACCTGCAGCAGCGGAGCTGACAGCAGCGGAACATGCAGCAGCGGAACCTGCAGCAGCAGAGCGTGCAGCAGCGGAGTGTGCAAAAGTGGAACCTGCAGCAGCAGAGCGTGCAGCAGCGGAGCGTGCAGCAGCGGAGCTTACCGCAGCGGAGCTTACAGCAGCAGAGCTTACAGCAGCGGAGCTTACAGCAGCGGAGCTTACAGCAGCGGAGCGTGCAGCAGCGGAGCTTACAGCAGCGGAGCATGCAGCAGCAGAGCTTACAGCAGTGGAGCTTACAGCAGCGGAGCGTGCAGCAGCGGATCATGCAGCAGAGGAGCATGCAGCAGCGGAGCGTGGTGCAGCAGGCAAGTTTACAGCAGTGGAGCTTACAGCAGCGGAGCTTACAACAGCAGAGCTTACAACACCGGAGCTTACAGCAGTGGAGCTTACAGCAGCGGAGCTTACAGTAGCAGAGCTTACAGCATCGGAGCTTACAGCAGCGGAGCGTGCGGCATCCGAGCGTGCGGCAGCGGAGCTTACAGCAGCTGAGCTTACAGCAGTGGAGCTTACAACTTACAGCAGCTGAGCTTACAGCAGCGGAGCTTACAGCAGCGGAGCTTACAGCAGCGGAGCTTACAGCAGTGGAGCATGCAGCAGCGGAGCGTGCAGCAGCAGAGCATGCAGCAGTGGAGCTTACAGCAGCAGAGCGTGCTGCAGTGGAGATTACAGCAGCGGATCCTGCAGCAGTGGAGCATGCAGCAGCGGAGCATGCAGCAGCGGAGTTTAAAGCAGCGGAGCGTGCAGCAGTGGAGCTTACAGCAACGGAACCTGCAGCAGCAGAGTGTGCAGCAGCGGAACCTGCAGCAGCGGAGCTGACAGCAGCGGAACATGCAGCAGCGGAACCTGCAGCAGCAGAGCGTGCAGCAACGGAGTGTACAGAAGTGGAACCTGCAGCAGCGGAGCTGACAGCAGCGGAACATGCAGCAGCGGAACCTGCAGCAGCAGAGCGTGCAGCAGCGGAGCGTGCAGCAGAGGAGCATGCAGCAGCGGAGCGTACAGCAGCGGAGCTTACAGCAGCGGAGCTTACAGCAGCAGAGCTCACAGCAGCAGAGCTTACATCAGCGGAGCATGCAGCAGCGGAGCGTGCAGCAGCGGAGCTTACAGCAGTGGAGCTTACAGCAGCGGAGCATGCAGCAGCAGAGCGTACAGCAGCGGAGCTTACAGCAGCGGAGCATGCAGCAGAGGAGCATGCAGCAGCGGAGCGTGGTGCAGCAGGCAAGCTTACAGCAGCAGAGCTTACAGCAGCAGAACTTACAGCAGCGGAGCTTACAGCAGCGGAGCTTACAGCAGCGGAGCGTGCGGCAGCCAAGCGTGCGGCAGCGGAGTTTAAAGCAGCGGAGCGTGCAGCAGTGGAGCTTACAGCAACGGAACCTGCAGCAGCAGAGTGTGCAGCAGCGGAACCTGCAGCAGCGGAGCTGACAGCAGCGGAACATGCAGCAGCGGAACCTGCAGCAGCAGAGCGTGCAGCAGCGGAGCGTGCAGCAGAGGAGCATGCAGCAGCGGAGCGTACAGCAGCGGAGCTTACAGCAGCGGAGCTTACAGCAGCAGAGCTTACAGCAGCAGAGCTTACAGCAGCGGAGCTTACAGCAGCGGAGCGTGCAGCAGCAGAGCTTACAGCAGTGGAGCTTACAGCAGCGGAGCTTACAGCAGCGGAGCATGCAGCAGCAGAGCTTACAGCAGCGGAGCTTACAGCAGCGGAGCGTGCAGCAGCGGAGCTTACAGCAGCGGAGCGTGCAGCAGCGGTGCATGCAGCAGAGGAGCATGCAGCAGCGGAGCGTGGTGCAGCAGGCAAGCTTACAGCAGCAGAGCTTAAAGCAGCAGAGCTTACAGCAGCGGAGCTTACAGCAGCGGAGCTTACAGCAGCGGAGCGTGCGGCAGCCAAGCGTGCGGCAGCGGAGCTTACAGCAGCGGAGCTTACAGCAGCGGAGCTTACAGCAGTGGAGCTTACAGCAGCGGAGCTTACAGCAGCTGAGCTTACAGCAGCGGAGCTTACAGCAGCGGAGCGTGCAGCAGCGAAGCTTACAGCAGCTGAGCTTACAGCAGCGGAGCGTGCAGCAGCGGAGCTTACAGCAGCAGAGCTAACAGCAGCGGAGCTTACAGCAGCGGAGCTTACAGCAGCGGAGATTACAGCAGCGGAGCGTGCAGCAGCGGAGCTTACAGTATCGAGCATGCGGCAGCGGAGCGTGCAGCAGCAGAGCTTACAGCAGCGGAGCATGCAGCAGCGGAGCTTACAGCAGCTGAGCTTACAGCAGTGGAGCTTACAGCAGCGGAGCATGCAGCAGCGGAGCTTACAGCAGCGGAGCGTGCAGCAGAGGAGCATGCAGCAGCGGAGCGTGGTGCAGCAGGCAAGCTTACAGCACCGGAGCTTACAGCAGTGGAGCTTACAGCAGCGCAGCTTACAGCAGCAGAGCATACAGCAGTGGAGCTTACAGCAGCGGAGCTTACAGCAGCGGAGCATGCAGCAGCGGAGATGACAGCAGCGGAACGTGCGGCAGCGGAGCGTGCAGCAGCAGAGCTTACAGCAGCGGAGTTTACAGCAGCGGAGCATGCAGCAGCGGAGCTTACAGCTTCTGAGCTTACAGCAGCGGAGCTTACAGCAGCAGAGCGTGCAGCAGAGGAGCTTACAGTAGTGGAGCATGCGGCAGTGGAGCGTGCAGCAGCGGAGCTTACACCAACGGAGCTTACAGCAGCTGAGCATGTAGCAGCAGAGCTTACAGCAGCGGAGCATGCAGCAGCGGAGCTTACAGAAGCTGAGCGTACATCAGCGGAGCTTACAGCAGCAGAGCGTGCAGCAGCGGAGCATGCAGCAGCGGAGCTTACAGCAGCAGATCATGTAGCAGCAGAGCTTACAGCAGCGGAGCATGCAGCAGCGGAGCTTACAGCAGCTGAGCGTACATCAGCGGAGCTTACAGCAGCAGAGCGTGCAGCAGCGGAGCATGCAGCAGCGGAGCTTACAGCAGCAGATCATGCAGCAGCAGAGCTTACAGCAGCGGAGCATACAGCAGCGGAGCTTACAGCTTCTGAGCTTACAGCAGCGGAGCTTACAGCAGCAGAGCGTGCAGCAGCGGAGCTTACAGCAGCGGAGCATACAGCAGCGGAGCTTACAGCAGCGGAGCGTGCGGCAGTGGAGCGTGCAGCAGCAGAGCTTACAGCAGCGGAGCTTACAGCAGCGGAGCATGGAGCAGCGGAGCTTACAGCAGCGGAGCTTACAGCAGCAGAGCGTGCAACAGCGGAGCTTACAGCACTGGAGCTTACAGCAGCAGAGCTTACAGCAGCGGAGCTTACAGCAGCGGATCTTACAGCAGCGGAGCGTGCAGCAGCGGAGCTTACAGCAGTGGAGCTTACAGCAGCGGGGCATGCAGCAGCAGAGCTTACAGCAGCGGAGCTTACAGCAGCGGAGCGTGCAGCAGCGGAGCATGCAGCAGAGGAGCATGCAGCAGCGGAGCGTGGTGCAGCAGGCAAGCTTACAGCAGCAGAGCTTACAGCAGCGGAGCGTGCGGCAGCCAAGCGTGCGGCAGCGGAGCTTACAGCAGCTGAGCTTACAGCAGCGGAGCTTACAGCAGCGGAGCGTGCAGCAGCGGAGCTTGCAGCAGCTGAGCTTACAGCAGCGGAGCGTGCAGCAGCGGAGCTTACAGCAGCAGAGCTAACAGCAGCGGAGCTTACAGCAGCGGAGCTTACAGCAGCGGAGCTTACAGCAGCGGAGCATGCAGCAGCGGAGCTTACAGCAGCGGAGATTACAGCAGCGGAGATTACAGCAGCGGAGCTAACAGCAGCGGAGCTTACAGCAGCGGAGCTTACAGCAGCGGAGCTTACAGCAGCGGAGCATGCAGCAGCGGAGCTTACAGCAGTGGAGATTACAGCAGCGGAGCGTGCAGCAGCGGAGCTTACAGTATCGAGCATGCGGCAGCGGAGCGTGCAGCAGCAGAGCTTACAGCAGCGGAGCATGCAGCAGCAGAGCTTACAGCAGCTGAGCTTACAGCAGTGGAGCTTACAGCAGCGGAGCATGCAGCAGCGGAGCTTACAGCAGCGGAACATGCGGCAGCGGAGATTACAGCAGCGGAGCGTGCAACAGAGGAGCATGCAGCAGCGGAGCGTGTTGCAGCAGGCAAGCTTACAGCAGTGGAGCTTACAGCAGCGGACCATGCAGCAGCGGAGTTTACAGCAGCGGAGCGTGCAGCAGAGGAGCATGCAGCAGCGGAGCGTGGTGCAGCAGGCAAGCTTACAGCACCGGAGCTTACAGCAGTGGAGCTTACAGCAGCGCAGCTTACAGCAGCAGAGCTTACAGCAGTGGAACTTACAGCAGCGGAGCTTACAGCAGCGGAGCATGCAGCAGCGGAGCTTACAGCAGCGCGGAGCGTGCGGCAGTGGAGCGTGCAGCAGCAGAGTTTACAGCAGCGGAGCTTACAGCAGCGGAGCATGCAGCAGCGGAGCTTACAGCAGCGGAGATTACAGCAGCGGAGCTTACAGCAGCGGAGCATGGAGCAGTGGAGCTTACAGCAGCGGAGCTTACAGCAGCAGAGCATGCAGCAGCGGAGCATGCAGCAGCGGAGCTTACAGCACCGGAGCTTACAGCAGCAGAGCTTACAGCAGCGGAGCTTACAGCTGCTGAGCTTACAGCAGAGGAGCATGCAGCAGCGGAGCTGACAGCAGCGGGGCTTAGAGCAGCGGAGCTTACAGCAGCAGAGCTTACAGCAGCGGAGCTTACAGCAGCAGAGCGTGCAGCAGCGGAGATTACAGCAGCGGAGCTTACAGCAGCGGAGCGTGCAGCAGCGGAGCATGCAGCAGAGGAGCATGCAGCAGCGGAGCGTGGTGCAGCAGGCAAGCTTACAGCAGCAGAGCTTACTGCAGCAGAGCTTACAGCAGCGGAGCTTACAGCAGCGGAGCTTACAGCAGCGGAGCGTGCGGCAGCCAAGCGTGTGGCGGCGGAGCTTACAGCAGCTGAGCTTACAGCAGCGGAGCTTACAGCAGCGGAGCGTGCAGCAGCGGAGCTTACAGCAGCTGAGCTTACAGCAGCGGAGCGTGCAGCATCAGAGCGTACAGCAGCAGAGCAACAGCAGCGGAGCTTACAGCAGCGGAGCTTACAGCAGCGGAGCATGCAGCAGCGGAGCTTACAGCAGCGGAGATTACAGCAGCGGAGTGTGCAGCAGCGGAGCTTACAGTATCGAGCATGCGGCAGCGGAGCATGCAGCAGCAGAGCTTACAGCAGCGGAGCATGCAGCAGCGGAGCTTACAGCAGCTGAGCTTACAGCAGTGGAGCTTACAGCAGCGGAGCATGCAGCAGCGGAGCTTACAGCAGCGGAACATGCAGCAGCGGAGATTACAGCAGCGGAGCGTGCAGCAGAGGAGCATGCAGCAGCGGAGCGTGTTGCAGCAGGCAAGCTTACAGCAGTGGAGCTTACAGCAGCGGAGCATGCAGCAGCGGAGCTTACAGCAGCGGAGCGTGCAGCAGAGGAGCATGCAGCAGCGGAGCATGGTGCAGCAGGCAAGCTTACAGCACCGGAGCTTACAGCAGTGGAGCTTACAGCAGCGCAGCTTACAGCAGCGGAGATGACAGCAGCGGAGCTTACAGCAGCGGAGCTTACAGCAGCGGAGCATGCTGCAGCGGAGCTTACCGCAGCGGAGATGACAGCAGCGGAGCTTACAGCAGCGGAGCTTACAGCAGCGGAGCGTGCGGCAGCGGAGCATGCAGCAGCAGAGCTTACAGCAGCGGAGCTATCAGCAGCGGAGCTTACAGCAGCGGAGCATACAGCAGCGGAGATTACAGCAGCGGAGCTTACAGCAGCAGAGCGTGCAGCAGCGGAGCATGCAGCAGCGGAGCTTACAGCACCGGAGCTTACAGCAGCTGAGCTTACAGCAGAGGAGCATGCAGCAGCGGAGCTTACAGCAGCAGAGCTTACAGCAGCGGAGCTTACAGCAGCGGAGCGTGCAGCAGCGGAGCTTACAGCAGTGGAGCTTACAGCAGCGGAGCATGCAGCAGCAGAGCTTACAGCAGCGGAGCTTACAGCAGCGGAGCGTGCAGCAGCGGAGCATACAGCAGAGGAGCATGCAGCAGCGGAGCGTGGTGCAGCAGGCAAGCTTACAGCAGCAGAGCTTACAGCAGCAGAGCTTACAGCAGCGGAGCTTACAGCAGCGGAGCTTACAGCAGCGGAGCGTGCGGCAGCCAAGCGTGCGGCAGTGGAGCTTACAGCAGCGGAGCTTACAGCACCGGAGCTTACAGCAGCGGAGCTTACAGCAGCGGAGCATGCAGCAGGTGAGCTTACAGCAGTGGAGATTACAGCAGCGGAGCGTGCAGCAGTGGAGATTACAGCAGCGGAGCGTGCAGCAGCGGAGCTTACAGTATCGAGCATGCGGCAGCGGAGCGTGCAGCAGCAGAGCTTACAGCAGTGGAGCATGCAGCAGCGGAGCTTACAGCAGCTGAGCTTACAGCAGCGGAGCATGTGGCAGCGGAGATTACAGCAGCGGAGCGTGCAGCAGAGGAGCATGCAGCAGCGGAGCGTGTTGCAGCAGGCAAGCTTACAGCAGCAGAGCTTACAGCAGTGGAGCATGCAGCAGCGGAGCTTACAGCAGCTGAGCTTACAGCAGCGGAACATGCAGCAGCGGAGATTACAGCAGCGGAGCGTGCAGCAGAGGAGCATGCAGCAGCGGAGCGTGTTGCAGCAGGCAAGCTTACAGCAGTGGAGCTTACAGCAGCGGAGCATACAGCAGCGGAGCTTACAGCAGCGGAGCGTGCAGCAGAGGAGCATGCAGCAGCGGAGCGTGGTGCAGCAGGCAAGCTTACAGCACCGGAGCTTACAGCAGTGGAGCTTACAGCAGCACAGCTTACAGCAGCAGAGCTTACAGCAGTGGAACTTACAGCAGCGGAGCTTACAGCAGCGGAGCATGCAGCAGCGGAGCTTACAGCAGCGGAGATGACAGCAGCGGAGCTTACAGCAGCGGAGATTACAGCAGCGGAGCTTACAGCAGCTGAGCTTACAGTAGCGGAGCGTGCGGCAGTGGAGCGTGCAGCAGCGGAGCTTACACCAACGGAGCTTACAGCAGCGGAGCTTACAGCAGCGGAGCATGCAGCAGCAGAGCTTACAGCAGCGGAGCATGCAGCAGCGGAGCTTACAGCAGCTGAGCGTACATCAGCGGAGCTTACAGCAGCAGAGCGTGCAGCAGCGGAGGTTACAGCAGCGGATCATGCAGCAGCAAAGCTTACAGCAGCGGAGCATACAGCAGCGGAGCTTACAGCTTCTGAGCTTACAGCAGCGGAGCTTACAGCAGCAGAGCGTGCAGCAGCGGAGCTTACAGCAGCGGAGCGTGTGGCAGTGGAGCGTGCAGCAGCAGAGCTTACAGCAGCGGAGCTTACAGCAGCGGACCTTACAGCAGCGGAGCATGGAGCAGCGGAGCTTACAGCAGCGGAGCTTCCAGCAGCGGAGCTTACAGCAGCGGAGCATGGAGCAGCGGAGCTTACAGCAGCGGAGCTTACAGAAGCAGAGCGAGCAGCAGCGGAGCATGCAGCAGCGGAGCTTACAGCACCGGAGCTTACAGCAGCAGAGCTTACAGCAGCGGAGCTTACAGCAGCTGAGCTTACAGCAGAGGAGCATGCAGCAGCGGAGCTTACAGCAGCGGAGCGTGCAGCAGCGGAGCTTACAGCAGCAGAGCCTACAGCAGCAGAGCTTACAGCAGCGGAGCTTACAGCAGCAGAGCTTACAGCAGCAGAGCATGCAGCAGCGGAGCTTACAGCAGCGGAGCCTGCAGCAGCGGAGCTTACAGCAGCGGAGCATGCAGCAGCGGAGCTTACAGCAGCAGAGCGTCCACAGAGGGACAGGAGGCAGCCACCCAGGATGGAGAGCGAGCTGCCAAACAGGCAAGATATCTGTCAGATGATGGCACAACTAGCACCGCGGGGATATGGGAGAGGACACCTGCTCTCAGTGGCTGTCAAGGTGACTGTTGCCCTGAATATCTATGCTATGGGGTCCTTCGAGGCGCAGATTGGGGACCTGTCCGGGATCTCACAGACCTCGGTGCACAGGAACATCTGTGCTGTCACGGATGTCCTATATGCCCAGGCGGCTCAATACATCCATTTCAATGTGGACTGAGCCCAACAGGATGTCCGGGCAGCGGGGTTCGCTGCCATTACCGGGATGCCCGGGGTCCATGGGGCGACCAATGGGATGCAGGTCCCCCTACGAGCACCTGCAGATAACATGGCGCGGTACACAAACTGAAAGGGGTTCCACTCGATAAATGTGACCATCAGATGCACATCATTCACGTCTGTGCCCAGTACCCAGGCAGTGTGCATGACACCTTTATCCTGGCACACTCGATGATTCCTGACATGTTCGAGGGGCAACCTCTCGGCTTGTGGATTGGCTCATGGGTGTCAGGGGTTATTCACTGCGGTAGTGGCTGAAGACGCCTATCCCGAGGCCACAGACCGACACGGAGGCTACAACGACACCCATACAGCAACTAGGATGTGATCGAGCGGTGCTTCAGCTTCCTAAACATGTGAGGTTGGGCAGAGCATTGGGCCCGGGCTGGCATGGGAGGTCGCACTACGTGTGCGCCAAAGCCGATGAGCACGGGGCGCTCTGATCGCCTCCAGGTTCACCGACTGGGAGGTGGGGATGGAGAGGAGGGACTGGTCAGGGGCATGGACACCACATCCCTTTACCTCCTTACTGCCCCTCTCCCCCCACCAGCTGTCTTGTTATGCTCTAGGTGTAGCATAAGCGGCTTCCTTGTGGTGCACTTGACAAAGGAAGGTTCAGACGTGGAGATAACTTCAACACGTTTATTAAACTATTTACACTTCTCCTACTCAGGTTCGCCACTCCTGCTAATCCTTCTATAGCTACTGAGACTGACTAACCAGTTGCTGCAATCCACGTGGTGGGTTGCAATATTGAATCAACCCTGTGTCTCTACTCACTGACTGCCTCCACTGGAAAGAGGAAGATCATGTGTGTTGTGTCCTTTATATATGGATTGGTGTAATGCCCTCCTGTGGTCATGTCACCTCTGTGTGTATCGTAAATGCCCATTGGTTGTGTCCTATCTAACTGTTCTATTGGTTGAGTATCTGTGTGTCTTGTCTCTGGTGCTCCCTCTAGTGTCTAGCTAGTCAACATGTATTTACATTAACCCCTTGTGTCTTTGCAGTGATGCATATCACCACATCCCCCCTTTTTTACATGTTACATATTTTCTGTACACTTAAAGAAAATTGAACAAAAAACAGGTAGATAAGTTATGGTCTGTACAAGTCATGAGAACAGTGATTAAACAATAAGTCCAAATCAAATGTGCGAGTCCAAAACCCTTCAATCACCAAGGTATGGTCAAATGTCTCTCTTGGTGGGGTGGTGAGTTTGACGGTGGCATGTCCTTGTGAACGCCATCGGTGTCCCTGTGTATCAGGAACCAAGAAGTGGTCAAATCACTTTGCTGTCTGATTTGGAGTCTTTTTTTTCGATGTTTGTGATGGTGATGTTGGATGGCATCTTGTAGCTGATAAGTCGTTAACGTTGAAGAGGTACCATCAACAGTATCATTCGAGGTCATGTATGTGCCATATGTGGAAGTTGGATAAAACTGTGCATGCTGGTTTTGGCCAAATTTTGTGTAGTAAGGGTAATCCTGATGTAACTGTTGAAGCTTGTTGAATTGGAAACAGAATTGTAGCTCGCATAAATACCAGGTGATGGTGTGAAACTAGAACCTTGCATCTGATAGGAATATGCCATTTGGCCAGGCTGGGGTGCAGCAAATCCTGGGCTGTAACTAAGGCATCCTGTCTGTAGTGCAGATTGTGCTTGCGGTAGTCCTCCTTTGGTCTTGATTCCATTAGTGGGCGATCCTTAGTGCTGGCCAGTTTAAGAATATGCCGCATAGACTGCTGGCTGTGGCATTCCTGAATACTGGGTTGGTCCAGCATAAGGTGTCATTGGCTGCACTGCTGGTGTGGAAAGAATGTGTGGGTGTGACTTGGAAGGATATAGCTGTGGTGAATATTGGTGTATTCCTCTTGGACCGTAGCCACTACTTGTTATTACCGACCCAGTGTAATTGTCAAGTGATCCATCTCCTGTCGTCGTCGTCACCCTGAGCGTGCCATCACTGGGTTTGCCGCGCTCCCTGTCTGGAGTAAAGTCCGGCTTACGTGAATCAGAGTTGGCGTTTGGTTGCTCTCCACCTGGAGTCTGGTCTGTTTCACCTGAGTCAGTGTTGGTTTGTTGGTGCTCCCCGTCCGGAGTCTTAGCAGGTTCACTGGAGTCAGCTGAGATTTCTTGAAGCTCCAAATCTGGAGTCGGAACATGCGGGAATGCATTGACTTGTGGAGAGGTTTGAGCGAATGACGTTGGAAGTAACATGGTGTCACCGGAGTCACCAGTGGTCTCACAGTGATCGTCGAGTGCCTCTGCACACACTAGCTGAGGTCTGTCACATTGCACATCTTGCATGGGAAGTGGGATGCTGTCGTCACTCATCTCACATACAGTGGATAGAGCCTCAGTAGCTTCTTGTTGTTCACTTGGGCTGGGTATACTGTCAGAGTCTTCTCCTTGTGGCTCAAACAATGTGGGTGGACCGTCATAGTCGCTTTGTTCTTCACTGGAGCATGATAGACCGTCATGGTCGTCCTGCTGTGCACTGGAGCGTGGTAGACTGTCATAGTCTTCTTGCTGTTTACTTGAGCATGGCAAACTTGCACCGTCTGCTGCTAGTTGGTCAGAGGAGGTTGCTAGACCCTCATGGTCTTGTTCCTGCAAGGACTGCACTTTGGAGTCTTGCGTTTCTTCAATCGTGAAGTCTGTCCACGAGCTCGCTGTGGAGGCTTGTGACACTGGAGTCACTTCTTGTTCATGCAAGGACTGCGGTGTGGACTCTTGTGTGTCTATCGTGGAGTCGGGAACCCTTAGCGGTGCGTGGATCACTCTCTGTGTGGCAGCAGGCCGCTCTCTGTGGGCTTGTACCGCTCTCTGTCTCTTGGTGTCAGGCCGCAGCATAATCCTGCACTCACGAGTCGGGATGTCATATATGCTGGGCTGAAGATCCTCAAATCGTAAGAACGAATCCACGTCTGCGTCAGATTCAGTACGGGGGTTGCCATTTCTAATGAAAAAATCTTTGTCCGAGTCGTAGTCCTCTAGGACCATATCATCACTGTTTGTGTCGGAGCTGGCATGGGGCTCGCGATGTCCAGAGAAAAAATAAAGGTCGGTGTCGTAGTATTCAAAGTCTGTGTCATCGCTTTGGGTGGTGCTAACTGCTTATTGCAGGGTTTTGCGGAGTTTACTTTCAGTTCCTGGTTGAATTTAAGGCATTGTGCTGTCATTCCAGGTGAAAGAAGCTTGTTTTACGGCTTTAAGAGATTTTTTTCGTGTTTTGGGACATTTCCCCTTTAAATGGGCGTGGTCCAAAGGCCCCAGACGTCATGACGCACGTGACGTCAGAAGTAGGAAGCTGTTCCTGTGCTGGGGCCGTTTTCGTAATTGCGCATGCGCGCACAGACATCCCCTTCTGTGCGCTTCTCGCGCAACTGCGCATGTGCGGTACCTTTACAAAAATGGCCGCCGATCAAAATTATCCTCTGCTCCGGGATCTCGGCTTCGTGGTAAGTACTGGCGCTTCTCTTACCGTTTTCAGCTGGTTGGAGTGTGTTTTCCTCACAGTATTTACCGAATTTGTCCAGGACTGCCTGGAAGTCGCTTCTGTTTTGCCCTTTGGAGAACTTGAATTTTTAAAAGATTTCTTCTGCTCTGGCACCGGCGATGGTGAGCAGAAGCTCTGTCTTTTCAGCATCCGCCACGTCTTGTAGGTCGGCTGCTACCAGGAAGATTTCAAACCTTTGCTGCAGCAGCGGAGCTTACAGCAGTGGAGCTTACAGCATCGGAGCTTACAGCAGCGGAGCGTCTTTTGGCGCGACTGGACCTGGATGGGCCCGGCTGCTGCTTGTGTGTCCCAGATGGCATGATGCTGCCCTGTTCTGCCCACTGCCCACCAGTTGTACCACGGAGAGGAGTGGGGGAGTCTGTGATGCAGCAGTGTTCTGGCACCTCCCCTGCGGGAGTCACCGGCACGGGCCCCAGCACCACTGTCGTGTTAATCACCCCTGGGGTAACACGGACTGCAACTGGATGCAGTTGTACTTGAAAGTAGACTCCAAACTTTGATGTTCGTTCAGTACGCTTTATTGAACTTGTTACGCAGTGCACACAGTTCGCTGTGGGTTTGACACTCTATTAATCTAAGCGTGCTTACTATAACTAACTAGACCAGACTAGCTCTGAGCCACGTGTAGAAGGTGCTAACTGATATATACACCCTGACTGTCACTACAGTTGTAACCAGTGGAAAGAGGCAGAGTGCTGATGCCTCGTGTGTTTTATAGTGGGAAACCACCTTCTAGTGTTCTGCCTGGTGATTGGTTGTGTTCTGTCCAGTGTGTTGATTGGCTGTACTGGGTGTCTCACTGCCTGTCTGTATCTCATTTTGTGCATGAGTGTATATCATGACAACCACCTCCTCCCTCGAGGTGCCCGTTGGCCCCTGGACTACTCCATGGGACAAGGGTGCGAGCGGAGCTATCCCCTGACGCTCCATCGCCACCTGCCGCTGCAAGTTCTGAAGGTCCATTCTGCCAGGGTGCATGTTCGCGGCCATGGAGCACAGGGAGTGGACCATCTCCGTCTGGGACTGCACCACATCATCCAGTGACTGTGCCACCACCTTCTAGGTTTGTGACACATCAGCCAGTGACTGTGCCACCTCCCTCTGGGACTGGGCCACCTCGCTCTGTGTCTGCGCCACATTGGCCAGCGCCTGGGCAATGCCACCGACGTTTTCAGCCATGGGTCGCTGTGACTGGGCAACGCTCAGGAACGCCGCTACAATTTCCAGGTGGCTCGGGGGCATGGTCGCCTGTGAGGCAGCAAACGCTCTCTTGGACCTCAGCCAGCACCTGCACAGAATGCCCCAGGCCTCGGACATGCTGATCCATAGACACAACCGTCGCAGTGTTGGCCTGGCTGGCACGCATGGTCGGCAACACCTCCTGCTCCTGCACGTGGTTGGACTCCTCCAACTGGACCTGCAGGTGCTGGATGCTCGCTGACAACCCCTCATGTAGCCCCTGGCTCTGCGAGTGCATCTCCACTATGGATGGGACCGTCTGTTCCAGAAGCTCAGGACCCATCTGGATGGCAGCTAGTTCCTCGGGTCAGCCTGCCCACTGACCGTCCGCTCCCTCGGTTGTTCCTACCACCACCTGATGTGTCGGAGCAGCTGTGTGGTGCACACCAGATAGTGTCCCAGGAGCCTCTTCACTAAAGTGCCAATCGAGGTGAGTGTGCCTGGGATGGTGGAGGATGTTTGTGACAGCTGTGATGGGAATTCTCTGTCATCCTCCGACCCGAGCTCCGGGGTCTCCTGAGTCTCGGGTGGAGGGCTGGTGTTCAAACTGCTCTCAGTGTCACTGTTTGGCTCACGGGGAGGGCTCCAGCTGAGGCACTGGCTAGGAGTGGGGGGGCCAGATGGACCCACCCCATCTCCAGCAAGTCCTGCAAGACACAAGGCAAGACGCATGATTAAACCGTGGGCCGTGGGGGAAGGGGGGTGGTGGGGGTGAGGGTGGTGTGGGGGTGAGGGTAGGGGTGTGGATGATTTTGTGGGGGGATTGGCACACATGTCATATGGAATCGCAGCTAAGCGGGGTCTGACTTCCTCACCTATGGCTCCACTTCGGCGACCTCCCTTTCTTCCGGGTCGCTCACGCCTCCGACGGTTGTGCGCAGCTTTTTCCTGAGGAGGCAGGGGGAGAAACAGAAGATGACAGTGTTAGGCAATCCGACATATGCAGCCCAGATCCGACATATGCAGCCCAGGGTGTGGGCAGCTGGTGGCCTCAGGGGCCAGGATGCCCGGCAGGTATGGGTGCCAACTTGTGGTGTGGTTCAGCCATCCTCCGTGTTGTGGGGGGGTCAGGTTACGGGTGTGTGGGATGGGGGGTTGGTGCCAGGGGCACAGTGTTGCCTACTCACCCTGGCTGCCCTGAGGAGGTTGTGTAGTTTCTTCCGGCACTGCTGGCCGGTCCGGGCGGTGTTGCTGCTGGCACAGACCGCCTCTGTCACCTGCGCCCAGGCACGGCGAACGGCAGCAGCTGGTAGCCTCCTTCTCGGACCAGGGTAAACGATCACTCTCCTCTCTTGTGTTATGCTTCTTCATGTAGCATAAGCTGTTTCCTTGATGTATGCTCTGACAAAGCAAGGTTCAGACTTGGAGATAGGTTTAACACATTTATTGAACAGTTAACAATTCTCCTACTTGAGTTTGATTCTCCTGCTAATCTTGCTATTGTAACTCAGTCTAACTAACCAGTCTGCTCCAAGCCACATGGTGGGTGTGATGCTTCTGATCTGCCCCTGTCCTTCCCTCTCAGTGTCGCCTGTGGAAAGACAAAGAGCATGTGAGTCCTGTCCTTTTATATATGGGTTTTGTAATGCCCCCTTGTGGTAGTGTCACCTCTGAATGTCTTGACTGCCCATTGGTCGTGTCCTATTCTGTGTGTTCATTAGCTGTATTTCTGCATGTAATGATGTCTCTGGTGCTCCCTCTAGTGTTTACTTAGTCATAGTGTATTTACATTAATCCCTTGTGTATTTACAGTGATGCATATCACCACACTCTTCTCCACGGAGGGTCTCCAGCTCGGTGTCAGTGAAGCTTGGAGCTGCCCTCCTTGCTGCCATCGTGTTGGCTGGGATGGTGTGTGTGGAGAGTGAAATGTGTGTATGTGGCTGCAGCTTGTCAGCTTCCTGAGTGTCAATCACGATACCAGCGAATACGATACCGTTTCTCATGCAAATCGATTGTGTTCCGCGTGGCGTGGGTGCTAGTCCCTTAACGGTAGCGGAATGGGTCCAGGTGTGGCACCAGTTTTGCTGTTGCGAAAAATCCACGAATTCGCCGTTGGCGTCAACACTTAGTCTTAGAAACAGAGAATCCCACCCATGGTATTCACTTAAAGAATTTCACTTTAAATAGCTGATACGAGATACATGTTATGAAATTACATGCACTCACAATTTTATGATGGTTTCTCATCCAAATTAGATAGGATGAAATTCAGTGTGTCAAATGACCCACCTGGTTTTGGATGAATTATTCCAATGTATTTAAATAGTTAGTCAGTGAGCCCCACCCAAAGTTCCTATCCATATCCATGCAGCAAACTCCTGTTAAAAGTTCTTATAGAGGTGGGTACAAACAAGTTTAGGAATCGATTTGTCCTACATCTATGGGATTGTATCCTTTCCCTTGAATGCATCCAACAGTAATATTGAGACTGTTGCCAATTCTCATTATTCATTACACTTATAACTTTCACCAAAATTCCTCTGCTGATCAAATCCCCATCCTGCCTGTTTCAGTAATCTCTGTACCCTTCAAGTGTCTGCTTTCCTAAAACAACAGTACCAAATTAAACATGCAAAGAGGAAAGCATTCTCAGCTACAGCTGTATAGAAGAATTTCATGATTGTAAGATTATAAGATCGTCACTTCAGCTAGAAATATCAACTCATTTAATAGTTGGGCAGGGGGTGGCATAGTGGTATTGTCACTGGACGAGTAAACCAGAGACCCAGGGTAATGCTCTGGGGACCCAGGTTCAAATCACAGAATCACAGAAAAATACAGTGCAGAAAAGGCCATTCAGCCCGTCGAGTCTGCACCGCCCGCATGAAAGGCACCTGACCTACCAATCCTAATCCCATTTACCAGCACTTAGCCCATAGCCTCAAGACGTGCCAAGTGTTCATCCAGGTATTTTTTAAAGGATGTGAAGCACCCCACCTCTACCGCCCTCCCAGGCAGTGCATTCCAGACCGTCACCACCCTCTGGGTAAACAATCTTTTCTCAGATGGTGAAATTTGAATGCAGTAAAAATCTGGAATTAAAAGTAATGTGACTCCAGACCCACAGCAATGGGTCTGCAGGTTTCCCGACGGCCTGGGTTGCCCAGAATGGGAAACCCCATTGGCCGGCTGCCGGAACGGAGGATCCCGCTGCCAGCGGGGGCACAGAACGCCAGAAAGCAGGGCTGGCGGGACGGAGAATCCCACCCATTATACTTTGTAATTAAATATTTTTTAAATGAATCTCCATCTAATTGTTGCATTTGTGATCGCGTGAATGTGACATTGCATTTTTTAACCACCGGGTCAAGTGCAGAATAACAAATATTTTTCTTTATTTTAAAACTCACAAAAAAGCTTGGAATTATTTATATTGAGACAGTGGCCTGAATTCTCTGGCCATTGTGATTCACTTTTCCCGTCGGCAGTGCACCCGTACCAGTCGGTTTCCCAGCAGTATTGGGTGGCTTCAGTGGGAAATCCCATTGAGAAGCGGCGGGAAGACAGAATCCCGCTGCCAGCGAATGGTGCAACGCCGAGAAACACGCGGCTAGGGAACTGGAGAATCCTGCCCAGGAATATGCACACACCTCATATATAAACCACCTCGATCATGGCGGTAAGGAAATAAACAAATTTTGTCCGTGAAACTGACAACGACAACTTGCATTAATATAGTGCCTTTAACAGAATCAAACAAAATTGAAAAGGAGACATCATAGAACATAGAACGATACAGCGCGGTACAGGCCCTTCGGTCCACGATGTTGCACCGAAACAAAAGCCATCTAACCTACACTATGCCATTATCATCCATATGCTTATCCAATAAACTTTTAAATGCCCTCAATGTTCACTACTGTTGCAGGTAGGGCATTCCACGGCCTCACCACTCTTTGCGTAAAGAACCTACCTCTGACCTCTGTCCTATATCTATTACCCCTCAGTTTAAAGCTATGTCCCCTCGAGCCAGCCATTTCCATCCGCGGGAGAAGGCTCTCACTGTCCACCCTATCTAACCCCCTGATCATTTTGTATGCATCTATTAAGTCTCCTCTTAACCTTCTTCTCTCCAACGAAAACAACCTCAAGTCCATCAGCCTTTCCTCATAAGATTTTCCCTCCATACCAGGCAACATCCTGGTAAATCTCCTCTGCACCCGCTCCAAAGCCTCCACGTCCTTCCTATAATGCGGTGACCAGAACTGTACGCAATACTCCAAATGCGGCCGTACCAGAGTTTTGTACAGCTGCAACATGACCTCCTGACTCCGGAACTCAATCCCTCTACCAGTAAAGGCCAACACTCCATAGGCCTTCTTCACAACCCTATCTACCTGTGTGGCAACTTTCAGGGATCTATGTACATGGAACCCTAGATCCCTCTGCTCATCCACACTTCCAAGAACTTTACCATTAGCCAAATATTCCACATTCCTGTTATTCCTTCCAAAGTGAATCACCTCACACTTCTCTACATTAAACTCCATTTGCCACCTCTCAGCCCAGCTCTGCAGCTTATCTATGTCCCTCTGTAACCTGCTGCATCCTTCCACACTGTCGACAACACCACCGACTTTAGTGTCATCTGCAAATTTACTCACCCACCCTTCTGTGCCTTCCTCTAGGTCATTGATAAAAATGACAAACAGCAACGGCCCCAGAACAGATCCTTATGGTACGCCACTTGTAACTGAACTCCATTCTGAACATTTCCCATCAACCACCACCCTCTGTCTTCTTTCAGCTAGCCAATTTCTGATCCACATCTCTAAATCACCCTCAATCCCCAGCCTCCGTATTTTCTGCAATAGCCTACCGTGGGGAACCTTATCAAACGCTTTACTGAAATCCATATACACCACATCAACTGCTCTACCCTCGTCTACCTGTTCAGTCACCTTCTCAAAGAACTCAATAAGGTTTGTGAGGCATGACCTACCCTTCACAAAGCCATGCTGACTATCCCTGATCATATTATTCCTATCTAGATGATTATAAATCTTGTCTCTTATAATCCCCTCCAAGACTTTACCCACTACAGACGTGAGGCTCACCGGTCTATAGTTGCCGGGGTTGTCTCTGCTCCCCTTTTTGAACAAAGGGACCACATTTGTTATCCTCCAGTCCTCTGGCACTATTCCTGTAGCCAATGATGACATAAAAATCAAAGCCAAAGGTCCAGCAATCTCTTCCCTGGCCTCCCAGAGAATCCTAGGATAAATCCCATCAGGCCCCGGGGACTTATATATTTTCAGCCTGTCCAGAATTGCCAACACCTCTTCCCTACGTACCTCAATGCCATCTATTCTAATAGCCTGGGTCTCAGCATTCTCCTCCACAACATTATCTTTTTCCTGAGTGAATACTGACGAAAAATATTCATTTAGTATCTCGCCTATCTCTTCAGACTCCACACTCAACTTCCCATCCCTGTCCTTGACTGGTCCTACTCTTACCCTAGTCATTCGCTTATTCCTGACATACCTATAGAAAGCTTTTGGGTTTTCCTTGATCCTACCTGCCAAATACTTCTCATGTCCCCTCCTTGCTCGTCTTAGCTCTCTCTTTAGATCCTTCCTCGCTACCTTGTAACTATCCATCGCCCCAACTGAAACTTCACACCTCATCTTCACATAGGCCTCCTTCTTCCTCTTAACAAGAGATTCCACTTCTTTGGTAAACCACGGTTCCCTCGCTCTACGCCTTCCTCCCTGCCTGACCGGTACGTACTTATCAAGAACACGCAGTAGCTGATCCTTGAACAAGCTCCACTTATCCAGTGTGCCCAACACTTGCAGCCTACTTCTCCAACCTATCCCCCCCAAGTCACGTCTAATGGCATCATAATTGCCCTTCCCCCAGCTATAACTCTTGCCCTGCGGTGTATACTTATCCCTTTCCATCACTAACGTAAACGTCACCGAATTGTGGTCACTGTCCCCAAAGTGCTCTCCTACCTCCAAATCCAACACCTGGCCAGGTTCATTACCCAAAACCAAATCAAACGTGGCCTCGCCTCTTGTTGGCCTGTCAACATATTGTGTCAGGAAACCCTCCTGCACACACTGTACAAAAAACGACCCATCTAATGTACTCGAACTATATTTTTTCCAGTCAATATTTGGAAAGTTAAACTCTCCCATAATAATTACCCTGTTACTTTCGCTCTTATCCAGGATCATCCTCGCCATCCTTTCCTCTACATCCCTAGAACTATTTGGAGGCCTATAGAAAACTCCCAACAGGGTGACCTCTCCTTTCCTGTTTCTAACCTCAGCCCGTACTACCTCGGAAGATGAGCCCCCATCTAGCATCCTCTCCGCCACCGTAATACTGCTCTTGACTAGCAACGCCACACCTCCCCCTCTTTTGCCTCCTTCTCTGAGCTTACAAAAACACCTAAACCCCGGAACCTGCAACATCCATTCCTGTCCCTGCTCTATCCATGTCTCCGAAATGGCCACAACATCGAAGCCCCAGGTACCAACCCATGCTGCCAGTTCCCCTACGTTATTTTGTATACTCCTGGCATTGAAGTAGACACACTTCAAACCACCTACCTGAACACTGGCCCCCTCCTGCGACGTCAAATCTGTGCTCCTGACCTCTATACTCTTATTCTCTCGTACCCTAAAACTACAATCCAGGTTCCCATGCCCCTGCTGCATTAGTTTAAACCCCCCCAAAGAGCACTAACAAATCTCCCCCCAGGATATTTGTGCCCCTCAGGTTCAGATGTAGACCATCCTGTCTGTAGAGGTCCCACCTTCCCCAGAAAGAGCCCCAGTTATCCAGAAATCTGAATCCCTCCCGCCTGCACCATCCCTGTAGCCACGTGTTTAATTGCTCTCTCTCCCTATTCCTCATCTCATTATCACGTGGCACGGGCAACAACCCAGAGATAACAACCCTGTTTGTTCTAGTTCTGAGCTTCCATCCTAGCTCCCTGAAAGCCTGCCTGACATCCTTGTCCCCTTTCCTACCTATGTCGTTAGTGCCAATTTGGACCACGACTTGCGGCTGCTCCCCCTCCCCCTTAAGGACCCGGAAAACACGATCCGAGACATCACGTACCCTTGCACCTGGGAGGCAACATACCAAACGTGAGTCTCTCACGCTCCCACAAAATCTCCTATCTGTGCCCCTGACTATCGAGTCCCCAATTACTAATGCTCTGCTCCTCTCCCCCCTTCCCTTCTGAGCAACAGGGACAGACTCCGTGCCAGAGGCACTAAAGAGGCATTAAAGGTCAGTTTTAAAGAGCTTCTTTAAAAGAAGACAGTGAAAAAGAACAGTGGAGAGGTCCAGGGAAGGAATTCCCGAGCGTGGGTTCCAGACAGTTGAAGGCACACCAGCCAATGGTGGAGCAAAGAAAATAGGGAGTGCACAAAGGACCAATGTTGGAGGTGCACTGAGACTTCAAAGGGTTGAAGCTTCCCAGCACAACTAATGTTCCCCAATTCATGTACGCAATATTAATAATCATCTTTATTATTGTCACAAGTAGCACATTAACACTGCAATGAAGTTATTGTGAATATCCCCTAGTCGCCACAGTTTGGGTACACTGAGAGAGAATTCAGTTCAGCAAATGGGCTGCACACAACAAAAAAAGAATAGAGGGAACATTGGTTCTAAGATTGCAGGAGGTTCCAGAGATAGGGTGGGGAGAAGGACACAGTGGGTCCTGAAAATAAGGATGATAATTTGAGCACTTAAGTGTTTCTGAATCAGGAGCCAATTTAGGTCAGTCACAGGGGTGAGGGTTGAACAGGACTTCATGTGAGTTAGGATATGGCACCAGAGTTGGATGAACTCCAGTTTATGAGTTTCCAAATGGGAAACTGGTCAAGATAGTGTTGAAATAGTTGGGTCTTGAATCATGAGGTTTGAGGGTTTCAGGAACATAAAGGTTGAGGCAGGAATGGGGAAGGGCAAAGTCATAGGTGTGGAAGTAGGCAGTCTTGATGACAGAGAGCGTATAAGGATTGGAAGTTCAATTCAGAGTCCAATGGTTTGCCAACTTTTTAACCAGTCTGACCCAGCCTCAGACAGCAGCAAGGAGACTCGTGGAGTCAGTGGCTAGGGAACCAAATTAGTGTTGAAGATCATGGTCAATGTCTTCAGCCTTTCCAATATTTAATGGGATGAAAGTTTTGCTCAACAAAACAGGACGTCAGCCTTGCTGGAGAAATCGGGGCAAAAGAGGGATTGGGAAATCTGCTGGTTGGGTATATTTAGGCGTCAGCAACATTCATAAGAAACCTGAAGTTGTGTTCTCAGACAATGGCTTGGATTTTCAGGTCCTGAAATTCCCAATGAAAGTCAAAGGGCTTTTGGCTGCCCCTCCAAATCTTTGGTCCAGCCTGCGGGGTTTCCAGCCATGGATGGAACCAGCGAATCCCAGCCAATGTCATAAATGTAGATGAGTTCTAATCCCTCCTTTAACGAGATCTTCAATGGCCCACAATACAATCCACCCCCAGCTCTCAGCAAACCTTTGTTGCATTGGACAATCAGGGGACTGCAAGCAGATTCTGGTGAAGTTCAGAAACAATCCAGACATGCCCACACACTGACAGGGGATTGTAATAGAAGTGGGCATAAGAAGCTTCCACCCTGCCTGTGATAACCTTCACTAAGACCACGGGGAATCATTCATCCATCACCCCGTGGGGCTTGTGGAGTTTGAGTTTGAGTTGTGGAGTTTGAGTTGTTGCTAACTTTCCGGTTGGTTCAATTGCTCTGTTTTATTACCTTTGCTCTCGAGTTGCCAGGTATCTTTATGATACCACCACGAGGTTCACGTCCGAGTAATGATCAATAACTCAATACACCGATTAGTAAGATTCAAATCAAAGCACATTTATTATACGCAGTAATCGCTACTCATGCACAAATTCTATGTCTAAGCTACTTCTACAACTAACAGGCCGATACTTAACTTCGGACTGGCCCACCAGGTCAGGGGAACAAATGGCCTTTCATTCGGGTTCTGAGTCTGCGGGATTCGAAGTTGGTACGGATTGGTAGCTAGGAGCACCTATCTCGTAGCGAGCATTGAATTAAGACTTACTTCTTTCGGTCACTGCCCCGGTCACGATCAATGTTGGTTCATGTTGCTGGGTGACCCGGGCAGGACGAAAAGAGAGAGATGAAGAGAGCGATTTGAACTTGGGGCTTAACTCTTATAGTCCCCAGGGGCTTCCCACCTTTCGGGGCAGACCCTGTACCTGTTCCCAAGTGATTGGACTTTGTTCCAATCGCTTGGTTCAATTTCTCCAATACTGGAGTGGTTCCCTGATCGATGGGCGGTCTTGAGGTGTTCGTTAACCTCTTTTGTGTTGGCTCCTGCTGGTGCCGGGGAGTCTGGCTTTGCTTTCTGTGTCCCAAATGTTACTTATTGTTCCCGGGGATTGCTCATCAGTATGTAGATGGCTGCTACATTGTTATGCTGATAGTTGTTGGTATCGATGCTGTCTGGGCTTTTGCAGAGTTAAATACACAGCAAACCTGCACCTGCTGGTTTCTGTCTGTGTTGGCTGACTGTCCCATCATCCTTTGCCGTTCGCCATTTTAAATCGGGAGCTGGCCAATTTAGGTGGCTACAGAGTTCCCACAGTAACGGGTGGAGGCCTGTCCAGCTGGAACTCATTATCGAGCCCTTTAAACACCATCCCAGACCCGGACCGAGAATCTTGTTAGTCCTTCGCCGGGACACTTGCGTTGTATGCCGCAAATGCAGCTTTACTTTTGAGTTTAAAATAAATTCAGTTGAACCTTCATCTTTGTGGCTCCCGGATTATTACACTGGTGACAAGGAGCAAGAATGGGATTCTGGACAGCCCTGCTTGAGAGAAAAAAACAACTCTAGTAAGGAAGCATATGCTGAGGACTCAGAAATGCCATTATTTGGGAAACCCAAACCGTATTATGTGGGTTTGGAGGATTGGCCCCGGTACGCTGAAAAAACTCTCCTGTATTTTTCCTACGAATGACATAGAAGGTGACGTCCAACAGAAAGTAATGTGACTTTCTCTGACCACTTGTAGAGTGGCATCATTAAGATCCTGACTTATCCAGCAGCCCCGGAGTCAAAAACCTTTAATGAGTTGGTAGAATTGGTGGCAAACCTCTACGACCTGAGATCATTGGTAATTCTCCAGCACTACCGGTTTAACACAACCAGAAGAAACCCTGGGGAGAATGTAATGGATTTACTGATCAGTCTCAGGAAACTGGTAGAGCACTGTGAGTATGGGTCATCCTGACGGAGATGCTACGGGACCGACTGGTATGCGAGATAAAGAACGCTGCAATGGAGAGAGAACTGCTCACAGAACCAACCTTTGACTTCAAAAGAGTCATAGAACTGGCACTGTCCCTGGAAAATGCCAAAGTTAAGGGCCCCGGAAATCCAAGATTCAATGGACTGTAGTATACTCAACATCAGACATCCCACATATAGGAAAACCGGGCTCCCTATAGAAGGTACCTCCATGCCCCACCCACCACCTATTCACTACTCAGCGACGGCATGCAAACATATGGGTCAATGGCCGTGAAACCCCAGACTGTTAGAGATGCTTCCCCTGAAAACTTTGGGGAACAGTTGCAGAGTACTGTACCTGCGGCCGAAGGATACACTCAAGGCCAGGCTGCCAGAATTGTCAGTATGCGTACTGCCCAGGCTGGAAGCCAAAGCCACCACAGGCCCGGGCCTTGCAAATCCACCAGCCTGAACAGGCCGACCGTCTGCAGCTGAATTTCATCACCAACCCACAAGTTGCCCCAATCAAAATTAAACTCTGGGTCAGCGGTCACCCCTTGGAAATGGAAGTGGACACGGGCTGCTGTCTCTATTGTAGGGGAACAGACCGACAGGCGTCTCCGAGTGGGCTTTGTGCCCCTGTACCTGCAGGACACCAGAGCCACGCTGATCACATACGCGGGAAGCCTCTATGAATCATAGGAGCCACCTAACTCCATGCATCCAGGGGCAACAGGCGGTCCGACTTCCTGCAAGGACCAGGACTCCGTCTCCTGGGCAGAGACTGGCTGCAAAAATCCAACTGGACTCGCAGCAAACTTTTAAAATGCAAACCAGTCGCCTATAAGAAATCATCAGTAATTATCCTGACGTATTTCAGGAGGGTCTTGACAAAATCAAAGAAGCAAGAGCAAAATGCTACATAGACCCGGAGGCCCTGCCTAAGTATTTCAGAGCATAACCAGTACATTATGCCTTGCTCATCAAGGTAGAGGCCGAACTTGGGCATCTGGAAAGCCTTGGCATTATATGCCTGGTACAATTTGTGGAATGGGCTATACTATTAGTTCCAGTCCTAAAACCTGACAAGTCAGTCCGCCTTTGCGGAGACTGTAAATTGACTGGACATCGAGCCTCCCGCCTTGACTGATACCGTACGCCATGAATCGTGTTAGGTACACTAGTCTAACACTGGCTACAACTGGATGCAGCTTAGATCAGAAAGATACTCCAGACCCTGAAGTTAGTTCAATCAGGCTTATTGAACTAATAGCACAGTTAGCACAGTTCTCTGTGTGGTTACTCAGTCTGACTGAACCAGACTAGCCTTAGCCACGTGGTGGAGGTGTGAGATTGTAACAACACCCTTGACTGACTCTCCAGATGTTCATCAGTAGAAAGAGGCAGAGTGTGAGTGCCTCGTGTCTTTTATTGTCAGATCCCACCCCTTAGTGTCCTGCCTGCTGATTGGTCATGTGCTGTTCTCTGTGTCCATTAGCTGCTTGTCTGTATATCATTATGTGTGTGTGTGTGCCTGCATATCATGACATCCCAGTCATGGTCGACTGCCGGAGAGGTGGTGGTGGGGACGGCAGCGCCTTGATGGGCGGGACTGAAGCCTGACTCGTGGCCTCATGAGTTGAGGTATCAGGAGGTGACAAAACAACAGAAGGAAACGGAGAAGAATGTGGTTGCGGGCGGGCAACTTTGCGCAGTGCCCGTCTGTTTCGTCGCACAACAGAACCATCAGCCAGACGAACAACATACGAGTGGGGGCAGCCTGTCGAACAACGACAGCTGGAGCTGACCAGCCTCCATCAGGGATCTTGACCCGAACAGTCTCTGACGGGGATAACATGGGCAAATCGGTGGCATGAGCATCATAGCCCTGTTTTTGCCGGTCTCGGAGTTGCTGCACCTTCTGCAGCATCGGGAGGTGATCCAGGTTGGGCACGTGTATGGCTGGAAGTATCGTTCACAGGTCCCTATTCATCAGGAGTTGAGCCGGCGACATGTCAGTGGACAGTGGGGCCGCCCTGTACGCAAGCAGCGCAAGGTGGATGTCACACACAGAATCCGCAACCTTGCAGATGAGCTGCTTCACAATGTGCACCCCTTTCTCAACGTTTCCGTTTGACTGCGGATAGTGTGGGCTGGAAGTGACGTGTTTGAACTGATACAACTGGGCAAACAGAGACCATTCATTGCTGTTGAAGCACAGGCCATTGTCACTCATGACAGTGAGTGGGATACCATGCCTGGAGAATGTCTCCTTACAGGCCTTGATGACGGTCCGAGATGTGAGGTCTGAGAGCTTCACAACTTCAGGGTAATTGGAAAAGTAATCAATGATTAACACGTAATCACGACTATTTGCATGAAAGAGGTCGATGCCAACCTTGGACCACAGAGAGGTTTCGATTTCATGCTGCTGAAGTGTCTCCTTACTCTGCGCTGGCTGGAAGCGTTGACAGGTGGCACAGTTAAGGACCATGTTTGCGAAGTCCTGGCTGATTCCGGACCAGTAGATAGCCTGCCTGGCTCTGCGTCTGCACTTTTCCACACCCAGGTGGCCCTCATGGATGTGACGGAGCACCAAGCTCTGGAGACTGTGTGGAATTACAATCCTGTCCAGTTTGAGGAGGATATCACCAACCACCGTCAGGTCGTCCTTTACATTTGAAAAATTGAGGGCACTGCCCTTTTTTCCAGCCATTGGCTAGGTGTTGCATAACACGCTGCAAGAGGGGATCTTTGGCTGTCTCCTCACGGATACGAATCACCTTCTCATCAGATGCCGGGAGGGTGCTAGCACACAGCTGCACCTGTGACTCAACCTGTGACTCAATTTGCCGGATGACGTTCGGTGATTCACTAGGCACGGTGATGGAGAGGGACAGTGTATTGGCAATGATGAGCTCCTTGCCAGGCATGTAGACCAGGTCAAAGTCATACCTTCTGAGTTTGAGGAGGATGCGCTGCAACCGAGGCGTCATGTCATTAAGGTTCTTGTGGATTATGTGGACCAGGGTCCTGTGATCCGTCTCAACTGTGAATGTCAGCAGGCCGTAGACATAGTCGTGAAACTTGAGATTGCCAGTGAGAAGGCCCAGGCATTCCTTCGCGATTTGTGCATACCTTTGTTCGGTAGGCATCATTGCCCTTGATGCGTAGGCAACCGGTGCCCAGGATGAGGTGCCATCGCGTTGCAGCAGGGCCGCACCGATGCCATCCTGGCTTGCATCTGTCGAGATTTTTGTTTCCCTGTCTGGGTCGAAAAATGCCAATACGGGTGCAGTGGTGAACTTGGCTTTCAGCTCCAACCACTCTGCCTGATGGGCCGCCTTCCACTCGAAGGCAGTGACTTCTTCACGCGGTTTTGTAGGGCCGTGGTGTGTGAGGCCATGTTTGGGATTAACTTGCCCAGAAAATTGACCTTGCTCAGGAAGCGCAATACCGCCTTCTTGTCTTCCGGGACCTTCATGGCTGCGATGGCCTTGACCTTTGTCATGATATGCAGACATGCACGTAATGAGATACAGACCGGAAGCTAATGAACAGAGAACAGGACATAACCAATCAGCAGGCAGAACACTTGGGGGTGGTTTCCCACTATAAAAGGCACGAGGCACTCACACTCCGCCTCTTTCCACCAGGGACATCTACAGAGTGAGTCCGGTGTATATATCACGGAACGCATACAGCATGTGGCTAAGAGGTAGTCTGGTTCAGTCAGACAGAGAAATCACACTGAGGTTAGCAGAGAGTCGGACTCACAGAGAACTGTGCTAACTGTGTGACGACCTCTTTCACGCCAATGGTCGTGATTATGTGCTCATCATCGATTATTTTTCCAACTACCCAGAAGTTGTGAAGCTCTCGGACCTCACATCCAAGACCGTCATCAAGGCCTGTAAGGAGACGTTCTCCAGGCGTGGTATTCCACTCACTGTCATGAGTGACAACGGTCCTTGCTTCAGCAGCCAAGAGTGTTCAAGATTTGCCCAGCCATATCAGTTTCATCACGTCACTTCCAGCCCACACTACCCGCAGTCCAATGGGAAGGTTGAGAAACGGGTGCACATAGTGAAACAGCTCATCTGCAAGGCCGCGGATTCTGCTTCTGACGTCAACCTTGCGCTGCTTGCGTACAGGGCGGCCCCTCTGTCTACCGGCATGTCACCGGCTCAACTCCTGATGAACAAGGACCTGCGGACGACTCTTCCAGCCATACACTTCCCTGATCTGGATCACCTCCCGGTGCTGCAGAAGGTGCAGAAGCTCAGGGTCCGGCAAAAGCAGGGCTATGATGCTCCTGCCACCGATTTGCCTGTGCTATCCCCGGCGGATGCTGTTCGGATCAAGCTACCTGATGGAGGCTGGTCAACTCCAGCGGTTGTTGTCCGACAGGCTGCTCCTCGATCGTATGTTGTGCGTATGGCTGATGGCTCTGTTGTGCGGCGAAACAGACGGGCACTGCGCACAGTTGCTCGCCCGCAACCTCATTCTTCGTTGTTTCCATCTGTTATTGTGCCATCTCCGGACACCTCGAACCACGAGACCACCAGTCTGGCTGTAATCCCGCCCATCAAGGCGCCGTCTTCCCCACCACCACCTCTCCGGCGGTCGACCCGGATCAGATTCAAGCCCCAGAGACTGGACTTATGAACATTTGTTTTGTTTGCTATGTTCTGTTTTTGCACATTAGACACCTGTTTTCATATGTACATATGTTCCCATCTGAAATCTCATGTAAATACATTAGTTTTTCGGTCTACACATGTAAATACTTTCACATAGGCTGCAGAAAAACATTTCAAAGGGGAGATGTCATGATATGCAGACATGCACATAATGAGATACAGACAGGCAACTAATGAACACATAGAACAGGACATAACCAATCAGCAGGGAGAACACTTGGGGGTGATTTCCCACTACAAAAGGCACGAGGCACTCACACTCCGCCTCTTTCCACTAGGGACATCTACAGAGTGAGTCCAGTGTATATATCATGTAACGCATACAGCACGTGGCTAAGAGCTAGTCTGGTTCAGTCAGACAGAGAGATCACACTTAGGTTAGCAGAGAGTCGAACTCACAGAGAACTGTGCTAACTGTGTGACAGGTTCAATAAATCAAATTGAACTAACTTCACGGTCTGGAGTCTATTTCAGTTATAGCTGCATCCAGTTGCAGCCCGTGTTATCTCTGTCTGCTTAACACAACAACCTTGTCTGTGTCGGGGCACACGCCCTGCTGAGAGATCTGGTCTCCGAGGAACTTGAGTGTCGACATGCCAAAGCAACATTTGGCCCTGTTCAGCTTCAGGCCATTGGCGTGGACACGGCGGAATACCTGCTGGAGACGGAAACATTCTCCCCAGGGGTCATGGACCATATGATGACGTCGTCCATGTGCACACGAATCCCTTCAATGCCCTCCATCATCTGCTCCATGATGCGATGAAATATCTCCGAAGCCGAGACGATGCCGAACGGCATCCGGTTATAGCAGTACCTGCCAAACGGTGTGTTGAAGGCGCAGAGCCGTCTGCTGGTCTCATCCAGCTGGATTTGCCAGAATCCATGTGACGCATCTACCTTCGTGAAAAACCTTGCATGTGCCATCTCACTGGTGAGTTCCTATCGCTTCGGGATGGGGTAGTCTTCACGCATTATATTCTGGTTGAGATCCTTGGGATCAATGCAGATGCGCAGGTCTCCAGAGGGTTTTTTAACCACCACCATCGAGCTGACCCAGTCAGTTGGTTCGGATACCCTGGAAATGATCCCCTGCTGCTGCAGCTCCTTGAGCTGTTCCTTCAGGCATTCCTTCTGCGGAGCTGGGACCCAGTGTGGTGCATGGACCACTGGCTTGGCATCAGTTTGCAGTAGGATCTTGTACCGATATGGCAAATTGCCCATCCCGTCAAACACATCTGGATACTGAACGAGAATGTTGTCAATGCCAGCTTGAAGATCCACATTGGAGGATGTCGCTGAATAAACCCGCTGAACCAGGTTTAGCTTCCGGTTGGAGACGAGTAGATGGCAGGACTCCAGTGCCGTGATGACATTACCGTTGTAGTCCAGGAGCAGGCAGGCTGCTAGAAGGACCTTGGGGAGCCTCTTGATGTGAGAGGAGGTTGGCAGAAGCACCTGTGTCCAGCTTGAACTGGATGGAGCAGCAGTTGACCTGCATCACCGCACGCCATTCGTCCTCCGAATCCACAGCGAGGATGGACTGAATGCGAGATGAGTTAGGTGTGGCACATTCACGTGTGGTAATGATGCCCACTCGGTAGGCGGACTCCAGGCACTTGTCCTCTGGATCCGTTGTAATGCCAGGATCAGAATCCTGTAAACGTCGTTGCACATTCTGGACGCGCCGTCGTCGGAACTGGTGGTGCAGACCTGCACAAGGCTGCATAGTGTCCAGGCTTCCCACAGTTTAAACATTGTCTGCCTCTTGCAGGGCAGTGCACCTTTTACGTGGGCTTTACCACAGTTCGGGCATGTGATGACGTCGGCATCGTGATGTGCTGTACATCGGCGCACATGTGCAGTGCGGTCGGCAGATGTCTGCACCTGCGCAGTGTGGGTGTCGGCCGCTTCATTATCCCGTTCGCATGGCGGATGCGTGGGGCTCCGGGAAAAGCATGAGAGATGGCCACTGTCTTCAATGCTGAGGCGCTGCATCCGGGAGATGGCCTGCACACTCACTGTCTTGTGGGAGGCAAGTTTCTAATTTTCAGCCGATTTGTATTGGGAATACCAATTTTTTGCATGCTTATGTACCGTACATGTTTCAATCGCGACTGGCAGGGTCATATCCTTGATTTTTAAGAGCTGCTCTCTCAGAGGATCAGAGTGAACTCCAAACACGATTTGGTCTCTGATCATGGAGTCAGCAATATCACCAAAGTTGCAGGACAGCGCTAGCAGGCGGAGGCTAGTTAAGAAGGCATTGAAAGATTCATCTTTACTTTGAAGACGTTGTTGGAATAATGTAGCGCTCGAAGATTTCATTGGTGTCCACTTCACAGTGACTATCAAACTTGTCCAAGATGGTCTGAAACGTTGTCTTGTTCGGTGAAGTTAAACGAGTTGAAGAGTTCGATGGGTTGATCACCCGCTGTTGAGAGGAGAAGCGCGATCTTTCTTGCATCAGACGCACCCTTGAGGTCTGAGGCTTTGATGTACAGGAGAAACTTTTGCTTGAATATCCGTCAGTTGGCACTGAGATTGCCAGAGGTCCTGAGCTGGTGAGGAGCCTGAATCTTCTCCATGGTGCGGGATACATTTGCTGGTTGTTACAGAACGGACTGAGGTAAGCCACCTTAAATTGGTAGTCTCCTGGTGTCATGTTGTGTTAGGGACACTAGTTTAACACTGGCTGCAACTGGATGCAGCTTAGATCAGAAAGATACTTCAGACCCTGAAGTTAGTTCAATCAGGTTTATTGAACTAATAGCACAGCCAGCACAGTTCTCTGTGAGTTCGACTCTCTGCTAACTTAAGTGTGGTTACTCTGTCTGACTGAACCAGACTAGCTCTTAGCCACGTGGTGGAGGTGTGAGATTGTAACAACACCCTTCACTGACTCTCTATATGTTCATCAGTGGGAAGAGGCGGAGTGTGAGTGCCTCGTGTCTTTTAGAGTTAGATCCCACCCCTGAGTGTCCTGCCTGCTTATTGGTCATGTCCTGTTCTCTGTGTCCATTAGCTGCTTGTATGTATATCATTATGTGTGTGTGTGTGCCTGCATATCATGACACCATGCATCAAAGATCTGCAAGCTGGACATGAACCATGTGTACCTCCAGCTGGAACTCGATATGGCATCCAGGAAGTACGTCACCGTCACCCCTCATAAGGGGTTGTATGAATACACCCACCTACCTTTTCAGAGTCTTATCGGTGTGCATTATATTTTTTAGCGCGTAATGGAAAGTATCTCTCAAGGGTTGCCAAGGGTGGCAGTGTACCGAGATGATGTATTAATCACAGGAGCCACTGAAAAAGAACACCTGACAAACTACAACGATTCTCTAACGCAGGTGTCTGCCTCAAGCGTGAAAAGTGTGTGTTTCAGGCGGACGGGTTGACATACTTCGGTTACCACATCGATAAAGACAGCCTGTAGCCTGTAGAGGACAAAGTGAAGGTCATGATGATGCGAAACACAACAGAATTGAAGTAGTTCCGACGCCTCATAAATTATTATGGGAAATGAATCCCCGTCCTAGCCAACTTACTGGCATCTCTGCATGCATTACTAAAGAAAAACCAGCAGGTGCCACAGCATTCACTAAAGTCAAGCACCAGCTGTTGTTGTCCAATATCTTGGCACACTACGATCCCGCAAGGCCACTGGTACCAACATGTGATGTCTCTCCCTACGGAATAGGGATAGTCCTCTCCCATCGATGGGACAATGGCAATGAGTGACCGATTTCATATGCACCACAATCACTTGCAATGCAGAATGACGTGATGCACAAATCGAGAAAGAGGGACTGGCTGAGATATTTGGAGTGAACAAATTCCATCCGTACATTTACGGCCGACACTTTACAACAATCACAGACCATAAACCTCTATTGAGCCTTTTCAAGAGGTCAAAGTGACCCCATCCATATGCATTGCCTCGGCTCGGATTCAATGCTGGGCACTATTGTTGGCGGCATATGAGTACTCTTTCAAGCACCGCCTGGGAACGCACATAGGCAATGCTGGAGCCCTGAGTCATAGTGTCTGCCAAGCAAATCCAGACATGGACCAGAAGGATCTCACGCTTGTGAAATTCTGCCACGCGATCCTAAGCAGCAGAATTTAGTGACATCATATGGAGTACCTGAAGCCCTTCCTATCTAAGGGCAGCACTATAGCACAAAGGGTAGCACTGAGGCTTCACAGCGCCAGGGTCCCAGGTTCGATTCCCCGCTGGGTCACTGTCTGTGCGGAGTCTGCACGTTCTCCCCGTGTCTGCGTGGGTTTCCTCCGGGTGCTCCGGTTTCCTCCCACAGTCCAAAGACGCGCAGGTTAGGTGGATTGGCCATGATAAATTGCTCTTAGTGACCAAAAAGGTTAGGAGGGGTTATTGGGATATGTGGAAGTGAGGGCTTAAGTGGGTCAGTGCAGACTCGATGGGCCAAATGGCCTCCTTCAGCACTGTATGGTCTATGTTCTAAATGCCAAGAGTTCAGCAAGGAAAATGGCATCATCCTGAGGAGAGCCCATGTGGTTCTCTCTCACCTAGGTCAACGCCCAATCTTGAAGGCACTACACTGGAGTCTCCAAAATGCAGATGCTCACAAAGAGCTACATGTGGTGGCCAGGACTTGACTCCGACATTGAGAATTTGGTGAAACAGTGCCTGTCATGTCAGGAAAATCAAAAGATTTTGGCCTCACTACGCCCATGGGAACAGTCAAGAAGACCTTGGGTATGGGTTTCATACGACCTTCATCAGGTCATTTATAGTGTCAATTTTTTTTCAATCTTGGTTGCTGCCTATTTTAAATGAATGGACATAATTTGGATGTCCTTCCCAAATTCCAACGCCTCTGTCGGAAAATTCAGGCAATCATTAGGCACTCATGGGGTACCAGAGGTACTCATGTCGACAATGGAACTGCCTTCACCAACGGAGAATTGCAGGCCTTTGAGAAGTCCAACGGGATGAAACACATCTGAAAGGCACCAGACCACCCATCTTCTAATGGCCTCGTCAAACGGGCAGTCCAAACATTAAAAAATGGCATGAAGAAGTAGACCATCGAATTGCTTGACACCAAATTGGCTTGGTTCCTCTTCAAGTATAGGACCACGCCACATAGCACAATGGGGATTGCGCCAGAGGAATTGCTGATGCCTCTGGACCAGACTCAGACTATTGTTTCCCAACTTAGGTGCAAACGTGGAGTCAAAACAAGAGGCCTGGAAAAGAAATTATGACACCCAACAAAACCTTCAGGCCAGGAGATAGCGTCTACGTTCGCAATTTCTGAGACGGGTCCCCTTGAATCCCGGGAGTGAGAGTAGAAAAGACTGGCCTCATGTCGTACAAGGTCAAGACCAGGGAAGAGGACCATAAAACTGCATGTGGGACATCTCAGAAGCAGTGAACCCTCTTCTGCGGAAAC